>NC_079510.1:18384441-19038829 GCF_030052815.1 Hevea brasiliensis | reverse complement strand
GAATATTCAAATAACAGGTGAAAACAGAATTTAAAAACTAGCTCTGATACCACTAAAACATATCACACCCTACCCCTCTGTAAGGTATGACATGATCCCGTAGTATACCTAATGAATTACCAACTTCGTCTACTGATAACCCATCAAATATACTACAAAGGATTTTAAAACTTTTCTTTCTTCTTTTTACAGTGGTGAGCACTATTTACAGGTGTTAAAAACCTTTTTGAACTGAAGTGAAATAACTAACACATTTGAAATATTAGTAATTTCTGTAACCACTGTTTTGCCTCTGGAGGATCTACTGTCCCCTTGAACTCTGTAGCCCCATATTTCATCAATTTGTCATACTGTCTAGCAGAAGACTGTGGTTGTGCCACTGGTGTTTGTATTGGGACTTGAGTAGGCACATTACCAGCCATTTGTTGAAACATTGCAGCCATCTGCTGAACGAACTGAGCAGGGAACTGCAGTACTGCGGGGGCTAGTGCTGCTGAACCACTGATATTGTGTAGGGCTGGGGCATCCCCTTGCACCTCAGCCTCTATAGATTGATTGATTGAACGATCACCCTCTTCCATAGTAAATGCGAGGATCTTAGATCTCCTGAACAAATAACACAAGGAGATTTCCTCCCGTTAGTGCATATTTATAATGTAATCTACTGTATATATCAAACAATGATATTGAGCAGTTGTACTATGAATAAAGAATATTCAAATAACAGGTGAAAACAGAATTTAAAAACTAGCTCTGATACCACCAAAACATGTCACACCCTACCCCTCTGTAAGGTGTGACATGATCTCGTAGTATACCTAATGAATTACCAACTTCGTCTACTGATAACCCATCAAATACACTACAAGGGATTTTAAAACTTTTCTTTCTTCTTTTTATAGTGGTGAGCACTATTTACAGGTGTTAAAAACCTTTTTTAACTGAAGTGAAATAGCTAACACATTTGAATTATTAGTAATTTTTGTAAAAATTTTGGCAGAGTGCCATCTGTATTTTGGATAAAACAGTTCTTCAGAAAAACCTGTAAAAAGCACCTCAAATATATTTCTCAATCTCAACTCCAAAATTTAATCAACACAATATATTTCTCAACTCAAATCCACAATAACTTTTCAATATTTCCAAAGGATGAGATAAAAGAAATATAGTACAAATTTTACAAGTCAAAATAACTCACAATTTATTTTACAACTTCAATGTACAATTTTGATTTACAACTGCTCAAAACCAAGAACAATATATACATACAGTGAACATACATTACAGTACAAAATGCAATATGTGGTATACTCAATATACCCGGTGATTTCTCACTGAATGCACTAGCAGCCTAGTCTGCTGCCCTATCCGTCTGTCTACCTGCGACAGCAATGAAAAGCTATCGCTGAGACAATGTCTCAGTGGTGCACAACATTAACCAAATAAAATTTTAAATCACAAATGATAAGTCATATAAAGAGTGGATACTTAAAACCATAGTTAAATTCAAGACAATAAATGTCATAAGGAATTTAAACTCTATTTCACAATATCACAATAAATCTCAATAATCAAAACATAGTTAAATTCAAAAGACAGTGAATGTCAATAAGAATTTAAACTCCATTTCACAATCTCACAATACATATCAATAAATCACACACAGCTTAATCATGTTCCAAAGTTCAATTCGTCCCAAAAGCCGATGGCTAATGAGGTATTCAATTCGTCCCAAAAGCCGATGGCTAATGAGGAATAACATAGCTAGCTAGCAAAAATATGAGTACTCATTCAATTCGTCCTCAACAGGCACACACCTCAACACTTCAGCCAGAGAGGGAATTCAATTCTTCCCACTAGATAAGCTAGCGAGGAATACGATTAATATATATGATAGTTGTGGTTTCAAACCATTTACAATGGTTTTCAATCAATAAGTATCCATCAAATATCATTCAAACAATTTTTCACAGTTTCAAACCATTTACAATGCTTTTGAATCAATAAGTATCCATTCAAACACATTTCCACAATTTAAAACAATAATGTACAAATAGTCATAATTCATTTCAATTGAAAAAAATTCAAAAGAAATAGCTGTTGTGCACAAACCTCTGATAACTGTCCCTGGCCTTGACTCAGTGTTTCCTTCCCTTTCCCTAAGTCTTTGCTAACTGAGAAACACAATTTGAAGTGTTTCAGCACTCATTTAAACTGTCTCTAACGATAATGCTTGATAAGTAATTCACTGAATTCTATTATTTACTTAGTCAACCTAATATGTCGACTCTCGGTGCATTCTAGGTAATTTAGGTTTTAATGTTACTAATATGTCACATTCGATAGTCTTTTAGGGTTGGTACATGTTACCAAATTCATTTCCATGTATATTGCGTTTTCTCGCAATTTGCTGGACTCTGGGATACTAGTTTGACCTAGCCGGACGACCTAGTTCCCTCAGTTTTCAGGTTTCGGTCAAAACTACAAACTTGTAGATCTATGTCTTATTGCACACGGGACAAAATTTCAGATCATTCTGAGTTATGTAGACCAAGTTATGGTCATTTTACTATTGCTGGTCAAAATGCATCAAAATTGGTCACTTTAGGTCATTTTAGGTCAATTTTGGTTCGGCCAGTTTTTTGACCCAAACTTGTGCAAGCTGTTTGACTTGCTTATGGTCATTTTTGGGCTTTGGTGTCTTCATAAGACTTGTAGATATAGGTCTAAACTATTCATGGTCAACATTTCAGGTCAATTGGACCTGTTTTGAGTGAGTTATGGCCAAAACACTAACTGCTGCCCAAATGGTCAATTTTTAGGCCTTAATTGCACTAATCCGGATTTGGTCATTTTTCAAGTTACCTTACAAGCAGAATTTTGGTAAGCTTCCTTCATGAAAGTTGGCACATTTTGTGCCTAGTTTCACCTCCAATTGGTCTCATACCAATTAGAGCCACACACTTTGTCACACCTTACCCTCCTCCGTAAGGCATAACATGATCCCGTAGAATACTTAATGAACTACCGAACTTCACCTACCGATAACTCATTAAGTACCCCACAAGGGATTTTAAAACAATTTTCTTACATTTTGGAAGTGGTGAGCATTTTGGTAGGAATTAAAAAACCATTTATTCAAAGTTGAAATACTAATAAAAATTTTAGTCCATTTTAATTTTGCCGCAAATTTTATAAAAATTTTGACAAAGTTCCGTTTGTAATTGGAGAAAACAGTTCTTCAAATACCTGAGAAAAACACTTCAAAAAATTTTTCACAACTCCCAACCTCTAATAAATCTCAATCAACACAATTCAACTCACTTCAAGGTAATTTCACAATCCAAATCAAAATTCATTATATCAAAATATTTAATACTTCCTTCACAAGGCATAAAACATGAAATTCACATGTACAATATTAAATTTACAGAAGAAAATCCAAAATAATATTATTACAATTTATTTACAACTGCTCAACTTTCATCGATTCATACAACATTTCTATATTTACATCAAAATTATCTACAAGGGTATAAAATAATACCCGTTCAAAATGATCGATGTGGTCCACAATTCGATAGCAGCTCACTCTGCTGCTTTCTCCTTGCTCTTATCTGCGATAGCAAAATAAGCTATCGCTGAGTATAAACATACTCAGTGGTGCACAATAAAAATTTAGAATGCAATACATAAATCATTCATTATCAAAACACAGTTTAAATATTTCTCAATCACATTTTGCAAACTATCAGAGCTCATAATAACAAAATTTAGTCAAATAATTTCATAAACACAGTGTTGCCAAAATCATACACAACTTAAGCCATGACACAAAATTTCCGATCAATGCCGTGTTGTACATCACGACAAAGCAATCTACAACCCCATTAATCGAAATCAATGAAGGAGGTGGCTAGCTAGCTAATGAGTACTCATCCGATCTCAACCTCAACTTGCAAGCCAGAGAGGGAGGAAAATAAACGATCTCAACCCCATAAATGGAGGAGGAATATTGTGATACTGTCATGCTAAGTGTGAACACAAAATCAATTCAAACAATTTATTCAAATAATTTACGAAAAATCTAATCAATTTCCAAAGTCATATTTGCGATTATAAAATGGCAACACAGTACATAATTAATTACAGAAGTCAAATTTTTGATAATAAAATATTTAAACAAGAATTATTATGCACAAACCTGACTTGAGTCGCCTTTAAGCCTTGACTCAATCTCTTCGAATTTCCAAGTCTTTTTCAGCTGAAACACACAGTTTCACAGTATTTCAGTACCATAACTTAGCATAAATCCAAAAATAAATTTCACTCAATTTTTACCTAGCTTTAATGTGCTAATTTCGATGTTCTCGAAGTTTTTGTGTTTTGGGTTACTATTCACTACACTATTCAAGTCAAATTGTTGACTTTTTAAGGCTTAATAGGTATGGGAACTCCAACTTCACCCACATACCACATTTGGGTCATTAAATTTGTTGGTTTTGGTCATTTTCTCAAAGTTTAAGTCCTTTAAGCAAAATTGTCAAATTTTCAGTTTTGGTGCTCCTAGTTGTACTGTTCCATTGGTCAATCTACTGTTGGAATTTGGCAAAACTTCCTTCATAGAAAATGTTTCTTATTGTCTTAAGTTTATTCTCATTCTTGGATCACCCCAATTGGAGTTTTGTAGCTCAAGTTATGGCCCTTTGAATCAGGGCTGCCGGATGGAAAATAACCCAGATTTTCTGGGCAAATTTTGGTACTGGCAGATTTGGGTCACCAACTTGGGGTGGCCAAATGGCTTGGTTACTGGCAGAATTTGGACTTGTGTTCTTCATGAAAGTTTTAGGCCTATATCTCAACTAATCACTGGTAAAATTTCAGGTCAATTTGACCTGCCTAGCTCGAGTTATGACCAAATGAACAAACACTGTTCATTTGGTCAGTTTGTACAGTGGCAGACTGCTCTTACTCAACTTTGGTCAATTTGTTCACTAGGTTTTGGTCACTTTTTGGGCATGGTTCCTAAATGAAAATTGTGTCATTTTATGTCTATTTTTATCCCCAATTGGTGCCATATCAATTGGACTTGTAAAATTTCATTTTTGGTCCTTCAAAGTTGACTTGGTCATGCTGCCAGCAGCATGACCACACTCCCTCCGAATTTAACTTTAATTCCAACCATTCCAACACAACTCATTTGGTCAGAAATGACCATTTTTCACTTCATAATAGGTCAAAGACATTATTTACTCATTTCTCACATTTTTGGTTCATAAACCCTAAGTCCCAAAACCCTAGTTCACAATTTTTTTGCATTTAACCAAATATAAACATTTCAATCTCATTACCACATTCACATAAGCTTGCCTAACATAAGAAATTCAATCAAAACACATGCTTTTCATCCCAAACACTAGCTGCTAGAATTTCCATCTAGTCCTCCAACAATTAATTTTTTTCATTTTAAGTTTATTTCTAAGTTAATTAAGCTATAAACACAACTAATTCAACTAGAAAATAAATTTTAGTTTACTAACCTTAGTGCAGGATTTTCTTTCCCTTCAAACCTCTTCCTTTCTTCTTTCTTTATTCTTCAATCACCTCTTCTAGTTGCCAAAACAAGCTTTAACCATGGTAGAGTAATTTTCTATGGTGAGATTTTTGGTTTTTCAAGCTCAAAGATGAGCTTTCATGGAGGTTTTAAGGGTGAGAGAGCTTTGGGAGAAAGAGAGAAAGAGAGCTACGGGAAGAAGAAGATGGATCTCTTTTTATTTTTATTTTTTTTCATTTAATGTGTATTAATGCAAAATTTGACTTAGTCAAATTGGTTAATTAAATTAAAATTAATTTTGATGTCATATCTTATGTCATTTGGTGATATCATTATTCAATTTTCTTTTTTATTTTTCTTTTGTCTAATTTTGGCTTATGGAAGACCACAAAATCTAAATTAATTAATTAATTTTTTTATGGCATCATGCATGAGGTCATGCATGATGTCATCACCTTTTTACCTTTTTCATTTTCCTCTTTTTTTTTTTTCTATTAGTTCTTTAATTTAATTCTTGATTCCAAAATTTTCTTTTCTCCGATTTTATTTGACAGTTAGGTCAGGAGTCAGCTCTCGGGGTCAATTGACCAAATTGCCCCTCGCTGGTTCATCCCGGTTTGTAAAAAATTCCATATTTCTTCCGGCTCCCTGACCTAATTATTTGACTGGCTTAACAGTTCTTTTTCTTGATTTTCTCTTTTCCACTATGTTCATAAGGGTCCTAAGGACCACGCCGTCACATTTTACGGTTCGAAATTTGAGTTTAAAACGACTTCGCAGTCGTTCCCGAGGAGGTCACCCATCGCTGTGACTCTCGGCTCGTTTAACCTCTTATGTTCTGTTTTTCTTATTTATACTTAACTAATTGAACATTACTAATTATTTGTGTTTATGGTTTCTCTAGTTGTCTTAAATATGGTTCTAATCCCCTTAATTGTCCGGACCAACACCGATCACCGGAACAGTGAAATATACCAGGCTATACAAATAGGGGTGTTACACACTTAAAGTTCTAAGCCCAAAACCTAACTGCCCTATTGCATTTCCTTTATTACTCATCAAAGATCACTTTTAACATTTACCAATTTACACATTCTTACCCAATCTGGTTTGTACCATAACCTAAACATATTTTACAAAATATTGTTGATCATTTTGGCAGCTTATAATTACACTCAACATACACCATATAGTGCAGAATTTGTCAAACTTAATTACAACAATTTAATCACCTAATCATGCTCATTTACATGTCCAACCTCACACCATCATACATATAGCCAAGCTGCCATAACAACTACTACAATTCAACATTAATATTCCATAAACCAAACATGAAATAACATCCTTATGGTTCACCAAACCAAGCTGCCGATTCATGCATTTATATTCCATTAATTTCCAAGTTTCCAATTTCAAATACACATTCACATATACTAAGTACACATCACCCAAATAAAATCCTACACACATAAATATTTAATCAAACCTTTAATCTACCATTTACAAGCAAGAATAAGCTGTCCTCAAAGAGTTTCCATGGCTGCCAAAAGTACACATCCCCATTTAAACATCAAACCTCAAAAATCTCTCCATAAATCAAGTACCCATAACATCCTTACAAACTTTAATAAAACAATAATAAAAAACACAAACTTACCACTTTGGAAATTCTTCAAAACCTCACCAAAACTTCTTAAAATTGCTATCAAACTCTTCCTTGCAAGGTGAGGATAAACTTTAATGAAGTAACTTTGGTGTTTAGGATGGAAATGTTGGAGGTTTAGGAAGCTTCACCCAATTCGGCTATGGAGGATTTTTAAGGGTTTCATTTCGACATTGAAGGAATGAATGAAGAAGATGAAGTGTGAGTGGGTTTACACTTGCCCACATAGGGATTGTTTAATCCCATAGTGCTCCACTCACCATAGTTTAATGATTTAATATGTTTTAAGTGTTAATTACTCTATTTTTGGCTATTTACATTAAGTACCACTAATTCAATTTTTCATTATATTTTCCAAGTGTAATATCATGTGTTTTTAATGGACATTTAGGTCAAAAGACAACTTAGGGTGTCAAATGACCACAATGCCCCTGTTCGGATTGCATTCTCGATTTTTCGGTAACACCGGGTTTTGTCCGTTTTTCGATTTCTCACTTTTCTTTTTACTAATTAATTAATTTTTTTTAATATTTCTAATGGTATTTATACTTTAATTGATGTCTCTTTAAGTCTTAAAAATATTTTCTAGGGTTCCCCGCGGTTCAGGGCTAGTAAACGGTCCACGACGCAACTTCCCCGTGCGGTCACCCAACACTAGGGTTCTCGGCTCACTTAACTTGGTTACATTTCTTCGCTATTATTTTTCCTTTGTTTTTCTTGTATTTTCTTTTCTCATATTTCATTATTTTATGTCTCCTCACTCATATTGAAGTGTAGTTCTAGGCATTCTAGTATCCAGGACAACAGTCAGTCAGGACGATGAGCACTCACAGAACATAGGGGTGTTACAGTTGACTTGAGTTGATTTGAGTTAGAAGTTGTGAAAAGAATTATTGGAAGTGTCTTTTTTAGGTATTTGAAGAACTGTTTTCTCAAAATACAGACGGCACTCTGTTGAAATTTTTTCAAAAATTACGGAAAAATAAAAATGGACAAAAATTTTAACTAGTTTTGAAACTTCAATTAAATGTTTTTAATTCCTACCAAAACGCTCACCACTTCCAAAATGAAAGAAAATGGTTTTAAAATCCCTTGTAGTGTACTTAATGAGTTATCAGTAGGTGAAGTTCGGTAATTCATTAGGTATTCTACGGGATCATGTCATGCCTTACAGAAGGGCAGGGTGTGACATGTATAGTGGTATAAGAGCATGGTTTTGCAATGAATTTTGACTATGTATGTGAATATTTCTTGATAAGTACAACTGCTCAAGTGTCTTTATGTAACACCCCTCACCCAACTACAGTGTAGCCGAGCGAAGTGTGCTACATTCGGTGCCGAAGCACCCTAACTTGTCTTACTTTATTTCTTTAATAATTTGATTCTTGTTATATTTAATATCGATTATTTTTTGATGGAGAAACTAACGGAGTTTTCCCTATTTTATTATCGTTTGATGTGTTTTACTATTCACCTGTTTGAAAATTTCAATCATATTTTAAAATAAAAATCTCATCCATACTAATCATAATCATCTGATCAGTTCAAATATTCTCTATATAATTAAATTTCACATTCATTTCCATACTTTATCATTCATGCTCAATTGATATATATAAGTTCTCAAGTTTCATTAATTTACATGATTTACAGATTGATTACATAAATTCATAATTTACATAATCTACAAATTAATTATAGTTTCATAATCTATATTTCAACATACAATTCATAGTTTACATTACAAATAATAACTAATTATAATGTACAAAATACATAATATGATCTATATGGGTCATATCTACATGCATTGCTGAGGAGTTGACAACCTTGAACACTCTGTAGATCAGAACTCTAAAATCTCTATTTGGTATTCCCTGGGCTTTAACTTTAGTGCCTGCATAAGGAAACAAATCCATCGCGCTAAGCATTGCTACTTAGTGGTGCAATAATATAACAAGGAAATAATATAACAAGTAAAAATAATTGGAGCATATTTTCTATACTCAAGAATTTTACTGGGTTCATATGAAATTTTTCATACAATATATCTTTCATCATTTATGTTGCTCTCTAGAATCACTTCTTTCATAAGTTTACAATAATCATTTATATAATGTACAAATAAATCTAAAATTTATACTTATACTTATATTCTTATGAAAGTCACATTTATAATGTTATTTAAGTTATAATTCTTCTACTAGTCTTTTTATCACTTCCTTGATACTTTCTAAGTTGTTTACAATCATTTGGTAATATTTAAAATTTTTAGAACTAGTTTAATTTACTTAAGATCATTCTAAGGAACAAATTTTTGGTGCTAATCTAATTTATTTCAGAACTTCTTCTCATTTATTTACTTTCTACCATTTTTAATTGCTAATATTCATAACTTATTCTAATAAATTAGACTGCCCAAGTAACCTACGACAGGCTTACTAAACTGGATAACGGGTCGTTGGCAGTGGACACTGCGGTGCCTCAGGCTATCATACCATGGGACGCAGAACGTCAATCACGTATGCAGTCAGTATGGCTAAAAAGCCATGATATCACATAATCGGGCATTAAGCCATGAGTGCGAGCATAAAAACCATGAATACGGGCATAAAGCCATGAGTACGGGCATAAAGCCATGAATATAGGCATAAAGCCTTTCACAGTACTGCTAAAACAACACCCTATTGGCATGCCAATCTATCCAATCTGACACACATGTCTAGGCAATACAAGGGCACATAATATCATTAAATATTAATATATTGTGTTTTATGGCTTCATTATTTCATGACAAATTCCATAATTTATACATTCATCATAATATTCATACATTCCTTACATCATTCGTATTGATCACAATTCATTTGATCTCATGTACCATTCACATTCAAAACATTTTTCCTTTCTCTTGTGATGGGAACCTAAATCCCAAATGGCACTTTTATCTCATTTATACGTTTAACAATCTATTCATGTAAATTACATTTCATACTTCAAGTTGTATTGCTAATATATCATGAACTCCATTGGTGTTGGGATTATAAATCTCAAATAACTATTCCAAGTAATCCATGAACATTTCATTGATTTCAAATTTTATGCCTTAATTTCCTCTACCAATTTAGTTCTTACACTTTGTGTCTTTGTATTACTATTCACATTACTATTCACTCAAATTGTTGACTTTTTAATACATAATAAATTTATTAAACCTAAGTTCATCAAGATACCACATTTTACATTCTAAAGTTGTTGGTATTGGTTGCCAATACCATTTCAAAGCTTATTTCATGTTATTCAAAATTTTCAGATTTCATACACTAGGTTTACTATTCCATTAGTCATATGTACAGTAGGAATTTGATAAAATTATCTCCATGAAAGTTGTTCCTTATTGTGTCTAGTTACATTTCTTTTTTTGAACGACTCCATTTGGAGTTTTGTAACTCAAGTTATGGTCATTTTACCATAACTGGCTAGATTGACCTGTACCCAAAATTTCTAGGCAATTTGGTTCTACCAGATTTGGTGACCTAAGTTTGATTGGAAATTTAACTAGGTTATGGTCAGAATTTGGATTTGTCTTCTTCATGAAAGTTGTAGGAATATGTCTCAGCTTTCTTCTGGTAAACTTTTAGATCAATTAAACTTTTCTACACTGAGTTATGACCATTTGAACAAATACTAATAATTTGGTCATTTTCCAGGGACAGCATGTTGGTCACCTGGATTAGGGTAATTTTTAGGTCAACTTGGTTTGGTTTTCTGGGCAGGACTTCTTCACCAAACTTGTAGCATTATGTCTTATAAAACTTTTTCCATTGGTTTCAATGAATTTGGATTCTTGTAGACCAAGTTATGACCATTTTGCCAAAACTGGTCGGGTGAGCTTTAGTCCAGGAAATTCTGGGCAGAATGGTTTTTGTCAGTTTGGTGACCTCACTTGGGCCAGCAATTTCATTTGGTTAGAGGCATTTCTAGGCTTGGTGTCCTCAATTAAAGTTGTAGTCCTATGTCTAATCTTTCCAATAACACAAAAATCAGGTCATTTGGACCTGTCTAGAGGAAGTTATGGCCAAATGAACATTGGTTAATTTTCTAGGTTCAGTGTTTGGATTTCCGGATTAAGACAATAAATTGTTCAAGATTTGGACAGAATTTGGGCATGGTTTCTTCATGAAAATTGGGGCATTTTGTCCTAGGTTTCATCTCCAATTGGCCTCACATCAATTGGAGCAACACAACTCCAATTATAGCTCAAACAATACATTGGAGTCAAAGGTCCGAATTTCCTGCATAAGAATCAACACTCCCAAATTCAATTCTCCCAACTCCACAAACTTCATTTGATATATTTGGCACTTCTAATGGTTATTAAATCATCTCAACATCATCAAATTCCAAGCAATAATACAAAAACTAAGTTAGGTCAAAACCCTAACTTATAATTTCAATCTCAATCATTCATCCATGCAATTTGATTTCAAATGCCTTAAACTTCATTAATCAACTTCACTAACTAAACAAAATCATCAAAACCATCAAATTCATTTACTTCCTACGGTGCCACTAATTGAAAGTTCAACATATTCCAAGTTTTCTTTTCTTCTCATGCCATTTCAACTTAATCAAGCATGCTTTTCATGCTTAGGAAAGAAAAAGGGTATAGTTAGTGCACTAACCTCTATAACCACCCTCTTGGCTTGTTGAAACTTTAGAATTTTTTTCACTTTCTTCAAATTTCTTGGCAGCCAAACACTTCTCCTTGGTGTGGGTGTAATTTTTAGTGAAGGTGGTTAGGGCTTTTAAGGTGAGAAAGGGTGAGAATTCAAGCATGGAAGCTTGAAAAATGGAAGAAGAACTCTTCCAAGGTGATGCGGCTGGTTGAGGAAGAAAGGAGCAGATTTCTTTTGTCAAGTTTTGGTCTCTTTTATCTCTTTTTATGTGTTTAATAAATTGTGATTAGTGGAGGAAATTTAAATGACATCATATGACGTCATAATTAGGTATTTTTCTTAATTTTCTTTTCTTCTTTTCTCTACTCATTTTCAATTTAATTTTTAGCAATATTTATTCATATTTTATGTCATAATAATTATTTACTTAACTGGGCAAGTTGGTCAAAAATCATCTCTAAAGACGAAATGACCAAAATGCCCTCCATTTGGCTTAACAGACTAAAATTGTCTGTACTGATTGAAATTTTTTCTAAACCTTTTCTTGGCATTCTAATGCCATAGAAACCTCAATGACTCTTCTCTGGAGTCTCAAAAATTATTTTATGAATTTTCTTTCTGGTTTAGGGCCTTTAGCTGTGAAGACCGCAACTTACCACTGGGTTACCCATCGCTAGGGCACCGGCTCATTTAACTTGGTTGTATTTTATTTCTAAAATTTTTCCTAAATTTTTCCTATTAATATTTGAGTTATTTATGGCTCCTCACTTTAGTCTAAATATTTTTCTAAATGTTCTAGCTATCCAAACCGATGCCGGTCACCGGAATAGTAGAATGTATGGAATTACTACACTGAGGGTGTTACAACTCTTCCCCTCTAATTTAAATTTTGTCCTCGAAATTTACCCGGTGTAAATGGTCGAGGAGCTACTACCTCCTTATTTCTTCACCTTTTTGTGTTATCCTACTTCACTTTCTCCTTAGTCTCAATCCTATCCTCGAACAGTTCTGTACTCATTCTTTTTCATCTTAAATACTGTCTCCTTCTCATCTCTATTCGCTATCTCATTGTCTCTTCACTCTCTTATTCCATACCTTAACCTAAAATAAATAGGAAATACAGATCTGCAATAGTGTCACCTCGACTCTTATTAATGCAATGCATGATATGCAGTCTATCTAGGTCCAGAAACGCCTAAACCGCGCTCTGATACCAATAAATATAACACCCCTCACCTGACTACAGTGTAGCCGAGTGAAGTGTGCTACATTCGGTGCCGAAGCACCCTAACTTGTCTTACTTTATTTCTTTAATAATTTGGTTCTTGTTATATTTAATATCGATTATTTTTCGACGGAGAAACTAACGGAGTTTTCCCTATTTTATTATCATTTGATGTGTTTTACTATTCACTTGTTTGAAAATTTCAATCATATTTTAAAATAAAAATCTCATCCATACTAATCATAATCATCTGATCAGTTCAAATATTCCCTATATAATTCAATTTCACATTCATTTCCATACTTTATCATTCATGCTCAATTGATATATATAAGTTCTCAAGTTTCATTAATTTACATAATTTACAGACTGATTACATAAATTCATAATTTACATGATCTACAAATTAATTATAGTTCCATAATCTATATTTCAACATATAATTCATAGTTTACATTACAAATAATAATTAATTATAATGTACAAAATACATAATATGTTCTATATGGGCCCTATCTACATGCATTGTTGAGGAGGTGACAACCTTGAACACTCTATAGATCAGAACTCCAAAATCTCTGTTTGGTATTCGCTGGATTTTAACTTCAGTACCTGCGCAATGAAACAAATCCATCGCGCTAAGCATTGCTGCTTAGTGGTGCAATAATATAGCAAGGAAATAATATAACAAGTAAAAATAATTGGAGCATATTTTCTATACTCAAGAATTTTACTGGGTTCATATGAAATTTTCCATACAATATATCTTTCATCATTTATGTTGCTCTCTAGAATCACTTCTTTCATAAGTTTACAATAGTCATTTATATAATGTACAAATAAATCTAAAATTTATACTTATACTTATATTCTTATGAAAGTCACATTTATAATGTTATTTAAGTTATAATTCTTCTATCAGTCTTTTTATCACTTCCTTGATACTTTCTAAGTTGTTTACAATCATTTCGTAACATTTAAAAGTTTTAGAACTAGTTTAATTTACATCAGATTATTCTAGGGAACAAATTTTTGGTGCTAATCTAATTTATTTCAGAACTTCTTCTCATTTATTTACTTTCTACCATTTTTAATTGCTAATATTCATAACTTATTTTAATAAATTAGACTGCCCAAGTAACCTATGACAGGCTGACTAAACTGGATAACGGGTTGTTGGCCTTTGGACAACTGCGGTGCACAGGGCGTCATACCATGGGACGCAGAACGTCAACCACGTATGCAGTCAGTATGGCTAAAAAGCCATGATATCACATAATCGGGCATTAAGCCATGAGTGCGGCCATAAAAGCCATGAATACGGGCATAAAGCCATGAGTATGGGCATAAAGCCATGAATATAGGCATAAAGCCTTTCACAGTACTGCTAAAACAACACCCTATTGGCATGCCAATCTATCTAATCTGATGCACATGTCTAGGCAATACAAGGGCACATAATATCATTAAATATTAATATATTGTGTTTTATGGCTTCATTATTTCATGACAAATTTCATAATTTATACATTCATCATAATATTCATACATTCCTTACATCATTCGTATTGATCACAATTCATTTGATCTCATGTACCATTCACATTCAAAACATCTTTCCTTTCTCTCTTGATGGGAACCTAAATCCCAAATGGCACTTTTATCTCATTTATACATTTAACAATCTATTCATGTAAATTACATTTCATACTTCAAGTTGTATTGCTAATATATCATGAACTCCATTGGTGTTGGGAGTATAAATCTCAATTAACTATTCCAAGTAATCCATGAACATTTCATGGATTCCAAATTTCATGCCTTAATTTCCTCTACCAATTTAGTTCTTACACTTTGTGTCTTTGCATTACTATTCACTCAAATTATTAACTTTTTAATACATAATAAATTTATTGAACCTAAGTTCATCAAGATACCACATTTTGCATTCTAAAGTTGTTGGTATTGATTGCTAATACCATTTCAAAGCTTATTTCATGTTATTCAAAATTTTCAGATTTCATACCCTAGGTTTACTGTTCCATTAGTCATATGTACAGTAGGAATTTGATAAAATTGTCTTCATGAAAGTTGTTCCTTATTGTGTCTAGTTACATTTCTTTATTTGAATCACTCCATTTGGAGTTTTGTAGCTCAAGTTATGGTCATTTTACCATAACTGGCCGGATTGACTTGTACCCAGAATTTTTGGGCAATTTGGTTCTGCCAGATTTGGTGACCTAAGTTTGATTGGAACTTTGACTAGGTTATGATCAGAATTTGGATTTGTGTTCCTCATAAAAGTTGTAGGAATATGTCTCAGCTTTCTTCTGGTAAAATTTTAGATCAATTGAACTTTTCTACACTAAGTTATGACCATTTGAACAAATATTATTCATTTGGTCATTTTCCAGGGACAGCATGTTGGTCACCCGGATTAGGGTAATTTTTAGGTTAACTTGGTTTAGTTTTGTGGGTAGGGTTTCTTTACTAAAGTTATGCCATTATGTCTTATAAAACTTTTTCCATTGGTTTCATTGCTTTTGGATTCTTGTAGACCAAGTTATAACCATTTTGCCAAAACTGGTCGGGTGAGCTTTAGTCCAAGAAATTCTGGGCAGAATGGTTTTGGTCAGTTTGGTGACCTCACTTGGGCCAGCAATTTCATTTGGTTAGAGGCATTTCTAGGCTTGGTGTTCTCAATGAAAGTTGCAGTCCTATGTCTAATCTTTCCAATTACACAAAAATCAGGTCATTTGGACCTATCTAGAGGAAGTGATGGACAAATGAACATTGGTTAATTTTCTAGGTTTAGTGTTTAGATTTCCAGATTGAGACAGTAAATTGGTCAAGATTTGGACAGAATTTAGGCATGGTTTCTTCATGAAAAATGGGCTATTTTGTCCTAAGTTTCATATCCAATTAGCATCACACCAATTGGAGCAACACAACTCCAGTTATAGCTCAAAAAATGCATTGGACTCAAAGGTCCAAATTTCCTGCATAAGAATCAACACTCCCAAATTCAATTCTCCCAACTCCACAAATTTCATTTGATATATTTGGCACTTCTAATGGTTATTAAATCATCTCAACATCATCAAATTCCAAGCAATAATACAAAAACTAAGTTAGGTCAAAACCCTAACTTATAATTTCAATCCTAATCATACAGGGGAAGATATTCAAGACAGAATCCTCCTCTATCTGGTTAGCAGAGTACCAGAGGTTCCTGTATTTGTACTATATTTCTTTTATCTCAGCCTTTAAAAAATTATTGTGGATTTGAGTTGAAAAACATATTGTGTTGAATTATGTTGGAGTTGAGATTGAGAAATATATTTGAAGTGCTTTTTACAGGTTTTTGAAGAACTGTTTTATTTAAAATACAGAGGGCACTCCGCCAAAATTTTTATAGAAATTCATAATAATTCAAATGTGTTACCTGTTCCCTTAAGTTCAAAAAAATTTTTAACACCTGTAAATAGTGCTCACCACTGTAAAAAGAAGTAAGAAAAGTTTTAAAATCCCTTGTAGTGTATTTAATGGGTTATCAGTAGATGAAGTTGGTAATTCATTAGGTATACTACGGGATCATGTTATGCCTTACAGAGGGGTAGGGTGTGACAGGCGACTCACGTCAGGTTTGTGCACAATAAACCTTATTTAAGCATTTTCTCATTGAAAATTTGATTCAGTATGCATTATGAAATTTCTGTGTTAATTATGAGTTTAAGAACTTTTGTGTTGCCACTTTGTGAATGAAAATGTCACTTTGGAAATTGATTTGATTTTGCATGAAATAATTGAATAAATTTTTTTAAATTGATTTCGAATTCACACTTAGCATGACAGTGCCATATTATTCCTCCTTCATTTATAGGGTTGAGATCGATTATTTTCCTCCCTCTCTAGTTTACCAGTTGAGGTTGTAGATCGGAAGAGTACTCATTAGCTAGCTAGCCCCCTCCCTCATTGATTTCGATTAGTGGGGTTGTAGATCTCTTTGTCGTGGTGTACAATGCGGCATTGATCGAAAATTTTGTGTCATGGCTTAAGTTGTGTATGAATTGGCAACACTATGTTTATTAAATTATTTGACCAAAATTGTGCAATAATGAGTTTTGATAATTTGTGAAATGTGATTGTGAAATATTTAAATTGTGATTTGTCGATGAATGTTTTATGTACTGTATTTCAAATTTTTATTGTGCACCACTGAGTATTTTTATACTCAGAGATAGCTTATTTTGCTGTCGCAGATAAGGGCAAGGAGAAAGCAGTAGAGTGAGTTACTATTAAGATAGAGGACTACATTAACCTTTTTGGTACGGGTATTTGTTTATACCCTTGTAGTTATTTGATGTAAATATTGTAATGTCTTATGTATCAATGTAAAGTTGAGCAGTTGTATGGTAAATTATAATAATGTTATTTTGAATTTTCTTTTTGTAAATTAAGATTTGTATTTGTAAATTAAGTACTATATGCAATGTGAATGAATTTATAAAGTATTTTGAGATGACAAATTTTTTGTTGAGTTGTGGAATTAAATTGAATTGTGTTGACTTTAGTTGATTTTGGTTGGGATGAAAAGAATTATTGAAAGTGTTTTTGTTTAGGTATTTGAAGAACTGTTTTCACAAAATACAGACGGCACTCTGCCAAAATTTTTCCAAAAATTACGTAAAAATAAAAATGGACAAAAATTTTAACTAGTTTTGAAACTTCAATTAAATGTTTTTAATTCCTACCAAAACGCTCACCACTTCCAAAATGTAAGAAAATGGTTTTAAAATCCCTTGTAGTGTACTTAATGAGTTATCGGTAGGTGAAGTTTGGTAATTCATTGGGTATTCTACGGGATCATGTCATGCCTTTCAGAAGGGTAGGGTGTGACAATATAGCTTCTTCATAGGTAAGTGGATCATCTCCATGATCTACTTCTTCATGAGTAGACAACTCTTGTTCTTCTTCATGAAGGAAACCATATCTCACTGCTGGGTGAGATACCCTGGTTGTTCTATGAGGAACAGCTGTAGATGTTATATTAATAAGTGTAGGTTGACTAGATGGATCTATATCCATATGATCTGTTGGTTGATCAGAATTCTCCAATTCTAACTCTATTTGCCTTCCTTTGCCTCCTTCTTAAACAAACTGTTATTCAAGAAATGTAGCATCTCTACTTATCACAACCTTTTGTGATGTAGGCAAATAAAAATAGTATCCAAAACTATCTTTTGGATATCCAACAAATCAACCCTTTTCTGATCTGGTTTCCAATTTATCAGTGTTCAGCTTTTTGATATAAGCTAGACAACCCCAAATCTTAACATGCTTAAGACTTGGTTTTCTTTCATGCCATATCTCATAAGGTGTGGAAGAAACTGATTTTGATGGAATCCTATTCAGAATATACAAAGCTGATTCTAATGCAAATCCTCAAAAAGATATTGGCATATTAGTATAGCTCATCATACTACGTACCATATCCAATATGGTACCATTTCTCTTTTCAGATACACCATTCAGCTATGGTGTTCCTGGAGGAGTCAGCTGGGAAACAATTCCGTGCTCTCTCAAGTATTCATCAAATTCAGTACTCAAGTATTCACCTCCATGATCTGATCGAAGAGCTTTAATACTCTTTCCTATTTGATTTTCTGCTTCAGATTTAAATTCTTTGAACTTTTCAAAGGATTCATGTTTGTATTTCATCAAATACAAATACCCAAACCTTGATTTATCATCAATAAAGGTAATAAAGTAATGAAAACCACCTCTAGCAATTTCTTTAAATGGACCACATACATCACTATGTATTAGCTCCAAAATATTTTTAGCTCTTAGCCCTTGTCCTATAAAGGGTGTTCTAGTCATTTTTCCCTGAAGGCAAGATTCATAAGTTGGAGTAGGCTCAGAGCCCAATGAGGATATAATCCCCATTTTCTCTAGTTTTGCAATCCTATCTTCTGCAACATGACATAACCTTAAGTGCCAAATATATTTTCAACTTGAGTTGATTTTCACCAGGGCATTGCATTCATTTAGATCACTTGCATTCATTTTGTGTTTGTCATTATTATCCAAATAATAAAGACCATCATTCATATAACCCGAATCAACATATTTATTTCCAAAATAAATATTGCAAATATCATATGTGGACTAAAATTCATAGCCATTTCTAGTCAAACTAGATATAAAAATGATGTTCTTAAAAGCATCAGGTACATATAAAATATTATCCAAACACATAACATGTCCAAACATGTAAAAAGATTTAGATCCTATGGCTAAAGCTTCAACAGTTGAGCCATTGCCAATCCGGACTCTAACATCTCGAGAATGCAAGCTGCTACTATTTGCTAGTTCCTGCATATCATAAGAAATGTGAGAACTGGCACCAGTATCTAAAACCCAAGCAGTAGATGAACTATGAGTATCATTAGAATTTAAATAACAAGATATAGACATACCTTCTGAAGGTCTATCCTTTTTGTCCTTTAGAAAAGTAAGATACTCTGGGCAGCTCTGTAACACCCTCCCGGTAGCAACTCCGGGGGTTCCTAAGTCTGAAACAGAGAAGCAGATCAGTGGCTGAGTATGAAAGAGAATTTTCCTGCCTAAGCCATTATGCAGTAAATCTACTTTCTACCAGCAAGGAGAGACACAAGAGGTTTGAAACCGGCTTGAAGCCCAGTATCAGATTACAAGTAGTCAGATTCAAACACACTAACTTCTCTGAACTTGTTTCTCAAGCCCTAGAGTTGGAAAGAATTGAGTCTAAAGCTGCTCCTGAGAAAAAGAAATCATAGAAGACAGAGAAAGAGGGAAAATCAGTAGAACAGAGTTCCAGTGGTCCTACTGGAAAGAGGAAGAACTATGGGGGATAGTAGAGCTGGCAAGAAGTCTAGTAGGGGAAGATATTAAGGACAGAAACCTCCTCTATCTGGTCAGCAGAGTACCAGAGGTTCCTACCCTTCCTGCCAATGTGAAAATTGTGGAAGATATCATGGTGGAATATGCTATAAGGCTATTGGAGCCTGTATAACTGTGGAGGCATAGGACACTTTGCCAAGGACTGCACTAGTGCTCGCAGAGTTGGACCACCTCCTACTACTGCAGAAGGGTCAGTTCAGAGCCCTGTCACCAGAAGTTCACAACCACCCAGCAGAGGTAGAGGCAGGGGTAGAGGTAACCCAGCAGGCAGCCAAGGCACTGTGAAACAATCAGAGCAAGACAGTGCTCCGGTTAGGGTCTACGCAATGAGACAGAGGGAAGAAGTCGAGACATCTGATGTTATGGCTAATACCTTCTCAACTTTTAATCAAGATGTATTTGTGTTATTTGATCCGGGTTCTACCCATTCTTATGTGAGTGCTAGCATCATTGATTACATTGCTGTTCCATGTACAAAAATGGACCTTGAGGTGCTAGTAACAAGTCCGCTAGGACAGGAGGTCAGGGTTAATAAAATGTATAGGGATTGTCCTTTAGTGATTCAAGGACACACTTTTCTGTCTGATTTCATTGAAATGCCCTTCAGAAATTATCATATCATCTTGGGCATGGATTGGTTAGCCAGGCATCATGCCATGGTTGACTGTAGGCTGAAGACAGTTATTTTTGGTCTCCCTCAGTACAGTGATGTGGTAATACATGTGAAGAGGTAGCTATTGCCATCAAACATCATTTCGGCTGCACTAGCCAGAAAAATGATTAGAAAGGGGTGTGAAGCATACTTGGCACATGTGGTAGACAGCCAAGTGGGGAGTCTAGCATTGAAGGACATCCCTACAGTATATGACTTTCCATATGTGTTTCTGGATGAATTGCCAGGATTACCTCCGGAAAGAGAGGTGCAGTTTGAAATTAATGTTATGCCTGGTGTGGATCCAATCTCCATAAAACCATATAGAATGGCACCAGCAGAGTTGAAGGATTGAAGGTGCAGTTGCAAGAACTACTTGAAAAGGGCTTCATCCGCCCTAGTGTGTCACCTTGGGGAGCACCAGTATTGTTCGTTAAGAAGAAGGATGGCACTCTTCATTTATGTATTGTTTGACCTGGAGTCTGAATATTTTTATGTTAGTGTTAGAATTATATGTTCTGTTGTTATTCCTTTACAGGGGAATAAATTTCGATGCATTAGTGATTAGTCCTTTAAGATAAGGGTTATGATAATAAGTGAAATTAGTTTTGGAAGAGTTTATCAGCGAAAAGTATGTTCTAACACACCATAAATTATAAAGCTAAACGGCAAGCCTACTTAATGTAAGGCAAGAGGACGTAAAAGTAAGTTACAGTAATAGAATTGCTCTAGATGAGGGCAAGGATGTTACTGTTAGTAATTGTTAATGGATATTGTAATCATAATAAGTTCGGGATATTAGTGAATTCGAAAAGGATAAAAAATAGGAAAATTTGATCTATTGGGATGTATCGTAGTAACTATGCAATGTTCTTGATGTTTATACTGTAAGCTACAGATTACAGTACTGACTTGAGATTATTGTATGGAGCTACGTACTAGTTGATAATACACCAAGATGAGAATAGTTGCTAACGGCATCTGTTTTGGTATAGTTATGCCAGGATAGAATTTAATTGTTAGAAATAAGTTTGAAAATCCTACTTAGGGATCTAAAACTCAAAAGTTAGAATATCGAAAGGTTATAGTTCAGTGCAAAAGGAAGTAAGTTATAGAATATTGACAGATAAAAAGAGTTATGGAAGTAAAAATTCGAACAGTTAGTTCAGATATAACAAAGAAATGTTACGAATGTGAGGAAGACTATGGACTAGAATGGTCAGAGGACCAATGACTAGATAAATAATTCTAACATGACCTCAAGGGTCATTCAAGAAAGGAACATAAACCGAAATATTAGACAGCACAATAGTAAGAGGAGATTGGTGTTATATAAACAATTAAACGTTGTATTAGATTGTTAAAAGTCTTATACAAATTTGACGAAAAGAAGATTATATGATCATATAGAAAGGAGAAAATAAACATATGACTATGGTAAGATGGCTATTGGGTAAAATTTAGTGGACGAAATTTATTTTAAGGGGGGGAGAATTGTAACACCCCTATGTTCAGTAGTGCGTTCTACTGTTCTGGTGATCAGAGTTGTCCGGACAGCTAGGATGCCTAGAACTACACTTAGATATTGATGAGGAGACATAAAATAATGAAATACAAGAAAAGAAAATACAATAAAAGCAAACGAAAAATAATAGCAAAGAAATGTAACTAAGTTAAGCGAGCCAAGAACCCTAGCGATGGGTGACCGCACCGGGAAGTCACGGCGTGGACCGTTGACTAGCCCTGGACCGCAGGGAACCCTGAAAAATATTTTTAGGACTTAAATAGACCCTTATTGAAGTACAAATACCATTAGAAATATCAAAGAAAAATTAATTAATTAGTACAAAGAAAAGTAAGAAATCAAAAAATGGACAAAACCCGGTGTTACCGAAAAATCGGGAATGCAACCCGAACAGGGATATTGTGGTCATTTGACTCCCTGAGTTGTCTTTTGACCTAAATGTCCATTAAAAATAAATGATATTACACTTTAGAAATGTCATGAAAAATTAAATGGTGGTACATTATGTAAATAGTGAAGGAAATAAGATAAATGTGCAAATTAGGAAAATTGGAATATTTAATCATTAAGTTAAAGTGAGTGCTCCACTAACTCAAGTTTTGGGACACTTAATTAAGTCATTTTGGACAGAAATTCAGTCCATCTTCTTCCTCCCAAATGACCAGCCGTGAGCCTCCATTGAAGAACCTCCATGGCCATCCATGGCCAAGCTCCATGCAACCATGATTTAGCCATATTTTTCACTAGCTTCCTTCACAAAAACTGTTCTACACCACTTGGGCAGTAGATAGGCAGCAAGAAGATCAAGTTTAGTCATGGTTTTGAAGAGTTTCCAAAGTGGTAAGTTTGTGTTTTTGGTTATTACTTCATTAAAGTTTGTGAGGAGGTTATGGGTACTTGAATTATGGAAAGAATTTTGGAGTTTAATGTTCTAAGGGAGATGTTTATTTTTGGCAGCCATGGAAACACCTTGAGGACAGCTTATTCTTGCTTCTAAATGATAGATTAAAGGATTGATTAAATGTATATGTGTGTAGGAAATTATTTGGGTGATGTATACTTAGTATATGTGGATGTGTATTTGAAATTTGAAGCTTGGAAATTAATGGAGTGTGATGTATGAATTGGCAGCTTGCATTGTGAACCAAAAAAATGTTATTTCATGGGTTGGTTTATGAAATTACATGGTTGAATTATGGTGCTTGCTATGGCAGATTGTATATGTGTACAAGGGTTTGAGTCTAGGCATGTAAATGAGCTTGTTATGTAGTTAAATTGTGTGTAACTTGGACTTGGTAAATTCTGCACTTTATGGTGCATGTTGAATGTGATTGTAAGCTGCCAAAATGATCAACAATATGTGGTAAAATATGTTTAGGTTATGGTACAAACCAGAAATGTAACACCCCTATTTGTATAGGCTGGTATATTTCACTGTTACGGTGACCGGTGTCGGTCCGGACAATTAAGGAGATTAGAACCACACTTAAGACAACTAGAGAAACCATAAACACAAATAATTAGTAATGTTCAATTAGTTAAGTATAAATAAGAAAAATAGAACATAAGAAGTTAAACAAGCCGAGAGTCACAGCGATGGGTGACCTCCTCGGGAACGACTGCGAAGTCGTTTTAAACTCAAATTTCGAACCGTAAAATGTGACGCTGCGGTCCTTAGGACCCTTATGAACATAGTGGAAAAGAGAAAATCATGAAAAAGAACTGTTAAGCTAGTCAAAAAATTAGGTCAGGGAGCCGGAAGAAATATGGAATTATTTGCAAACCGGGATGAACCGGCGAGGGGCAATTTGGTCAATTGACCCCGAGAGCTGACTCCTGATCTAACTATCAAATAAAATGGGAGAAAATAAAATTTCGGAATCGAGAATCAAATTAAAGAACTAATCGAAAAATAAATAAAAAAAAGAGAGGAAAATGAAAAAGTAAAAAGGTGATGACATCATGCATGACATCATACATGATGCCATAAATGGAATAATTAATAAAATAATTAAATGGGATTTTTGTGGTCTTCCATAAGCAAAAATTTATAAAAGAAAAGAAAAGAAAAAAAAAAGAAGGTCTTTCTTCTTCCTTTGTGCCGCCCCATCTTCCTCCATAAACCTCCATGAATTTTCTTCATTTAAGCTTACACTTAAGCTTAAATTCCTTCACTTAATCTCCATAACTCCCCTAAAAACCTTACTAAAGCTTGCAATCTCAACCTAAGAACAAGAAAGAAAGAAGAAAGGAGGAGAAAAATTGAAGATTTGGTATTAAAGTAGAGGTAAGTGTATCAATTTAAAAGTTGAGATTTGATTGTTGTGTTTTTGGTTTGAATTAGCTTGTAATATGTTTAAAATGAAAAGAAAAAGATTGTGAGGACCAACCTGAAATTTTGGCCTGGTTGAAGGGAGTATGATTTTGTATGGTTTGATGCAATTAAATGAGTTTAAAAACCTTATCTAGTTGAATGGTTAGGATTAAGAGCACTAATTGTGATTAAATGCATGAAATTGATGAGTTAGGGTTTTGAATGTTAGGGTTTGTGAACCAAAAATGTGAGAAGTGAGTAAATGATATCTTTGACCTATTGTAAAGTGAAAAATGGTCATTTGCGACCAAATGAGTTGTGTTGGAATGGTTGGAATTGAAGTTAAATTCGGAGGGTATATAGTCATGCTGCTGGCAGCATGACCAAGTCAACTTTAAAGGACCAAAACTGAAATTTTACAAGTCCAATTGGTATGTTACCAATTGGGGATGAAAATAGACATAAAATGACATAATTTTCATTCAGGAACCATGCCTAAAAAGTGACCAAAACTTAGTGAACCACTTGACCAAAGTTGGATAAGAGAAGTCTGCCACTGTACAAACTGACCAAATGAACAGTATTTGTTCATTTGGTCATAACTCGAGTTAGACAGGTCAAAATGACCTGAAATTTTACCAAAGGTTAGATGAGATATAGACCTAAAACTTTCATGAAGAACACAAGTCCAAATTCTGCTAGTAACCAAGCCATTTGGCCACCCCAAGTTGGTGACCCAAATCTGCCAGCACCAAAATTTGCCCATAAAATCTGGGTTGTGTCTAATCCGGCAGCCCTAGTTCAAATGGCCATAACTTGAGCTAAAAAACTCAAATTGGGGTGATCCAAAAATGAGAATAAACTTAAGACAATAAGGAACATTTTCTATGAAGAAAGGTTTGCCAAATTCCAACAGTAGATTGACTAATAGAACAGTGCAACTAGGAGCACCAAAACTGAAAATTCGACAATTTTGCTTGAAGGACTTAAGCTTTGAGAAAATGACCAAAACCAACAAATTTAATGACCAAAATGTGGTATGTGGGTGAAGTTAGAGTTCCCATACCTATTAAGCCTTAAAAAGTCAACAATTTGACTTGAATAGTGTAGTGAATAGTAACCCGAAACACAAAAACTTCGAGAACATCGAATTTAACGCAATAGAACTAGTAAAAATGAAGTTAAATTTATTTTCAGGCTTATGTTAAGTTACGGTACTGAAACACTATGAAACTGTGTGTTTCAGCTGAAAAAGACTTGGAGGCTCGGAGAGACTGATTCAAGGCCTAGAGGCGACTCACGTCAGGTCTGTGCACAGTAATTTTTATTTGAATATATGATTCTTGAAAATTTGATTTTTTTTGAGTTAATTACGAATTGTGTTGCCATTTATGATTGTGAATATGACTTTGAAAATTTACCAGATTTTCAGTAAATTATTTGCATAAATTGTTTTGAATTGATTTTATGTTCACACTTAGCATGACAGTATCACATTATTCCTCCTCCATTTATGGGGTTGAGATCGTTTATTTTCCTCCCTCTCTGGTTTACCAGTTGAGGTTGAGATCGGATGAGTACTCATTAGCTAGCTAGCCACCTCCCTCATTGATTTCGATTAATGGGGTTGAGATTGCTTTGTCGTGGTGTACAACACGGCATTGATCGGAAATTTTGTGTCATGGCTTAAGTTGTGTATGACTTTGGCAACACCGTGTTTATGAAATTGTTTGACTAAATTGTGTTATTATGAGCTTTGATAATTTGAGAAATATTTAAATTGTGTTTCACCAATGAATGATTTATGTATTGCATTTTAAATTTTTATTGTGCACCACTGAGTATTTTTATGCTCACCAATAGCTTATTTTGCTGTCGCAGATAAGAGCAAGGAGGAAGCAGCAGAGTGAGCTGCTATCGAATTGTGGACCACCTCGATCGTTTTGTACGGGCATTATTTTATACCCTTGTAGATAATTTTGATGTAAGTATAGAAATGTTGTATGTATCAATGTAAGTTGAGCAGTTGTAAATAAATTGTAATAATATTATTTTGGATTTCCTTCTGTAAATTTAATA
Source organism: Hevea brasiliensis (assembly GCF_030052815.1). Classification (NCBI taxonomy): domain Eukaryota; kingdom Viridiplantae; phylum Streptophyta; class Magnoliopsida; order Malpighiales; family Euphorbiaceae; genus Hevea; species Hevea brasiliensis. The sequence continues at coordinate 19,012,190 of NC_079510.1, read as the reverse complement.
TTTGTACATGTGAATTTCATGTTTTATGCCTTGTGAATGAAGTATTAAATATTTTGAGATGATGAATTTTGATTTGTATTGTGGAATTACTTTGAAGTGATTTGAATTGAGTTGATTGAGATTTATTGGAGGTTGGGAGTTGTGAAAAATTTTTGGAAGTGTTTTTCACAGGTATTTGAAGAACTGTTTTCTCTAATTACAAACGGAACTCTGTCAAAATTTTTATAAAATTTGCGGCAAAATTAAAATGGACAAAAATTTTTACTAGTATTTAAACCTTGAGTAAATGATTTTTAATTCCTACCAAAATGCTCACCACTTCCAAAATGTAAGAAAATTGTTTTAAAATCCCTTGTAGGGTACTTAATGAGTTATCGGTAGGTGAAGTTCGATAGTTCATTAAGTATTCTACGGGATCATATTATGCCTTACAGAGGGGTAAGGTGTGACATGTTTTAGTGGTATCAGAGCATGGTTTTTCAATAAATTTTGACTACGTGTATGAACATTTTATTGATAAGTACAACTGCTCAAGTGTCTTTAATTGATACATATGACATATTACATCATGAATATGCATTAACGGAGGTCAACCTCCTTGTGTTTGATCTCAGGAAGTAGAAAATTTGGGAAAACGGAATGGAAGGAGGAGATCATTCCGAAGAATAATCTGTTGAGGCTGAGGTTCAAGGGGAAGCCCTAGCACTCCAGAACGTGAGTGGGTCAGCCACTCCAGCTCCTGCTCGGCCACGCGATTCCTGCTCAATTTGTACAGCAGATGGCTGCGTTCTTCCAACAAATGGCGGGTAATGTGCCACCCCAAGCTCAAATGCCAGTACCTGTAACACAACCACAGTCCTCAACTCGGAAGTATGAAAAATTGATGAAATTTGGGGCCACCGAGTTTAAAGGCACTGTGGATCCACTGGAGGTAGAACAGTGGTTGGAAAGAATGGAACGAGTTTTCAGAAAGCTGCAGTGTATGGAAGAGATGAAGTTCGAGTATTATGTTTTCTTATTACAAGGGGATGCGTATGAATGGTGGAAGACCATCCCCCACAACCTGGTTGAGCCACCTGTACTGACATGGACAGGCTTCTTGAGGGAATTCAGGCAAAAGTGGGTTCCCGATGCATATGTGGATATGAAGTTGCAAGAATTCCTGAGTTTGAAACAAGGGGATAGAACCATAGCAGAATATGATCAAGGCTAAGCCACTATGCTGGAAGCTTAGTCTCCACCCCCAGAGACAGATGTAAGAGGTTTGAATCCGGGTTGAGGCCGAATTTGAGGATGCAAGTCGTGGGTTTCAGACATCAAAATTTCGCTGAGTTGATCTCACAGGCCCTGGAATTGGAAAGGATAGAATCAGAAGGGGTAGTGAAGAAGGGTCCACAAGAGAAAACTGAAAAGACTACGGGACAAGTATCTGAGAGTGGTTCTGGAAAGAGGAAACAGTTTGGGGGATCCTGTAACACCCCTATGTTCGGTAGTGCGTACTACTGTTCCGGTGACCAGTGTTGTCCGGACAGCTAAAATGCCTAGAACTACACTTCGAGATGAGTGAGGAGACATAAAATAATGAAATACAAGAAAAGAAAATACAAGAAAAACAAAGGAAAAATAATAGTAAAGAAATGCAATCAAGTTAAACGAGCCAAGAACCTTAGCGATGGGTGACCGCGCCGGGAAGTCACGGCGTGGATCGTTGACTAGCCCTGGACCGCGGGGAACCCTGGAAAATATTTTTAGGACCCCAATAAATATTTATTGAAGTATAAATATTATTAGAAATATCAAGGAAAAATTAAATAATTAGTACAAAGAAAAGTGAGAAATCGAAAAACGGATAAAACCCGGTGTTACCGAAAAATCGGGAATACAACCTGAACAGGGGCATTGTGGTCATTTGACACCCCGAGTTGTCTTTTGACCTAAATGTCCATTAAAAATAAATAATATTATACTTGGAAAATATAATGAAAAATTAATTTAGGGGTACCTAATGTAAATAGTAAAAATGGAGGGTAAATTGACTAATTATCACATTTAAACATAAAATATATTATACCTGGTGTGGATCCAATCTCCATAATGCCATACAGAATGGCACCAGCAGAGTTGAAGGAGTTGAAGATACAATTGCAAGAATTACTTGAAAAGGGCTTCATCCGCCCTAGTGTGTCACCTTGGGGAGCGCCAGTGTTGTTTGTTAAGAAGAAGGATGGTACTCTCCACTTATGTATAGATTATCGGCAGTTGAATAAGGTGACAATAAAGAACAGATATCCATTGCCTCGCAATGATGATCTGTTTGATCAATTGAAGGGTGCAACTGTATTCTCCAAAATTGATTTGCGATCTGGTTATTATCAGTTGAAGGTGCAAGAGCAGAGTATTCCAAAAACTGCTTTCAGAACTCGGTATGGCCACTATGAGTTTCTAGTAATGCCATTCGGGTTAACAAATGCTCCAGCTGCTATTATGGATCTGATGAACACTATCTTCAGACCATATCTCTATCAATTTGTGGTGGTGTTTATTGATGACATTTTGATATATTCGAGGAATGCAGAGGAGTATGATAGACACCTGCGGATTGTACTGCAGACTTTAAGGGAGAAACAGCTATACGCCAAATTGTCGAAATGTGAATTTTGGCTGAAAGAAATCTCCTTTTTGGGACATGTTATGTCAGCTGAAGGGATCAAGGTAGATTCTAGCAAGGTAGAAGCTATCCTTAATTGGAAGCTGCCCAGGAACATCACAGAAATTCGCAGTTTTCTGGGTTTAGTTGGATATTACCGCCTGTTTGTAAAGGGGTTTTCTATTTTATCTTCTCCACTGACCAAACTACTTCGGAAAGATGTAAAATTTCATTGGACAGATAAATGTCAGCAGATTTTTGACGAGTTGAAGAGGTGTTTAACTGAAGCTCTAGTCCTCACTTTACCTACTTCGGGTAAAGAATACACAGTTTATAGTGATACTTCTCACAATGGGTTAGGCTGTGTACTGATGCAAGATCGGAATGTCATTGCTTATGCATCACGCCAGCTGAAACCGCATGAGAGGAACGACCCAACACATGATCTGGAGCTAGCAACTATTGTTTTTGCTCTGAAGATCTGGAGACACTATTTGTATGGAGAGAAATGCTACATTTACACAGATCACAAGAGCTTGAAGTACTTAGGCACCCAGAAGGAATTGAATTTGAGGCAAAGGAGATGGTTAGAACTCATTAAAGACTATGATTGCTTAATAGACTATCAGCCAGGGAAAGCAAATGTGGTGGCTGACGCCTTAAGTCACAAGACTATGGCAAGTCTCAGAGTTTCTCCTTTGTCCATGGTATATGAATTGAAAGCACAGCATGCCAGTTTAGAGATTGATGATGAGGGACAGACAGTAGTTGCATGGCATGTACAGCTAATGTTGATTGATTAGATCAGAATGGCTGCTCAGAGTGATGAAAAATATTAGAAGCTACTGAAAGAAGTCTAGCAGGGCAAGAAACCTGAATTCTCTGTGAGAGATGATGGTTTATTACTACATCAGGGTAGAATGTGCGTTCCTAGTGATGTGGAATTGAGACAAATCATTATGAAGGAAGCACATAAGTCTCCATTTGCTATGGACCCTGGTGGAACTAAAATGTACAGAGGGCTGAAAGAGCATTACTGGTGGATGGGTATGAAGAGAGATATAGCTGAATTTGTTTCCAAATGCCTAACTTGTCAGCAAGTAAAGGCAGAACATCAAGTTCCAGCTGGTTTGTTACATCCTTTGTCAGTATCAGAGTGGAAATGGGAATGGATAACTATCGATTTTGTTACAGGACTTCCAAGGACACAGAGTAGTCATGATGCAATATGGGTTATAGTTGACAGATTGACTAAGTCTGCTCACTTTTTGCCCGTGCGGATGGACTATAGCCTGGAAAGATTGGCCAGATTGTACATATATGAGATTGTAAAACTGCATGGAGTGCCAGTATCAATTGTATCTGACAGAGATCCTAGGTTCACTTCTAGATTCTGGGGTAGTCTTTAGAGAGCCCTAGGAACTAGATTGAACTTCAGCACATCATTCCACCCACAAACAGATGGCCAGTCCGAGAGGGTTATTCAGATATTGGAGGATATGCTACGGGCTTGTGTGATTGAATTTGAAGGTAGTTGGGATACACACTTGCCTTTGATTGAGTTTGCTTATAACAACAGCTATCAACCAAGCATTGGGATGCCTCCATATGAAGCTTTGTATGGCAGAAAGTGCAGAACTCCCTTATGTTGGGATGAAGTAGGTGAAAGGAAGATGATTGGACCAGAAATTGTTCAGCAGACAGAGGAAAAGATTAGATTGATCAGAGATAGACTCAAGGCTGCATCAGACCGTCAGAAGTCCTATGTTGATCTAAAGAGAAGAGATATTGAATATGCAGTGGGTGATAAGGTATTCCTCAAGGTTTCTCCTTGGAAGAGGATTATGAGATTTGGTAGAAAGGGGAAACTGATTCCTCGTTTCATCGGACCATATGAGGTTCTGGAAAGAGTGGGTCCTTTGGCATATCGGTTGGCATTACCTCCAGAGCTAGCAAGGATACACAGTGTCTTCCATGTGTCCATGTTAAGGAGGTACAGATCTGACCCATCTCATGTACTATCAGTTGAAGAGATTGAGGTAAATCCAGACCTCTCATATGGGGAAGAACCCATAAAAATTCTGGCATATGAGGTGAAGCAGCTGAGGAATAAACAGATATACCTGGTTAAAGTGCTGTGGAACCATCATTCAGGCCAGGAAGCTACTTGGGAACGTGAAGAGGATATGAGGAGACAGCACCCACAGCTATTCAGAGACTAATACTAGGTAAAATTTCGAGACGAAATTTATTTAAGGGGGGGAGAATTGTAACACCCCTATGTTCGGTAGTGCGTACTATTGTTCCGGTGACTAGTGTTGTCCGGACAGCTAGAATGCCTAGAACTACAGTTCGAGATGAGTGAGGAGACATAAAATAATGAAATACAAGAAAAGAAAATACAAGAAAAATAAAGGAAAAATAATAGTAAAGAAATGCATTCAAGTTAAACGAGCCGAGAACCCTAGCGATGGGTGACCGCGCCGGGAAGTCACGGCGTGGACCATTGACTAGCCCTGGACCGCGGAGAACCCTGGAAAATATTTTTAGGACTCCAATAAATATTTATTGAAGTATAAATATCATTAGAAATATCAAGAAAAAAATTAAATAATTAGTACAAAGAAAAGTGAGAAATCGAAAAACGGATAAAACCCGGTGTTACCGAAAAATCGGGAATACAACCTGAACAGGGGCATTGTGGTCATTTGACACCCTGAGTTGTCTTTTGACCTAAATGTCCATTAAAAATAAATAATATTATACTTGGAAAATATAATAAAAAATTAATTTAGGGGTACCTAATGTAAATAGTAAAAATGGAGGGTAAATTGACTAATTATCACATTTAAACATAAAATATATTTGATTTTGTGTAAGCGGACCACTAAGGATTATAATATGTGTTTAGTGGGTAGATTGCTCCACTAAACACTTTATCTTCAAGCTTGAGAATCACCATGGCCGAATGAACTCCAACAAAACCTCCCATGGCCGCCCACCTTCAAACCTTTACAATTCCATGATCAAGCCGTCTTTTCCCACACCTATCTTCATTAAAATTTATCCCCACATCACAAGGAAGAGTTTGATAACAATTTCAAGAAGTTTTGATGAAGATTTAAGAAGTCTCATCCATAGGTAAGTTTGAGTTTTTGAATATTGCTTTGTTAAAGTTTGTAAGCATGTTATCGATGTTTGCTTTGTGAAGAAATTTTAAGGTTTTGAGGAGTTATTGACATATCCAATTTTGGGCAGCCATGGACTTGTATATTTAATGAATTATTCTTACATATATTTGGTGGGAATTCATGTTGTGTAGGGTGATTTAATGTCCTAGTAAGTTATTTCCATGTATATGTGGTGATTATGCATTTGGAATTGAAGTGGAAGAAACTATGGGAAACTTTGGCAATTTGGAGAATTTCGGCAGCCTTGAGACTTCTTGATGAATGTTTAAATTCATGAAGATATTGGGTGAATTGTGACATTGAGGATTGATGAATATGTATGTAAATTGGTTGTGAAAATTGTATGTAATAATTAGGAGTGTTTATGTGCATATATTGTTGTATTTGGACTTTGTAAATTAGAGTTTCATTTGGTGTATGGAGGATATTTGTGTTCTGCCCAAAGTGACTTTAATGTGAAGTGATATATGGTTTTGGTAATGTACTAAATCAGAATTGGGTTGAGAAGTGGATTCATAGCAAGGTAAATGTGCAATTGATAGATGTTTAAGTAATGTATTTAAGGACAGTGTGCATTTTAGCCTATAACTTTAAGTGTGTGGCTCCAATTGGTATGAGACCAATTGGAGGTGAAACTAGGCACAAAATGTGCCAACTTTCTTGAAGGAAGCATACCAAAATTCTGTTTGCAAGGTAGCTTGAAAAATGACCAAATCTGGATTAAGTGCAATAAAGCCTGAAAATTGACCATTTGGGCAGCAGTTAGTGTTTAGGCCATAACTCACTCAAAACTAGTCCAATTGACCTGAAATTTTAACCATGAATAGTTAAGACCCATATCTACAAGTCTTATGCAGACACCAAAGTCCAGAAATGACCATAAGCAAGTCAAAAAGCTTGCACAAGTTCGGGTCCAAAAACTGGCCGAACCAAAGTTGACCAAAATTGACCTAAAATGACCAAATTTGATGCCATTTGACCAGCAACAGTAAAATGACCATAACTTGGTCTACATAACTCAGAATGACCTAAAATTTTGCCCCGCGTTCCATAAGACATAGATCTACAAGTTTGTAGTTTTGACCGAAACCCGAAAACTGAGGGAACTAGGTTGTCCGGCTAGGTCAAACTAGTATCCCGGAATCCAGCAAGTTGCAATAAAAAGCACTAAACAAGGAAATGAAATTGGTAACATGTACCAACCCTAAAAGACTATCAAATGTGACATATTAGTAACACTAAAACCTAATTTACCTAGAACGCATCGAGGATCGATATATTAGGTGATTAAGCAAATAATAGCTTTCAGTGAATTACTTATTAAGCATTATCGATAGAGACAGTTTAATTTAGTACTGAAACACTTTAAATTGTGTTTCTCAGTTAGCAAAGACTCAGGAAAAGGGAAAGAAACACTGAGTCCAAACCAGGAGACAGTTATCAGAGGTTTGTGCACAACAACTATTTCTTTTGAATTTTTCAATTGAAATGAATTATGACTATTTGTACATTATTGTTTTAAATTGTGGAAATGTGTTTCAATGGATATTTATCGCTTGAAAAGTACTGTAAATGGTTTGAAATTGTGAGAAATTGTTTGAATGATATTGATGGATACTTATTGATTAAAAAGCATTGGAAATGGTTTGAAACCACAGCTATCATGTATATTGATTGTATTCCTCGCTAGCTTGTCTAGTGGGACGAATTGAATTCCCTCTCTGGCTGAAGTGTTGAGGTGTGTGCCTATTGAGGACGAATTGGATGAGTACTCATATTTTTGCTAGCTAGCTATGTTATTCCTCATTAGTCATCGACTTTTGGGACGAATTGAACTTTGGAACATGATTAAGCTGTGTGTGATTTATTGATTTGTATTATGAGGTTGTGAAATGGAGTTAAATCCTTATTGACATTTACTGTCTTTTGAAGTTAAATATGTTTTGATCTCTGAGATTTATTGTGATATTGTGTTAAATTCCTTCTGACACTCATTGTCTTGAATTTAACTATGATTTTACATATCCATCATTTGAATGATTTATGAATTGTGATTTAAGTTGTATTTGGTTAATGTTGTGCACCACTGACACATTGTCACAGCGATAACTTTTTATAGCTGTCGCAGGTAAACAGACAGACAGGGCAGCAGACTAGGCTGCTAGTACCTCCACAAGAGATTTTCGGGTATAATGAGTATACCACATTTTGTATTTTGTGCTGTAATGTATATTCACTGTATGTACATATTGTTTTTGGTTTTGAGCAGTTGTAAATTAAAATTGTACATTGAAGTTGTAAAACAATTATGAGTTATTTTGGCTTGTAAAAATTGTATTATATTTCTTGTATCTCAGTCTTTGAAAAATCACTATGGATTTGAGTTGAGAAACATATTGTGTTGAGAAAATGTTGGAGTTGAGATTTGGAAATATATATTGAAGTGCTTTTTACAGGTTTTTTGAAGAACTGTTTTATCCAAAATACAGATGGCACTCTGCCAAAATTTTTACAGAAATTCCAAATAATTCAAATGTGTTAGTTCTATCACTTCAATTCAAAAAGGTTTTTAACACCTGTAAATAGTGCTCACCACTGTAAAAGAAGTAAGAAAAGTTTTTAAAATCCCTTGTAGTGTATTTAATGGGTTATCAGTAGACAGAGTTGGTAATTCATTAGATATACTACGGGATCATGTTATGCCTTACAGAGGGGTAGGGTGTGACAGATCCAGCTCCCGTAGATTTGGCAGAGGTAGATTTTCTGGCCAAAGACCACCCCGGTCTGATCAGCAAACCCAACAAACACCCCGAGGAGCTCTATCTGTCCGGCAGTGTGAAACTTGTGGCAGAACTCATGGTGGGGTTTGTTTCAAAGCTACCGGTGCATGTTTTAACTGTGGAGGGAGCGGACATTTCGCTAAGGATTGCACTAGTCCGCGTCGGTCTGGACCTTCTGCTACATCTGAAGGATCAGCCCAAGTTTCTGCACCTAGAGGATCACAACCAGCTGCTAGAGGTAGAGGCAGAGGTAGGGGTCCTGGTAACACTCCTAGAAGTCAAAGCATTGTTAACCAGCCAGTACCCAGTGGCGCACTAGTCAGAGTGTATACCATGCGTCAGAGGGAGGAAGCTGAAACATCAGATGTTATAGCTGGTAATTTCTTCATCCTTGACCAAAATGTACATGTGTTATTTGATCCTTGCTCCACACATTCGTATGTTAGTGCTAGTGTGATGTGTTCTACTGCTATTCAGTGTGTACCAATGGATTATGATGTGCTAGTAACTAGTCCATTAGGCCAGGAGGTCAGGGTAAATAGGTTATATAGGGATTGTCCTTTGGTGATCCAAGGACACACTTTTCTGTCTGATTTAATTGAAATGCCCTTCAGGGATTATGACATTATCTTGGGCATGGATTGGTTAGCCAGGCATCATGCGATGATTGATCAGTAGGCGAAGACAATCACTTTTGGTCTCCTCGGTATGGTGATGTAGTAATACATGGGGAGAGGCGATATTGCCTTCAAACATCATTTAAATATTTGGCGGAAAAATGATTAGGAAAGGGTGTGAGGCGTACTTGGCACATGTGATAGACACCCAAGTGGGGAGTCCAGCACTGAGGGACATTCCTACTGTATGTGACTTTTCGGATGTATTTCCTGAAGAATTGCCAGGATTACCCCCAGAAAGAGAAGTGCAGTTTGAAATTGATGTTATGCCTGGTGTGGACCCAATCTCCATAACGCCAAACAGAATGGCACCAGCAGAACTAAAAGAATTGAAAGTACAGTTGCAAGAGTTGCTTGATAAGGGCTTCATCCGCCCTAGTGTGTCACCTTGGGGAGCGCCAGTGTTGTTTATAAAGAAGAAGGATGGCACTCTCCGATTATGCATTGATTATCGGCAGTTGAATAAGGTGACAATAAAGAATAGATATCCATTGCCCCGCATTGATGACTTGTTTGATCAGTTGAGGGGTGCAGCTGTGTTCTCCAAAATTGACCTAAGATCAGGTTATTATCAGTTAAGAGTACAAGAGCAGAGTATTTCAAAAACTGCCTTCAGAAACCGCTATGGCCATTATGAGTTCTTGGTCATGCCATTCGGGTTAACTAATGCTCTGGCTGCTTTTATGGATCTGATGAACACTACCTTTAGACCATACCTCGACCAGTTTGTTGTGGTATTTATTGATGATATATTGGTCTATTCGAGGAATGCAGAAGAGCATGATAGACATCTGCGGATTGTACTGCAAACTTTGAGGGAGAAACAGCTATATGCCAAATTGTCAAAATGTGAATTTTGGCTGAAGAAGATATCCTTCTTGGGGCACGTAGTATCAGCAGAGGGTATTAAGGTAGATCCTAGCAAGATTGAAGCTGCCCTTAATTGGAAGCCACCCAGAAATGTCACGAGATTGCGATTTTAAGGGTTAGCTGGATACTACCGTCGATTTGTGAAGGGATTCTCCATGTTGGCATCTCCATTGACCAAGCTACTTAGAAAGGATGTGAAATTTCAGTGGATAGTCAAATGCCAGTAAAGATTTGATGAATTAAAGAGATGTTTAACTGAGGCTCCAGTCCTGACTTTACCTACACCGAGTAAAGAATATATAATTTACAGTAATGCTTCTCATAATGGGTTAGGTTGTGTGTTGATGCAAGATCGAAATGTTATTGCCTATGCATCACGCTAGCTAAAACCGCATAAGAGGAATTATCCAACACATGATTTGGAGCTTGCAGCTATTGTGTTTGCTCTGAAGATCTGGAGACATTATTTGTATGGGGAGAAGTGTTACATCTACACAGATCATAAGAGTTTGAAGTATTTGGGCACCCAAAAAGAGCTTAATTTCAAATAGAGGAGGTGGTTAGAGTTGATAAAAGACTATGATTGTCTGATAGACTATCAGCCAGGGAAAGCTAATGTTGTGGCTGATGCCCTAATTCACAAGACTATGGCAAGTTTACAGGTTACTCCTTTGTCTTTGGTACATGAGTTGAGATCATTACATGCTAGTTTAGATATTAATGATGAGGGGCAGACAACAGTTGCATGGCATGTACAGCCAGTGATGATTGATCAGATCAGAATGGCTGCTCAGAATGATGAAAGGTATCATAAACTGTTGGAAGAAGTCCGGCAGGGCAAGAAACTGAAGGAACGGAAGCGTGAAAAACACAAGTTTATACCATTGAATTCAAAAATTTTCACCTAGGGTCACATGCATCATGCAAGATTTATTTTTATCTATTTGATTTCAATGATAAACAACATATTAAAACTCTTTTAATATGTTTTTTGATATGTATTTGCCATTTAAATTTTTAAAATTAATCAGATTAATTTTAGAACCCTAGATTAAATCAAGAACGATTACACTAACCTCTTGATGTACTGCAGCGTGTCTGCGCATTTGAGATTCGTCTTCAGGACACCAGATGTTGTCCCTCTAGCTTGTCCACACCAAGAACACCTATGGCAGCCCTTGAACAGCTTCTAAAGCTTTTTCTATTAATTAGAAATTCAAGTTCTGCCTTTTAAGAGATTAGAGATGTAAACAGGACACTAGAAACAATTTCTAGCGTTCTTAATTCAAGAGATTGATGGCTAATCTCTTTGAATTGATGGGAGATGAAGAAGAATAGATGAAAACCCTCAAAGTGGCGTGACAAAGGAGAGGAGTGGCTGCTGGTTGTGTTTTATTTTCTCATAACAACACTTAAATAGCTAGGTTAACACATTAAACCCTTGCCACATGTCACCCTTTGATTAGCTCTAGGTTTAAGTGACCCAATCACATTGTGCCAAGTGTCAAACCTATATTTAATCTTGATTTTAATCATCTTACATGATTAAAAAACATTTGGCAAGCTTATGTGTAATCCCATGTGTCACCATCTCATGGTGCCACGTGTCACACTGCAAAATGACCAAAATGCCCCTGTGTCTTAATTTTGAGTTCTTAACCCAAAATAATTATTTTCTTCTTCTAATTAATTTACATCAAATATAAATTAATTAATTAATCTCTATTAATTAATTTCTCATTAATTAAATTCATATTTAAACACTTTAAATATAAATTTAACTTATATTATACATCCAATAATCTAGATTTGGTTTCAAGTCATGCTAGGGACTTTGCAATCTAATTGCAAACCAAACCTATTTAATTAATCAATTTAAACTCTTTAATTAATTAATTAAATCATATTTAATTAGGTGATAACTTGTGTATGTGTGTGACTTACTAGGCTCATCACTAATTGGCAATGAGACATGATATCAACTCTTGATATCATCAGAACTCTTTCTTACCATAAATGATTTCTCTAAATCATTTTATGAACCTCATAGACCATGGTTAACACCTAGCATAGCATGCCATAGCCACCCAATTAGTAATAAGGTTTACCTTAAATGAACCGATAATCATATGTTACCATGCACTAGAATCTCTCTGTTACAAAATCCCAACTCAAGCTGGAGTCATGGTTTATGTCAAACTCCATTTTCTATGAATATTATGTTCTCTTTTAATTCCAGTTCTTGATTAAAAGGATTTTCTCATCAGAAACTCTTTTCTGAATAAATCTATCTGTCCTAGCTAGGAACTTGAAACATCAAGAACAATTAAATGAGCATAGGATTTTATCTCTATTTACTTAGAGGAACAGATTCCATCTTGATCAACACCTACCTCCATATATAACTAGTAGGAGCCAACACATGCCCATATACCCATACACAGTACAAGTATGAAAGCAATATCAAACTCAAACTACCTATATACAAGATAACTGTGCTATCTCAGGTCTAAAGATTATATGCACTGATATGATTTATGACAAAACATTGACAAGAGTAAACTCCATGTGCTTGTCATAAGTGTCACTGTTGACCTACTTATCATTTATAAGTGCCTATCATGTTTGTTATATGGCATGAGACTCACCATTCCATCTTATTTATATCTCATATAAATAACTTGGGAACAAACATGAATACAATCTTTCTGGATAAGTCATGTCCTTATTATGAAGTATCCTCGATTGTGAACCTATTTATGATACTTTGTGCTAGAAATATTGTCACTCATATTCTTAACAACTTAAGAATAATATTTCTAACAAAATATCAATGGACCTTTTTCTATTACACATAAATATATTATGTAAACGGAAAAGTGGAAATGCCTTTTATTAATAAAAATATGTACAAGATACATACTAAATGATATGCTCTAGGGCATACTACTAACAGAAACTAGAGTTCTCAATCAGAAATGATGGTCTACTGCTACACCAGGGTAGAATATGTGTTCCTAATAATGTTGATTTGAGGCAGATCATTTTGAAGGAAGCACACGAGTCTCCTTTTGCCATGCACCCTGGTGGTACAAAAATGTATAGAGGGCTAAAAGAGCATTACTGGTGGATGGGTTTAAAAAGAGATGTGGTAGAGTTTGTATCCAAATGCCTGACTTGTCAGCAAGTAAAGGCAGAACATCAAGTACCAACTGGGTTGTTACATCCGCTACCAGTGCCAGAATGGAAATGGGAGAGAATAACAATGGATTTTGTAATGGGGCTTCCAAAGACACAGAAGAGTCATGATGCAGTATAGGTCATTGTCGATAGACTGACTAAGTCTGCTCATTTTCTGACAATCTGAATGGACTACAGTTTAGACAGATTGGCCAGGTTGTACATTGATGAGATTGTGAGACTTCATGGAGTGCCAGTATCCATTGTATCAGGCAGAGATCCTAGGTTCACTTCTAGATTCTGGGGTAGTCTTCAGAGAGCCCTAGAAACTAGATTGAACTTCAGTACTGCATTCCACCCACAGATAGATGGCCAGTCTGAGAGGGTAATTCAAATCTTGGAGGACATGCTACGGGCTTGTGTGATTGAGTTTGAGGGTAGTTGGGATACACATTTGCCTTTGATTGAGTTTGCTTATAACAACAGCTACCAATCAAGCATTGGGATGCCTCCATATGAAGCTTTGTTTGGCAGAAAATGTAGAACCCTGTTGTGTTGGGATGACGTGGGTGAAAGAAAAATGATTGGACCCGAAATTATTCAGCAAACTGAGGAAAAGATCAGGGTAATCAGAGATCGACTTAAGACTGCATCAGACCGTCAGAAGTCCTACATTGATCTAAAGAGAAGGGATATTGAGTATGCAGTGGGTGAGAAAGTTTTCCTCAAAGTTTCTCCTTGGAAGAGGATTATGAGATTCGGCAGGAAGGGGAAACTAAGTCCTCATTTTATCGGGCTATATGAGGTATTGGAAAGAGTGGGTCCTTTGGCTTACCGTTTGGCACTACCTCCAGAGTTGGAGAAGATACATAACATCTTCCATGTGTCTATGTTGAGGAGGTGTCGATCAGACCCATCTCATGTACTACCAGTAGAAGAAATTGAAGTGAATCCAAACCTCACATATGAAGAAGAACCCATAAAGATTCTGGCTTATGAGGTGAAGCAGCTACGGAACAAGCAGATACCATTGGTAAAAGTGCTGTGGAACCGTCATTCGGGCCAAGAGGCTACTTGGGAACGAGAGGAGGACATGAGGAGACAACACCCACAGCTGTTCAGAGATTGATACCAGGTAAAATTTCGAGACGAAATTTATTTAAAGGGGAGAGAATTGTAACACCCCTATTTGTATAGCCTGGTATATTTCACTGTTTCGGTGATCGGTGTCGGTCCGGACAATTAAGGAGATTAGAACCACACTTAAGACAACTAGAGAAACCATAAACACAAATAATTAGTAATGTTCAATTAGTGAAGTATAAATAAGAAAAACAGAACATAAGAAGTTAAACGAGTCGAGAGTCACAACGATGGGTGACCTCCTCAGGAATGACTGCGAAGTCATTTTAAACTCAAATTTCGAACCATAAAATGTGACGCTGCTGTCCTTAGGACCCTTATGAACATAGTGGAAAAGAGAAAATCACGAAAAAGAACTGTTAAGCCAGTCAAATAATTAGGTCAGGGAGCCGGAAGAAATATGGAATTATTTGCAAACCGGGATGAACCGGCGAGGGGCAATTTGGTCAATTGACCCCGAGAGCTGACTCCTGACCTAACTGTCAAATAAAATCGGAGAAAAGAAAATTTCAGAATCTAGAATTAAATTAAAGAACTAATAGAAAAATAAATAAAAAAAAAGAGAGGAAAATGAAAAAGTAAAAAGGTGATGACATCATGCATGACATCATGCATGATGCCATAAATGGAATAATTAATAAAATAATTAAATGGGATTTTTGTAGTCTTCCATAAGCAAAAATTTATAAAAGAAAAGAAAAGAAAAAAAAATAATAGAAGCTCTTTCTTCTTCCTTTGTGCTGCCCCATCTTCCTCCATAAACCTCCATGAATTTTCTTCATTTAAGCTTACACTTAAGCTTAAATTCCTTCACTTAATCTCCATAACTCCCCTAAAAACCTTACTAAAGCTTGCAATCTCCACCTAAGAACAAGAAAGAAAGAAGAAAGGAGGAGAAAAATTGAAGATTTGGGATTAAAGTTGAGGTAAGTGTATCAATTTAAAAGTTAAGATTTGATTGTTGTGTTTTTGGTTTGAATTAGCTTGTAATATGTTTAAAATGAAAAGAAAAAGATTGTGAGGACCAAACTGAAATTTTGGCCTGGTTGAAGGGAGTATGATTTTGTATGGTTTGATGCAATTGAATGAGTTTAAAAACCTTATTTAGTTGAATGGTTAGGATTAAGAGCACTAATTGTGATTAATTGCATGAAATTGATGAGTTAGGGTTTTGAATGTTAGGGTTTGTGAACCAAAAATGTAAGAAGTGAGTAAATGATATCTTTGACCTATTGTAAAGTGAAAAATGGTCATTTGTGACCAAATGAGTTGTGTTGGAATGGTTGGAATTGAAGTTAAATTCGGAGGGTATATGGTCATGCTGCTGGCAGCATGACCAAGTCAACTTTAAAGGACCAAAACTGAAATTTTACAAGTCCAATTTGTATGTTACCAATTGGGGATGAAAATAGACGTAAAATGACACAATTTTCATTCAGGAACCATGCCCAAAAAGTGACCAAAACTTAGTGAACCAATTGACCAAAGTTGGATAAGAGCAGTCTACCATTGTACAAACTGACCAAATGAACAGTATTTGTTCATTTGGTCATAACTCGAGTTAGACAGGTCAAAATGACCTGAAATTTTACCAGAGGTTAGATGAGATATAGACCTAAAACTTTCATGAAGAACATAAGTCCAAATTCTGCCAGTAACCAAGTCATTTGGCCACCCCAAGTTGGTGACCCAAATCTGCCAGCACCAAAATTTGCCCAGAAAATCTGGGTTGTGTCCAATCCGGCAGCCCTAGTTCAAATGGCCATAACTTGAGCTACAAAACTCCAATTGGGGTGATCCAAAAATGAGAATAAACTTAAGACAACAAGGAACATTTTTTGTGAAGAAAGGTTTGCCAAATTCAAACAGTAGATTGACCAATGGAACAGTGCAACTAGGAGCACTAAAACTGAAAATTTGACAATTTTGCTTGAAGGACTTAAGCTTTGAGAAAATGACCAAAACCAACAAATTTAATGATCAAAATGTGGTATGTGGGTGAAGTTGAAGTTCCCATACCTATTAAGCCTTAAAAAGTCAACAATTTGACTTGAATAGTATAGTGAATAGTAACCCGAAACACAAAAACTTCGAGAACGTCGAATTTAACGCAATAGAACTAGTAAAAATGAAGTTAAATTTATTTTCAGGCTTATGTTAAGTTATGGTACTGAAACACTATGAAACTGTGTGTTTCAGCTGAAAAAGACTTGGAGGCTCAGAGAGACTGAGTCAAGGCCTAGAGGAGACTCACGTCAGGTCTGTGCACAGTAATTTTTATTTGAATATATGATTCTTGAAAATTTGATTTTTCTTGAGTTAATTACGAATTGTGTTGCCATTTATGATTGTGAATATGACTTTGAAAATTTACCATATTTCCAGAAAATTATTTGCATAAATTGTTTTGAATTGATTTTATGTTCACACTTAGCATGACAGTATCACATTATTCCTCCTCCATTTATGGGGTTGAGATCGTTTATTTTCCTCCCTCTCTGGTTTACCGGTTGAGGTTGAGATCGGATGAGTACTCATTAGCTAGCTAGCCACCGCCCTCATTGATTTCGATTAGTGGTGTTGAGATTGCTTTGTCGTGGTGTACAACACGGCATTCATCGGAAATTTAGTGTCATGGCTTTTGTGCATGACTTTGGCAACACTGTGTTTATGAAATTGTTTGACTAAATTGTGTTATTATGAGCTTTGATAATTTGAGAAATATCTAAATTGTGTTTCACCAATGAATGATTTATGTATTGCATTTTAAATTTTTATTGTGCACCACTGAGTATTTTTATACTCAGCGATAGCTTATTTTGCTGTCGCAGATAAGAGTAAGGAGAAAGCAGCAGAGTGAGCTGCTATCAAATTGTGGACCACCTCGATCGTTTTGTACGGGTATTATTTTATACCCTTGTAGATAATTTTGATGTAAATATAGAAATGTTGTATGTTTCAATGTAAGTTGAGCAGTTGTAAATAAATTGTAATAATATTATTTTGGATTTCCTTCTATAAATTTAATATTTATACATGTGAATTTCATGTTTTATGCCTTGTGAATGAAGTATTAAATATTTTGAGATGATGAATTTTGATTTGTATTGTGGAATTACTTTGAAGTGATTTGAATTGAGTTGATTGAGATTTATTGGAGGTTGGGAGTTGTGAAAAATTTTTGGAAGTGTTTTTCACAGGTATTTGAAGAACTGTTTTCTCTAATTACAAACGGAACTCTGTCAAAATTTTTATAAAATTTGCGGCAAAATTAAAATGGACGAAAATTTTTACTAGTATTTAAACCTTGAATAAATGGTTTTTAATTCCTACCAAAATGCTCACCACTTCCAAAATGTAAGAAAATTATTTTAAAATCCCTTGTAGGGTACTTAATGAGTTATCGATAGGTGAAGTTCGGTAGTTCATTAAGTATTCTATGGGATCATGTTATGCCTTACAGAGGGGTAAGGTGTGACAAGAAATGGGCATGAATGTGAGTTTGGTAAGGGTTAAAATTGATCCTTGATGTGTATGAAGGAAATGAAATAAGGCAGTTTATGTTTTGGGCCTAGAACTTTGAGTGTGTGGCTCCAATTTGTATGAGACCCATTGGAGGTGAAACTAGACACAAAATGTGCCAACTTTCCTGAAGAAAACTTGCCAAAATTCTGCTTGCAAGGTAGCTTGAAAAATGACCAAATCCGGATTAAGTGCAAATATGGCCTGAAAATTTACCATTTGGGCAGCAGTTAGTGTTTAGGCCATAACTCACTCAAAACAGGTCCAATTGACCTGAAATTTTAACCATGAATAGTTAAGACCCATATCTACAAGTTTATGAAGACACCAAATCCCAAAAATGACCATAAGCAAGTCAAACAGCTTGCATAAGTTCGGGTCCAAAAACTGGCCAAACCTAAAATGATCTAAAGTGACATAAAATGACCAAATTTGGTGCAATTTGACCAGCAATAGTAAAATGACCATAACTTGGTCTACATAACTTAGAATGACCTGAAATTTTGCCCCGCGTGCAATAAGACATAGATCTACAAGTTTGTAGTTTTGACCGAAACCCGAAAACTGAGGGAACTAGGTCGTCCAGCTAGGTCAAACTAGTATCCCAGAATCTAGCAAATTGCAAGAAAATGCAAGATACATGGAAATGAACTTGGTAATATGTACCAACCCTAAAAGGCTATCAAATGTGACATATTAGTAACATTAAAACCTAATTTACTTAGAATGCATCGAGGGTCGACATATTAGGTTGACTAAGCAAATAATAAAATTCAGTGAATTAATTATCAAGCATTATCGTTAGAGACAGTTTAATTAAGTACTGAAACACTTCAAATTGTGTTTCTCAGTTAGCAAAGACTCAGAAAAAGGGAAGGAAACACTGAGCCAAGGCCAGGAGACAGTTATCAGAAGTTTGTGCAGAACAGTTATTTCTTCTGAATTTTTCAATTGAAATAAATTATGACTATTTGTATATTATTGTTTTTAATTAAGGAAATGTGTTTGAATGGATACTTATTGCTTGAAAAGAGTTATAAATGGTTTAAAACTGTGGAAAAAAATTATTTAGTGTGATTTGTGAAAATTGAAGCTACTTATGAATTGTGTTGCCATTTTGTGAATGAAATTTTGACTTTGGAAATTTATTAAATTCTCGCGAATCATTTGAATAAAATGTTTGGAATTGATTTTGTGTTCACACCTAGCATGACAGTATCGTATCATTCCTTCTCCATTTATGGGGTTGTGATCGTTTATTTTCCTTCTCCATTTATGGAGTCGTGATCGTTTATTTTTCTCCCTTTCTGGTTTACCAGTTGAGGTGATCGGATGAGTACTCATTATATAGCTAGCTCCCTTTCTCATTGATTTTGATTAGTGGGGTTGTGATTGCTTTGTCGTGGTGTACAACGCGGCATTGATTGAAAATTTTGTGTCATTGCTTAAGTTGTGAATGAATTGGTAACACTGTATTCTTAAATTATTCAACTAAATTGTGTTATTATGCGATTTGATAATTTGTGAAATGGAGCTTAAATTCTTATTGACATTCACTGTCTTTTGAATTTAACCATGTTTTGACTATTGAGATTTATTGTGATATTGTGAAATGGAGTTTAAATTCTTATTGACATTCACTGTCTTTTGAATTTAACTATGTTTTGATTACTAAGATTTAATGTGATATTGTGTTAAATTCCTTATGACATTCATTGTCTTGAATTTAACTATGGTTTTATGTATCCATCATTTATATGATTTATGAATTGTGATTTAAAGTTGTATTTGGTTAATGTTGTGCACCACTGTGACATTGTCTCAGCGATAGCTTTTCATTCTTTATCGCAGTAGACAGTTAATGAGATGGCGAACTAAATTTGCTAGTACATTTAGCGAGAGTTCATCGGGTATATTGAGTATACCACATTTTGCATTTTGTACTATAATGTATGATCACTGTATGTATATATTGTTTTTGGTTTTGAGCAGTTGTAAATTAAACTTGTACATTGAAGTTGTAAAATAAATTATGAGTTATTTTGGCTTGTAAAATTTGTACTGTATTTCTTTTTTATCAGTCTTTGAAAAATTATTGTGGATTTGAGTTGAAAAATATATTGTGTTGTTTAACTGTTGAAGTGGAGATTGAGAATTATATTGAAGTGCTTTTTACAGGTTTTTTTTGAAGAACTGTTTTATCCAAATTACAGAGGGCACTCCGCCAAAATTTTTATAGAAATTCCTAATAATTCAAATGTGTTATCTCTTTCACTTAAGTTCAAAAAAAAAATTTTTAACACCAGTAAATAGTGCTCACCACTGTAAAAAGAAGTAAGAAAAGTTTTAAAATCCCTTGTAGTATATTTAATGGGTTATCAGTAGACGAAGTTGGTAATTCATTAGGTATATTATGGGATCATGTTATGCCTTACAAAGGGGTAAGGTGTGACATGTTTTAGTGGTATCAGAGCAAAGTTTTTAAATTCTGTTTTCACCTATAATTTGAATATTCTTTCTTTATAGTATAACTGCTCAATGTCATTGTTTGATACATACAGTACATTACATTATAAATATGCACTAACGGGAGGAAATCTCCTATGTGTTATTTGTTCAGAAGATCTAAGATCCTCGCATTGACCGTGGAAGAGGGTGATCGCTTAGTCGATCAATCTATTGAAGCTGAGGTGCAAGGGGATGCCCCAGCCCTACACAATGTCAGTGGTTCAGCAGCACCAACCCCCGCAGTATCGCAGTTCTCTGCTCAGTTCGCTCAGCAGATGGCTGCAATGTTCCAACAAATGGCTGGTAATGTGCCTACTCAAGTCCCAATATTCCCGCCTAAGCCATTATGCAGTAAATCTACTTTCTACTAGCAAGGAGAGATGCAAGAGGTTTGAAACCGGCTTGAAGCCCAGTATAAGATTACAAGTAGTCGGATTCAAACACACTAACTTCTCTAAACTTGTTTCTCAAGCCGTAGAGTTTGAAAGAGAAAAAGAAATCAGAGAAGACAGAGAAAGAGGGAAAATCAGTAGAACAGAGTTCCAGTGGTCCTACTGGAAAGAGGAAGAACTATGGGGGACATAGCAGAGGTGGTAAGAAGTCTGGTAGGGGAAGACATTCAGGACAGAAACCTCCTCTATCTGGTCAGCAGAGTACCAGAGGTTCCTACCCTTCCCGCCAATGTGAAAATTGTGGAAGATATCATGGTGGAATATGCTATAAGGCTATTGGAGCCTGTTATAACTGTAACACCCCTCACCCGTCTATAGTGTAGCCGAGCAAGGCATGCTACACGGCGTGCCGGAGCACCTGATCTTATCTGATTTTATTATTGTTCTAGATTTACTTGTTCAAAAACTATAACTGAGGTTTAGGCTATTTTTACTGTTTATCAAAATCTGACTAATTTGGAAAATTCAAAAATTTTAATGATAATCCAGCAGAGTGCCAGCAGTAATTTGGACTAACAGTTCCTCTGAACCTGCCAAAAACAATTTCAATATATACTCAATTTCTCAAACTTAATAGTCTCAAAAATTTTCAAACATAATATATCTCAATATAGTATCCAGATTTCTCAGAAATCTCATCAGATTTTCAACATCTCAATATTCACAAGTACAATCTCATTATAATTCACATATTAAAATACTTACTTTGAATAGCTTCCATAATTCATAGGTTAATTACATGAGTTTATTTTGTACAAGATATACAAATAATTTACAATGTGCTAGGAATGAACAATATACATAACATGTATAAAATAAGCCCTATCTATATGCATTGCTGAGGAGGTGACAATCTTGAACTCTTCTGACATTTCTGCAGATCTGGACTCCAAAAATTTCAGTCGACAGTCTACTGGTTTTACCTTCAGTACCTGCGCGAGGAAGCAATTCCATCACGCTAAGCATTTCTGCTTAGTGGTGCAATAGTATAACAAGAAATAATATATACAAATAAAGAAAGAAATAAATCATAATTCAGATACTCAGGAATCAATTTAATTTGATATGGTATTTCTAGCATCAACGATCTCATACACTAGTTTGTTCCTCTTTGGAAGTGCTTAGTTTATAACTTTCTAGTAATACTACCCAGTATATAAATTATTCTAACTGTATTGTATTTCAAGTCTCTACGGTTCTGCAATTTATATTTTTGTTATGTTTCTTTTGCTAATCTCTTTTACTCATTCATTCAATACTTAATTTAATTGTACTGAAATTTCATTATACTTAACTTAACTTAGCTGCCTAAATTGAATAATGTTTTAATTGACTGCCCATGTAGCCTATACACTGACCAGACTGGATAAACGGATATACTAGCACTGTGTACCTAGTACCTCGGGCCGTCACACCATCGGTCACAAAGTGTCTCCTCGTGTGCAAATAGTGTGGCTAAAATGCCATATAATCAATCAGGCATTAAGCCGAGTATAATAACACAATCTGTATAGCCATAGGCTATTAAAATCATAGTATGGCATAATAAGCCATAAACCACAATATGACGTAAAGTCATTTACAGAACAGCTGTCAGAATCCTATTGGCATGCCAACCTATCCAAAATAGTCAACTAGGCAAATTAGGGCATATTACAATATTACATATTTAATTCTTTATTCATAGGGTTTATACATCTTTATGCCTTTCACTGGTCAATAAAATTATTGACCTTTTTAAGCATCATGGATAGGTTGATTCTAGCATCAACATGTCACAATTTACAATTCAATATGTTGTCAATATAATGCAATTTACCCTTTTCACAAGTTGGCATTCATTGCCAAATCACTTCAAGCATCATTTTATGTAATTACCAATTTTCAATTTTAGTGAGCTAGATTGATCTAGCATAAAGTCCTATTTCCCTTGGTTTTTAGCTTTTGGTCAAAGAAGCAAAATTGTAGCTCTATGTATTATTGCACGCGGGGCAAAATTTTAGGTCATTCCGAGTTGTATAGACCAAGTTATGGTCAATTTACTAAAACTGGACAGATTGCACCTTTGGTGCAAAATTTGGTCAATTTCTCAATTTTTGTGTGCTAGATTTGTCAAGCTTAAAGTCCTATTTCTCTTGGTACTATTCCCTTCAGTTCATTTCATTAGTCAACCAATAATGTTGACCCTTGATGCACTCTATGTGAGTCAATTCTAATGTCACCAATATGTCACATTTTATAGCCCTTTAGTGTTGATATATGTTACCAATTTCATTTCCAAGTATATTGCATTTTATTGCAATTTACTGGATTTCGGTGTACTATTTTGATCTAGCCGGACGACTTAGTTCCCTCAATTTTCGAGTTTCGGTCCAAACTACAAACTTGTAGGTCTATGTCTTATGAAACGCGGGGCAAAATCTCAGGTCATTCTGAGTTATGTAGACCAAGTTATGGTCATTTTACTATTGCTGGTCAAAATGTATCAAAATTGGTCACTTTAGGTCATTTTAGGTTCGGCCAGTTTTTGGACCCGAACTTGTGCAAGCTTTTTGACTTGCTTATGGTCAGTTCTGGGCTTGGGTGTCTTCATAAGACTTGTAGATATAGGTCTTAACTATTCATGGTCAAAATTTCAGGTCAATTGGACCTGTTTTGAGTGAGTTATGGCCTAAATACTAACTGCTGCGCAAATGGTCAGTTTTCAGGCCTTAAATACACTAATCCGGATTTGGTCACTTTTTAAGGTCAGTTTCTAGGCAGAATTTTGGCAACATTTCTACATGAAAGTTGGCCTATTTGATGTCTAGTTTCCCCCCATATTGGCCTCATACCAATTGGGTTCACGGTTTGGCACTTATGGCCTATTTAGGTGCTGCCTTCAATACACAACCTGCACAAAGCTCATACACTCCCAATTTAATATTCCTTCTCCTCCTCATTACTACAATATTCAATCAACAAAACTTCTACACATATATTGTACACAATTTTAGCAACAATTCTAGGCAGAATGTTCAAGTGCTCAATGCACACAATTCATCATTAAGCTCAACATTCACTTCCACCAAAATTCAACATACTTTAATGTTAATATTACACATATACTTCAACATATTCATACTTCAATATCACTTACACTTGCTGCCCACAATTTAACATTAACATATATCGTTAATAACCACATGTTCACACACAAATTCATGCTATTAGGGGCTGCCAAACTTGGCATTTTGCTCAAGGCATCAAAGTTCCATTTCACACCCTTAATTCAAACACTGCATGCACATACTTAGATTTTAACTTACCACATCCTCCATTTGAGTTAATCAACCATAATTTCCATTCATTAAATATAAGAATAAGTCACTAACCATGCTTTTTCATGGCTGCCAATACTAAGGTTCACCAATACTCAATCCTTTCCTCAAATTTTCTTAACAATTCAACTTACCCAAAGCTCAACACAAGGATTAGTGAAGGAAATTGGAAAGATTAAGCACTAACCTCAACTTGGGCTTGATTAAACTTCACCAAAACTCCTCTTTCTTGCTTTCTACATGCTGCCCATGATGTGTAGAACAAGTTTAATGAAGGACTCTTGAAGAATTGTTGGCTTGATCATGGTAGATTAGGGCTTGCATGTGGGACGGCCATGGAGAAAGCTTGGGAGCTCCAATTCGGCCATGGGTGTGTGAGGTTGAAGATGAAGTGGTTTCTGCCCACTAATGGCTTAGATAATGTCCTAAGGATTGAGTTAGTGGAGCACTAACTCTAAACTAATTGTTTAATTAGTTAAACTTTCATTATTTGCACCTTTAGGTCAATTATTTCACTAATTAAATAATGTATCACCATTTAATTTTTCATGATATTTATAAAGTGTAATATAATTTATTTTTAATGGAGATTGAGGTCAAAAGGCAACACTATGTGTCAAATGACCAAAACGCCCCACTTTGGGTTACATTCCCAATTTTTCTGTAACACCGATTTTTGTCTGTTTCTCGATTTTTCATTTTTCTTTGTACTAATTTATTAAATTTTCTTTGATATTTCTAGTGTCAACTACATTTCAATAAACCTTTATCTATGTCTCAAAATTAAATTTCGAGGGTTCCCTGCGGTCCTGGGGTAGGCAACGGCCTTCCCGGTGCGGTCACCCATCACTGCGGTGCCGGCTCATTTAACTTAGCATCATTTTCTCTCTTTCATTTTTGTTTGATTTTTTTTGTATTTTCTTTTTTTTTTATTTCATCATTATATGTCTGTTCACTATCACCGAAGTGTAGTTCCAGACATCCCGACTTGCCTAGACTGTTATTTGGCCACTGGAGCAAAAGAACGTATAGAATACGTACAGTGGGGATGTTACAACTCTTCCCCTCTAAATAAAAATTTCGTCCTCGAACTTTACCTGATGTGAAGAGCTGAAGGAACTGTTGCCTCATTGTCTCCTCGCTCTCCCATGTTGCCTCCTCCATTTTGTGGTGTCTCCATAGGATTTTCACTAATGGAATTGTCTTGTTTTTTAGCTCTTTTACCTCTCGTGCCAAGATTTTAATTGGTTCTTCTTCATTTGTCAGGTCAGGTTGTACCACAATTTCTTCTGTTGAGATGACATGTGAAGGATCTAGTCTGTATCTTCTGAGCATCGAGACATGGAACACATTATGTATCTTGTCTAGCTCAGGTGGTAAGGCTAATCTGTAGGCTACTGGTCCCACACGTTCAATGACTTCATATGGGCCAATAAACCTAGGGCTTAATTTTCCCTTTTTCCTGAATCTCAACACTTTCTTCCATGGTGATACTTTGAGAAATACCTTCTTGCCAACTTCATACTCAATGTCTTTTCTCCTCAAGTCAGCATAAGATTTCTGTCGATCTGAGGCAATTTTCAAATTGGCCTTTATCAATTTCACCTTTTCCTCTGTCTGTTTTATCAGGTCTAGCCCCACTAGCTTATCTTCACCCAACTCAGTCCAACATACAGGTGTTCTGCATTTTCTCCCATACAGTGCTTCATAGGGTGCCATTTGTATGCTAGCTTGATAGCTATTATTGTATGCAAATTCTGTCAGTGGGAGGTATCTATCCCATCTCCCCTCGGATTCAATGACACAAGTTCTCAGTATATTCTCGAGGGCTTATCACATATTACAGGGTATTATTATCATTTCATTTCATTTTTTACAGGAACTCATTGAGTTTCAAAATTTACCTGAATTACTCATTTCGACTGTCCATCCGTCTGAGGATGAAAAGCCGTACTAAAATGGAGTTGTGTGCCCAAGGATTCTTGTAATTTCTTCCAAAATCTATATGTAAACCTCGGGTCTCTATCAGATATAATGGAAAGTGGAATTCCATGTAGTCTAACTATCTCACTGATGTACAATTCTGCTAGCTTTTCCAGTGAGTAGTCAGTTCTAACTGGCAGAAAATGTGCTGATTTGGTCAACCTATCCACAATCACCCATACCACATCATGCTTCTTCTGAGTGAGAGGTAGACCACTGACAAAGTCCATAGTGACTCGGTCCCATTTCCATTCAGGTATGTTTATGGGCTGTAACAAACCTGATGGAACTTGATGTTCTGCTTTGACTTGCTGACAAGTCAAGCATCTAGTTACATGGTCAACTATGTCCTTCTTCATACATGGCCACCAGTATTGGAGTTTCAGGTCATGGTACATTTTTGTGCTTCCTGGGTGCATATCATATATACTGTTATGTGCTTCTTTCAGAATACTGGTTTTCAACTCTTTATCATCTGGTACACATACTCTATCTTTATAGTATAGGCACCCATTTTCTTTCACTTCATATTCAGTTTCCTTCCCCTCAGTGATTTTGCCCATAACAACCATAAATTTCTCATCTGTCTTCTACCCATCCTGTATATGTTGTAACAGATTCGGCTTCACTTGCAACTCAGCCAAAATAACTCCATCATGAGTTAAGGATAGTTGGACATTCAGAGATCTTAATGCTACAATAGATTTTCTGCTTAAAGCATCAGCGACTACATTTGCCTTCCTAGGGTGATAGCCAATCACACAATCATAATCTTTCAGGAATTCAATCTATCGCCTCTGTCTCAAATTAAGTTCCTTTTGGGTTGGTAGATACTTCAGACTCTTATGGTCTGTGTATATGTTGCATTTTTCTCCATACAAGTAATGCCTCCATATCTTCAATGCGAAGACAATTGCTGCTAATTCTAAATCATGAGTAGGGTAATTCTTTTCATGTGGCCATAACTGCCTGGAAGCATATGCGACCACTTTCCCTTATTGCATGAGTACACACCCTAACCCATTATGTGAGGCATCACTGTAGACTACAAAGTCTTTTCCAGACATTGGCTGTGTTAGCACTTGTGCCTCTGTCAACATAGCCTTCAGCCTCTCAAAACTGGCTTGACACTTGTCATTCCAGTCAAATTTCATATTCTTGTGCAGTAATTTGGTCATTGGAGCAGCTATCAGGGAAAATCCCTTTACAAATCTTATATAATATCCAGCTAACCCCAAGAAACTTCTGATCTCAGTTGTATTTTTGGGAGGCTTCCATTCCATCACTGCTTCAATCTTCTTAGGATCCACTCTAATCCCTTCAGTTGATACTACATGTCCAAGGAATGCAATCTCATTCAACCAGAACTCACACTTGGACAATTTAGCATACAATTTCTTCTCTTTTATAGTCTGCAGAACAATTCTCAAATGCCTACATCATTCTTTTCTGTCAAAAATATTAAAATACTGATAAGACTCCATATCTATGTCCAAATATCTTCATCCTCAAGGTGTTCTTTCTAATTTATAGCCATACTGAATTCTCAAAGCTTATAGCAATTTTTGTGGTAATGGTAGTCCACATTAGTGTAACCGAGTCATTGACTCTAGCTACCTTAGAAGTATAGTTTTTCGATAGGCTAGTTCTGAAGTTTTTAATTTCTGACTAGAATTTTCACATTTATTTCCCGTAATAGTACTCTATTCGGGCGTAACTATATCAAACTATAGATTACTTACAAATATTCTTAGTTTATTGTACCACGAGGAAGCACGTAGCTCTACACAACAATCTCATGTCGGTACTATAATCTGCAGCTTACAATACAAACATCGAGAACATTATGTAGTTATTACGTTATAACCTCATGAACTAGGTTTTCTACCTCTTTTTCTAATGCCCTCCGCGGCTCTAACTCCATATCTTAACCTTGAATAATCAAAAGTAAACAGATATGCATAGTGTCACCTCGACTCTTATGAATGCAATGCATGCATGCACACTAGTTCTTTCTACTTATCTATGCCTAGGAACGCCTAAACCGTGCTCTGATACCACTAAATGTAACACCCCTCACCCATCTACAGTGTAGCCGAGCAAGGCATGCTACACGGCGTGCCAGAGCACCTGATCTTATCTGATTTTATTATAGTTCTAGATTTACTTGTTCAAAAACTTTATCTTAGGTTTAGGCTATTTTTATTGTTTATCAAAATCTGACTAATTTGGAAAATTCAAAAATTTTAATGATAATCCAGCAGAGTGCCGGCAGTAATTTGGACTAACAGTTCCTCTGAACCTGCCAAAAACAATTTCAATATATACTCAATTTCTCAAACTTAATAATCTCAAAAATTTTCAAACATAATGTATCTCAATACAGTATCCAGATTTCTCAGAAATCTCATCAGATTTTCAACATCTCAATATTCACAAGTACAATCTCATTATAACTCAAATTCAATTCACATATTAAAATACTTACTTTGAATAGCTTCCATAATTCATAGGTTAATTACATGAGTTTATTTTGTACAAGATATACAAATAATTTACAATGTGCTAGGAATGAACAATATACATAACATGTATAAAATGAGCCCTATCTACATGCATTGCTGAGGAGGTGACAATCTTGAACTCTTATGACATTTCTGCAGATCTGGACTCCAAAAATCTCAGTCAACAGTCTACTGGTTTTACCTTCAGTACCTGCACGAGGAAGCAATTCCATCGCGCTAAGCATTTTTTCTTAGTGGTGCAATAGTAAAACAAGAAATAATATATACAAATAAAGAAAGAAATAAATCATAATTCAGATGCTCATGAATCAATTTAATTTGGTATGGTATTTCTAGCATCAACGATCTCATGCACTAGTTTGTTCCTCTTTGGAAGTGCTTAGTTTATAACTTTCTAGTAATACTACCCTGTATATAAATTATTCTAATTGTATTGTATTTCAAGTCTCTACGGTTCTGCAATTTATATTTTTGTTATGTTTCTTTTGCTAATCTCTTTTACTCATTCATTCAATACTTAATTTAATTGTACTGAAATTTCATTATACTTAACTTAACTTAGCTGCCTGAATTGAATAATGTTTTAATTGACTGCCCATGTAACCTATACATTGACCAGACTGGATAAACGGATATACTAGCACTGGGTACCTAGTACCTCGGGCTGTCACACCATCAGTCACAAAGCGTCTCCCGGTGTGCAAATAGTGTGGCTAAAAAGCCATATAATCAATCAGGCATTAAGCTGAGTATAATAACACAATCTGTATAGCCATAGGCTATTAAAATCATAGTATGGCATAATAAGCCATAAACCACAATATGACGTAAAGTCATTTACAGAACAACTGTCAGAATCCTATTGGCATGCCAACCTATCCAAACTAGTCAACTAGGCAAATTAGGGCATATTACAATATTACATATTTAATTCTTTATTCATAGGGTTTATACATCTTTATGCCTTTCACTGGTCAATAAAATTATTGACCTTTTTATGCATCATGGATAGGTTGATTCTAGCATCAACATGTCATAATTTACAATTCAATATGTTGTCAATATAATGCAATTTACCCTTTTCACAAGTTGGCATTCATTGCCAAATCACTTCAAGCATCATTTTATGTAATTACCAATTTTCAATTTTAGTGAGCTAGATTGGTCTAGCATAAAGTCCTATTTCCCTTGGTTTTTAGCTTTTGGTCAAAGAAGCAAAATTGTAGCTCTATGTCTTATTGCATGCGGG
Source organism: Hevea brasiliensis (assembly GCF_030052815.1). Classification (NCBI taxonomy): domain Eukaryota; kingdom Viridiplantae; phylum Streptophyta; class Magnoliopsida; order Malpighiales; family Euphorbiaceae; genus Hevea; species Hevea brasiliensis. The sequence goes on along the minus strand of NC_079510.1, from coordinate 18,982,143 downwards.
GTAAAAGTTTAGGTCATTCCGAGTTGTATAGACCAAGTTATGGTCAATTTACTAAAACTGGACAGATTGCACCTTTGGTGAAAAATTTGGTCAATTTCTCAATTTTTGTGTGCTAGATTTGTCTAGCTTAAAGTCCTATTTCTCTTGGTACTATTCCCTTCAGTTCATTTCATTAGTCAACCAATAATGTTGACCCTTGATGCACTCTACGTGAGTCAATTCTAATGTCACCAATATGTCACATTTTATAGCCCTTTTGTGTTGGTATATATACCAATTTCATTTCCAAGTGTATTGCATTTTATTGCAATTTACCGGATTTCGGTGTACTATTTTGCCCTAGCCGGACGACCTAATTCCCCCAATTTTCGGGTTTCGGTCCAAACTACAAACTTGTAGGTCTATGTCTTATGAAAAGTGGGGCAAAATCTTAGGTCATTCTGAGTTATGTAGACCAAGTTATGGTCATTTTACTATTGCTGGTCAAAATGTATCAAAATTGGTCACTTTAGGTCATTTTAGGTCATTTTACGTTCGGCCAGTTTTTGGACCCGAACTTGTGCAAGCTTTTTGACTTGCTTATGGTCATTTATGGGCTTGGGTGTCTTCATAAGACTTGTAGATATAGGTCTTAACTATTCATGGTCAAAATTTCAGGTCAATTGGACCTGTTTTGAGTGAGTTATGGCCTAAACACTAACTGCTGCGCAAATGGTCAGTTTTCAGGCCTTAAATGCACTAATCCGGATTTGGTCACTTTTTAAGGTCAGTTTCTAGGCAGAATTTTGGCAACATTTCTACATGAAAGTTGGCCTATTTGGAGTCTAGTTTCACCCCATATTGGCCTCATACCAATTGGGTTCACGGTTTGGAACTTATGGCCTAATTTAGGTGCTGTCTTCAATACATAACCTACACAAAGCTCATACACTCCCAATTTAATGTTCCTTCTCCTCCTCATTACTATAATATTCAATCAACAACACTTCTACACATATATTGTACACAATTTCAGCAACAATTCTGGGCAGAATGTTCAAGTGCTCAATGCACACAATTCATCATTAAGTTCAACATTCACTTCCACCAAAATTCAACATACTTCAATGTTAATATTACACATATACTTCAACATATTCATACTTCAATATCACTTACACTTCCTACCCACAATTTAACATTAACATATATCATTAATAACCACATGTTCACACACAAATTCATGCTATTAGGGGCTGCCAAACTTGGCAGTTTGCTCAAGGCATCAAAGTTCCATTTCACACCCTTAATTCAAACACTGCATGCACATACTTAGATTTTAACTTACCACATCCTCCATTTGAGTTAATCAACCATAATTTCCATTCATTAAATATAAGAATAAGTCACTAACCATGCATTTTCATGGCTGCCAATACTAAGGTTCACCAATACTCAATCCTTTCCTCAAATTTTCTTAACAATTCAATTTACCCAAAGCTCAACACAAGGATTAGTGAAGGAAATTGGAAAGATTAAGCACTAACCTCAACTTGGGCTTGATTAAACTTCACCAAAACTCCTCTTTCTTGCTTCCTACATGCTGCCCATGATGTGTAAAACAAGTTTAATGAAGGACTCTTGAAGAATTGATGGCTTGATCATGGTAGATTAGGGCTTGCATGTGGGACAGCCATGGAGAAAGCTTGGGAGCTCCAATTCAGCCATGGGTGTGTGAGGTTGAAGATGAAGTGGTTTCTGCCCACTAATGGCTTAGATAATGTCCCAAGGATTGAGTTAGTGAAGCACTAACTCTAAACTAATTGTTTAATTAGTTAAACTTTCATTATTTGCACCTTTAGGTCAATTATTTCACTATTTACATAATGTATCACCATTTAATTTTTCATGAAATTTATAAAGTGTAATATCATTTATTTTTAATGGAGATTGAGGTCAAAAGGCAACACTATGTGTCAAATGACCAAAACACCCCACTTCGGGTTACATTCCCGATTTTTCGGTAACACCGATTTTTGTCTGTTTCTCGATTTTTTGTTTTTCTTTGTACTAATTTATTAATTTTTATTTGATACTTCTAGTGTCAATTACATTTCAATAAACCTTTATCTATTTCTCAAAATTAAATTCCGAGGGTTCCCTGCGATCCTGGGGTCGGTAATGGCCTTCCTGGTGCGGTCACCCATCGCTGTGGTGCCGGCTCGTTTAACTTAGCATCATTTTCTCTCTTTCATTTTTGTTTGATTTTTCTTGTATTTTCTTTTTATTTGTTTCATCATTATATGTCTGTTCACTATCACCGAAGTGTAGTTCCAGACATCCCAACTTGCCTAGACTGTTATTTGGCCACTGGAGCAAAAGAACGTATAGAATACGTACAATGGGGATGTTACAATAACTGTGGAGGCATAGGACACTTTGCCAAGGACTGCACCAGTGCTCGCAGAGTTGGACCACCTCGTACTACTGCAGAAGGGTCAGTTCAGAGCCCTGTCACCAGAAGTTCACAACCACCCAGCAGAGGTAGAGGCAGGGGTAGAGGTAACCCAGCAGGTAGCCAAGGCACTGTGAAACAATCAGAGCAAGACAATGCTCCGGTTAGGGTCTACGCAATGAGACAGAGGGAAGAAGTCGAGACATCTGATGTTGTGGCTGGTACCTTCTCAACTTTTAATCAAGATGTATTTGTGTTATTTGATCCGGGTTCTACCCATTCTTGTGTGAGTGCTAGCATCATTGATTGCATTGCTGTTCCACGTACAAAAATGGACCTTGAGGTGCTAGTAACAAGTCCGCTAGGACAGGAGGTCAGGGTTAATAAAATGTATAGGGATTGTCCTTTGGTGATCCAAGGACACACTTTTCTGTCTGATTTCATTGAAATGCCCTTCAGAAATTATCATATCATCTTAGGCATGGATTGGTTAGCCAGGCATCATGCCATGATTGACTGTAGGCTGAAGACAGTCATTTTTGGTCTCCCTCAGTACAGTGATGTGGTAATACATGGGAAGAGGCAGCTATTGCCATCAAACATCATTTCAGCTGCACTAGCCAGAAAAATGATTAGAAAGGGGTGTGAAGCATACTTAGCACATGTGGTAGACAGCCAAGTGGGGAGTCCAGCATTGAAGGACATCCCTACAGTATATGACTTTCCAGATGTGTTTCCGGATGAATTGCCAGGATTACCTCCGGAAAGAGATGTGCAGTTTGAAATTAATGTTATGCCTGGTGTGGATCCAATCTCCATAAAACCATATAAAATGGCACTAGCAGAGTTGAAGGAGTTGAAGGTACAGTTGCAAGAACTACTTGAAAAGGGCTTCATCCGCCCTAGTGTGTCACCTTGGGGAGCACCAGTATTGTTCGTTAAGAAGAAGGATGGCACTCTTCATTATGTATTGTTTGACCTGGAGTCTGAATATTTTTATGTTAGTGTTAGAATTATATGTTCTGTTGTTATTCCTTTACAGGGGAATAAATTTCGATGCATTAGTGATTAGTCCTTTAAGATAAGGGTTATGATAATAAGTGAAATTAGTTTTGGAAGAGTTTATCGGCAAAAAGTGTGTTCTAACACACCATAAATTATAAAGCTAAACAGTAAGCCTACTTAATGTAAGGCAAGAGGACATAAAAGTAAGTTACAGTAATAGAATTGCTCTAGATGAGGGCAAGGATGTTACTGTTAGTAATTGTTAATGGATATTGTAATCATAATAAGTTCGGGATATTAGTGAATTCGAAAAGGATAAAAGATAGGAAAATTTGATCTATTGGGATGTATCGTAGTAACTATGCAATGTTCTTGATGTTTATACTGTAAGCTACAGATTACAGTACTGACTTCAGATTATTGTATGGAGCTACGTACTACTCGATAATACACCAAGATGAGAATAGTTGCCAACAACATCTGTTTTGGTATAATTATGCCAGGATAGAATTTAATTGTTAGAAATAAGTTTGAAAATCCTACTTAGGGATCTAAAACTCAAAAGTTAGAATATCGAAAGGTTATAGTTCAGTGCAAAAGGAAGTAAGTTATAGAATATTGACAGATAAAAAGAGTTATGGAAGTAAAAATTCGAACAGTTAGTTCAGATATAACAAAGAAATGTTACGAATGTGAGAAAGACTATGGACTAGAATGGTCAGAGGACCAATGACTAGATAAATGATTCTAACATGACCTTAAGGGTCATTCAAGAAGGAACATGAACCGAAATATTAGACAGCACAATAGTAAAAGGAGATTGGTGTTATACAAACAAATTAAACGTTGTATTAGATTGTTAAAAGTCTTATACAAATTTGACGAAAAGAAGATTATACGATCATATAGAAAGGAGAAAATAAACATATGACTATGGTAAGATGGCTATTGGGTAAAATTTCATGGACGAAATTTATTTTAAGGGGGGGAGAATTGTAACACCCCTATGTTCGGTAGTGCGTTCTACTGTTCCGGTGATCAGAGTTGTCCGGACAGCTAGGATGCCTATAACTACACTTAGATATTGATGAGGAGACATAAAATAATGAAATACAAGAAAAGAAAATACAAGAAAAGCAAAGGAAAAATAATAGCAAAGAAATGTAACTAAGTTAAGCGAGCCGAGAACCCTAGAGATGGGTGACCGCACCGGAAAGTCACGGCGTGGACCGTTGACTAGCTCTGGACTGCGGAGAACCTTGGAAAATATTTTTAGGACTTAAATAGACCCTTATTGAAGTACAAATACCATTAGAAATATCAAAGAAAAATTAATTAATTAGTACAAAGAAAAGTAAGAAATCAAAAAACGGACAAAACCCAGTGTTACCGAAAAATTGGGAATGCAACCCGAACAGGGACATTGTGGTCATTTGACACCCTGAGTTGTCTTTTTACCCAAATTTCCATTAAAAATAAATGATATTACACTTTAGAAATGTCATGAAAAATTAAATGGTGGTACATTATGTAAATAGTGAAGGAAATGAGATAAATGTGCAAATTAGGAAAATTGGAATATTTAATCATTAAGTTAAAGTGAGTGCTCCACTAACTCAAGTTTTGGGACACTTAATTAAGTCATTTTGGATAGAAATTCAGTCCATCTTCTTCCTCCCAAATGACCAGCCGTGAGCCTCCATTGAAGAACCTCCATGGCCATCCATGGCCAAGCTCCATGCAACCATGATTTAGCCATATTTTTCACTAGCTTCCTTCACAAAAACTGTTCTACACCACTTGGACAGTAGATAGGCAGCAAGAAGATCAAGTTTAGTCAAGGTTTTGAAGAGTTTCCAAAGTGGTAAGTTTGTGTTTTTGGTTATTACTTCATTAAAGTTTGTGAGGAGGTTATGGGTACTTGAATTGTGGAAAGAATTTTGGAGTTTAATGTTCTAAGGGAGATGTTTATTTTTGGCAGCCACGGAAACACCTTGAGGACAGCTTATTCTTACTTCTAAATGGTAGATTAAAGGATTGATTAAATGTATATGTGTGTAGGAAATTATTTGGGTAATGTATACTTAGTATATGTCGATGTGTATTTGAAATTTGAAGCTTGGAAATTAATGGAGTGTGATGTATGAACTGGCAGCTTGCATTGTGAACCAAAAAAAATGTTATTTCATGGGTTGGTTTATGAAATTACATGGTTGAATTATGGTGCTTGCTATGGCATATTGTATATGTGTATAAGGGTTTGAGTCTAGGCATGTAAATGAGCTTGCTATGTAGCTAAATTGTGTGTAACTTGGACTTGGTAAATTCTGCACTTTATGGTGTATGTTGAATGTGATTATAAGCTGCCAAAATGATCAACAATATGTGGTAAAATATGTTTAGGTTATGGTACAAACCAGAAATGGGCATGAATGTGAGTTTGGTAAGGGTTAAAAGTGATCCTTGATGTGTATGAAGGAAATGCAATAAGGCAGTTTGTGTTTTGGGCCTAGAACTTTGAGTGTGTGGCTCCAATTTGTATGAGACCAATTGGAGGTGAAACTAGACACAAAATGTGACAACTTTCATGAATAAAACTTGCCAAAATTCTGCTTGCAAGGTAGCTTGAAAAATGACCAAATCCGGATTAAGTGCAAATAAGGCCTGAAAATTTACCATTTGGGCAGCAGTTAGTGTTTAGGCCATAACTCACTCAAAATAGGTCTAATTGACCTGAAATTTTAACCATGACCCATATCTACAAGTCTTATGAAGACACAAAATCCCAGAAATAACCATAAGCAAGTCAAACAGCTTGCACAAGTTCAGGTCCAAAAACTGGCCGAACCTAAAATGACCTAAAGTGACATAAAATGACCAAATTTGGTGCAATTTGACCAGCAATAGTAAAATGACCATAACTTGGTCTACATAACTCAAAATGACCTGAAATTTTGCCCCGCTTGCAATAAGACATAGATCTACAAGTTTGTAATTTTGACCGAAACCCGAAAACCGAGGAAACTAGGTTGTCCAGCTAGGTCAAACTAGTATCCCGGAATCTAGCAAATTGCAAGAAAATGCAAGATACATGGAAATGAACTTGGTAATATGTACCAACCCTAAAAGGCTATCGAATGTGACATATTAGCAACATTAAAACCTAATTTACTTAGAATGCATCGAGGGTCGACATATTAGGTTGACTAAGCAAATAATAAAATTCAGTGAATTAATTATCAAGCATTATCGTTAGAGACAGTTTAATTAAGTACTGAAACACTTCAAATTGTGTTTCTCAGTTAGCAAAGACTCAAGGAAAGGGAAGGAAACACTGAGTCAAGGCCAGGAGACAGTTATCAGAGGTTTGTGCACAACAGTTATTTCTTTTGAATTTTTCAATTGAAATAAATTATGACTATTTGAATATTATTATTTTTAATTATGGAAATGTGTTTGAATGGATACTTATTGCTTGAAAAGCATTGTAAATGGTTTGAAACTGTGGAAAAAAAATTATTTAGTGTGATTTGTGAAAATTTAAGTTACTTATGAATTGTGTTGCCATTTTGTGAATGAAATTATGACTTTGGAAATTTATTAGATTCTCACGAATCATTTGAATAAAATGTTTGGAATTGATTTTGTGTTCACACCTAGCATGACAGTATCGTATCATTCCTTCTCCATTTATGGGGTTGTGATCATTTATTTTCCTTCTCCATTTATGGAGTCGTGATCGTTTATTTTTCTCCCTTTCTGGTTTACCAGTTGAGGTGATCGGATGAGTACTCATTATATAGCTAGCTCCCTTCCTCATTGATTTCGATTAGTGGGGTTGTGATTGCTTTGTCGTGGTGTACAACGCGGCATTGATCGAAAATTTAGTGTCATGGCTTAAGTTGGGAATGAATTTGCAACACTGTATTCTTAAATTATTCGACTAAATTGTGTTATTATGTGATTTGATAATTTGTGAAATGGAGTTTAAATTCTTATTGACATTCACTATCTTTTGAATTTAACCATGTTTTGACTATTGAGATTTATTGTGATATTGTGAAATGGAGTTTAAATTCTTATTGACATTCACTGTCTTTTGAATTTAACTATGTTTTGATTACTGAAATTTAATGTGATATTGTATTAAATTCCTTATGATATTCATTGTATTGAATTTAACTATGGTTTTATGTATCCATCATTTATATGATTTATGAATTGTGATTTAAAGTTGTATTTGGTTAATGTTGTGCACCACTGAGACATTGTCTTAGCGATAGCTTTTCATTGCTGTCGCAGGTAGACAGATTGATAGGGCAGCAGACTAGGCTGCTAGTACATTCAGCGATAGTTCATCGGGTATATTGAGTATACCACATTTTGCATTTTGTACTGTAATGTATGTTCACTGTATGTATATTTGGTTTTGAGCAGTTGTAAATTAAACTTGTACATTGAAGTTGTAAAATAAATTATGAGTTATTTTGGCTTGTAAAATTTGTACTGTATTTCTTTTATCTCAGCCTTTGAAAAATTATTGTGGATTTGAGTTGAAAAATATATTGTGTTGTTTAACTGTTGAAGTGGAGATTGAGAATTATATTGAAGTGCTTTTTACAGGTTTTTTTTGAAGAATTGTTTTATCCAAAATACAGAGGGCACTCCGCCAAAATTTTTACAGAAATTCCTAATAATTCAATTGTGTTATCTCTTTCACTTAAGTTTAAAAAAAAAAATTTTTAACACCTGTAAATAGTGCTCGCCACTGTAAAAAGAAGTAAGAAAAGTTTTAAAATCCCTTGTAGTGTATTTAATGGGTTATCAGTAGACAAAGTTGGTAATTCATTAGGTATACTACGGGATCATATTATGCCTTACAAAGGGGTAGGGTGTGACAGCAACTCTTTAGGAAATACATCTGGGAAGTCTCTTACTGTGGGTATATCACTCAGGTTTGGCTTAACTTGCCTAGTATCAACCACGTGTGCTAGGTAAGCTTCACAGCCTTTTCTCATTATTCTTCTTGCAACTGTGGCTGAGATAACATTGGACAGGAAATCTATCCTTTCACCCACAACAGTGATCTCATTACCCTCAGAAGTTTTTAGAGAAATTCTCTTCAATTTGCAATCAACTATTGCCTGATGACGTGACAACCAGTACATTCCCAAAATCACGTCAAACTCGTGGAAAGGCAACTCAATCAGGTCTACCAAGAATTCATGCCCCTGTATCCTTAACGGGCAACCATTATATACTTTGTTCACCGCTACATTGTGGCCCAATGGATTAGTGACCAAAATGTCTTGGTCACTCTCCCCTACTAATATCCCCCTTTCTATAGGTAAGTTGATGCAGATGTATGAATGAGTGGATCCTGGATCCACCAATGCATGCACAAATGTATTGTAGAGGGAGAACGTACCCCTGATGATGTCCGGGGCATCTTGCTCCTCCTGAGCTCTCATAGCATATGCTCTGGCAGGTGGTCTGCCCTCAGGCCTCTCTGCTGGCTCAGATGCAGGCCTCTGTGATGGTCCCACTGCCTCAGATTTGCCAGATTTCCTACCCCTTTGTGGTGTAGGAGCAGGTCTGTCTGCTTGTGTTGGAGCAGCTGTAGTAGTTCTGCATGGACAGTTCCTCAACTGATGCTCTGTTGACCCACACCTTAAGCAGGCACCAGTCACTCTCCAACACTCCCCCTTATGCCACTTCAGGCAATGTGGACATGCAGAAGTTGTTGGGGCTGGTCCCCTGAACCCCATCCCTGGAGAGCTACCCACGGATGGTGTGGACTGACCTCTCCTAGGGGTAAACTTTAGCCTGGGCCCCTGGGACTGACCCTGACCTTGTGGTTGACCTGAACTCTGTGTAGGTGGACCTTTGAACTTCTTCCCAGATGCAGGAGATGAACTAGACTGACCTGGGCCCCTCTTCTACTGTCTCTCTCTTCTGGTCTGCTCACTTATTCTAACCTTTTCAACTTTTATTGCAACTTCCACTAACTTGGTGAAGTCAGTGATTCCCAAGGCAGTGATCATGATCTTTATGTTGTCATTTAATCCCTCTTCAAATCTCTTACACCTTTCAGCCTCATTAGGGACTATCTCCCTTCCGTAGCGGCTTAATCTGACGAATTCCTTTTCATACTAGGCTATTGTTAGCTGTCTCTGCCTCAGGTTAATGAACTCTCTTCTTCTCTCTTCAAGGTATACACTACCCACATATTTCTTCTTGAATTCAGAGAGGAAGAAGTCCCAAGTTATTACTTCTGGCTGCACTTCTCTAGACACCGTATCCCACCATTCATATGCATCATCTTGCAACAAAGATACAACAGCTTCTAGATTTTGCTCTGGAGTGTAGTGGAGTTGTTTTAAAACCCTGCCTGTTCTGTTCAACCAATTTTCGAATGCAACAGAATCATCTTCTCTCTTACCAAAGAAGTCCACTGCTTTAAATTTTCTCAATCTTTCCAAGTGTGATTTCGGTTGTGGAGGTGGTGGTGGTGGTGGTGCTGGCATTACCCCAGCCATTTGTCTGAAGAATTCGGCCATTTGCTGGAACATGGCCTGTGGAGGCAGAGCAGGCTCTGCTTGAGCCTGCAGAGCAGGTTCTCCCCTACCCCCAGTCTCAGTTGCTGCAGGTGGAGCATGACTCTCCACTTCCTCCTCAACTGCCCTCTGAGATGTAGGGTCCATATCCTATTCAAAATAACAAAGACAAACAAATCTGCATTAGTGTCACCTCAACTCTTACAAATGCAATGCATGGTATGGACTCAATCTAGGCCCAGAAACGCCTAAACCGTGCTCTGATACCACTAAATGTGACACCCCTTACCCGTCTATAGTATATCCGAGTAAGATATGTCACACGGTGTACTGGAACACTCCATTTTATCTTAATCATTTTTATTCTTCCTTAATTAATTTTTATCATAGTTTTGAATATAACTTGTGAAATATAATTCATTTAAGTCATTTATTGAAATTATACTTTATTTGAGGTTCCAAAAATTTTATAGAAAATCCGGCAGAGTACCGGCTAAAAATGGAGAAAACAGTTCTTCGAAACCTGTGAAAAACACTTCCAATATTTTCAATCAATCCCAAACTCCATTTCATCAACAAAATCTCAATATGTTTTTCAACAACATTTCCATTTTTCAATCATTCATCTCATATAATAATCATATAAAAGTCATAAATAAATGTTCACTTTTTCATTCATAAACACAATTTCCACTATAGACATTAATACCAAAATACATTACATAAGTTTTCAATTACATATGAGAAAATAAAAGTTAGTTACAAAATACTAAAATGAAACCTAGTGTCCTACCAATGCACTGAAGATGGTGAGGTGACACGGACACTATGCAAAGCTGCAGGAGGTCTCACCCAGTCTGTGGTCTACTGGGCTCTCGGTTAGTATCTTCAGAACCTACGCGCTGCAAAAGCAACGCGCTAAGCAATAATGCTTAGTGGTGCCAATAATGAAATAAAAATAAATAACAGAAAATAAATATGCAGTGAATGTATTGATATCTCATTGCAAATAAATTTTCGTTGAGTATTTGTAGATTTACTTATTTTGTACTTGTTATATTCATTATTTCATTAAATTTATCCACTTTCATTTTTGGTTGCCCAAGTAACCTATACTGGACGACTGGACTAGATAAATGGGTAAACTGGCACTGGGTATCAAGTACCTCGTGCCGTCACACCATCGGTCACATATATGTCTCCCAGTGTGCAACAGAACAGCTAATAAGCTATAATAACATTAGGCACAAAGCCAAGTATCAACATAATATCAGAATGGCTAAAAGCCATGAAATCACAGAATGGCATAATGCCATGTGCAGTACTGCTAACTGAACCCTATTGGCATGCCAAACTATCCAAACCGATCTTGTTAGGTATACTAGGGCATTTGACACTTTTGAATTTTACAATTTTTGAATTTCAAGTTTTGTTGTTACTATTCCCTTCATTAGTCAACAAAAAAATTGACTTTTGCATAGAAAATAGGTACATTAGTTTTAACACTCCCAACATACCACATTTTGCATTCAAAATTTGTTGGTATTGGTTACCAATACCATTTCTAAGCTTAAAATTAATGGAGCAGAATTTTTAGTTTTCATACCCTATCTTTACTGTTCCATTAGTTACTGTTGCAGTGGGAATTTGAAAAAATGATAAACATGAAAGTTGTTCCTTATTTTGTTTAGTTGAATTTCTTTTTTTGAATTACTCCATTTGGAGTTTTTTAGCTCAAGTTATGGTCCAAAAACCACAACTGGCCGGATTGGGATTTTTCTGGACTGACCATATCTATAGTGCAGTGAATAGTGAGTGCAACTCCCTTGTTGGATAGATTATGGTCATAATTTGGGGTGCGTTTCTTCATGAAAGTTGTTGGTCTATATCTTAGCTTGTTGTTGGTAAAATTGGGCCATTCTACACTGAGTTATGGCATTGTTCATTTGGTCATTCTGCAGAAATAGGTTACAAGACACCCGGATTAGGGCAAGTTTTTGGTCCACTTGGTTTGGTCTTATGGGCATGGTTTCTTCACCAAAGTTGTGCCATTATGTGTCTAGTTTCATGTCTAATTGGCCAAACACCAATTGAACCTCTACAATTCAAGTTATGGCTGCCTAAACCTGCTGGACTCATGTCCAATTCTGCAGGTCACCTAGGGCAGCCACACTAAACCTAAATCCTATCACTAAACACACTTCATTTCTTGTTTACCAATAGCCAAATGGTCAGTAATTGACCATTAAAACTTTAGTTTATATCCATTTTCATCATCCACCAAAATTAAATTTAAGCCTCCAATTCATGCATCTTACTCCTAATTTGCTATACTAATCATATAATTTATAAGAGGGGCAGCTAATATGTCACTTTAAACCAAAGAATTTTCCTAACTCTAACTCATGTCAAGGCTGCCAAAATTTCATGGAATATAACCATGCTTCATTAATTCAATTTTTATCAAATTTTCAACTTAACTTAGCTCAAATTCATGATTAGAAAGATGTAAAAGCAAAGAATATGGCACTAACCTTAGTAGGGCAGAATTTTCTCTTATTAATTCTTCACTTTCTTTTGTTTTCTTGGCTGCCAAACACCTTCCCAAGTGGTGTAGATAAATTTTAATGAAGGTATCTTAGGGTTTGGTGGAGAGAAATCAAGGTTTTGGGAGAGAAAAATGAAAGAAATTTTTTAAATGGATGAAAGGAGTTTCGGTTGGTTTTTGGGAAGAAGAAGAAGACAGATTTTTCTTTCCAATTTTGCCTCATTTTACTCTTTTTAATTGGCTTGGTGACTTGTGATTGGTGGAGACCTAACTAATGACATCATGTGATGTCATAATTCCACTTTTCTTTCATTTTTCTTTTCTTTTCTTTTCTATTCATTTTCAATTCAATTTTTAGCAATATTTATTCATATTTTAGATCATAATAATTATTTACTTAACTGGACAAGTTGGCCAAAAATCGCCTCTGAAGGCGAAATGACCAAAATGCCCTCCGTTTGGCTTAACGGGTCAAAATTGTCTGTACTGATTGAAAAATTTTTTTAAATATTTTCTTGGCATTCTAATGCCATATGAACCTCAATGACCCTTCTCTGGAGTCCCAAAAATTATTTTATGAATTTTTCCCCGGGTCTAGGGCTCCTAGTTGCGAGAACCGCAACTTCCCACTAGGTTACCCATTGCTAGGGCACCGGCTCATTTAACTTGGTTGTATTTTATTTCTAAAATTTTTCCTAAATTTTTCTTATTAATATTTGAATTAATTATGGTTCCTCACTTTAGTTTAAATATTTTTTCGAACGTTCTAGCTGTCCAGTCCGACACTGGTCACCGAAACAGTAGAATGTACGGAGTTGCTACAGGGAGGGTGTTACATGGAAAAATTATAAAATAATTATTGGGACTCCAGAGAAGGGTTATTGAGGTTCTAATGGCATTAGAATGCCAAGGAAATCCTTAGAAAATTTTTTCAATCAGTACAGACAATTTTGGCCCGTTAAGCCAAACGGAGGACATTTTGGTCATTTCGTCTTCAGAGATGATTTTTGACCAACTTGTCCATTTATGCAAGTGAATTATGACATAAAATATGAACAAATATTAATGAAAATTTATTTAAAAAAATGAATAAGCAATGAAAGAAAGGAAAATGGAAATAATGGGATTTATTACCTCATGCTTATGTAAGCATGAGGTAATTAAAAATGCTATGGCCAATCACAATTAAGCAAGACAATTAAAATGCAATAAAAATGGACAAAGGAGGCAGAATTCTAGAAACCAAAAAGAGCAACCCCTCTTCTTCTTCAAGCCGTCTCACTCACCTCCCCACATTCCACCATTAATAAACCTTCCTCCCTCCATTTTCGTAGCTTCCTTCCACTAAAAACCCTAATTGCTAAAACAAAAATTCATTCTATCATCTTGGTGATTCTTGTGGGAGCAAAAAGAAAAGGAAACCAAGACTTTGAGCAAGTGGAAAATTCACTCCATAGGAGGTTAGTGACCTAAACCTTGAATCTCACTTTAATTTCATGTTTAAGAACTATATAGGTGAGCAAATGACCAAGAAATTTGATGAAAGACATTGGTATGCTAACCCTAAATTTTGGCAGCCATGGTTGGGGTAATATGGTGATAATTTTTGGGGAGCTAACATGCAAGTATGGCCGCCCTTAAAGTGTAACTTATAAGTGAATTGATAAATGCAATGATAATGCATGATTTTGAATTGTTGAGTTAGGGTTTGGGTTGAAGAATGAGACTTGATCTTATGATGATGGAAGTAGGTTTTAATGGTCAATTAGTGACCATTTGGTTTGGTTTGAATTAAAAATGAAGTAAATTGGGTTGTGGGATTTGAGGTTGATGTGGCTGCCTTGTGTGACCTGCAGGTGTGGCTGTGAGTCCAGCCTGTTTGGATAGCCATAACTTGACTTGTAGAGGTTCAATTGGTGTTTGGCCAATTGGACATGAAACTAGACACAAAATGGCACAACTTTGGTGAAGAAACCATGCCCATAAAACCAAACCAAGTGGACCAAAAACTTGCTCAAATGGCTATTTCTGCAGAATGACCAAATGAACAGTGATTGTTCATTTGGCCATAACTCAATGTAGAAAGGTCCAATTGACTTGAAATTTTACCAGCAATAAGCTGAGATATAGACCAGAACCTATCCAACAACTTTCATGAAGAAACCTACCCCAAATTATGACCAGAACCTATCCAACAATTGAGTTGCAGTCACTGTTCACTGCACTGTAGATATGATCAGACCAAAAAATTTTCAATCCGGCCAGTTGTGGTTTTTGGACCATAACTTGAGCTACAAAACTCAAAATGGAATGATTCAAAAAATGAAATTCAAATAGACAAAATAAGGAACAACTTTCATGTTGATCATTTTTCCAAATTCCCACTGCAACAGTAACTAATGGAACAGTAAAGCCAAAGCTCCAAAACTGAAAATTCTGTCCAATTCACATTAAGCTTAGAGATGGTATTGGCAACCAATACCAACAAGTTTAAAATGTAAAATGTGGTATGTTGATGATATTTAAACTAATTTACCTATTGCCAATGCAAAAGTCAACATTTTGGTTAACCAATGAAATGAATAGTAATCATAAAAATTCAATTTCAAAGAATTACATAAATGAAAGTGTTAAATGCCCTAGTAGGCCTAATGTGATTGGTTTGGATAGGTTGGCATGCCAATAGGGTTCTGTTAGCATTACTGCATATGGCTTTATGCCATTCTGTATTTCATGGCTTCCCATGCCATTCTGTGACATAATAGCCCTTGGCTATGATATTGAGTTGTTATACTCGGGTTTAATTCCCGATAATTATCACAGCTTATTAGCTGTTCTGTTGCGCACCAGGAGACACAATGTGTACGATGGTGTGATGCTCCGAGGTACTTAGTACCCAGTACCAGTTTACCCATTTATCCAGTCCAGTCAACTAGTGTAGGTTACTTGGGCAGTATTAATAAATCTTACCAAACTTCAATTGAATAATATTGCAATAACCATTTGAGACTTAGTTCACCCAAAAATGTAAACATACATTGTGTACACATGTTTTATTTTATCTTATTTTATTTTATTTTATTTTATTTTATATTGTCACCACTAAGCAGAATTGCTTAGCGCGTCACTTTTGCCACACGCAGGTACTGGAGACATAGCTGGTGAGTCCAGCAGGCCTCATACAGGGTGAGCCTTCAAATCTGCACTCAGAGTTCAGAGTCACCTCACATTGCAGTGCATTTGGTAGGACATAAGGCCATTTTGATATTTTGATATTTTGACATTTTGTATTTTGTAACCTTCTGTAATGTATATTATAAGTGCATGTAATTATGCTTTTGATGTAAGTATCTATGGAATATGTTCAGTAATAAATTGAGCATTTTTCATTGAGTTGATTGTGTTATGAATTGAATTAAATTTTTGAGATACTGAAGTGAATTGAGAAATGGTTGAGAATATATTGGAGGTTGAATGAGAATAATGTGATGATATTATTGGAAGTGTTTTTAACAGTTTCAGAAGAACTGTTTTTCCAATTTATAGCCGGCACTCTGCCGGATTTTTTATAGAATTTGCAGAAAAATTTAGATTTATAAAAAATTATAAATAACTGAATTAAAAAGGATTAATTGAAATTGAAACATGAATTGGTGTTCCGACACACTGAGTGGCATAACTTGCTCGGCTACACTGTAGACGGGTAAGGGGTGTCACAAGTTCCTTTTCCAGTGCCCATCCTTCTGGTAGTGGAAACACTTTCCTTTGCCTCCATCAGCTTTAGTCTTCCCTTTATGTTTAGCTATTTTTTTGGAAGGACCAGGAATCTGAGGTTTCTTTTTCTTATTGCCCTTCTTCTTGTTGAACTTTCCAGCAGAAGAAGATGCAATCAAAGCTACCTCTTTTCCTTTATTGCCCGGCATATTCTTTTGGGCAATAACCATCATGTTGAGTAAACTAGCCAAGGTGCATTCCTGTTTAGTCATATGGAAATTTGTCACAAAATTCCCAAAAGACTCTGAAAGGGACTGAAAGATCAAATTCGTCTGCAATTGGAATTCCATGTTAAAGTCGAGATGTTCCAGCTGCTCAATCAGTCGAATCATCTTATGGACATAATCCCCCAACATTCTGTCCCTCAGACATCCTCATGCAGAATAGCTGTCTAGATATCTCATATCTAGCATTCCTACTGTGCTCACCATACAACTCTTGTAGGTGAAGGAGGATCTCACTCGCACTCTGCATGTTCTCATGCTACTTTTGTAACTCATTACTCATGGAAGCAAGCATGTAACATTTCGCTCTCATATCATGCTCCTTCCACTTGTCCAAAGTTTCATGTTCCTCTTGAGTGGCCTCTGGAGGTAAGGGACCAGGAACATTTGAGTCTAGAACATATCCTATATGTTCAAGGTTCAGGACAAGTTTTAAATTTCTTAGCCAATCAGACATATTAGGTCCTGTCAACCTATTGCGATCAAGTATGCTTGCAAGGATATTGGATAGTGGTGGTTGTTCTGTCTCATTATTATTAGAAAATTAACTGCAGAAAATAACTAGATTAATTAGTAATGTGCCAACAATATATTTGGCATGGTGAAAATCAACTCAAGTTCAAAATATATTTGGCACTTAAGATTAGGTCATGTTGCAGAAGATAGGATTGCAAAATTGGAGAAAATGGGGATTCTATCCTCATTGGGTTTTGAACCTACTCCAACCTGTGAATCTTGCCTTCAAGGCAAAATGACCAGATCACCCTTTGTTGGACAAGGGTTAAGAGCTGAAAATATTTTGGAACTGATACATAGTGATGTATGTGGCCCATTTAGAGAAATGGCTAGAGGCGGTTTTCATTATTTTATTACCTTTAATGATGATAAATCAAGGTTTGGGTATTTATATTTGATGAAATACAAATATGAATCCTTTGAAAAGTTCAAAGAATTTAAATCTGAAGTAGAAAATCAAATAGGAAAAGTTATTAAAGCTCTTCAATCAGATCATGGAGGTGAATACTTGAGTACTGAATTTGATGAATACTTGAAAGAGCATGGCATTGTTTCCCAGTTGACTCCTCCAGGAACACCACAGCTGAATGGTGTATCTGAAAGGAGAAATCGTACCCTATTGGATATGGTACGTAGTTTGATGAGCTATACTGATATGCCAATATCATTTTGGGGATTTGCATTAGAATCAGCTTTGCATGTTTTGAATAGGATTCCATCAAAAGCAGTATCTTCCACATCTTATGAGATATGGCATGGAAGAAAACCAAGTCTTAAGCATGTTAAGATTTGGGGTTATCCAGCTTATATCAAAAAGCTGAACATCAATAAATTAGAAACCAGATCAGAAAAAGGTCAATTTGTTAGATATCCAAAAGAGAGTTTTAGATATTATTTTTGTTTGCCTACATCACAAAAGGTTGTGATAAGTAGAGATGTCATATTTCTTGAACAACAATTTGTTTAAGAAGGAGGCAAAGAAAGGCAAATAGAGTTAGAATTGGAAAATTCTGACCAACCAACATGTTAGATGGATATAGATCCATCTATTCAACCTACACCTGTTGATGAAACATCTACTTTAATTCCTCACAGATCAACCAGGATATCTCACCCACCAGTGAGATATGGTTTTCTTCATGAAGAAGAACAAGAGTTGTCTACTTATGAAGAAGTAGATCATGGAGATGATCCGCTTACCTATGAAGAACCTATATCAGATATAGACCCTTTAAAATAGATTGAAGCTATGAAATCCGAGATTGATTCCATGTATAAGAATCAAGTTTGGGATCTTGTTGACCCACCTGAAGGTATTGTACCTATAGGGAACAAATGGATTTTCAAGAAGAAAATTGATTCTGATGGAAAGGTAGAGACCTATAAAGCAAGGGTAGTAGCGAAAGGGTTTCACCAAAGGCAAGGAATCGACTATGAGGAGACTTTCTCGCTTGTTGCCATGCTTAAATCAATTAGGATTCTATTAGCAATAGCTGCATACTATGATTATGAGATTTGGCAGATGGATGTCAAAACAGCTTTTCTCAATGGATACATTGAAGAAAATATTTTCATGGAATAACCTAGGGGTTTTGAATCCCAATATGGTTCTAAGGCATGCAAGCTAAAGCGATCCATTTATGGGTTGAAACAAGCTTCGAGGAGTTGGAACATCAATTTTGATGAAGCCATTGAGTCATTTAGTTTTATAAAAAATGAGGAAGAGCCATGTGTATATAAGAAGGTTAGTGATAGTGCTGTCACTTTCCTTGTTTTATATGTGGATGACATTTTGTTGATGGGTAATGACATAGGTATGTTGACAACTATAAAGGTATGGTTGTCAAATACATTCTCCATGAAAGACTTAGGGGAGGCAACCTACATTCTTGGAATTCGCATCTATAGAGATAGAGTGAAAAGAATAATTGGTTTATCCCAAAGTCAATACTTAGAAAAGGTGTTAAAGAGGTTTAACATGCTTGATTCCAAGAGAGGATTATTACCAGTGAGACATGGTATCCACCTTTCTAAAGAGATGTTTCCTAAGACTCCTAAAGAAAGAGATAAAATGGCTAGGTGTTTACCTGGTTTTATAACCCTGCAAGTGCATGGATCGCTAACAAGTAATAAAGTGATAAGTAGAGTATCGTTCCCACGAGGACCTTTGTTTAGCAAGTACCAATCTATACAGTAATTTTGACTATCTAGACTATCGAATATTTAGGGAATGAAGTTCATTAACTTTAAACACTAGAATAGTAAACTTAAAATGAAGAAATATATTTTTGGAACAATCCTGGAGTTAAGATTTCACACTTGAATCTTATTAGGGATGTTATCTCGTTTATTTACTGAATTGAGGTTTGTTTTCTTTGATGGAAATTAGCCCTAAGTTATCATAAATCCTCTCTCAAGGCATCTAGGGTGTATTTTAATTAATTCAAACCCTACTTTCGTGGTGATCAAATTAATTAAAATCCTTTAAGACCTTTGACCAATTTTTAGGTTCCACAAATGTAACAGCCTATATCTAGGTCAGAATTCCTAGGTTTAAGATCTTGATATTCTAATGTTAATCTTCACCTTTCAATCCTTTAATCAATATCTACAATCATGTCTAAATGGGTACCATCACATAGCATGCATTAGGATCACAAGAAATTAAATCAAGAAACAAATCTCAAATCCAGTAAATAAAACTTAATGTTCATCCATAATAATAATTAAAAGCATTACTCTCCTGAATCCAGAATAAGGAAACTACTCACTCATGGTGAGTTTAGCAAACATCATGATAAAAAGTAAAGACAGTAAAAAGAAAACCATATAAAGAAATAAAGCAATAGGAATCTGTCTAGGGAGATGAAACGAAGAAACCGAAGTGTGGAACTTCAGCTGCAGAACTTCTTTTGGTACTGATGCGGAACCCGACAGCAGCAGCCTTTAGTAGTATCCCTGCGACAGTCGTCTTTTTTTCAACCCCCCTTTTAACGTTTTATTTTCTATTTATATTGGTTGCTCTAGGGTTAGGTTGCTCTGAGTCCAAAGGGCCTTAGGAGTCTCGTTTTTATCCGAAAATAGGAGGAAATTCGAGTTATAAAACTGGCTACAGCATAGTACACGGCCTGTGTGTCACTACATGGGTGCCGCAAAGTAGGGCCGTGTAACTTGCTGGAGGAGAATCGCGTGGTCTTGTTTTGGCACAGAAAGTTACACGGGTTTGTGCCAACTACACGGGCCTAATTACACAGGCCGTGTACTGTTATTCCCATAAGTTTCTTCAAACTTGCGCTCAGCAGAGACTTACACTGGTCCCTGCAGATTACACAGGTTTGATTACACGACCCGTGTACTTGTGTTTCTCGTCGATTCTCTTGGCTTTCTTTTGGCAGAGATTTACAAGAGTCTGGGGCTTGGTTTACATGACCCGTGTACTTTGTATCAACAGCAATTCTCTGTCTCTTGACTCCTCCAAGCTTTTCTTGCACTCCTATACTTCTGTAGCTTCACCTAAACACCTGAAATGATGGAAAAAACATGAAATTAAGGGCTTTACAATAGAAATTATGAAAACTAATGAAATCAACTATTATGCATGAAAATACTTGCCTAAATGCTATGAAATAGAATGTAAATGTGCTTAAAAACATCTATACAATTCAAGTGTATCAAATACCCCCAAACTCAAACTTTTGCTTGTCCTCAAGTAAAGCAAAACTCTATTTTAAAACATATTTCCAGGGATACTTAGGAATACAACCATCAATTTAATAAGCATAGAATTGAACTCCTCCAACCTTCATGCCAATTTCCCTCTTTCAAGGCATAAGGGTTCTAATAGCTGCCTGTTTGGAACTTCACCTCATTTCATGGTATTTCGACTAATTATTCCTCTATACAAGACCATTAATAAGCCACAAACAACCTGTTTTACCAGGATAGAATAAAGAAACACTAACTCCCCCAAATCTGCCTCTTTCGTGAGTAATTGAGATGAAGTATTTCAATTCCAACTCCATATGCATATCTCAATTTTCTATCTCCACTAATGTAGCATGTGCTTTTTCAAAAGATCAAAAGGTCTTTAAAAGGGTTGTAATGGGGCTAGAGGGATAAACTTGGTTGCCAATGAAAAGGTTTTTAGGGAATGCAATTATGAGGATAGCATGTATGCATAAAATCCAAGTATACTGAGTTCGTTTCTACATATTTTGTGTGGAGAGAATAGGCTTTTGGCTTTTTATATTGCCAAGCATGCTTCCATGATACTTATCTTGGGACTTTTTTTCTTTTTCCTTTTTGTCCTCTCCCTCAAACTCATTGCTTTTGCTGGGTTGGAAAACTAAATTTTTCTTTGGTTTCAATTACACACTCGCATTCTTCTTTGAGTTCCACATCCTCTCTTCATTTTCTTTATGCATTTTGCTTCCTAAAAAGGGTATGGTAGGTGTTTAGGTTAGGGGCTAGGTAAATAACATGGGTAAGCAATAAATTTTAAAGGATGAACATAGGCTTCAAGTTGGCTACAAGGGATATACATTTTAATCAGGGGTGGCTAAGGCTTAGTGAGGCTGTATCAAAGAATGCCTTAATCATTTCTTCATCAAGCATATGCTAGGATTTCACCTTGATAGGTCCAAGAGATATGTTCTAGAGCTAGTGAAGCAAATTTTAAGTTTGCTTGTGTTTCAAAAATTGTTCTCCTAATTTGACAAGTTCAATGTGATAAATTAATAGTTATGAAGAGGTTTAACTAGTCTAATTCCATAAAAGAGATTAGTTTATTCACAAACAACATGTTAGAATCCCTTTTTACCTATCTAGATATGTTCATTCCTTTATCCCGTTATTAGCTTACTAAAAATTTGGTTATAGTGCTAAGTTTTATAATTTACAATCCAAAAATTTTCAAAAATTCTTGAAAATTTTGATACACAAGAATAATGTAGCTGAATTTAAACAATGCAATGATGTGCATGTAATGATATGCAAGTGCAAATGTATCCCCCCCCAAAGACATTGTCCTCAATGTCAATATAATGTGCAAAATCAGAGCAAACGTACAAAAATTTTAAGGAAGCATATTACTTATTAAGCATGAAAAATTTTTGAACATAAAGCAAATAAAAGAGTCCTATGGTTGCAAGTTAGGACTAAGGCATGTAAGATATTACAATAAAGATCCTATCCTATAGTCCTATCTCTAAAAGGCCTCTGATGATGATGATGGTGATGCTGGTGATCCTTGCTCCTCTTCCTCCTCATCCTCCTCATCTAACTTGTCCATTAGCATGTTCAGCTTATTGTGTGCTTCTTGAAGGCTGTCTTCGATAGCTCGCATCTTGTCATATATTGTGGTCTCCATGCGTTGCAGGTATGCAAGGACCAGATCTGTCGGTGGTGGTGTGTATGGGGGCACTCGAACGGGGGACTCTTCGAACATCCACCCTTGCCCTTCTTCTTGAGGCTGTGAAGTTTCTCCAGGTCTCTCCCTTGCCTCGTCTCTCTGAGGGATGGTGTTTCATTCGGCATCCACCAAGTAGCATGTTTTGCCCACCTTCTTACATATTCCCATGGATATGCAAATAGTTTGATCAATTCTCAACATTCCAGTAACAAAGCGCAGTCTATGATGTCCTGGAACGAAGCCGAAGTGAAGGGCAATGATGGTGATAAGGCCACCAAGTACAATGTGTCTTATGGACTATTGGCAGAGCCATCGGAGATGGTTGCATAGGAAAAAGCCAGTGCTGCAGCGCTGTCCAGTTATCATGCACCATAGGAAAAATAGCTCGCTGGCGTTGACAATGCCGAGGCTGTCGCTACGGCCCATGATGGTGTGGGTGGCAAACCGGTGCATATATCGCAGTGCTGGACTAGTGATTCTCGTTGATTTAGATTTGCTGGAGTTGTAAAGCTCTATGTTCAGTGCAATGGAATCCCAAAAGTTGATGTTGTTGTACAGCATGCGGTTCCTTAGGATCTCTTGGTGGCCGCCACTGTTAAAGCCGAAGATGGCGTTGAACTCATCCATGTTCATTACTCGGTCGACACCAAGGAGGTGAAACTCAATCCTGCCCCTGTCCTACCTGTCGGTAGGCCATAAGTTGGCCTTGAAGCTACCCAAAATTCCAATGTTGTGTCTTTGTAGGTCGAAAATTGGAGTTAGGCGAACCTTATCCACCTAATGCTGTCAAGTAGCCCATTGATTTCCTCTTGCAACCCGATTTGCTCCAAAAGCGGAAAATCCATATACTTGGTGGAGGATATTTTTCAGGCATGAAGTTAGGTGCATATTGCTCTATGGGCATCATCTCGAAATCCCTAAGGAATAGAGATTTCGGGTTGTGGAGCAGGTTGTGGCTGTGGTTGCGGTGGAGGGGGGGCTTGTTAAGAAGGTTGGGGAGTGGCTACCCTCGTTCTTGGGCGTTGGGTTGGAGGCTGGGGTGGAGAAGGTGAGGATTCTCCTCTTTGCCTTGAAGAAGAGTCGGTCCTTCTTGCAGATCTCTTCGTAGGAGCCATGGATGTGTTTTTGCGAAGGAGAAGAGTAGGATTTTGATGAAGGGAGAAGAGATTTGAGAAGTTTTTATAGGCTAGGAAGGGAGTAGGTGAAGGATTTTGTGTTTATGAAGGGTTTTAATGCTAGAGGTACATTTAAAGAGCTATTAGGACTCTTCGTTTCGCTCGTTTTGCGCCCCAAGAGTCGCGGCTGTGACAAAATACACTGATCGTGTATCACTACATGGGTCGTGTATCACTACACGGGTCCCGACATTTAGGGCCGTGTAAATTTCTGCCCGCAATTTTTAAAATCTGTCGTAGTACACAACCCATGTAAATGAGCTCTGGGACCCATGTAACTTTTTGTCTCTCGGGTTGCTTTACTGGATATGTTACACAGCCCGTGTAAATTGGGATGTGGACCTGTGTAACATTCTGTCTCCCGAAGAGTTGAAATTGTATGAAATTTATGGACTTCCAAAAAGTTACATGGGGCGTGTAAAACTAGTATATGACCCGTGTAATTTTCTAATTTTTCAAATCTTTGGCAAAGGAAAAATTTCATCATCATAACCCATGAAATGGATGCAAAGATTAACAATAGTTACTTCCCCGGATTTGTTCAATTTTCCCTTTTGTGGTTTTGACTTGGTGATTCCCTTTCTCTCTTGATCTCTATTCCTCTTTTCAAAAATCCTATAAAATGAAATGCTAATGAGTACGAAACAAAAACTCAATATTAAAGAAAAAAGAAAAGAAGAAAAGTTCAAAAAAAATTTTGGGTTGCCTCCCAAAAAGCGCTCGTTTATAGTCTTTAGTTGGACTTTGCTTGTTTATGGTCTGTCAGTAGGAGGATTGAGAGTGCAATTGACTCCCGTTTCTATGGGTTCTCCCTGAAAGTAAGGCTTCAACCTTTCCCCATTGACCTTGAATGCGCCTGAGGTTTCGCTCCATACCTCTACTGTTCCATGTGGGAAGACTTGGGTGACCTTGAAAGGTCCGGACCATCTTGATTTCAGCTTCCCCGTAAAGGGTTTCAATCGAGAGTTGAATAAGAGGACAATATCTCCTTCTTTTATCTCTTTCCTTGCTATGCGCCTGTCATGCCATCTTTTGGTTTTATCCTTGAAGATTTCGGCATTTTCGTATGCATCCTATCGGATTTCTTCCAACTCATTCAGTTGTAAGACCCTTTTCTCACCAGCAGCTTTGAGGTCGAAGTTTAAGATCTGAATTGCCCAGTAAGCTTTATGCTCAAGTTCAATAGGGAGATGACATGATTTTCCATAAAACAGACAGAAGGGTGTTGTGCCAATTGGGGTTTTATATGCAGCGTGGTATGCCCAAAGTGCATCGTCTAACTTCATGCACCAGTCCTTTCTGGATCTGTTTACAGTTTTTTCCAGAATCTGCTTCAGTTCCCTTTGAGATTTCTACTTGACCACTGATTTGAGGATGATAAGGTTTGGCCACTTTGTGAGTCACTGCATATTTTTTTGGTTGTGTTTCGAATTGTTGGTTGCAGAAGTGACTTCCTCCATCACTGATTATTGCTCGTGGTGTGCCAAATCTTGTGAAAATGTTTTTCTTAAGGAACCTTGTGACTACTCTAGCATTGTTGGTTGGTGTCGCAATTGCTTCTACCATTTTGATACATAATCAACTCCAACCAGAATATACTTGTTTCCACGGGAAGAGGGAAATGGGCCCATGAAGTCTATTCCCCATACATCAAACAATTCTATCTCAAGTATACCATACAGTGGCATTTCATTCCTTCTTGAACTGTTACCTGTTCTTTGGCATTGATCACAACCTAGCACAAAGGATCTTACATCCTTAAACAGACGTGGCCAGTAAAACCCTACTTGTAAAATTTTTGCTGTGGTTTTTGTGGTACCGAAATGTCCTCCATATAGTGATGAATGGCAGTGATAAATGACACTTTCCATATCTTCCTCTGGTATGCATCTTCTTATCGTCCCATCATTACATCTCTTGTATAGTAGAGGTTCCTCCCATAAGTAATATCTTACATCATGCAGGAATTTCTTCCTTTGCTTATCAGTCATATTTGGAGGCAGTATCCTACATACAAGAAAATTAACAAAATTAGCGTATCATGGAGCCTTGGAGAATGTAAGTAATTGCTCATCAGGAAATGAATCATCAATTGGCAAATCTTCGAAGTCCTCCATGTACTCCAATTTTAGTCTGGAAAGATGGTCAGCTACTACATTTTCGGATCCCTTTTTGTCCTTTATTTCAAGGTCAAATTCTTGTAGGAGTAGGATCCATCGAATCAGCCTTGGTTTTGCTTCCATCTTGTTCAAAAGGTATCGGATTACAGCATGATCTGTAAATACAATGACTTTTGACCCAATGAGGTAAGATGTGAACTTGTCCATTGCAAATACCATTGCTAGGAATTCCTTTTCTGTGGTGGCATAATTGATTTGCACATCATCTAATGTCTTGCTAGCATAATAAATAGCATGGAGTTTTTTTACCCTTTCTTTGCCCGATCACTGCTCCAACTGCAAAGTCACTTGCATCGCACATAACCTCGAATGGTAGCTCCCAATTCAGTGGCTGCATTATTAGTGCTGATATCAGAGCTTCTTTGATCCTGTTAAAGGAAACAAGGCAATTTTCATCAAAATCAAAGGGAACATCTTGACTTAACAAGTTAGTAAGTGGCTTAGCTATTCTGGAAAATTCCTTGACAAATCTTCTATAAAATCCTACATGTCCCAAAAAACTTCACACTCCCTTGACTGATTTTGGTGGTGGCATGTTTTCAATAATCTCAATTTTTGCCTTATCTACTTCAATTCCTCTCTCTGATATCAAATGTCCTATAACTATGCCTTCCCTTACCATGAAGTGGCATTTTTCCCAATTTAGGACTAGGTTTGATTCTTCACATCTTTGCAACACCTTAGATAAAATAGCTAGGCAATCATCAAAAGTAGTTCCATAGACGAAAAAATCATCCATAAAAACTTCCATGATATCTTCAATATAATCAGAAAAGATAGCCATCATGCATCTTTGAAGGGTAGCAGGGGCATTACAAAGACCAAAAGGCATTCTCTTATATGCAAATGTTCCATAGGGGCAAGTGAATGTTGTCTTTTCTTTGTCTTCTAGGTGAATAGGAATTTGAAAGAATCCCGAATACCCATCTAAGTAACAAAAATAAGAATGTTTCACTAATCTTTCTAACATTTGGTCAATGAAGGGGAGAGGGAAATGGTCTTTTCTGGTAGCACTGTTTAATTTCCTATAGTCTACGCACATTCGCCAACCAGCGATTACTCTAGTAGGGATTAGTTCATTGCTTGCATTTTGGATAACAGTTGTCCCACCTTTCTTAGGAACTACAAGTACTGGACTAACCCATTTACTATCAGAGATTGGGTATATGATACCTGCATCTAATAGTTTTAACAGATCAATCAGCCAATTGCAATGAAATTGTTGTTGGTTTCAGTTCCCCGATCTCTAGCTTTTTGCATATTGATAGAGGCATTAGACTGACGCTTGCTCTAAGATCACAGAGGGCCTTATCTATTTTCTTGTCACCAATGAGGCAAGGTATGGAGAAGCTTCCTAGATCTTTCAACTTTGGAGGTAGTTTGTTTTACAGTATGGCACTGCATTCCTCTGTTAAAGCTATTGTTCCATAGTCTTCTAGCTTTCTCTTCTTTGACAGAATTTCCTTAAGAAATTTGGCATAGGATGGCATATGAGAAAGTGCTTTAGTGAAGGGGATGTTGATGTAAAGCTTTTGTAAGACTTCCAAAAACTTCCCAAACTGCTTGTCCAATTTGGCTTTCTGAAATCTTTGAGGAAAAGGTAGGGGAGGCTGGTATGGTTCTGGTAATTTCATTGTCTTCCTTACTTCCTCTTCCTGATCTTTCTTAGCTTCTTCCTCTTTTTTCTCTGCTTGGTCTTTAGATTTTTCTATGGTTTCCTCTGTTGGTTCTACCTCTGGTTGTACTAGAGTTCTCCTACTCCTCAGTGTAACTGCCTTACAATGCTCCCTTGGGTTCATTTCTGGTTGGCTAGGCAGTTTGCCAGCAGCCTTACTTGAAGAGCTTGCTTCCTGAGCGATCTGATTCTCAAACATCTTATTGTAAGTAGCAAATTAGTCCACTCTGAAAGTCAGCCATTTAATCAATTCAGTTTGTTGTTGTTAAGCTACTAGGAACCCTTCCATCATGGTTTCCATAGCCATTTTCACTTTAGGTTGTTGAGGTTGGGGAAGTAGTGATGACTGTGCAAAGTTTTGTCCTCTGTTCTGAAATCCAGGGGGTGCTGGTGGTTTGTACCCTTGTTGCTTGTTAATTGGCTGGTTCTGCTAATTGGACCATGAGAAATTTGGGTGGTTCCTCTATCCAGGGTTATAAGTATTTGAATATGGATTGTTTGACTGCCTCTGGTTGAAGTTTCCTTCGTTATTTACATAGTTCATCTGTTCTGAGGAGGGTTCATTGAAATTGTTATATTCTAAACTCACGTATCCTCCTCCATAGCTGTCTTCAAGTTGACTGTTTATACCTACTGCGTTACCTTGCATCTTTTCGAGTTTCCTTGTGAGCTGATCAAATTGAGCATTTATCATCCTTAGGGCATCTACTTCTAGTACCCCTACAGTTTTCCTTGCATTTCCTCTTTCATTTGATCACTCATAGTTATGGTATGCCACCCTTTCTAGAAGTTCAAGTGCTTGTGGCACTGTTTTCTCCATTAGATCACCTTCTGCAGCTGAATCAACTGTGCTCCTTGTAGAGGGTAGTAACCCATTATAGAAGTTTTGCACTAATAGCTAATCTTCTATACCATGGTGTGGACATTCTCTTTGTAGGTCTTTATATCTTTCTCATGCGTAATAGAGTGATTCTCCCTCCTTTTGTCTGAAGGTGTTGAGCTCAAGCCTTAGTTTTGCAGTCTTTGCAGGTGGAAAATACCTTGCTAGAAAAGCTTGAGAGAGATTCTCCCAAGTAGTGAATGTTCCAGCTGGTTGAGAAAGTAACCATTTCCTTGCTCTATCCTGAAGGGAGAATGGGAATGCTCTGAGTCTTATTGCTTGATCAGACACTCCATTCATCTTGAATGTATCACATAGGGCAAGAAAGCATCAGAGGTGATAGTGTGGGTGTTCTGTAGGCAAACCTGCAAACTGGGTTTGTTAAATCATTTGGAGCCATGCTGGTTTTAATTCAAAGTTGTTGGCTTCCACTATGGGTCTAGTGACACTAGGCTGAAATCCTTAGACAGATAGAGCTCCGTAATCTCTCAAGAGTCTCGGTCTGTCATTATTATCTCCCATGGTTGGAATTTCAGGATCTCCTTGACTGTGCTATTGATGTTTCCTTTTCCTCCTGATGGCTTTCAGAGTTCTGTCTATCTCTGGATCACAGTCCAATATTTCTTCTTCTAGCCTTATTCTGGTCATATACTAGATTGAGCACCTAAAAGAAAAAAAGAGAAATATAACCAATAAAATAAAATTATATAATAAATATAATTGCCTAAATCAGCTAAATTGCCTATCGCTTGATATTACTAATACCAAAGAATCCTCGGCAACGACGCGAAAAACTTGTGTGCCTGGTTTTACAACCCTGCAAGTGCACGGATCGCTAACAAGTAATAAAGTGATAAGTAGAGTATCGTTCCCACGAGGACCTTTGTTTAGCAAGTACCAATCTACATAGTAATTTTCACTGTCTAGGCTGTCGAATATTTAGGGAATGAAGTTTGTTAACTTTAAACACTAGAATAGTAAACTTAAAATGAAGTAATTTATTTTTGGAACAATCCTGGAGTTAAGATTTCACACTTGAATCTTATTAGGGATGTTATCTCATTTATTTACTGAATTAAGGTTCATTTTCTTTTATGGAAATTAGCCCTAAGTTATCCTAAATCCTCTCTCAAGGCATCTAGGGTGTATTTTAATTAATTCAAACCTTACTTTCATTGTGATCAAATTAATTAAAATCCTTTAAGACCTTTGACCAATTTTTAGGTTCCACAAAGGTATCAGCTTATGTCTAAGTCAGAATTCCTAGGTTCAAGATCTTGATTTTCTAATATTAATCTTCACCTTTCAGTCCTTCAGTTAACATCTACAATCATGTCTAAGTGGGTACCATCACATAGCATGCATTAGGATCACAAGAAATTAAATCAAGAAACGAATCTCAAATCTAGTAAATAAAACTTAATGTTCATCCATAATAATAATTAAAAGCATTACTCTCCTAAATCCAGAATAAGGAAACTACTCACTCATGGTGAGTTCAGCAAACATCATGATAAAAAGTAAAGACAGTAAAAAGAAAACCATGTAAAGAAATAAAGCAATAGGAATCTGTCTAGGGAGATGAAACGAAGTAACTGAAGATAGTTTGCAGCTTTGATCTTGTGGAACTTCAGCTGGAGAACTTCTTTTGGTACTGATGCGGAACCCGACAGTAGCAGCATTCAGTAGTATCCCCGCGACAGTCATCTTTTTTCAACCCCCCTTTTGATGTTTTCTTTTCTATTTATATTGGTTGCTCTAGGGTTAGGTTGCTCTGAGTCCAAAGGGCTTTAGGAGTCTCATTTTTATTTGAAAACAGGAGGGAAATTGAAGTTATAAAACTGGCTGTAGCATAGTACACGGCCCATGTGTCACTACACAGGTCCCGCAAAGTAGGGCCGTGTAACTTGCTGGAGGAGAATCGCGTGGTCTTATTTTGGCACAGAAAGTTACACGCGTCTGTGCCAACTACATGGGCCTAATTACATGGCCCGTGCACTGTTGTTCCCATAAGTTTCTTCAAACTTGCGTTCGGCAGAGACTTACACGGGTCCCTACAAATTACACGAGTCTGATTACACGACCCGTGTACTTGTGTTTCTCATCGATTCTCTTGGCTTTCTTTTGGCAGAGATTTACACGGGTCTGGGGCTTGGTTTATACGACCCGTGTACTTTGTATCAGCAGCAATTCTCTATCTCTTAACTACTCCAAGCTTTTCTTGCACTCCTATACTTCTGTAGCTTCACCCCAAACACTTAAAATGATGCAGAAAACATGGAATTAAGGGCTTTATAATAGAAATTATGAAAACTAATGAAATCAACTATTATGCGTGAAAATACTTGCCTAAATGCTATGAAATAGAATGTAAATGTGCTTTAAAACATCTATACAATTCAAGTGTATCACCAGGATTCCATATGCTTCGGCTATTGGAAGTTTGATGTATGCAATGTTGTGTACTAGGCCGGATACCGCATATGCTGTTAGTTTGACCAGCAGGTATCATTCTAATCCAGGTTTGGAATACTGGATAGCTGTCAAGAATATCCTTAAGTACTTGAGAAGAACTAAAGATTTATTCTTGATTTATGGAGGTGGTAACTTACAATTGAATAGTTATACCGATTCTGATTTTCAATCAGATATCGATGATAGAAAGTCTACCTCTGGTTTTGTGTTCATTTGTAATGGAGGTGCAGTCAATTGGAATAGTTTCAAACAGAGTACGACTGTAGATTCCACTACCAAGGCTGAGTATATTGTTGCATCAGATACTGCAAAGGAAACTGTTTGGATAAAGAAGTTCATGACAGAACTTACAGTAGTTCCTTCCATTGAGTCAGCAGTTCCACTTCACTGTGACAGCAATGGAGCAGTCATACAGGCTAAGGAACCTCAGTCTCACTAGAAATCCAAACACATAGAAAGGCGCTACTATGTTATCAGAGAAATAGTTGGGCGAGACGATGTAGCCATCCAGAAAATAGCATCAACTGAAAATCTAGCTAATCCTTTCATTAAGCCTATATCACAAACTCAGCTAGACCGACATCTTGAGAAGATGGGTCTAAGATATTATAATGAATGGCTCTAGTGCTCGTGGGAGATTGTTAGTAGTATGCCCTAGAGCATATCATTTAGTATGTATCTTGTACATGTTTTATTAATAAAAAGGCATTTTCACTTTTCCGTTTACATAATATATTTGTGTGTAATAGAAAAGGTCCATTGATATTTTGTTAGAAATTTTATTCTTAAGTTGTTAAGAATATGAATATGAGTGATAGTATTTCTCGCACAAAATATCATAAATTGGTTCACAATCGAGGATACTTCACACAGGACATGACTTATCCAAAAAGTTTGTATTCATATTTGTTCCCAACATATTTATATGAGATATAAATAAGATGGAACGGTGAGTCTCATGCCGTATAACAAACATGATAGGCACTTATGCATGATAAATAGGCCAAACTAGTGACATTTATGACAAGCACGTGGAGTTTACTCTTGTCAATGTATTATCATAAATCATATCAGTGCATATAATCTTTAGACCTGAGAAACACAATTATCTTGTATATAGGTGGTTTGAGTTTGATACTGCTTTCATACTTGTACTGTGTATGAGTATATGGCCCATGTGTTGGCTTCTACTAGTTATATATGGAGATAGGTATTGATCAAGATGAAATCTGTTACGCCAAGTAAATAGGGATAAAATCTTATGTTTATTTAATTATTCTTGATGTTTCAAGTTCCTGGCCAAGACAGATAGATTTAATTAGAAAAGAGTTTGTGACCTCATACCAATTGGGGTCACACAAATTAGGTTATAACCTCAAATGCATACTGCCCTCAATATAGTCCTCAAATACCAATCAATTACACATTCAAATTGCTATAGCTTAACTTCCCATACCTAAATTCTGGATTTGTAACATACCATAATCATTCATCACATCTCAAATTGGTCAATTTGAGAAGTTTATAAAAGTCCTCAAAATACAATACACAACCTTAATTTCAAAAGTCAGAGTCAACAATATATGCATGAATATACCTAACAATTACATGGAATTCCAACTAATAATTTGCCATACACTTCCATTAATCATCAATACCATAATTCACCAATTTAATTCATGGAATTTAACACTCTTCTTAGTTCATCATGGCTGCCGAATCATCACTTTCCCAAGACCTTCAATAGTTGTTCCAAACCCTAATTCAATTTGATATTTCAAGCACACACATGCCAATTAAGGTCTAATACACATGATCACCTTAAACAATATTCCTAATCATCATTATAAATAGAAAGTTCATCAAATTATCAAAGAACTAAGGCTGCTAACTTGACAATTATACAAATCTTCAAGACTTCATTCAAAAACCTCATTCAAATTCCCAATCTCAACTTACACATAAAGTCAATATGCTAAGCATTTAATTACCTCAATCAATATAATTACCCATCCATTACATATCAAAATAAATTAAAGTCCCTTAATTCCCATGGCTGCCAAATTTATGGCTCCCCAATACTCAACTATTTCCTCAATTTTTATTAGTAAATCAACTCATCTTAATCTTAATACAAAGTTTAATTAAGTAAGGTAAGGAAAACTAGCACTAACCTTTATTGAGCTTGACCAAAACTTCACCAAAACTCTTCCTTTTTGTTCCCTATAAGCTGCCCAAGGTGTATAGACCAACTTTAGTGAAGACAAATGCAAAATCTATGGCTTGATCATGGGTAGATTGGAGCTTGCTTCATGGCCAGCTATGGAGTTTCTCTTTGAGAAATGAATTCGGAAGTTGAAAGATGAAGGTTGAAGATGAATGTTAGTGTTGCCCTCCTTATCCACTAATGAGCTTATATAGTCCACTTAGTGCTCCACTAACTTAGTTTAATTATTATTATAATTAAACTTTTAATTATCTCACATTTAACCCCATAATTTCTCTTAATTACATTATACATAGAATTTCATTTTTCATGGGATTTTTAAAATTTAATACTACTTATTTTTCATAGACATTTAGGTCAAAAGTCAAGTCTAGGAGTCAAATGACTAAAATGCCCCTCTTCGAGTTGTATTTTGAATTTTTCGATACTACAGATTAACTCCTTGACCCGCCGATTTCTTTAATTTTCGTTTTCATTTATACTGACTTACTAAATTTTCTTTGACATTTCCAATGTCATTTGTACCTCAATAGACCTTTAATTAAGTATTGAAAATTATTTCTCGGGGTCCCTGTGGTCCTAGGTCGGCAATTGCCTTCGCCGTAACTTCCCAGTGCGGTCACCCATCGCTATGGTTCCGGCTCGTTTAACCTAGTTACATTTCATCTCTTTTATTTCCTCTTAATTTTTCTAGTATTTTCTTATCATTTATTCCATTATTTTATATCTCCTCACTACCATTTAAGTGTAGTTCCAGACATTCTAGCTATCTGCACAGACGTTAGTCGTCAGAACAGTAGAACGTACAGACTACCTACGGTGAGCGTATTACAATTCTTCTCCTCTAAATAAAATTTCGTCCTCGAAATTTACCCAGTGTAAATAATCAAGGAACCGCTATCTCCTTGTCTTTTCACTTTTTTCGTGTTATAATACTTTACTTTCTCTTTAGTTTATCTTACTAGTCTTAGTTTTACAATCTTATCCTCATTTCGATTTACTATCAAAAATATGTAGCTCTGCACAATAGTCCCAAGTCAGTACTGTAATTTGTAGCTTACAGCACAAACATTGAGAATATTGCGTAGTTACCACGGTATGTCCCAATAGATCAGATTTTTCCTATACTTATCCTTTTCGAATTTATGACTTTCTGTGGACCAAGATCCACACCTTAACCTAAAATAACCAAGGAAAATAGATCTGCATTAGAGTCACCTCAACACTTACAATGCAATGCATGATATGCAATCTATCTAGACCCAGAAATGACTAAACCATGCTCTGATATCACTAAATGTAACACCCCTCACCCGTCTACAGTGTAGTCAAGCAAGGCGTGCCACACGAAGTGCCAAAGTGCCCTATCTTATCCTGTCATGTCCATTGTTAATTTTTAAACTTTATAGAAAACATGTGGTAATATTTTTTTTTATCACAATTTATTTATGTGGAAACCCGGGCAAAGCTTCCCCTGATTTATTGGCATCCGGCGGGTTTCAATAGTTACCTGTCAAAAACAATTTCATATCTGTATCAATATCTCAGTACCATTTTCTCAAACTCAAAATCAGTCATATTCATCTTAATCAAATAATTAACTTATGTATGAGAGTTCTTAAATTTCATTAACTTACATAATTTGCCAACTAATTACATAAGTTTATCACGTACATGATATACAAATTAAATTACAATTTGCTAATTCACATTACAGTATAAGCAATAATTATAATGTACAAATTACATAATATGCTGAATATGAGCCCTATCTGCATGCATTGCTAAGGAGGTGACAACCTTGAACTCTTCTGACACTTCTGTAGATCTGGACTGCAAAAATCTCAGTCAAAGTACCTGTGCGAGGAAACAAATTCATCGCGCTAAGCATGGCTGCTTAGTGGTGCAATAATAT
This sequence comes from Hevea brasiliensis, assembly GCF_030052815.1. Lineage (NCBI taxonomy): Eukaryota > Viridiplantae > Streptophyta > Magnoliopsida > Malpighiales > Euphorbiaceae > Hevea > Hevea brasiliensis. The sequence goes on along the minus strand of NC_079510.1, from coordinate 18,947,148 downwards.
AGCAAAGAAATAATGTATACAAATAAAGAAAGAATCAAGCATTCTAAATATTCAAGTATCAGTTTGATTTAAAATGATATTTTTAGTATTAACTATTTTATGTGCTAATTCGTTCCTCTTTAGAAGTACTGAGTTTATAGCCTTACAGTAATAATATTCAATATACATTTTATTCTAAAAGTATTGTATTTGAGGTCTCTCTACGATTATGCAAATTGTATTTTTGTTATGTTTCTATTACTAATCTCTTTTTCACATTTCATTCAATACTTTCTAATATTTTTAATTGCTAATATTCTTAAATAATTTCAATAATTTACACTGCCCATGTAACCTATGACAGGCTGACTGAACTGGATAATGGGTCACTATGGCTAAAATGCCATTAGAACATCAATGACGTAAGTAATCACTATGGCTGAAACCATGATAATAGATACAAACAATATGGCTAAAAAGTCATCAGACAGATAATCAGATCATTAGCCATACAAGCCCCAGAAATACAAGCATAAAGCCTTACGCATAAAGCGTTACGCAGTACTGCTCAACAATACCCTATTGGCATGCCAATCTATCCAATATGACATTCGTGTCTAGGCAATACATGGGCACATAAGTATAATTAAACATTAATAGGTATTACAGTGTCATTATTTAATTATAAGTTTCAATTACAGTTTGTCACACTTGATTTTGTTCCTAGTGGGAACATAAATTTCTAAGTTTCAATTATTCAGTATATCATCAGACATATCACATTTTACATCAGATATTCAGAAGTACCATTGTACTCAAAGCAGTTTTCCTTTCTCTAATGATGAGGACTAATGTCTTATTCACATATCCATATGTTTCATTGAGTCATTATGTGTACTATTCACATCAGTAATCAAACATAAATGTCACTTTATATTTCATTACTTTTTGAACTGAAAACCATCTCCATGCTTTGCCAATGTGGAATTGGCCTACGGGACCTTTCTTCTCCCCTCCCCCCCCCCCCCCCCCTTTTGGAACTCAGTGTCCTTGCTAAGGTTTGCCCCACCATCGTCCAAGAGGACACGCGAGTGGCTTTGAGACCAATATTCACCATCTTTTAAAATCATATCATTGCATTTTCAATCTTTTAAAATCATATTAATATCTTATTAAACTTTTCATGTAATTTTGTAGTGGAAAAGTGGAACCCACTTACTTGTTTTAAGTAATTTAGCATATAGTGACTTAGTAGGGATAAGCCACTAATATTTTGCAAGAATCTTTCTTTAGGTTCAATTTCGAGATTTTAAATTTGCATATGACTTTAGACAATTTGTGGCCACTGTTTATGTAATACCCCTATTTGCATAGCCTGGTATATTTCACTATTCTGGTGACCGGTGTCGGTCTGGAAAACTAAGGGGATTAGAACCATACTTAAGACAATTAGATAAGCCCTGAACACAAATAATTAGTACTTGCCAATTAGTTAAGTATAAATAAGAGAACATAAGAAGTTAAATGAGCCGAGAGTCACAGCGATGGGTGACCTTCTCGAGAATGATTGCGAAGTCGATTTAAACTCAAATTTCGAACCGTAAAATGTGATGCCACGGTCCTTAGGACTAGTGCGAACACAGTGGAAAAGAGAAAATCACGAAAAAGAATTGTTAAGCCAGTCAAATAATTAGGTCAGGGATCCGAAAGAAATATAGAATTATTTTCAAACCTGGTCGAACCGGCGAGGGGCAATTTGGTCAATTGACCCCGAGAGCTGACTCCTGATCTAACTGTCAAATAAAATCAGAGAAAAGAAAATTTCAGAATCAGGAATTAAATTAAAGAACTAATAAAAAAATAAATAGATAAAAAAAAAGCAAAAGGAAAAGTCAAAAGTGATGACATCATGCATGATGCAATAATTATTGTAATTAAAATTTATTTAATTTAAATTTGTGATCTTCCTAAAGACATAAAAAAGAAAAGAAAAGAGAGAACAAAAAATAAAAGTTCTTCTTCCTCATCCATATTGCCGCCCCATCACTCCCATCTCTCTCTTTCAAGCTTTTAAAAGCTTGATTTTATTCTATGCATGCCCTAACTCCCTTAAGTAAATTTTGTTCTTGGAACTTAGCAAGCATATTGTGAATAGAAAGGAAGAAGAAAGTGAAAGAATTGAAGCTTTGGGAATACTTCCTTAAAGGTTAGTCAAGAATCCCCTCAATTCTCCTTATATTCATGAACTTGCACTTGAAGTGAACTAGTATTGATGAAAATAAAATAAAAACAACATATTGAGGAATATAATGAAATTTGGCTAGCTTAGGTAACTTGAAATTGATGGATTTTGACACAATTAAAAAGGTAGGTAAGCTTGATTGAAGGTGTAGTTGAGGTTTATATAGTTTAATTGCATGAATGGAGCAAACATGAAAATTAGGGTTTTGGCAACTAGGGTTTGGAAGACAAAAATGTGAGGATGTGTTAAATGGTGTGTTGGACTTGGTTTGAGCTGAGAAATGGTCATTTGTGATCAATTGGAGTATGTTAGACGTGTTGGAACCAAATGCAAATTCGGATTGCTTAGGGTCATGCCACAGGCAGCAAGACCAAGGTCTCTTTTAGGGACCAAAACTAAAAATTTACAAGCCCAATTGGTGTTAGGCCAATTGTGAATGAAAATAGACACAAAATGGAACATTTTTCATTTAGGAATCATGCCCAAAAAGTGACTAAAACCTAGTGAACAAATTGACCAAATCCGGATTAGTCAATCTGACATGTACAAAAGTGACCAAATGAATAGTGTTTGTTTATTTGGCCATAACTTGAGCTAGGCAGGTCTAAATGACATTAAATGTTATCAGTGGAAAGCTGAGATATAGACCTAAAACTTTCATGAAGAACACAAACCCAAATTATGCCCTTAACCAAGCCATTTAGTCACCCAAAATTGGTGACCTAAAACTGCCAGAACCAGAATTTGCCCAGAAATATGGGTTAAGTCCAATCTAGCAACAATGATTCAAATGGCTATAACTTGAGCTACAAAACTCCAATTGGAGTGATTCAAAAAGGAGAATAAAGTTAAGACAATAGGGAACATTTTCTATGAAGAAAATTTTGCCAAATTCTAACAGTAAAATGACCAATGGAACAGTACAACATAAGACACCCAAAACTGAAAATTTGCAAATTTGCCTAAAAGACTTAGAATTTGAGTAAACAACCAAAACCAATAAATTTAGTAACAAAAATGTGGTATGTGGGTGAAGTTGGAATTCCCATACCTATTAAGCCTTAGAAAGTCAACAAATTGACTTAAATAGTGTCATAAATAGTAACCCCAAAACACAAATTTTAAAGAACGTCAATTTTAGCATATTAAAGCTAGGTATAAGTAAATTTGAATTTATTTTTGGATTTATGATAAGTTATGATACTGAAACACTGTGAAACTGTGTGTTTTAGTTGAAAAGAACACCGGGAAAGAACTCGAGGGATCAAGTCAAGGCCAAGAGGCGACTCGCTAAGGTTTGTGCACAACATCAATATGCTTTAAAAATTCATTTACAAAGTGCATGAAATGTGTATTATGCTTTTGCTTTGAATTGTTGAAAGTTTATTTGTGTATGTTTGAAATGGCAATAAATGTTTATTAAATTGTTAAGATAAGTTTTGAAACCACAGTGTCATGACCATATATTTGAACACCTCATTAGCATGACTAGTGGGGGAAATCAGTTTCCAATTTTGATTCCTTCTCTGACTGAAGTGTTGAGGTGTGTGCCAGTAGAAGAAGAAAAAGAATGGGTTCCCATATATTTGAGTTAGCTAGCCTTGTGATGTGACTTCTCCTTAGCCTCTGGCTATTAAAATTATATTTGTTTCGAATGGCATGATATAACTGTGTGTTTTTATGTAAATGGTTTTGAGACCTTTGAAATAAAATTGTTTGAACTAAAATCTTGTAAATCATGTTTTGTATTGATATCGTATGTTCAGTTTAATTTTTGAATAAACATGTTTTAAATTCCGCATAAAGATTATTTTAGTATGTTATGCACCACTGATTCCTAGTACTCAGTGATGGCTGTTATTGCTATCGCAGATATAGAGACTAGATGAGTAGCAGAGTGAGCTGCTGAGGACAGAGGAGCTACCTACTCTGAAGTCTATCGGGTATATTTTATACCCTGTCTGTAAAAATTTATTTTGATGTATGTAATGCATGTAAAGGTATGGACATGTAAAACTGGTCTTGAGTAGTTTGTATAAAGTTTGTAATAAATTTTAGTTTGGATTTTTCCTAATGTAAATTTTTGTAATGATGTATATAAATTATTTTATCTTTACTGAAATATGAATGAAAGTATTTTGTTGTAATTTGAATAGAATTGATTAATAGTATTTTGATGATTGTTGAATTTTGGAAATTGATAAATGATGTTGAAATTGATCGGGATGGTTGTGAATTTGAAGAAGTTGTTGAGACAAGTTATTGGAAGTGCTTTTTATAGGAATTTGAAGAACTGTTTTCTCAAAATATAGACGGCACTCTGTCGAAATTTTTATAAAATTTGCAGAAAAATAAAATGGGACAAAAATTTTTACTTGTTTTAAATCTTCGAATAAATGATTTTAATACCTATTAGAAAATGCTCACCACTTATAAAAGTGATAAAATTGTTTTAAAATCCCTTGTAGGGTACTTAATGAGTTATCGGTAGGTGAAGTTCTGTAGTTTATTAGGTATTCTACGGGATTATGTTATACCTTACAGAGGGGTAAGGTGTGACATGTTTTAGTGGTATCAGAGCAAATTTTTGAAGTGTGTTTTAACTTATGAATTTGTGTCTTTTCTTTGTTAAGTACAACTGCTCAATGTCCTTATTTGTTACATACAGTGCATTACATCATAAATATGAACTAACAGAGGGAAATCTCCTTGTGTTATTTGTTCAGGAGATACCCTAAGTTCGGATTGATATGGAAGAAGGGGATCGCTCAATTGAGCAATCTGTTGAAGCTGAGGTACAAGGGGAAGCCCTAGCTCTACAGAATGTCAGTGGGTCAGTGGCACCAGCCCCACAAATGCCGCAGTTTCCTACACAGTTCGGACAGCAGATGGCGGCAATGTTTCAATAAATGGTTGGGGTTATGCTTGCTCAAGCTCCACCCCAGACTACTGTGGTACAACCTCAAGCTCCAATTAGACAGTATGACAAACTGTTGAAGAATGGGGCTATGGAATTTAAGCGTACGGTAGACCCTTTAGAGGCAGAGCAGTGGCTGGAAAGAATGGACAGAGTGTTCAAGAAGCTGCACTGCCCAGATGATTTGAAATTTGAATACTTTGTGTCGCTACTGCAAGGGGATGTGTATAATTGGTGGAAAACCATCCCCCACAGCTTGGTTGAACCACCAGTATTGACCTAGGATGACTTTATCAGAGAATTCAGATAGAAATATGTCCCAGATGCATATGTGGATCAGAAACTGTAAGAATTTCTTAGTCTAAAGCAAGGGAGTGGATTAGTGGCAGAGTATGAGAGGGAGTTCTCCCGCTTAAGCCACTATGCTGGGAGTCTCCTTTCTACTAGCAAGGAAAGGTGCAAGAGATTTGAGACTAGTTTGAAGCCCAGTTTAAGGATGCAAGTAGTGTGATTCAGACACAGCAACTTCTCTGAGCTCATCTCTCAAGCACTTGAGCTAGAAAGGATTGAATCAGAAGCAACACTTGTAAAAGAAAAATCAGAGAAGACTGAGAAAATAGAGAAAGATAAAGGTGAAAAGTTAGTAGAGCCAAGTCCTAGTGGTACCTCTGGAAAGAAGAAGAAATTTGGTGGACCTAGCAGAGGTCGAGGTGAAAGATTTGGAAGGGGCAGATTCTCTGGACAGAGACCCCCTAGGTCTGGTCAGCAGTTGAGCAGGGGTTGACAACCTCCCCGCCCCTGTGAGACTTGTGGCAAGATTCATGGGGGAGAATGCTATTGGGCAACAGGAGCTTGCTTTAACTGTGGAGGCAAGGGCCATCTTGCTAAAGATTGCACTAGTGCTCCTAGATATGGTCCAGCTCCTACTACTGCCGAAGGATCTATTCAGAGTCCTGCTCCTAGAGGTTCACAATCAGTTGGCAGAGGAAGAGGTAAAGGTAGAGGCACTACTTCAGGCAGTCAGGGTACTGTTGGTTAGTCAGCACAAGGAAGTGCTTCAGCCAGAGTTTACACGATGAGACAGCGAGAAGAGGCTGAGACTTTTGATGTTGTAGCTGGTACATTCTCTTTCTCTAATCAAGAAGTATTTGTGTTGTTTGATCCAGGTTCAACCCACTCATATGTTAGTGCTAGCATAGTCAGTTCACTTATTGTTCTGTGTGTCAAAATGGATTTTGAAGTGCTAGTAACTAGTCCATTAGGACAAGAGGTCCGGGTTAACATAATCTATAGAGACTGTCCTTTGGTGATCCATGGACATGTTTTTCTATCAGATTTGATTGAAATACCCTTCAGAGATTATGATATCATCTTGGGCATGGATTGGTTAGCCAGGCATCACGCTATGATTGACTGTAGACTGAAGACAATCACTTTTGGTCTCCCTCTGTACGATGATGTGGTAATACATGGGGAGAGGCATTTACTGCCATCAAACATCATTTCGGCTGCACTAGCCAGAAGGATGATTAGAAAGGGGTGTGAAGCATACTTGGCACATGAGATAGACACCCAAGTGGGGAGTCCAGCACTGAGGGACATCCCTACAGCATGTGACTTTTCGGATGTGTTTCCTGATGAATTGCCAGGATTACCTCCAGAAAGAGAGGTGCAGTTTGAGATTGATGTTACGCCTGGTGTGGACCCAATTTCCATAACACCATATAGAATGGCACCTGCAGAATTGAAAGAGTTGAAAGTGCAGTTGCAAGAGCTGCTTGACAAGGGCTTTATCCGCCCTAGTGTGTCACCTTGGGGAGCGCCATTGTTGTTTGTTAAGAAGACAGATGGCACACTCCGCTTATGCATTGACTATTGGCAGTTGAATAAGGTGACAATAAAGAATAGATGAAGCTTCAAAACGGCCTTAAAGAAATCGTCCAAGGGAAACCGAAGTCCAACCTTAAATTGCTCCTCATACACCATGATAACGTCATTTTCTTCAAATAAATGATCGGCTCGGAGATTGCCATGGCATCGGATAAGCTCGAAAGAGTCGATTCCAAGGTTATACTCTTGACTAATGGATTGCAGATCGGTTTCTTGAAGGACCAACGATAACTCATCCACAGGAATATTTTCTTTCCCCTAAGTTGAGGCCCGTTTAGATTTGGTTGCCCAACTATGGGCTGGGATAGATGTTGCAGAAGGTTCAGGTCGCTCACTTGGCCTAACCACTTCAACTTCGTTCGAAGTCCATGAGATGTGGACAGAAGGCGGGCTAGCAACTCTCTGACCCTTGACGACGCTCATTTTCAGGAAAAGAAAAGAAAATAACTAAGAAAAGAATCAAAATCCTTACCGGAATGTGATCGGTGCAGGAAAAAAGTTAAGAAAATGAGAGAAAACACTGGGATTGCTAGAGAGGTTTTGAAAATGACATAAGGCAATGACTGACACTCCTCTCCCCTATTTATACCTGTCTGAGCATTAAATGCTCGCGAAGTCCCAAGCGACGCATCGGTTAGCGGAACCGGCAGCTTCCTCGACACATGGCAAGAAGGTTCCAGAAACATAATAAAAAAAATCAAATAAATGAGATCAGTTAGCTAAGGTCTTTGGATTGAACAAACTTCCAAAACCTACGGATCACAAAAAGATGATTCGTCTAGGGATCGGATCCGATATGCATATTAGGGATCGAAAAATAATTAATGCAATAATAAAACCAAAACATTTAAATAAAAATTTCATTTCATTTTCAAAAGATCGAATTACATCATTTGGGCAATCTCAAGAGATCGGATTACATCATTGGGAGAATCTTTAAAGATTGGATTACGTCATTTGGGCGATCTCTAAATATCAGCACTACATCTTACCTAGTAATGGCCTATGTCAAAGCCTAGTCTTGTGGCTGAATCAAAAGATGTGTTTGATCAGAAAGCCATCCACAAATGTTGGATAGATGTACAGCTCAGATAGGGTGACTATGACTCTCATGATATTGAGCAGAGTCATCACCGTTATCATCGACCAGAACCGAGCTGCAGTCGGGACGCCCGATGTGGATGGGAGCCAAATGAACTTCAAGAGGCGGTCATCGACATTAAGATTAAAATTAGCAGTCCTCTTGCCCGAGATCGGTCCACCGATTATACTGGTAGACCGATTAGAGATCGGCACGATCGTCACTTTCGATCTTGATCGGTAAATTAGTCCGGTTCCCTCATTGTCATCAGATAATATCCTCATGGTTCTCCGATCGCCGAGGTCATAAATTTTCAGGCAAGGGGCGAAGAAAACAGTCAGGAAAAGATCAAGAGCAGGCACCATAATCAGCATTATTACTGGAGAAGCTAGAATTGGAGAAATGGAGCATTGAAAAACTGAAGGAGGAAAATTGAAATGTAAGGGGATTTTCCGTAGGTGCATATATATAAGGCCTGGACATTTATTGCATACAGAAATCGAAGCAGATGCATTGGTAACTGAAGAATTAATTACTTTGACCAAGGCAAGTCATATAAAAAGGAAAAATTTAGAATGGGAGATATTGGGAAATGAGGGGGGGACCTGATACTAGAGAGATTGGAAAAGGAGAGGGTCATAATAGGGAGATCGAAAGAAATAGAGATAGGAAAGCACAGAGAGATTCAATAACTTTCAATCAACTCTCTTCATAGTCAGAGTCGAGTTAGTTAAAGCATCGTAAGCATGATCAAATCTTCACCACACGCCTCATTTGCATAAACGCCTACCTAGCTAACAGAAGCCAAAACAATTATGGTAGTCCTGTACCTTTTGATCTCCTCTGATGATCACAATTGTAAGAATGGACCCGGAGCCCTTGGATCAAAAAGCAGACGACAAGTTCGGCGCTTTTTATTCCTAGCCTTTGGATTCATCTTGTAAGGTAAGACCTTGAGCTATTGGATTAAAAGAAGAAAGGACGGATATTCTGAATGGAATTCCAACATTTTGATTCTCTTTAATTCTCAGACATCAGATTGTGTCCTTTTGAATCTAAACCCTCCGTTTCCCCTGATGAGATCCTGACCCTCCATGATGAGCACCCGCTCCCTATAAATACCTACATGTAATACTGTAGAAGGGACAGACAAAAAAGGTGGTGGTGATTATAGTGGAAAGACTCTGAAATTTGATTCAATCTTGCTACTTTGCCATTCTTAGCTTTTGAGAAACTTTAGAAACTAGTTTTCTTAAGTATCTTCATCGAAGGAGTTCTGAACCCTAAAATTTTCATATTCAGTGCCTGTTCATTACTCTGTAAGACCATTTTCGTTCAGTTTCATCCTCACCGCCCTAATATCAGTACATTACTCTCCAAGCTCAACTTCATTTCGACCTGGTTCCCGTTACTTTGAGTAAGTACTAGTCCTTCGGCTGTCAGCATTCACCTCTACAAGATTTGTGGATTCCGGAGTCATTCCATCCGTCTCCTCAACTTCCCACAGGTAAACGTCTAAACTATTATTTTGTCAAATACCCTTGTCTTTTTTTTTCAGTTTTCCTTTAAAATTTCTTTGATATCCAGTCGCACTACATCTCAAAATAGATTACTTAGGTCAATAGTTATTCCCAGTATCTTCTTTTATTCCATTCATTCCATTTATCATAATTTAGCTTTCATTATCTTCAAGAGTAGATGTTCGAGTCCTCAGCGGCTCGTAAATACTTTAAGGAGTATAGGTAAGAGTATCTTAACAAGAATTTTTGGGACTGAATAAAGAGCGGTATAGTAAAAAGGTTAAATAGGATGGGGAACAAAATTATGTTGAACAGATAAGTCATGAGGTCAGGCCACGGAACAAGCCCAGGGGATGATACAATAGATCGGGAATCAAAATAAGCTAGGATCCCGAGCAAGCAACTTAAAGAGATCAGACCAAAGAGTTCAGATAAAGCTATCACGCAGGAGGTCGGAAAGGAGTTTGATCTTTCGTCGTCCTCCTAGTTATAAGGTCCTGTAGGCTAGGAAAAGCTTTTACACGGGTTTCATATATATTCGGTACTCCACCCCCTAAAAAAGAGGGGTTAAGAGAGACCCTTTACTTGAATTCTTAGTCTCAAAGTCCTTACAAAATGCCACCCTAGCAAACACATTCAGAGTTCGGAAGAGAGTTCCTACCTGAGCTCGGCTTAATTTTTAAACATAATATATTAAGAGATCGGGGGAGAGTTCTTACCCGAGCTCAGCTTAATTCTTAAACGCAATATATTAAAGAGATCGTAGGAGAGTTCTTATCCAAAATCTCATTTAAATCTTAAACAAAATACACTAAGAGATCGGAGGAGAGTTTTTACCCGATTCTCGTCCAAAGTTTTAACAAAATGTGGAGATCGGAGGAGAGTTCTTATCCGAGATCCTTCGCTTAAGTTTTAAACATAATACTTTAAGAGACCGGGGGAGAGTTCTTACCTGATTCTTAGCTAAAATCTAAAAAATATGTGGAGATCGGGGGAGAGTTCTTATCCGAGATCCTTTGCTTAAGCTTTAAACAGAATACTTTAAGAGATCGGGGGAGAGTTCTTACTTGATTCTCAGCCAAAATCTTAAAAAATATGTGGAGATCGGAGGAGAGTTCTTATCCGAGATCCTTCACTTAGAACTTTAAATAGAATACTTTAAGGGATCGGGGGAGAGTTCTTACCTGATTCTCATCCAAAATCTTAAAAAGATATGTGGAGATCGGAGGAGAGTTCTTATTCGAGATCCTTCACTTAAAACTTTAAACAGAATACTTTAAGAGATCGGGGGAGAGCTCTTACACGATTCTCGTCCAAAATCTTAAAAAAAATATATGGAGATCGGAGGAGAGTTCTTATATGAGATCCTTCACTTAAAACTTTAAACAAAATACTTTAAGAGATCGGGAGAGAGTTCTTATCCGATTCTCAGCCAAAATTTTAATAAAATATAAAGAGATCGGATGAGAGTTCTTATCCAAAATTTCCCACTTAAATTAATACATCAAGAGATCGAGAGAGAGTCCTTACCTGAATTCTCTTAACAAAAACCCGAATTAAAATATCACAACTTCAATACACAAAGTAACCCCCAAATAAAGATCTGCTACTCGACATCTACTCACTAAGGGTCATCTCATGTACTCATGTTCTTGGGCAGCCCTGAATAGTGAAATATCAAATATTCCTTTTATCCTTATGAAGAATTAACATCGTCACTCCAACCCCCAACTTGCCAATTTTAATTTATAAAGAGCATAATGTTAAATCTACTTACCCTCATTGAGGGACGAGGTGGTGTGCCTAACACCTTCCCCACCCGTATACGGACCCCGAACCTAGAATCTCTGTTTTCGAAGTGGTTTCTTCTTAATTTACCTTTACAAATGGTTTTCTTTAATTTTCCTCAAAATTAAAGTGGCGACTCCTCACTTTTCCCACTTCAGTGAGAGCTTCGTCCAAGCGACCGCAAAAACCTTTGCGACATCTTGGCGACTCCGCTGGGGATCTATTTTTTAACCCTGGTTTAGAAGTCCAAAAGCAAATTTAATTTTATGCTTATTGGGAGGTTTAACTTACAAAATTTGAAAATCCTGATATATTAATTATTATTCTTTCTAACCATTTTACTTACTTTCGTTGTCTTATTTGTCACAGCAATTTTCGTTTAAAACTTCCCCCGTACAGGGAAGAGGTAAATATGTCCCTTCACACACCGATCACTTACACAACGTCCTCACACACTTCAGCCCTATACCCGGGTTTTCTTACCCTTTTAGGAAATAGGAGGGAGTTATGTAGTAATACCCATGGGTTTTATCCCGTTAGTATTCGTGAAGGCTTCTGCTCATATTGTAACTTGTTCCATCTACTGTGATACTAGTGGAATTCTCCCATTAGTATCCTGGTGGTGGAATGGAGCTCTACTGTTTACAGTAGGGACAATTTGGGAACCTGTGGCTTTTAGAAAATTAGACCTTGAGCTAAACAATCACATTAGTTGAAAGCCGTAGCAAACTACCTCGTAAGATAGAACTATTTAATTAGACAGGACTTACCCGGTACTAGGGTTCTCCCTATTTTAGGACAAAAGGGACATACTTGCTTTCACCTTACTCTATTTGTATTTTTAAATTTTTTTTAGGGTAATTTTGAATCATACTATTAGGATGATCTAAACATCTTCCTACTTTGATAGGTGTATAGATATCGCCATACCAATAGCATAATTCAAAATTACCTGAATTTGTTCTGCTAACAAATTTTCTCCTATAGGCGTTATAAATTAGGATTAGTAAAAGGATAAACGAAAACTTTAATATGGCGTCCTCCAGTCAGTCAACGGAAAGAGTTCCTAGATGGGAACAAAATGCTAGACAATGGTCCAAATTGCTTCATAGTTCAGAGTCCCCATAGATTGATGGCACCAGGGCAGACACAAGCCTATTACCTCCATTAGATCCAAGCAAGGTTGAAGTCAGAATGACCAGTCTCGAGGATCTTTCCAATAGTTGGAAATCACTTCCCGATCATGTCAAGGAAAAGTTTGAGGAAAAGTATGGAAGAATTACAACCTTGATACGGGTCAGAATACAAGTTCCGGTGTTAAAGGCCATGTTATCGACTTAGAATCCCAAGTATGGGGTATTCTCCTTCAACGATGTTGATACAACTCCCACTATGGAAGAATATCAGGCGCTACTAGAAATCCCTTATGTAACACAAAATCGGATCTACCTATACCTTGAGCATAGACAGACTTGGAAACGGTTCGCACATATACTGGGAGTCTCTACTAAGGAAGCAAAGGAAAAGGAAACTATCAAGGGAACCACACGCGGGTGGTATTGGACTTATGTCAAAAATCATTTGGATCTACACATTAAAAACAGACAATGGGAACAGGCTTCGATGGCACTAGCTCTGGGGATTTATGGCCTGATCTTATTTCCCGGTCCTTTAGGAATTATAACTTGTGGTGTTACAGAAGTATTCTAGGCAGTGGAAAAGCAAAATGTTAACCCAATACCTGCAATCCTTACAGAAACCCTTTGACTCTTACCTATTGCCGACAATAAGGCAGGGGATTTATCAAGTGTTATTCCCAATTGCTACATCTTTGGATCCTCAGTCACATGTGTCCCCTGGAAACTAAGGGGTTAACTTGGTATCCTGACCAGCCGCTTATCGAAAAAATGGCTAGACTGGCAATAAGTCCAAAGAATGCGCTGCAATGGCAAGAGCAGATTCTAAGCTTTAAAAGTCACAACTACTGCTGGAGGAAGTTATGGACTTTGGGTTAGCCTATTTTGTTCAGTACAGGGAGTAATCATTAGGTACCTTTGATCGGAGTGATCGGATACACAAGTTACATCCCAGCTTTGGTAATGAGGCAGTTCGGTTCAACCCAATTCGTGCTCGATGTTGAAGAACTCCATCAAGCTCATTTCTACCATGAACTCAGCGAGAAGGAAGAATTGAAAGTATTTCGCAAATCCTGGGAGAGCGTCACTATGATGGAACAGTGGCCTAAAGGGCTAAGTACCATAGAAGATTATCTCAGATGGAGAACAAACAGGGATCAAGGATGTCCCAAACCAGCAGAACCTAAGGGGAGCGTGCCTCATCGGGAAATTCTCTCAGAAGAAGCTAATGCCCAGTTGGTCAGCTCTCTAAAGAGTTCGAATGCAGAAAACCAGCGACTATAAGAACGGATAAGGCAATTGGAAGACCAACAACAAATCCTGAAAAAGGAGGTGAAAAGGCTCAGGGAAGAAGCGATAATAGAAAAGGCAGAATTTGAGGAACCAAAAACACGGTGGGAAAAAGAAAAGATCTCCCTCCAAGGTGCAATAAGAGAGGCAGGAGTTCGGAATGGTAAGTTGCAAGAGAAAATGGAATACCAGGAGATAATCATGGAAGAGTATAAATAAGAAAGCAAAAAGAAGAAGCTTGAACTAAAGGAGCAGGCACAGCTTATCAATGATATTTTGAAAGAGTGTGCTAAAGAAAGAAAACAAAAAGAAAGGCAAGCAACCCTTCATCAAGAGCTGAGAGAAAATGTTGACCAGCTAGAAAGAATGATAGCACAAGGGAAACAAGAGCTCCTGCCAGAATCTGAATATGCCTTGAGGACATTCAACCTCATCAGACAAGAAGAAAGACTCTATGAGTACCTCAAAAGATGTCATTATATTTTAAAAAGTCTCCCTGAGCTTAGGCAATTGTAAAGAATGCTATGTATGAACTGTTTGATTAATGAATCGCTTCTGACCATTGTTTAGCAAAATATGAATGAATAGTACCACTCCCGTAGGAACTATCCATGCTAGGGTTATACGAAAAGATGAATGTACCATATGGACAAGTATCATAGACACGCATTCGATCCAGTCATTCACCGTCGGACTATCGAGTGATGCCATGATAAAGTCGACACAATTATCTTTCTGCAGACTCCATTTTTGATGGTTATAGGCCACCGTATCCTTTGTCCAGTTAGGATCCCTAACTCTAATAGAATTTCAAACTAATTTAAAATTCTTCCCCCAGGAAATCAACATTGCTCGAAGCAAAGCAAGCCTGACCAAGCAAGTGAAGGAACGGAAGCGTGAAAAACACAAGTTTATACCATTGAATTCAAAAATTTTCACCTAGGGTCACATGCATCATGCAAGATTTATTTTTATCTATTTGATTTCAATGATAAACAACATATTAAAACTCTTTTAATATGTTTTTGGATCTGTATTTGCCATTTAAGATTTTAAAATTAATCAGCTTAATTTTAGAACCCTAGATTAAATCAAGAACGATTACACTAACCTCTTGATGCACTGCAGCGTGTTTGCGCCTTTGAGATTCTTCTTCAGGACACCAGATGTTGTCCCTCTAGCTTGTCCACACCAAGAACACCTATGGCAGCCCTTGAACAGCTTCTAAAGCCTTTTCTATTAATTAGAAATTCAAGTTCTGCCTTTTAAGAGATTAGAGATGTAAACAGGACACTAGAAACAATTCCTAGTGTTCTTAATTCAAGAGATTGATGGCTAATCTCTTTGAATTGATAAGAGATGAAGAAGAAGAGATAAAAACCCTCAAAGTGGTGTGACGAAGGAGTGTGCCTGCTGGTTGTATTTTATTTTCTCATAACAACACTTAAATAGCTAGGTTAACACATTAAACCCTTGCCACATGTCACCCTTTGATTAGCTCTAGGTTTAAGTGACCCAATCACATTGTGCCAAGTGTCAAACCTATAATTAATCTTGATTTCAATCATCTTACATGATTAAAAAAACATTTGGCAAGCTTATGTGTAATCCCATGTGTCACCATCTCATGGTGCCACGTGTCACACTGTGAAATGACCAAAATGCCCTTGTGTCTTAATTTTGAGTTCTCAACCCAAAATAATTATTTTTCTTCTTCTAATTAATTTATATCAAATATAAATTAATTAATTAATCTCTATTAATTAATTTCTCATTAATTAAATTCATATTTAAACACTTTAAATATAAATTTAACTTATATTATACATCCAATAATCTAGATTTGGTTTCAAGTCATGCTAGGGACTTTGCAATTTAATTGCAAACCAAACCTATTTAATTAATCAATTTAAACTCTTTAATTAATTAATTAAATCATATTTAATTAGGTGATAACTTGTGTATGTGTGTGACTTACTAGGCTCATCACTAATTGGCAATGAGACATGATATCAACTCTTAATATCATCAGAACTCTTTCTTACCATAAATGATTTCTCTAAATTATTTTATGAACCTCATAGACCATGGTTAACACCTAGCATAGCATGACATAGCCACCCAATTAGTAATAAGGTTTACCTTAAATGAACCTATAATCATATGTTACCATGCACTATAATCTCTCTGTTACAAAATCCCAACTCAAGCTGGAGTCATGGTTTATGTCAAACTCCATTTGCTATGAATATTATGTTCTCTTTTAATTCCAGTTCTTGATTAAAAAGATTTTCTCATCAGAAACTCTTTTATGAATAAATCTATCTGTCCTGGCCAGGAACTTGAAACATCAAGAATAATTAAATGAACATAGGATTTTATCTCTATTTACTTAGAGGAACAGATTCCATCTTGATCAACACCTACCTCCATATATAACTAGTAGGAGCCAACACATGCCCATATACCCATACACAGTACAAGTATGAAAGCAGTATCAAACTCAAACTACCTATATACAAGATAATTGTGCTATCTCATGACTAAAGTTTATTTGCACTGATATGATTTATGACAAAACATTGACAAGAGTAAACTCCATGTGCTTGTCATAAGTGTCACTGGTTCGGCCTACTTATCATTTATAAGTGCCTATCATGTTTGTTATATGGCATGAGACTCACCATTCCATCTTATTTATATCTCATATAAATAACTTGGGAACAAACATGAATACAATCTTTCTGGACAAGTCATGTCCTTATTATGAAGTATCCTCGATTGTGAACCTATTTATGATACTTCGTGCTAGAAATATTGTCACTCATATTCTTAACAACTTAAGAATAATATTTCTAACAAAATATCAATGGACCTTTTCTATTACACATAAATATATTATGTAAACGGAAAAGTGGAAATGCCTTTTATTAATAAAAATATGTACAAGATACATACTAAATGATATGCTCTAGGGCATACTACTAACAATCTCCCACTAGCACTAGAGCCATTCATTACAATATCTTAGACCTATCTTCTCAAGATGTCGGTCTAACTGAGTCTGTGACATAGGCTTAGTGAATGGATCAGCTGAATTTTCAGCTGATGCTATTTTCTGCATGGCTACATCGCCTCGCCTAACTATTTCTCTGATAATGTGGTAGCGCCTTTCTATGTGTTTGGATTTCTAGTGAGACCTTGGTTCCTTAGCCTGTATGACTACTCCATTATTGTCACAGTGTAGTGGAACTGCTAACTCAATGGAAGGAACTACTGAAAGTTCTGTCACGAACTTCTTTATCCAAACAGCTTCCTTTGCAAAGATTCGATGCAAAGAATATACTCACTTCAGTAGTGGAATCTGCAAATGCTCGCTTGGAACTCTTCCAACCGATCGCACCTCCATTACAAATGAACACATATCCAGAGGTAGACTTTCTATCATCGATATCTGATTGGAAATCAGAATCAGTATAACCATCCAATTGCAAGTCTCCACCTCCATAAATCAAGAATAAATCCTTAGTTCTTCTCAAGTACTTAAGGATATTCTTGACAGCTATCCAGTGTTCCAAACCTGGATTGGATTGATACCTGCTAGCCAAACTATATGCGATATCTGGCCTAGTACACAACATTGCATACATTAAACTTCCAATAGCCGAAGCATATGGAATCCTGGCCATCTTATCTCTTTCTTCAGGTGTCTTTGGAGACATCTCTTTAGAAAGATGGATACCATGTCTCACTGGTAACAATCCTCTCTTGGAATCAATCATGTTAAACCTCTTTAACACCTTTTCAAAGTATAGACTTTGGGATAAACCAATTATTCTTTTCGCTCTATCTCTATAGATGCGAATCCCAAGAATATAGGTTGCCTCCCCTAAGTCTTTCATGGAGAATGTATTTGACAACCATACCTTTATAGTCGTCAACATACCTGTGTCATTACCCATCAACAGTATGTCATCCACATATAAGACAAGGAAAGTGATAGCACTGTCACTAACGTTCTTATATACACCTGGCTCATCCTCATTTTTGATAAAACCAAAGGATTTAATGGCTTCATCAAAACGGATGTTCCAACTCCTCGAAGCTTGTTTCAACCCATAAATTGATCGCTTTAGCTTGCATACCTTGGAACCATCTTGGGATTCAAATCCCTTAGGTTGTTCCATGAAAATGTTTTCTTCAATGTATCCAATGAGAAAAGCTGTTTTGACATCCATCTGCCAAATCTCATAATCATAGTACGCAGCTATTGCTAATAAAATCCTAATTGATTTAAGCATGGCAACAGGCGAGAAAGTCTCATCATAGTCGATTCCTTGCCTTTGGCGAAACCCTTTCGCTACTAGCCTTGCCTTATAGGTCTCTACCTTTCCATCAGAACCAATTTTCTTCTTGAAAACCCATTTGTTCCCTATAGGTACAATACCTTCAAGTGGGTTAACAAGATCCCAAACTTGATTCTTATACATGGAATCAATGTAACACCCCTATTTTCGGTAGTGCGTTCTACTGTTCCGGTGACCAGTGTTGCCCGGACAGCTAGGATGCCTAGAACTACACTTCAATATGAGTGAGGAGACATAAAATAATGCAATACAAGAAAAGAAAATACAAGAAAAACAAAGGAAAAATAATAGCAAAGAAATGTAACCAAGTTAAGCGAGCCGGGAACCCTAGCGATGGGTGATCAAGACTGGAAGTCACGGCGTGGACCGTTGACTAGCTCCTGGATCATGGGAACCCCGAAAATATTTTTAGGACTTAAATAGACCCTTATTGAAGTATAAATATCATTAGAAATATCAAAGAAAAATTAAATAATTAGTACAAAGAAAAGTGAGAAATCAAAAAGCATAAAACCCTACATCAAAAATCGGGAATGCAACCCGAACAGGGGCATTATGGTCATTTGACATCCCGAATTGTCTTTTGACCTAAATGTCCATCAAAAATAAATAATATTACACTTGGAAAATATAATGAAAAATTAATTTAGGGGTACCTAATGTAAATAGCGAAAATGGGGAGTTAAATGTGGGAAATTGAAACTTTTGAATAAAATAACATTATCTTTCCACTTAGTGCTCCACTCACACCTAAAGTGGACCACTTAATCTGCATTTGGACAGCAGATTCATTTCCTTCTTCAACCTCAAAAATTCAGCCGTGAGCCTCTAAGAAGAACTCCATGGCCAAAGCTTCCAAGCTCCATGCATGAACTCCAATCTTCACTTTCATGCCATAAATCCAACAAGTCCCTTCATGAAAGTTTATCCTCACATCAAGAACAATCCTTGGGCAGCCATTAGGAGAGGAAATAGTGGAGTTGTCAAGGGCAGCAAGGGTCACACATATGAGGTAAGTTTACATTTTTGAAGATTGCTTTGTTAAACTTTGTGTACATGTTATGGTTGTTGGATTTGTGAAGAAAATTTTCAAGTTTGAGAAGTTATTAATGTGTTCATTTTGGACAGCCATGGAGCTATGTATTTGATGAAATATTTGTGCATATATTTGATGAGAAATTATGTTGGTTATGGTGATTTAATATCCTAGTAAATTATTCCATATGTATATGGTGATTTTGCACTTGGAATGGAAATTGATGAATTGTAGGATACTTTGGTATTGAGGAACATTTTCGGCAGCCTTGGAACTCTTGGATAAATGTATGTGTTCATGAAGGTATTGGCAGAATATTGACATTGAGGATTGATGGATATGTATATAGAGTGATTGTGTAAAGTGTATGTAAGAATTTGTAATGTTTAGGTGTATATGTGATTGTACTTAGACTTTGTAAATTTGAGTTTTAACTGGTGTATTAAGGATGTTTGTAATATGCCCAAAGTGATGTTAATGTAAAGTAATATATAGTTTTGGTAATGTACCAAAACAGATTTGGTAGGGAAGTAAACATATTGCAAGGTAAATGTGTGTAATTGATGTGTGTTAAACAAAGTAACCAAGGGCAGTGTACATTTTAGCCAATAAGTTTAAATGTGTAACCTCAATTGGTATGAGACCAATTGGAGGTGGAACTAGGCACAAAATGTGCCAACTTTCATTGAGAAAACATACCAAAATTCTGCTTGCAAGGTGACCTAAGAAAATGACCAATTCGGATTAGGTGCAATTAGGACCTGAAAAATGACCAATTGGGCAGCAGTGAGTGTTTAGGCCATAACTCACTCAAAACAGGTCCAATTGACCTGAAATTTTAACCATGAATAGTTAAGACCCATACCTACAAGTCTTATGAAGACACCAAAACCCAGAAATGACCAGAAGCAAGTCAAAAAGCTTTCACAAGTTCGGGTCCAAAAACTGGCCGAACCAAAGTTGACCAAATTGACCTAAAATTGACCTAATTTGATATTAATTGACCAGCAATAGTATAATGACCATAACTTGGTCTACTTAACTTGGATTGACCTAAAATTTTTCCCCGCGTGCAATAAGACATAGATCTACAAGTTTGTAGTTTTGACCGAAACCCGAAAACCGAGAGAACTAGGTCGTCCGGCTAGGTCAAATTAGTATCCCGAAATCCAGCAATTTGCAATGAAATGCAAGAAAACGCAATATACATAGAATTGAGTTTGGTAACACGTACCAACCCTAAAACCCTATCGAATGTGACATATTAGTAACGTTAAAACCTAATTTACCTAAAACGCATCGAGGGTCGGTATATTAGGTGATTGAGCAAATAATAGCCTTCAGTGAATTATTTATCAAACATTATCGTTAGAGACAGTTTAATTTAGTACTGAAACACTTCAAATTGTGTTTCTCAGTTAGCAAAGACTCAAGGAAAGGGAAGGAAACGCTGAGTCCAGACCAGGAGATAGTCATCAGAGGTTTGTGCACAACTAGTTTTCAACTGATTTTGCTCTGAATAATTTTTCATATGATTAATTGTATGTTATTATTTTAAATTGTGTTTGTGCACAACTAGTTTTTAACTAATTTTATTTAAATATTTCATATGATTAAATGACATATTTTTCTTATATATTATGTTTAACAAGCATTGGATTTAATTCAATGATTATTGAAAATTGTTATAGTATGTATGAATTTAGCTTTGTGAAATGGTATTTCCACAAGTATTAAGCATTGTTATGGATTGAATAAATTATGTTTTGGAAAATTGTGATAGAACATGTTTTGAATTGTGATGGTAATTTTCATGGAAAAATGTAAATTTATGATTTGAATTGTGATGAGCATAAAAATTATTGGATATTGAAATTGACTTTGAATCGAATTATATTGTGATTTATGCTCACTAAAATGATTGTGATATTGTTTTATATCTCACTATAGATGCTTGACTAGGTTATTACCCGTCTCTCTCATTTGTTGAGAAGACAATGGAGTTAGTTGTGTTTTGATTACCATGGTACGTGCACAGGCTTAGATTTTCCTCTGATTTGATGTTAGATCTAAGTTTATTTTATCGTTATGGCCCTTGCGGAAGATTCATTATTGTGATGGTACTGTGCACGATGATTCGACCTCCCCGACCATAGGGAGTTAGAATCACATCGAAGATGGCCCTATCGGATTAGTCTTGCATAGTTAGTGAGATAAAGAATGATTTGTGACATACAGCATGGTTTTTGAGCTACAGCGTGGTTTTTTAGATACAACATGGTTTTGAGATAAAGATTGATTTTTGAGATACATAATGATTTTTGAGATACAGAATGGCTTTTGAATGGTAAGGAATTGTGATTTCAATTATGGTTTATGTATAATTGATTTTGTTAGAATTACTTAAATGGTTAGTCATGATTTGATAAATTGAATTTTGTGATCAAAGTCATTTATACAAATGATTTACATTATTGGCAATGAATATTTTGAGTTTTGGAATTTGATGAGTATTCAGATTTCCAAATTATTTACTGTAAATTTTGTCAATGTATATTGTACTATATTTTAAATTATAGTTGTGCACCATCGAAGTTCACCACTCGTGATAGCTTTGTATCTTGTCATGAGTAAGAAGAGCATAGAGCAGTGAGTAAATTTCTTTGAAGATACATTCAGATCAACTCCAGGTATATCATAGATATACCCATGTACATAGGTTTTGATGTATGCATGTAATAATATGTATGTAAATTATTTGAGCAGTTGTATAAAAACTCTTGTAAAATATTTTGGTATGTAATTAAATGTAAATTATTGTAAACGTAAATTTGAGATTTCATTTACTTGGATAGTTTTGTATTATATTTCTTGTATCTCAGTCTTGAAAAAAAAATCACTGCGGATTTGAGTTGAGAAATATGTTGTGTTGAGAAATATGTTGGAGTTGAGATTTGCAAATACATATTGAAGTGCTTTTTTACAGGTTTTTTTAAAGAACTATTTTATCCAAAATACAGATGGCACTCTGCCAAAATTTTTACAGAAATTCCAAATAATTTAAATGTGTTAGTTCTATCACTTCAGTTCAAAAAGGTTTTTAACACCTGTAAATAGTGCTCACCACTGTAAAAGAAGTATGAAAAGTTTTTAAAATCCCTTGTAGTGTATTTAATGGGTTATCAGTAGACAGAGTTGGTAATTCATTAGGTATACTATGGGATCATGTAATGCCTTACAGAGGCGTAGGGTGTGACAATCAATCTCTGATTTCATAGCATCAATCCATTTTGAAGAGTCTATATCTGATATAGCTTATTCATAGGTAAGTGGATCATCTCTGAAGGAACGGAAGCGTGAAAAACACAAGATTATACCATTGAATTCAAAAATTTTCACCTAGGGTCACATGCACAATGCAAGATTTATTTTTATCTATTTGATTTCAATGATAAACAACATATTAAAACTCTTTTAATATGTTTTTGGATCTGTATTTGCCATTTAAGATTTTAAAATTAATCAGATTAATTTTAGAACCCTAGATTAAATCAAGAACGATTACACTAACCTCTTGATGTGCTGCAGCGTGTCTGCACCTTTGAGATTCATCTTCAGGACACCAGATGTTGTCCCTCTAGCTTGTCCACACCAAGAACACCTATGGCAGCCCTTGAACAGCTTCAAAAGCCTTTTCTATTAATTAGAAATTCAAGTTCTGCCTTTTAAGAGATTAGAGATGTAAACAGGACACTAGAAACAATTTCTAGTGTTCTTAATTCAAGAGATTGATGGCTAATCTCTTTGAATTGATGAGAGATGAAGAGAAATAGCTGGAGAGGCTCAAAGTGGCGTGACAATTGAGAGGAGAGGCTGCTGGTTATGTTTTCTTTTCATAACCACACTTAAATAGCTAGGTTAACACATTAAACCCTTGCCACATGTCACCCTTTGATTAGCTCTATGTTTAACTGACCCAATCACATTGTGCCAAGTGTCAAACCTATATTTAATCTTGATTTTAATCATCTTACATGATTAAAAAAACATTTGGCAAGCTTATGTGTAATCCCACGTGTCACCATCTCATGGTGCCACGTGTCACACTGCAAAATGACCAAAATGCCCCTGTGTCTTAATTTTGAGTTCTCAACCCAAAATAATTATTTTTTTCTTCTAATTAATTTATATCAAATATAAATTAATTAATTAATCTCTATTAATTAATTTCTCATCAATTAAATTCATATTTAAACACTTTAAATATAAATTTAATTTATACTACACATCCAATAATCTAGATTTGGTTTCAAGTCATGCTAGGGACTTTGCAATTTAATTGCAAACCAAATCTATTTAATTAATCAATTAAACTCTTTAATTAATTAATTAAATCATATTTAAATAGGTGATAACTTGTGTATGTGTGTGACTTACTAGGCTCATCACTAATTGGCAATGAGACATGATATCAACTCTTAATATCATCAGAACTCTTTCTTACCATAAATGATTTCTCTAAATCATTTTATGAACCTCATAGACCATGGTTAACACCTAGCATAGCATGCCATGGCCACCCAATTAGTAATAAGGTTTACCTTAAATGAACCTATAATCATATGTTACCATGCACTAGAATCTCTGTTACAAAATCCCAACTCAAGCTGGAGTCATGGTTTATGTCAAACTCCATTTGCTATGAATATTATGTTCTCTTTTAATTCCAGTTCTTGATTAAAAGATTTTTCTCATCAGAAACTCTTTTCTGAATAAATCTATCTGTCCTGGCCAGGAACTTGAAACATCAAGAACAATTAAATGAACATAGGATTTTATCTCTATTTACTTAGAGGAACAGATTCCTTCTTGATCAACACCTACCTCCATATATAACTAGCAGGAGCCAACACATGCCCATATACCCATACATAGTACAAGTATGAAAGCATTATCAAACTCAAACTACCTATATACAAGATAACTGTGCTATCTCAGGTCTAAAGATTATATGCACTGATATGATTTATGACAAAACATTGACAAGAGTAAACTCCATGTGCTTGTCATAAGTGTCACTGGTTCGGCCTACTTATCATTTATAAGTGCCTATCATGTTTGTCATATGGCATGAGACTCACCATTCCATCTTATTTATATCTCATATAAATAACTTGGGAACAAATATGAATACAATCTTTCTGGATAAGTCATGTCCTTATTATGAAGTATCCTCGATTGTGAACCTATTTATGATACTTTGTGCTAGAAATATTGTCACTCATATTCTTAACAACTTAAGAATAATATTTCTAAAAAAATATCAATGGACCTTTTCTATTACACATAAATATATTATGTAAACAGAAAAGTAGAAATGCCTTTTATTAATAAAAATATATACAAGATACATACTAAATGATTTGCTCTAGGGCATACTACTAACAATCTCTATGATCTACTTCTTCATGAGTAGACAACTCTTGTTCTTCTTCATGAAGAAAACTATATCTCACTGGTGGGTGAGATACCCTGGTTGTTCTACGAGGAACAGCTGTAGATGTTTCATCAACGGGTATTGGTTGACTAGATGGATCTATATCCATCTGATCTGTTGGTTAGTCAGAATTCTCCAATTCTAACTCTATTTGCCTTCCTTTGCCTCCTTCTTGAATAAACTGTTGTTCAAGAAATGTGGCATCTCTACTTATCACAACCTTTTGTGAAGTAGGCAAATAAAAATAATATCCAAAACTATCTTTTGGATATCCAACAAATCGACCTTTTTCTGATCTGGTCTCCAATTTATCAGTGTTCAGCTTTTTGATATAAGCTGGACAACCCCAAATCTTAACATGCTTAAGACTTGGTTTTCTTCCATGCCATATCTCATAAGGTGTGGAAGAAACTGATTTTGATGGAATCCTATTCAAAATATACAAAGCTGATTCTAATGCAAATCCCCAAAAGGAGATTGGCATATCAGTATAGCTCATCATACTACGTACCATATCCAATAGGGTACGATTTCTCCTTTCAGATACACCATTCAGCTGTGGCGTTCCTGGAGGAGTCAACTGAGAAACAATGCCATGCTCTCTCAAGTATTCATCAAATTTAATACTCAAATATTCACCTCCACGATCTGATCGAAGAGCTTTAATATTCTTTCCAGTTTGATTTTCTACTTCAGATTTAAATTCTTTGAACTTTTCAAAAGATTCATGTTTGTATTTCATCAAATACAAATACCCAAACCTTGATTTATCATCAGTAAAGGTAATAAAATAATGAAAACCCCCTCTAGCCATTTCTTTAAATGGACCACATACATCACTATGTATTAGCTCCAAAATATTTTCAGCTCTTAGCCCCTGTCTAACAAAGGGTGATCTACTCATTTTGCCCTGAAGGCAAGATTCACAAGTTGGAGTAGGCTCAGAGCCCAATGAGGATAGAATCCCCATTTTCTCCAGTTTTGCAATCCTATCTTCTGCAACATGACATAACCTTAAGTGCCAAATATATTTTGAACTTGAGTTGGTTTTCACCATGGCATTGCATTCTTTTATATTGCTATACTCTAGCCAGTGGAAACACTTTCTTACTGGCAATGGAAACACTTTCTTGTTGGCAATGGAAACACTTTCCTATTGGCTATGGAAAAACTTTCCTTTGCCTTTGTCAGCTTTGGTCTTCCCTTTCTGTTTAGCTATTTTCTTGGAAGGACCAGGAATCTGAGGTTTCTTTTTCTTATTGCCCTTCTTCTTGTTGGACTTTCCAGCAGAAGAAGATGCAACCAAAGCTACCTCTTTTCCTTTATTGCCTGGCATATTCTTTTGGGCAATAACCAGCATGTTGAGTAAACCAGCTAAGGTGCATTCCTGTTTAGTCATATGGAAATTTGTCACAAAATTCCCAAAAGACTCAGGAAGGGACTGAAGGATCAAATCCGTCTGTAATTGGAAATCCATGTTGAAGTCAAGATGTTCCAACTGCTCAATCAGCCGAATCATCTTGTGGACATGATCCCCAACATTCTGTCCCTCAGACATCCTCATACGGAATAGCTGTCTAGATATCTCATACCTAGCATTCTCTTTGTGCTCACCATACAACTCTTGTAGGTGAAGGAGGATCTCACTCGCACTCTGCATGTTCTCATGTTGCTTCTGTAACTCATTACTCATGGAAGCAAGCATGTAACACTTAGCTCTCATATCATGCTCCTTCCACTTGTCCAAAGTTTCATGTTCCTCTTGTGTGGCCTCTGGAGGTAAGGGACCAGGAACATTTGAATCTAGAACATATCCTATATGTTCAAGGTTCAGGATAAGTTTAAAATTTCTTAGCCAATCAGACAGATTAGGTCCTGTCAACCTATTGTGATCACGTATGCTTGCAAGGATATTGGATGGTGGTGGTTGTTTTGTGCTCATTTTTATCAGAAAATTAACTGCAGAAAATAACCAGATTAATTAGTAAATGTATCATGTAATTAACCAAAATGATTATGGTCTTTTAATCAAATTGGTCCTCCCACTAACTTAGCGAATCCTACACTTCCAAAGTAGAAAACGGAAATCCTAGTTGGATGGATTTCTAGTGGGTGATTGAATTCTTATAATTCTATTGATCATCCTCAGGTACATCCATTATTGGAATTACAATAAACTATAAGTGAGCAACTCCTTGCCCATCACATCTCATGTGAGGTTCAATCCTTTACCTAGCCCCTAATGCTCAAAATCTCAGGTACATCCATTATTGACTTGTCTTGCATTAGTTAAGTTCAACCCATTGAGCCAGTAATTATGCAAATAATTTTAATGTCCTCAGGTACATCCAATATTGGCCACTAAACCATTTACATATTTACAACATCTCATGCTGAACAATTATTCTTAAGAAAATCTCTTAAATTAATTGCATCTCATGCAACTATTTAAAATTTCTTAAAATAATTGTCCCAATGGAGGGCCTATGTTATAATTACTTTAATTATAGCATTTCCAACTTAATCATTTGTTTGGAAGATTTTATGGTCATTCTTATTACTATTAAGGTCTCACTTTGCACATTATCCATTTAGCATGCATATATCATATAATTGCATACATTCCCATACATCTCATGCATTCATGGATAAGCAGTAAATATGGTATAATCATGGACTTTCTAAGGGATTCAATTCTAAGCCACCAAGAATTGAATCAGGGCATTCCTAGGTGCATTTCATTCATTCATTCATTTTACAAGAGTTGCTGAAGGAGTACATAATCAACACTTGATCTTGAATTCCTCCCACTGGTCCCACCAATGCTCTTGACCTCCTTGAACTTCTTGCAATCCAATATTACATAGTAATCCTTGGCATACCAAGGCGAATTTACAAGAACTTAAATAAATGAAATTACAACCTAAAAATTATTACAAACTTAATAATACATGCCCAAAATAAATTAAAATAAATTAATTAATTTACAATCCCAAAGAAACATAAAAGAAATAAATCCAATCACATTGGTCTTTTATAGTCCATGATCATCCATCATGCATATCACTATTTAACAATTAAATAAAACATACATACTTAAATTAAATTGAATATCTCATATTCAACTTAAAAATCCAGATTTGAATATGATTCAAATAAATTTAAAAATTCAAATTTGAATCTCATTCAAACAAATTTAAAAATTCAGATTTCAATCACATTCAAACAACTTTAAAAATTCAGATTTGAATCACATTCAAACATTTTTTAAAAAATCAGATTTGAATCACATTCAAACCTTTTTTTAAAAAATCAGATCTGAATTTTATTCAATCAATTTTAAAAAATCAGATTTAAATATGATTTAAACAACTTTAAAAATTCAGATTTGAATCACATTCAAACAACTTTTAAAATTTAGATTTGAATCACATTCAAACAATTTTTAAAAATCTGATTTGAATCATAATTTAATTGTGTGATTAAAATTCTAATTAAACAATTTAATTAGACATAAAATGGATCTTAGATCATACAACAATTGCACATTCACCATCCATTTACCTTTGCACACCATTCTGATGCATCAACCATGCGCACCGTGGTGTTCATCATTTGTGCCGCCACCTTGACTTTGCAACCAGCAATAAACTTTTGATCTCATGATCAAACACAAAATTAAATCATATAAACATCAATCTAAATGGCAAATATAGTGGCTCTGATACCAATTGAAGGAACGGAAGTGTGAAAAACACAAGTTTATACCATTGAATTCAAAAATTTTCACCTAGGGTCACATGCATCATGCAAGATTTATTTTTATCTATTTGATTTTAATGATAAACAACATATTAAAACTCTTTTAATATGTTTTTTGGATTTGTATTTGCCATTTAAGATTTTAAAATTAATCAGATTAATTTTAGAACCTTAGATTAAATCAAGAACGATTACACTAATCTCTTGATGCACTGCAGCGTGTCTGCGCCTTTCAGATTCGTCTTCAGGACACCAGATGTTGTCCCTCTAGCTTGTCCACACCAAGAATACCTATGACAGCCCTTGAATAGCTTCTAAAGCCTTTTCTATTATTTAGAAATTCAAGTTCTGCCTTTTAAGAGATTAGAGATGTAAACAGGACACTAGAAACAATTCCTAGTGTTCTTAATTCAAGAGATTGATAGCTAATCTCTTTAAATTGATAAGAGATGAAGAAGAAGAGATAAAAACCCTCAAAGTGGCGTGACAAAGGAGTGTGGCTGCTGGTTGTATTTTATTTTCTCATAACAACACTTAAATAGCTAGGTTAACACATTAAACCCTTGCCACATGTCACCCTTTGATTAGCTCTAGGTTTAAGTGACCCAATCACATTGTGCCAAGTGTCAAACCTATATTTAATCTTGATTTTAATCATCTTACATGATTAAAAAAACATTTGGCAAGCTTATGTGTAATCCCATGTGTCACCATCTCATGGTGCCACGTGTCACACTGTGAAATGACCAAAATGCCCCTGTGTCTTAATTTTGAGTTCTCAACCCAAAATAATTATTTTTCTTCTTCTAATTAATTTATATCAAATATAAATTAATTAATTAATCTCTATTAATTAATTTCTCATTAATTAAATTCATATTTAAACACTTTAAATATAAATTTAACTTATATTATACATCCAATAATCTAGATTTGGTTTCAAGTCATGCTAGGGACTTTGCAATTTAATTGCAAACCAAACCTATTTAATTAATCAATTTAAACTCTTTAATTAATTAATTAAATCATATTTAATTAGGTGATAACTTGTGTATGTGTGTGACTTACTAGGCTCATCACTAATTGGCAATGAGACATGATATCAACTCTTAATATCATCGAACTCTTTCTTACCATAAATGATTTCTCTAAATCATTTTATGAACCTCATAGACCATGGTTAACACCTAGCATAGCATGCCATAGCCACCCAATTAGTAATAAGGTTTACCTTAAATGAACCTATAATCATATGTTACCATGCACTAGAATCTCTCTGTTACAAAATCCCAACTCAAGCTGGAGTCATGGTTTATGTCAAACTCCATTTGCTATGAATATTATGTTCTCTTTTAATTCCAGTTCTTGATTAAAAAGATTTTCTCATCGGAAACTCTTTTACGAATAAATCTATCTGTCTGGCCAGAACTTGAAACATCAAGAACAATTAAATGAACATAGGATTTTATCTCTATTTACTGAGAGGAACAGATTCCATCTTTATCAACACCTACCTCCATATATAACTAGTAGGAGCCAACACATGCCCATATACCCATACACGATGCAGTATGAAAGCAGTATCAAACTCAAACTACCTATATACAAGATAACTGTGCTATCTCAGGTCTAAAGATTATATGCACTGATATGATTTATGACAAAACATTGACAAGAGTAAACTCCATGTGCTTGTCATAAGTGTCACTGGTTTCGGCCTACTTATCATTTATAAGTGCCTATCATGTTTGTTATATGGCATGAGACGCACCATTCCATCTTATTTATATCTCATATAAATAACTTGGGAACAAACATGAATACAATCTTTCTGGATAAGTCATGTCCTTATTATGAAGTATCCTCGATTGTGAACCTATTTATGATACTTCGTGCTAGAAATATTGTCACTCATATTCTTAACAACTTAAGAATAATATTTCTAACAAAATATCAATGGACCTTTTCTATTACACATAAATATATTATGTAGACGGAAAAGTGGAAATGCCTTTTATTAATAAAAATATGTACAAGATACATACTAAATGATATGCTCTAGGGCATACTACTAACAATCTCCCACTAGCACTAGAGCCATTCATTACAATATCTTAGACCTATCTTCTCAAGATGTCGGTCTAACTGAGTCTGTGACATAGGCTTAATGAATGGATCAACTAGATTTTCAGCTGATGCTATTTTCTGCATGGCTACATCGCCTCGCCTAACTATTTCTCTAATAATGTGGTAGCGCCTTTCTATGTGTTTGGATTTCTAGTGAGACCTTAGTTCCTTAGCCTGTATGACTACTCCATTATTGTCACAGTGTAGTGGAACTGTTGACTCAATGGAAGGAACTACTGTAAGTTCTGTGTGTGACTTACTAGGCTCATCACTAATTGGCAATGAGACATGATATCAACTCTTAATATCATCAGAACTGTAACACCCCTCACCCGACTGCAGTGTAGCCGAGCGAAGTGTGTCACACTCGGTGCCGGAGCACCCTATCATGTCTTACTTTATTATTTTAATAATTTGATCTTGTTATATTTTTAATATCAATTATTTTTCGATAGAGAAACCAACGGAGTTTCCCCTATTTTATTATCGTTTGGCGTATTTCAATATTCACCTGTTTGAAATTCAATAATATTTTCAAAATAAAATCTTATCCTTGCTAATCATAATGATCTCATCAATCATTCTCATAATTTTCTCATATTTCAAATCTTATCCATACATTTCAATTTCATAATCATTTCCATACATTTCCATTCATACTCAATTCATATGTAAACATTCTCAGATTACATAAGCAAAATTTTCAAATTTTCTTAATTTACATAATTTACAAAATAATTACAAAATTTCATAATTTACATGATATATAAATTAATTACATATGACAAAGCTAATTAATTAATTTACATCACATTGCTATTAATTACTTGTTCATAATATACATTACAATACAATTTCTAAGCATTTTATACAAAATATAAAATATGATCTATATGGGCCCTATCTACATGCATTGCTGAGGAGGTGACAACCTTGAATACTTCAGACACTTCGCAGATCCGACTCCAAAATCTCTGTTTAGTATTCGCTGGGCTTTAACTTCAGTACCTGCGCGAGGAAACAATTCCATCGCGCTAAGCATTGCTGCTTAGTGGTGCAATAATAGAACAAGAAAATAAAATATACAAATAAAGAAAGAACGAAGCATAATTTGAATATTTAAGAATCAATTTAATTTAATACAATGTGTCTAATATTAATTATCTTTTGTTCTCATTTGTTTCGCTTTGGAAGCGTTTAATTTCGAAATTCACAGTGATAATGTACAATATACAGAATTTATAAAAATACTCAATTTATATTCATATAGAATTTAATATGTTTAATCCTAATTTAGTCTTCTTTGAAAGTGTTTATTTGCCAATGTACAGTAATGATGTACAAAGAAAAATGATTTGAAAATAATAAATTTATGCTTATATTGTTATATAAGCACGTTTGCAATATTCATTTATGTTCTAATTTTCTTTGCTAATCTTTTAGCATTTTCTCTATACTTGCTAGGTTGTCTCAGATTATTTCATAATAAGTAAATTTTGACATCTGTCCAGTTCATTTCGATTCTTTCTAATAAATAACTATCCTAATTTATTTTAGGTCATCTTACTCATTTATTTTATTTAATTTCTAATATTTTTAATTGCTAATATTCTTAACTTATCTCAATAAATTACACTGCCCAAGTAACCTACGACAGGCTGACTAAACTGGATAACGGGTCGTTGGCACTGGACACCGCGGTGCCTCGGGCCGTCAAACCATGGGACGCAGAACGTCAACCACGTATGCAGTCAGTATGGCTAAAAAGCCATGATAACACATAATCGGGCATAAAAGCCATGAATGATGGCATAAAGCCATGAATGCGGGCATAAAGCCATGAATACGGGCACAAAGCCATGAATACAGGCATAAAGCCTTTCGCAGTACTGCTAAAATAATACCCTATTGGCATGCCAATCTATCCAATCTGACACACGTGTCTAGGCAATACAAGGGCACATAATATCATTAAATATTAATATATTGTGTTTTATGAATTCATTATTTCATGAGAAATTTCAATTATAATTCAAACATTCATTTGATCATTTTTTTATGATCACAATTCACATCAATTATCCTTTTATACCATTGTACTCAAAATACTTCTCCTTTCTATAATAATGAGAACTAATGTCTCATTCATACATTAATATAGTTCATTTATTCATTCATTATGTTATTCATATTGATCACAATTCTAAACAATGGTTCACATGTACCATTGTATTCAAAATATTTTCCTTTCTCATTTATACATTTAAGAATCTACTTATGTAGTCACAATTTTATATTTCAAGTTGAGTTATTAATATTTTATGAATTCCATTTGTGATGGGCATATAAGCCCTAACTATATATTCACATCAATTAGGTGACTTATTTTTCATGTTTCAAGTAATCCATGAATATTTCATGGATTTCAAATTTATGGCCTTAATTTCTTTTTAACAATTTTGACTAGGATGCATAGTCCACATTTGTCATACAATTCTAAGCATTTAAGCTTAGAAATGGTTCTAGGTCTTCATCTTAGTTTGTTACTCATTTTGATTACTATTCACCTTACTAGTCAACCAAAATGTTGACTTTTTCATACTTAAGGGATATGTTAATTCTAATTACACCAAGATCCCACATTTTGAGTTTTACATTTGCTAGTATCAATTGCCAATTGCAATTTAAAGTCCCCTAGATGCATTCCTAATTTCAAATTTTGAATTTTAAGTTTTGGTGTCACTATTCACCTCATTGGTCAATAAAAATGTTGACTTTTGGATAGAAAATAGGTGTATTGGTTTTAACACCCCAAACATACCACATTTTGTATTTAAAACTTGTTGGAATTGATTGCCATTACCATTTCTATGCTTAAAACCAAAAGGGCAGAATTTTCAGTTTTTGAAGCTTAACTTTACTGTTCCATTAAGCCCTGTTGCAGTGGGAATTTGAGAAAATGGTAAACATGAAAGTTGTTCCTTATTTTGTCTAGTTGAATTTCCTTTTTTGAATCACTCCATTTGGAGTTTTGTAACTCCAGATATTGTCCAAAAACCATAGCTGGCCGGATTGCCAAAACTGCAGAATTACCAAATCTGCAGTAACATAAATAGTGACTGCGACTGCCATTTGGGTTAGGTTATGGCCATAATTTGGGGTAAGTTTCTTCATGAAAGTTGTTTGTATATGTCTTAACTTGTTGCTGTAAAAATTGCAGGTCAATTGACCATATCTACAGTGAGTTATGGCCAAATGAACAGTTACTGTTCATTTGGTCATTTCTGCAGGTGCTGTTGCAGGGTATCCGGATTGGGGCCAACTTTTGGTCCTCTTGCTTTGGTCTTTTGGGCATGGTTTCTTCAGAAAAAATGTGCCATTATAAGCCTAGTTTCATGTCCAATTGGCCAAACACCAATTGAACTTACACAGCCAAAGTTATGGCTGTCCAAGTGGACTGAAATTTTAGTCACCCTGCTGCTGTCCCTAGGCAGCCTACACATTCACTTTGCATCACTCTAAATCTCTTCAAATTATGGTGAACTTGCCTCAAATGGTCACTAATTGACCATTAAAATGTTCTTTCACAATTTCATAAGCTAAATCCATTTTTCACTCCCAAACCCTAGCTCATTTTCAAGGATTACACCAATTAACTTAGTTAGCACACCAATTCATCATACATATATATATATATACCTTAAACATCATCTTTAGTCCACTCTAAGTCCATCAAAAACACTTAATCTTGTTCCTCCCTAGGGCTGCCAAAATTCATTGTATACGTACACATAAATTCCATTCATTTAATTCACAAATTCTTGCTTATTTTAGGTCTCTAATCATGGAAAGAGAAAGATGTATGCATAATAGGCACTAACCTCTTGTAGGGCAGATTTTCCCAAGCTAAAACTTCACTTTCTTTCCCTTTCTAGGCTGCCAAACACTTCCCCAAGATGAGTGGACAAGTTTTAATGAAAGGACTTAGGGGATTTGAGGTGAGGAAAGCATGGAAATTGAAGCTTTAGAAAGCTTGTTAATGGAGGAGTGAGGGAGGAGGTGTAAAACGTTTTGGAGAAGAAGAAAAGGGCTGCTGGCTTTTTGATTTATTTTGGTCTCAATTTGTCTCTTTTATTAGTTACTTAAATGGTTATTTAATTGTGATTGGTTGGGAGTAAGTGAGTGACATCATAATATGTCATATTTGGCATTTTATTGTATTTTCTTTTTCTTTTCTTTTCTACTAGCTTCAAATTAATTTTTCATCAATATTAATTCATATTTTATGTCATAATAATTATTTACTCAACTGGACAAGTCGGCCAAAAATCACCTCTGAAGGCGAAATGACCAAAATGCCTTCCGTTTGGCTTAACGGGTCAAAATTGGCTGTACCGATTGAAAAATTTTTCTAAATATTTTCTTGGCATTCTAATGCCATAGGAACCTCAATAACCCTTCTCTGGAGTCCCAAAAATTATTTTATGAATTTTTCCCCGGGTCTAGGGCTCCTCGTTGCGA
The DNA here is from genome assembly GCF_030052815.1 of Hevea brasiliensis. Classification (NCBI taxonomy): domain Eukaryota; kingdom Viridiplantae; phylum Streptophyta; class Magnoliopsida; order Malpighiales; family Euphorbiaceae; genus Hevea; species Hevea brasiliensis. The sequence continues at coordinate 18,911,995 of NC_079510.1, read as the reverse complement.
GAACCGCAACTTCCCTCTGGGTTACCCATCGCTTGGGCACCGGCTCATTTGATTTAGTTGTATTTTATTTCTAAAATTTTTACTAAATTTTTCTTATTAATATTTGAGTTAATTATGGTTCCTCACTTTAGTTTAAATATTTTTCCGGACGTTCTAGCTGTCCGGACCGACACCGGTCACCGGAACAGTAGAATGTACGGAGTTGCTACCGGGAGGATGTTACAACTCTTCCCCTCTAATTTAAATTTCGTCCTCGAAATTTACCCAATGTAAATAGCCAAGGAGCTAATACCTCTTTTTTTCTTCACCTTTCCGTTTTATCCTACTTCACTTTCTCCTTAGTCTCAATCCTATCCTCAAACAGTTATGTACTCATCCTTCTTCATCTTAAATATAGTCTCCTTCTCATCTCCATCCGCTATCTCATTGTCTCTTCACTCTCTTATTCCATACCTAAACCTAAAATAAACAGGAAATACAGATCTGCGATAGTGTCACCTCGACTCTTATGAATGCAATGCATGATATGCAATCTATCTAGGTCCAGAAACGCCTAAACCGCGCTCTGATACCACTAAATGTAACACCCCTCACCCAACTACAATGTAGCCGAGCAAGGCGTGCTACAATCGGTGCCGGAGCACCCTATCATGTCTTACTTTATTATTTTAATAATTTGATCTTGTTATATTTTTAATATCAATTATTTTTCGATGGAGAAACCAACGGAGTTTCCCCTATTTTATTATCGTTTGGCGTATTTCAATATTCACCTGTTTGAAATTCAATAATATTTTCAAAATAAAATCTTATCCTTGCTAATCATAATGATCTCATCAATCATTCTCATAATTTTCTCATATTTCAAATCTCATCCATACATTTCAATTTCATAATCATTTCCATACATTTTCATTCATACTCAATTCATATGTAAACATTCTCAGATTACATAAGCAAAATTTTCAAATTTTCTTAATTTACATAATTTACAAAATAATTACAAAATTTCATAATTTACATGATATATAAATTAATTACATATGACAAAGCTAATTAATTAATTTATATCACATTGCTATTAATTACTTGTTCATAATATACATTACAATACAATTTCTAAGCATTTTATACAAAATATAAAATATGATCTATATGGGCCCTATCTACATGCATTGCTGAGGAGGTGACAACCTTGAGTACTTCGCACACTTCGCAGATCCGACTCCAAAATCTCTGTTTAGTATTCGCTGGGCTTTAACTTCAGTACCTGCGCGAGGAAACAATTCCATCGCGCTAAGCATTGCTGCTTAGTGGTGCAATAATAGAACAAGAAAATAAAATATACAAATAAAGAAAGAACGAAGCATAATTTGAATATTTAAGAATCAATTTAATTTAATACAATGTGTCTAATATTAATTATCTTTTGTTCTCATTTGTTTCGCTTTGGAAGCGTTTAATTTCGAAATTCACAGTGATAATGTACAATATACAGAATTTATAAAAATACTCAATTTATATTCATATGGAATTTAATATGTTTAATCCTAATTTAGTCTTCTTTGAAAGTGTTTATTTGCCAATGTACAGTAATGATGTACAAAGAAAAATGATTTGAAAATAATAAATTTATGCTTATATTGTTATATAAGCACGTTTGCAATATTCATTTATGTTCTAATTTTCTTTGCTAATCTTTTAGCATTTTCTCTATACTTGCTAGGTTGTCTCAGATTATTTCATAATAAGTAAATTTTGACATCTGTCCAGTTCATTTCGATTCTTTCTAATAAATAACTATCCTAATTTATTTTAGGTCATCTTACTCATTTATTTTATTTAATTTCTAATATTTTTAATTGCTAATATTCTTAACTTATCTCAATAAATTACACTGCCCAAGTAACCTACGACAGGCTGACTAAACTGGATAACGGATCGTTGGCACTGGACACCGCGGTGCCTCGGGCCGTCATACCATGGGACGCAGAACGTCAACCACGTATGCAGTCAGTATAGCTAAAAAGCCATGATAACACATAATCGGGCATAAAAGCCATGAATGATGGCATAAAGCCATGAATGCGGGCATAAAGCCATGAATACGGGCACAAAGCCATGAATACAGGCATAAAGCCTTCGCGATCGCTAAAATAATACCCTATTGGCATGCCAATCTATCCAATCTGACACACGTGTCTAGGCAATACAAGGGCACATAATATCATTAAATATTAATATATTGTGTTTTATGAATTCATTATTTCATGAGAAATTTCAATTATAATTCAAACATTCATTTGATCATTTTTTTATGATCACAATTCACATCAATTATCCTTTTATACCATTGTACTCAAAATACTTCTCCTTTCTATAATAATGAGAACTAATGTCTCATTCATACATTAATATAGTTCATTTATTCATTCATTATGTTATTCATATTGATCACAATTCTAAACAATGGTTCACATGTACCATTGTATTCAAAATATTTTCCTTTCTCATTTATACATTTAAGAATCTACTTATGTAGTCACAATTTTATATTTCAAGTTGAGTTATTAATATTTTATGAATTCCATTTGTGATGGGCATATAAGCCCTAACTATCTATTCACATCAATTAGGTGACTTATTTTTCATGTTTCAAGTAATCCATGAATATTTCATGGATTTCAAATTTATGGCCTTAATTTCTTTTTAACAATTTTGACTAGGATGCATAGTCCACATTTGTCATACAATTCTAAGCATTTAAGCTTAGAAATGGTTCTAGGTCTTCATCTTAGTTTGTTACTCATTTTGATTACTATTCACCTTACTAGTCAACCAAAATGTTGACTTTTTCATACTTAAGGGATATGTTAATTCTAATTACACCAAGATCCCACATTTTGAGTTTTACATTTGCTAGTATCAATTGCCAATTGCAATTTAAAGTCCCCTAGATGCATTCCTAATTTCAAATTTTGAATTTTAAGTTTTGGTGTCACTATTCACCTCATTGGTCAACAAAAATGTTGACTTTTGGATAGAAAATAGGTGTATTGGTTTTAACACCCCAAACATACCACATTTTGTATTTAAAACTTGTTGGAATTGATTGCCATTACCATTTCTATGCTTAAAACCAAAAGGGCAGAATTTTCAGTTTTTGAAGCTTAACTTTACTGTTCCATTAAGCCCTGTTGCAGTGGGAATTTGAGAAAATGGTAAACATGAAAGTTGTTCCTTATTTTGTCTAGTTGAATTTCCTTTTTTGAATCACTCCATTTGGAGTTTTGTAACTCCAGATATTGTCCAAAAACCATAGCTGGCCGGATTGCCAAAACTGCAGAATTACCAAATCTGCAGTAACATAAATAGTGACTGCGACTGCCATTTGGGTTAGGTTATGGCCATAATTTGGGGTAAGTTTCTTCATGAAAGTTGTTTGTATATGTCTTAACTTGTTGCTGTAAAAATTGCAGGTCAATTGACCATATCTACAGTGAGTTATGGCCAAATGAACAGTTACTGTTCATTTGGTCATTTCTGCAGGTGCTGTTGCAGGGTATCCGGATTGGGGCCAACTTTTGGTCCTCTTGCTTTGGTCTTTTGGGCATGGTTTCTTCAGCAAAAATGTGCCATTATAAGCCTAGTTTCATGTCCAATTGGCCAAACACCAATTGAACTTACACAGCCAAAGTTATGGCTGTCCAAGTGGACTGAAATTTCAGTCACCCTGCTGCTGTCCCTAGGCAGCCTACACATTCACTTTGCATCACTCTAAATCTCTTCAAATTATGGTGAACTTGCCTCAAATGGTCACTAATTGACCATTAAAATTTTCTTTCACAATTTCATAAGCTAAATCCATGTTTCACTCCCAAACCCTAGCTCATTTTCAAGGATTACAGCAATTACCTTAGTTAGCACACCAATTCATCATACATATATATATATACCTTAAACATCATCTTTAGTCCACTCTAAGTCCATCAAAAACACTTAATCTTGTTCCTCCCTAGGGCTGCCAAAATTCATTGTATACATACACATAAATTCCATTCATTTAATTCACAAATTCTTGCTTATTTTAGGTCTCTAATCATGGAAAGAGAAAGATGTATGCATAATAGGCACTAACCTCTTGTAGGGCAGATTTTCCCAAGCTAAAACTTCACTTTCTTTCCCTTTCTAGGCTGCCAAACACTTCCCCAAGATGAGTGGACAAGTTTTAATGAAAGGACTTAGGGGATTTGAGGTGAGGAAAGCATGGAAATTGAAGCTTTAGAAAGCTTGTTAATGGAGGAGTGAGGGAGGAGGTGTAAAACGTTTTGGAGAAGAAGAAAAGGGCTGCTGGCTTTTTGATTTATTTTGGTCTCAATTTGTCTCTTTTATTAGTTACTTAAATGGTTATTTAATTGTGATTGGTTGGGAGTAAGTGAGTGACATCATAATATGTCATATTTGGCATTTTATTGTATTTTCTTTTTCTTTTCTTTTCTACTAGCTTCAAATTAATTTTTCATCAATATTAATTCATATTTTATGTCATAATAATTATTTACTCAACTGGACAAGTCGGCCAAAAATCACCTCTGAAGGCGAAATGACCAAAATGCCTTCCGTTTGGCTTAACGGGTCAAAATTGGCTGTACCGATTGAAAAATTTTTCTAAATATTTTCTTGGCATTCTAATGCCATAGGAACCTCAATAACCCTTCTCTGGAGTCCCAAAAATTATTTTATGAATTTTTCCTGGTCTAGGGCTCCTCGTTATAGAACCGCAACTTCCCTCTGGGTTACCCATCGCTTGGGCACCGGCTCATTTGATTTAGTTGTATTTTATTTCTAAAATTTTTACTAAATTTTTCTTATTAATATTTGAGTTAATTATGGTTCCTCACTTTAGTTTAAATATTTTTCCGGACGTTCTAGCTGTCCGGACCGACACCGTCACCGAATAAAGAGAATGTACGGAGTTGCTACCGGGAGGATGTTACAACTCTTCCCCTCTAATTTAAATTTCGTCCTCGAAATTTACCCAATGTAAATAGCCAAGGAGCTAATACCTCTTTTTTTCTTCACCTTTCCGTGTTATCCTACTTCACTTTCTCCTTAGTCTCAATCCTATCCTCAAACAGTTATGTACTCATCCTTTTTCATCTTAAATATAGTCTCCTTCTCATCTCCATCCGCTATCTCATTGTCTCTTCACTCTCTTATTCCATACCTAAACCTAAAATAAACAGGAAATACAGATCTGCGATAGTGTCACCTCGACTCTTATGAATGCAATGCATGATATGCAATCTATCTAGGTCCAGAAACGCCTAAACCGCGCTCTGATACCACTAAATGTAACACCCCTCACCCAACTACAATGTAGCCGAGCAAGGCGTGCTACAATCGGTGCCGGAGCACCCTATCATGTCTTACTTTATTATTTTAATAATTTGATCTTGTTATATTTTTAATATCAATTATTTTTCGATGGAGAAACCAACGGAGTTTCCCCTATTTTATTATCGTTTGGCGTATTTCAATATTCACCTGTTTGAAATTCAATAATATTTTCAAAATAAAATCTTATCCTTGCTAATCATAATGATCTCATCAATCATTCTCATAATTTTCTCATATTTCAAATCTCATCCATACATTTCAATTTCATAATCATTTCCATACATTTTCATTCATACTCAATTCATATGTAAACATTCTCAGATTACATAAGCAAAATTTTCAAATTTTCTTAATTTACATAATTTACAAAATAATTACAAAATTTCATAATTTACATGATATATAAATTAATTACATATGACAAAGCTAATTAATTAATTTACATCACATTGCTATTAATTACTTGTTCATAATATACATTACAATACAATTTCTAAGCATTTTATACAAAATATAAAATATGATCTATATGGGCCCTATCTACATGCATTGCTGAGGAGGTGACAACCTTGAGTACTTCAGACACTTCTGCAGATCTGGACTCCAAAATCTCTGTTTAGTATTCGCTGGGCTTTAACTTCAGTACCTGCGCGAGGAAACAATTCCATCGCGCTAAGCATTGCTGCTTAGTGGTGCAATAATAGAACAAGAAAATAAAATATACAAATAAAGAAAGAACGAAGCATAATTTGAATATTTAAGAATCAATTTAATTTAATACAATGTGTCTAATATTAATTATCTTTTGTTCTCATTTGTTTCGCTTTGGAAGCGTTTAATTTCGAAATTCACAGTGATAATGTACAATATACAGAATTTATAAAAATACTCAATTTATATTCATATGGAATTTAATATGTTTAATCCTAATTTAGTCTTCTTTGAAAGTGTTTATTTGCCAATGTACAGTAATGATGTACAAAGAAAAATGATTTGAAAATAATAAATTTATGCTTATATTGTTATATAAGCACGTTTGCAATATTCATTTATGTTCTAATTTTCTTTGCTAATCTTTTAGCATTTTCTCTATACTTGCTAGGTTGTCTCAGATTATTTCATAATAAGTAAATTTTGACATCTGTCCAGTTCATTTCGATTCTTTCTAATAAATAACTATCCTAATTTATTTTAGGTCATCTTACTCATTTATTTTATTTAATTTCTAATATTTTTAATTGCTAATATTCTTAACTTATCTCAATAAATTACACTGCCCAAGTAACCTACGACAGGCTGACTAAACTGGATAACGGATCGTTGGCACTGGACACCGCGGTGCCTCGGGCCGTCATACCATGGGACGCAGAACGTCAACCACGTATGCAGTCAGTATAGCTAAAAAGCCATGATAACACATAATCGGGCATAAAAGCCATGAATGATGGCATAAAGCCATGAATGCGGGCATAAAGCCATGAATACGGGCACAAAGCCATGAATACAGGCATAAAGCCTTTCGCAGTACTGCTAAAATAATACCCTATTGGCATGCCAATCTATCCAATCTGACACACGTGTCTAGGCAATACAAGGGCACATAATATCATTAAATATTAATATATTGTGTTTTATGAATTCATTATTTCATGAGAAATTTCAATTATAATTCAAACATTCATTTGATCATTTTTTTATGATCACAATTCACATCAATTATCCTTTTATACCATTGTACTCAAAATACTTCTCCTTTCTATAATAATGAGAACTAATGTCTCATTCATACATTAATATAGTTCATTTATTCATTCATTATGTTATTCATATTGATCACAATTCTAAACAATGGTTCACATGTACCATTGTATTCAAAATATTTTCCTTTCTCATTTATACATTTAAGAATCTACTTATGTAGTCACAATTTTATATTTCAAGTTGAGTTATTAATATTTTATGAATTCCATTTGTGATGGGCATATAAGCCCTAACTATCTATTCACATCAATTAGGTGACTTATTTTTCATGTTTCAAGTAATCCATGAATATTTCATGGATTTCAAATTTATGGCCTTAATTTCTTTTTAACAATTTTGACTAGGATGCATAGTCCACATTTGTCATACAATTTTAAGCATTTAAGCTTAGAAATGGTTCTAGGTCTTCATCTTAGTTTGTTACTCATTTTGATTACTATTCACCTTACTAGTCAACCAAAATGTTGACTTTTTCATACTTAAGGGATATGTTAATTCTAATTACACCAAGATCCCACATTTTGAGTTTTACATTTGCTAGTATCAATTGCCAATTGCAATTTAAAGTCCCCTAGATGCATTTCTAATTTCAAATTTTGAATTTCAAGTTTTGGTGTCACTATTCACCTCATTGGTCAACAAAAATGTTGACTTTTGGATAGAAAATAGGTGTATTGGTTTTAACACCCCAACCATACCACATTTTGTATTTAAAACGTGTTGGAATTGATTGCCATTACCATTTCTATGCTTAAAACCAAAAGGGCAGAATTTTCAGTTTTTGAAGCTTTACTTTACTGTTCCATTAAGCCCTGTTTTAGTGGGAATTTGAGGAAATGGTAAACATGAAAGTTGTTCCTTATTTTGTCTAGTTGAATTTCCTTTTTTGAATCACTCCATTTGTAGTTTTGTAGCTCCAAATATTGTCCAAAAACCATAGCTGGCCGGATTGCCAAAACTGCAGAATTACCAAATCTACAGTAACATGAACAGTGACTGTGACTGCCATTTGGGTTAGGTTCTGGCCATAATTTAGGGTAAGTTTCTTCATGAAAGTTGTTTGTATATGTATTAACTTGTTGCTGTAAAAATTTCAGGTCAATTGACCATATCTACAGTGAGTTATGGCCAAATGAACAGTTACTGTTCATTTGGTCATTTCTGCAGGTGCTGTTGCAGGGTATCCGGATTGGGGCCAACTTTTGGTCCTCTTGCTTTGGTCTTTTGGGCATGGTTTCTTCAGAAAAAATGTGCCATTATAAGCCTAGTTTCATGTCCAATTGGCCAAACACCAATTGAACTTACACAGCCAAAGTTATGGCTGTCCAAGTGGACTGAAATTTCAGTCACCCTGCTGCTGTCCCTAGGCAGCCTACACATTCACTTTGCATCACTCTAAATCTCTTCAAATTATGGTGAACTTGCCTCAAATGGTCACTAATTGACCATTAAAATGTTCTTTCACAATTTCATAAGCTAAATCCATTTTTCACTCCCAAACCCTAGCTCATTTTCAAGGATTACACCAATTAACTTAGTTAGCACACCAATTCATCATACATATATATATATATACCTTAAACATCATCTTTAGTCCACTCTAAGTCCATCAAAAACACTTAATCTTGTTCCTCCCTAGGGCTGCCAAAATTCATTGTATACGTACACATAAATTCCATTCATTTAATTCACAAATTCTTGCTTATTTTAGGTCTCTAATCATGGAAAGAGAAAGATGTATGCATAATAGGCACTAACCTCTTGTAGGGAAGATTTTCCCAAGCTAAAACTTCACTTTCTTTCCCTTTCTAGGCTGCCAAACACTTCCCCAAGATGAGTGGACAAGTTTTAATGAAAGGACTTAGGGGATTTGAGGTGAGGAAAGCATGGAAATTGAAGCTTTAGAAAGCTTGTTAATGGAGGAGTGAGGGAGGAGGTGTAAAACGTTTTGGAGAAGAAGAAAAGGGCTGCTGGCTTTTTGATTTATTTTGGTCTCAATTTGTCTCTTTTATTAGTTACTTAAATGGTTATTTAATTGTGATTGGTTGGGAGTAAGTGAGTGACATCATAATGTGTCATATTTGGCATTTTATTGTATTTTCTTTTTCTTTTCTTTTCTACTAGCTTCAAATTAATTTTTCATCAATATTAATTCATATTTTATGTCATAATAATTATTTACTCAACTGGACAAGTCGGCCAAAAATCACCTCTGAAGGCGAAATGACCAAAATGCCCTCCGTTTGGCTTAACGGGTCAAAATTGGCTGTACCGATTGAAAAATTTTTCTAAATATTTTCTTGGCATTCTAATGCCATAGGAACCTCAATAACCCTTCTCTGGAGTCCCAAAAATTATTTTATGAATTCTTCCCCGGGTCTAGGGCTCCTCGTTGCGAGAACCGCAACTTCCCTCTGGGTTACCCATCGCTTGGGCACCGGCTCATTTGATTTAGTTGTATTTTATTTCTAAAATTTTTACTAAATTTTTCTTATTAATATTTGAGTTAATTATGGTTCCTCACTTTAGTTTAAATATTTTTCCGGACGTTCTAGCTGTCCGGACCGACACCGGTCACCGGAACAGTAGAATGTATGGAGTTGCTACCGGGAGGATGTTACAACTCTTCCCCTCTAATTTAAATTTCGTCCTCGAAATTTACTCAATGTAAATAGCCAAGGAGCTAATACCTCTTTTTTTCTTCACCTTTCCGTGTTATCCTACTTCACTTTCTCCTTAGTCTCAATCCTATCCTCAAACAGTTATGTACTCATCCTTTTTCATCTTAAATATAGTCTCCTTCTCATCTCCATTCGCTATCTCATTGTTCCATACCTTAACCTAAAATAAACAGGAAATACAGATCTGCAATAGTGTCACCTCGACTCTTATGAATGCAATGCATGATATGCAATCTATCTAGGTCCAGAAACGCCTAAACCGCGCTCTGATACCACTAAATGTAACACCCCTCACCCAACTATAATGTAGCCGAGCAAGGCGTGCTACAATCGGTGCCGGAGCACCCTATCATTTCTTACTTTATTATTTTAATAATTTGATCTTGTTATATTGTAACACCCTCCCGGTAACTTCTCCGTACATCCTACTGTTCCGGTGACCGGTGTCGGTCCGGACAGCTAGAATGTCCGGAAAAATATTTAAACTAAAGTCAGGAACCATAATTAACTCAAATATTAATAAGAAACACTTAGTAAAAATTTTAGAAATAAAATACAATCAAGTTAAACGAGTCGGTGCCCTGGCGATGGGTAACCAGAGGGAGGTTACGGTTCTCGCAACGAGGAGCCCTAGACCCGGGGGAAAAATTATAAAATAATTTTTGGGACTCCAGAGAAGGGTAATTGAGGTTCCCATGGCATTAGAATGCCAAGAAAATACCTAGAAAAAGTTTTCAATCGGTACAGACGATTTTGACCCGTTAAGCCAAACGGAGGGCATTTTGGTCATTTTGCCTTCCGAGGTGATTTTTGGCCGACTTGTCCAGTTGAGTAAATAATTAATATGACATAAAATATGAATAAACATTACTAGAAATTAAATTGAAAATGAGTAGTGGAGGAAAGAAAAGAAAATGCAAAAAAAATGGCTATTTATGACATCAAAGTGATGCCATTTAAAATGTTCAACCAATCACAATTAATCTACCATTTGACTAACTAATAAAGAGACAAAATGAAGACTAAATAACCACAAAATCCAGCAGCCACCATCCTCCCCAATTGCAGCCGAAATCAACCTTGCCCTAAACCTCCATTGCCAACTTCCATCAAGCTTATTTTCTCTCTTCTTTTCACTACTAAACCCTAACTTCACTTCATTAAAACTTTACCCCACATCTTAAACAAGCTCTAGGCAGCCAAGAAGGAGAAAGAAAGTGAGGTTTAAGGGCTTGGAAAATTCTGCCACTTGAGGTTAGTGCACTTATACCTATTAAACTCTTTATTTCCATGATTGTGGACTTGAACTTAGTAAGATTTGTAGTTTAAATGAACAAAAAACCTATGGGTATGAACACTTGAATTTCGGCAGCCCTAATAGAGGAATGGTTTTGAATGTTTTTAATGGGCTTAGCATGAGTTGGAGATTGTATTTAAGTTATATATTTACATATATGTTGAACTAGGGTGCTAATTGAGGGTTTATGGGTAAAGTGCATTGGACATTAGGGTTTTGAGGCATGAAAATGTGACTTGGCTTATTAAACTGTTAAAGAACAATCTAATGGTCAATAAGTGACTATTTGAGGTATGTTGAACACAATTTGGACTGAAAAATGGTATGGTAAACTCAAGGTGTAAATCGCCCTAGACAAGAGTGCAGGGACTGAAAATTCAGTCCCTTTGCACTGCCATAACTTGGGCTGTGTTAGTCCAATTGGTGTTTGGCCAATTGGACATGAAACTAGGCTTATAATGGCACATTTTTGCTGAAGAAACCATGCCCAAAAGACCAAAGCAAGAGGACCAAAACTTGGCCCCAATCCAGATACCCTGCACTGAATTCTGCAGAATTGACCAAATGAACAGTAACTGTTCATTTGGCCATAACTCACTGTAGATTTGGTCAATTGGCCTGAACTTTTTACAGCAACAAGTTAAGACATAGACAAACAACTATAATGAAGGAACCTACCCCAAATTATGGCCAGAACCCATACAACCAAGTGACTCTAGTTACTGTTCATGCACTGTAGATATGGTAAATCTGCAGATTTGGCAATCCAGCCAGCTTGGGTTTTTGGGCCATATCTGGAGCTACAAAACTTCAAATGGAGTGATTCAAAAAAGGAAATTCAACTAAACAAAATAAGGAACAACTTTCATGTTTTACATTTCTTCAAATTCCAACAGTAACAGTGTCCAATGGAACAGTGAAGTTGACTCACCAAAACTGAAAATTCTGCTTGTGTGGGTTTACACTTTGAAATGGTATTAACACTTAATGCCAACAAGTTTTAAACACCAAATGTGGTATGTTGGGAGTGCCAAAGTCAATGTACACATTTTTATTCTAAAAGTCAACATTTTTGTTGACCAATGATGAATAGTAACACCAAAAAAGTTGAAATTCACAAATTGAAGAATTTAAAAGTTTCAAATGCCCTAGTATACCTAACAAGATTGGTTTGGATAGTTTGGCATGCCAATAGGGTTCAGTTAGCAGTACTGCACATGGCAAAAATGTCATTCTGTGATTTCATGGCTTTTAGCCATTCTGACTTTGCATTGAGACTTGGCCTTGTGCCTAAGATCATTTACAGCTTAGTAGCTGTTCTGTTGCACACCGGGTGATGCATATGCGACCGATGGTGTGACGGCCCGAGGTACTAGATACCCAGTGCCAGTTTACCCGTTATCCAGTCCAGTCGTGTAGTGTAGGTTACTTGGGGCAACCAAATGAATAAAAGTGAACAACGTTAATGAAACAATGAATATATCAATACCAAACAAAGAAAGAATACACATTCTATACACATTTATTTTCTTGCTATTTTCTTTTATTATATTATTGCACCACTAAGCATTATTGCTTAGCGCGTTGCTTTCGCCACGCGTAGGTACTGGAGATCCCGATCGCGAGCCCAGTAGACCACAGACTGGGTGAGTCCATCCGGCACTCGCTGTCCGTGTCACCTCGTCACTGCAGTTGCATTGGTAAGACACTAGATGTCATTTTGTCATTTTGTAATTAACTTTTTATTTTCTCATATGTATTTGGGATTTATGTAATGTATTTTGAGGTTCATGTAAATAATAAAGATTTATGGTCATGTATGGTATTAATTTGAGTATTTAATGGTTGTTTATATATGACAACCCTGAGAAAGGGATGTTTTGAGAAATGAAAAGGTTGTTGAGACCTGAAATTGACAAATTATTGAGATATTGATATTGAGTTTTGTTGATGATATTGGAGTTGAGAATGAATGAAATTGTATATTGGAAGTGTTTTTAACAGGTTCCGAAGAACTGTTTTCTCCATTTTTAGCCGGTACTCCGCCGGATTTTCCTTAAAATCTTCGGAACCTCAAATGAATAATACTTTTGATAAATGGTTAAAATAAATCATATTTCATAAATTAACTTCAAAAGCATGACACAAATTAAGTAAGGTATATTAGAGTGTGCCAGTACACCGTGTGGCATTACTTACTCGTATCGTATACACGGGTAAGGGGTGTCACATTTAGTGGTATCAGAGCACGGTTTAGGCGTTTCTGGGCCTAGATTGAGTCCATACCATGCATTGCATTTGTAAGAGTCGAGGTGACACTAACGCAGATCTGTTTATCTTTCTTATTTTGAATAGGATATGGACCCTTCATCTCAGAGAGCCGTTGAGGAGGAAGTGGAGAGTCATGCTCCATCTGCAGTAGCTAAAACTGGGGGCATGAGAGAATCTGCTCCGCCAGCTCAAGCAGAGCCTGCTCAGCCTCCACAGGCCATGTTCCAACAACTGGCCGACTTCTTCAGACAAATGGCCGGGGTAATGCCAGCACCACCACCACCACCAGCTCCACAGCAGAAATCACACCTGGAAAGGCTAAGGAAATTTGGGGCAGTGGATTTCTATGGCAAGAGAGAAGATGACTCTGTTACAGCCGAGAATTGGTTGAACAGAATGGGCGGAGTCCTAAAACAACTCCACTGCACTCCAGAGCAAAACCTGGAAGCTGCCATCTCTTTGCTGCAAGATGATGCTTATGAGTGGTGGGACACGGTGTCCAGTGAAGTGCAGCCAGAAACAGCAACTTGGGATTTCTTTCTCTCTGAATTCAAGAAGAAGTATGTGGGTACTGTATATTTGGAAGAGAGAAGAAGGGAATTCATTAACCTGAGGCAGAGACAGTTGTCAGTGGCTGAATATGAGAAGGAATTCATAAGATTAAGCCGTTACGAAAGGGAGATAGTCCCTAATGAAGCTGAAAGGTGCAAGAGATTTGAAGAGGGACTAAATGATAACATCAAGATCCAGCTCACTGCCTTGGGAATCACAGAATTTACCAAGTTAGTCGAAGCGGCAATAAAGGTTGAAAAAGTAAGAATTAGTGAGTGGACTAGAAGAGAGAGACAGCAGAAGAGGGACCGGCCGGTCCGAGTTCAGCTCTGCATCGTGGAAGAAGTTCAAGGGTCCTCCCGCACAAAGTTCAGCTCACCACGTGGTCGTGGTCACCTCAGGGGCCTGACCACGCTTCACCCCTAGGAGAGGTCACCCACACCATCGGTGGCAGCTCTCCGTGGATGGGGTTCAGGGACGAGCCCCAAAGATCTTCTCGCGTGTCCACACTGTCAGAAATGGCAGGAGGGGGAGTGTTGGAGTGTGACTGGTGCTGGCTTGAGATGTGGGTCGACAGAACATCAACTGAGGAACTGCCCACGCAGAACTACTACAGCTGCTCCGACACAAGCGCATGCACTCGCTCCGCACCACCAAGGGGTAGAAGGTCCGTAAATCCGGCCGTGGGACCATCTCGCAGGCTCAGATCTGAGCCAGCAGAGAGGCCAGATAATATACCACCTGCCAAAAATTATGCCTTGAGAGCTCAGGAGGAGCAAGATGCCCTGACGTCATCGTGGGTACGTTCTCCCTCTACAATACTTCTGTGCATGCATTGGTGGATCCAGGATCCACTCATTCCTACATTTGCATCAACCTACCCGTAGAAAGGGGGATACTAGTAGGGGAGAGTGACCAAGACATTCTGGTCACTAATCCATTAGGCCACAGTGTAGTGGTGAACAAGGTATACAAGGGTTGCCCGTTAAGGATTCAGGGGTATGAATTCTTGGCAGACCTAATTGAGTTGCCCTTCCATGAGTTTGACGTGATATTGGGAATGGACTGGTTGTCACGTCATCAGGCAATAGTTGATTGCAAATTGAAGAGAATTTTTCTAAAAACTTCAGAGGGTAATGAGATCACAGTTGTGGGGGAAAGGACAGATTTCTTGTCCAATGTCATCTCAGCTACAGTTGCAAGAAGAATGATGAGAAAAGGCTGTGAAGCCTACCTAGCACATGTGGTGGATACTAGGCAGGCTAAGCCAAACCTAAGTGACATACCCATAGTGAGAGACTTCCCAGAGGTATTTCCTGAAGAATTGCCTGGTTTGCCACCAGAAAGGGAAGTCGAATTTGCTATTGAGACATCGCTGCACAAAGACCCATTTCCATTGCTCCTTATAGGATGGCACCTACTGAATTGAGGGAGCTGAAAACTCAGTTGCAAGAGTTGCTAGATAAGGGGTTCATACGCCCCAGTGTGTCACCATGGGGAGCTCCAGTGCTGTTCGTGAAAAAGAAGGATGGGACTTTGAGACTTTGTATTGACTACCGGCAGTTGAATAAAGTGACTGTGAAGAACAAATATCCGTTGCCTAGAATTGATGATCTGTTTGATCAGTTGAAGGGAGCAGGAGTATTTTCTAAGATTGATCTCGCATCGGTATCATCACCGAGGGTGAAGGATGTAGATGTGCCCAAGACTGCATTCAGGACCCGGTATGGGCATTATGAGTTCCTGGTGATGCCCTTTGGTTTAACAAATGCACCAGCGGCATTCATGGACCTTATGAACCGTATCTTCCATCCACACTTAGATCGGTTCGTAGTGGTCTTTATTGATGATATTTTGGTGTATTCCAAGACCAGGGAAGAACATGATGAGCATTTGAGGATTGTTCTGCAAACCCTGAGAGAAAAGGAGCTGTATGCTAAGTTGTCCAAGTGTGACTTTTGGCTGAATGAAATTGCATTCCTTGGACACATAGTGTCAGCTGATGGGATTAGGGTGGATCCCAAGAAAATAGAAGCAGTGATGGAATGGAAGCCTCCCAGGAATACAACTGAGGTCAGAAGCTTCTTGGGACTAGCTGGGTATTACAGAAGATTTGTGAAGGATTTTCCTAATAGCCGCTCCAATGACCAAGTTGTTACACAAGAATGTCAAATTTGACTGAATGACAAGTGTCGCACCAGCTTTTGAGAGGTTGAAGGCTATGTTGACAAAGGCACCAGCAGCACACAAAGGTCGAGAAAGGACTTTGTGGTCTACAGTGATGCCTCTCATAATGGGTTAGGGTGTGTATTGATGCAAGAGGGGAAAGTGATCGCCTATGCTTCCAGGCAGTTAAGGCCATATGAACAGAACTACCCTACCCATGATCTAGAGCTTGCAAAGAATTATCTTCGTGATCAAGATATGGAGGCATTACTTGTATGGTGAAAAGTGCTACATTTACACAGACCACAAGAGCCTGAAATATTTGCCAACCCAGAGGGAGCTCAACCTTAGACAGAGGCGATGGATTGAGTTCCTGAAGGACTATGACTGTGTAATTGACTACCATCCTGGGAAGGCAAATGTAGTTGCTGATGCCTTGAGCAGAAAATCCATGACAGCTTTGAGATCATTGAATGCCTGTCTATCTTTGGTTCGAGATGGAGCTATTTTGGCTGAGTTGCAAGTGAGGCCAAACCTACTACAACAGATACTAGATGGGCAGAAGGTAGATGAGAAGCTAATGGCTATTATGAGTAAAATCCCAGAGGGAAAAGCAGCTGACTATGAGGTGAAAGTAGACGGGTGTCTGCACTACAAAGGAAGACTGTGTGTACCAGATGATGGGGAATTGAAAGCCAATATTCTAAAAGAGGCACACACTAGTGTATATGCTATGCACCCAGGAAGTACAAAGATGTATCATGATCTGAAGCTTCAGTATTGGTGGCCTGGTATGAAGAGGGACATAGCTGACTATGTGACTAAATGCTTGACATGTCAGCAAGTCAAGGCAGAGCATCAAGTTCCATCGGGTTTGCTACAGCCTATACGCATACCTGAATGGAAATGGGATCGGGTCACCATGGATTTTGTAAGTGGTCTACCTCTCACCCGAAAGAAACATGATGCAGCATGGGTGATAGTTGATAGATTGACAAAGTCAGCACACTTTCTCGCGATTAGACTGACTACTCACTGGAGAAGTTAGCAGAATTGTATATCAGTGAGATAGTTAGACTGCATGGAATTCCACTTTCCATCATATCTGATCGAGACCCAAGGTTTACATCGAGATTTTGGAAGAAGTTACATGAGTCCTTGGGTACACAACTCCATTTCAGCACAGCTTTCCATCCTCAGACGGATGGGCAATCAGAAAGAGTAATCCAGGTAAACAATTGAAACCCATGAAATTGATACAAATATAGAACTGAAATGATAATAATAACATGAAATACTTGTCAGATCCTTGAGGATATGCTGAGGAGTTGTGTCATTGAGTTTGAGGGAAGTTGGGATAGATACCTCCCACTGGCAGAATTTGCATACAACAATAGCTACCAAGCTAGTATCCAAATGGCTCCGTATGAAGCGCTGTATGGGAGAAAATGTAGAACTCAGCAGTCTTTGGACTGAATTGGGCAAAGACAAATCGGTAGGGCTGACACTGTGAAACAGCCGAGGAAAAGGTAAAATCAATCAAAGCCAATCTCAAAGTTGCCTCGCATGCATGTAAATCTTATGCCGACCTGAAGAGAAAAGAAATAGAATATGGGGTTGGCGACAAAGTGTTCCTCAAGGTGTCACCATGGAAGAAAGTGTTGAGGTTTGGAAGGAAAGGTAAGTTAAGCCCTAGGTTCATTGGCCCATATGAAGTTATTGAACGTGTGGGTCCAGTGGCCTATAGGCTAGCTTTACCACCAGAGCTGGACAAGATCCACAATGTGTTCCATGTATCCATGCTCAGAAGATACCGCTCAGATCCTTCACATGTCATCTCCAGAGAAGAAATTGAAATACAAATGATTTGACATACGAAGAAGAACCTCTACGATCTTGGCTCTGAAGTGAAAGAGTTGAGAAACAAGAAAATTCCATTGGTGAAAGTGCTTTGGAGGCACCACAACACCGAGGAGGCAACTTGGGAAAGTGAAGAGTCGATGAGGCAACAGATTCCTCAACTGTTTGCATCGAGTAAATTTCGAGGACGAAATTTAAATTAGAGGAAGAGTCGTAACACCCTCCCAGAACTACTCCGTACATCCTACTGCTCCTGGATCGGTGTCGGTCCCATGACTAGAATGTCCGGAAAAATATTTAAACTAAAGTCAGGAACCATAATTAACTCAAATATTAATAAGAAACACTTAGTAAAAATTTTAGAAATAAAATACAATCAAGTTAAACGGTGCCTAGCGATGGGTAACGGAGGGAAGTTGCGTTTCGCAACGAGGAGCCCTAGACCCAGGGGAAAAATTATAAAATAATTTTTGGGACTCCGGAGAAGGGTAATTGAGGTTCCCATGGCATTAGAATGCCAAGAAAATACCTAGAAAAATTTTTCAATCGGTACAGACGATTTTGACCCGTTAAGCCAAACGGAGGGCATTTTGGTCATTTCGCCTTCCGAGGTGATTTTTGGCCGACTTGTCCAGTTGAGTAAATAATTAATATGACATAAAATATAAATAAACATTACTAGAAATTAAATTGAAAATGAGTAGTGGAGGAAAGAAAAGAAAATGCAAAAAAATGGCTATTTATGACATCAAAGTGATGCCATTTAAAATGTTCAACCAATCACAATTAATCTACCATTTGACTAACTAATAAAGAGACAAAATGAAGACTAAATAACCACAAAATCCAGCAGCCACCATCCTCCCCAATTGCAGCCGAAATCAACCTTGCCCTAAACCTCCATTGCCAACTTCCATCAAGCTTATTTTCTCTCTTCTTTTCACCACTAAACCCTAACTTCACTTCATTAAAACTTTACCCCACATCTTAAACAAGCTCTAGGCAGCTAAGAAGGAGAAAGAAAGTGAGGTTTAAGGGCTTGGAAAATTCTGCCACTTGAGGTTAGTGCACTTATACCTATTAAACTCTTTATTTCCATGATTGTGGACTTGAACTTAGTAAGATTTGTAGTTTAAATGAACAAAAAACCTATGGGTATGAACACTTGAATTTCGGCAGCCCTAATAGAGGAATGGTTTTGAATGTTTTTAATGGGCTTAGCATGAGTTGGAGATTGTATTTAAGTTATATATTTACATATATGTTGAACTAGGGTGCTAATTGAGGGTTTATGGGTAAAGTGCATTGGACATTAGGGTTTTGAGGCATGAAAATGTGACTTGGCTTATTAAACTGTTAAAGAACAATCTAATGGTCAATAAGTGACCATTTGAGGTATGTTGAACACAATTTCGACTGAAAAATGGTATGGTAAACTCAAGGTGTAAATTGCCCTAGGACAGTAGCAGAGGGACTGAAAATTCAGTCCCTCTGCACTGCCATAACTTGGGCTGTGTTAGTCCAATTGGTGTTTGGCCAATTGGACATGAAACTAGGCTTATAATGGCACATTTTTGCTGAAGAAACCATGCCCAAAAGACCAAAGCAAGAGGACCAAAACTTGGCCCCAATCCGGATACCCTGCACTGAATTCTGCAGAATTGACCAAATGAACAGTAACTGTTCATATGGCCATAACTCACTGTAGATTTGATCAATTGGCCTGAAATATTTACAGCAACAAGTTAAGACATAGACAAACAACTATCATGAAGGAACCTACCCCAAATTATGGCCAGAACCCATCCAACCAAGTGACTCTAGTTACTGTTCATGCACTGTAGATATGGTAAATCTGCAGATTTGGCAATCCGGCCAGCTTGGGTTTTTGGGCCATATCTGGAGCTACAAAACTCCAAATGGAGTAATTCAAAAAAGGAAATTCAACTAGACAAAATAAGAAACAACTTTCATGTTTTACATTTCTTCAAATTCCAACAGTAACAGTGTCCAATGGAACAGTGAAGTTGACTCACCAAAACTGAAAATTCTGCTTGTGTGGGTTTACACTTTGAAATGGTATTAACACTTAATGCCAACAAGTTTTAAACACCAAATGTGGTATGTTGGGAGTGCCAAAGTCAATGTACACATTTTTATTCTAAAAGTCAACATTTTTGTTGACCAATGATGAATAGTGACACCAAAAAAGTTGAAATTCACAAATTGAAGAATTTAAAAGTTTCAAATGCCCTAGTATACCTAACAAGATTGGTTTGGATAGTTTGGCATGCCAATAGGGTTCGATTAGCGATCGCACATGGCAAAAATGCCATTCTGTGATTTCATGGCTTTTAGCCATTCTGACTTTGCATTGAGACTTGGCCTTGTGCCTGAGATCATTTACAGCTTAGTAGCTGTTCTGTTGCACACCGGGTGATGCATATGCGACCGATGGTGTGACGGCCCGAGGTACTAGATACCCAGTGCCAGTTTACCCGTTATCCAGTCCAGTCGTCTAGTGTAGGTTACTTGGGGCAACCAAATGAATAAAAGTGAACAACGTTAATGAAACAATGAATATATCAATACCAAACAAAGAAAGCATACACATTCTATACACATTTATTTTCTTGCTATTTTCTTTTATTATATTATTGCACCACTAAGCATTATTGCTTAGCGCGTTGCTTTTGCCACGCGTAGGTACTGGAGATCCCGATCGCGAGCCCAGTAGACCACATCGGGTGAGTCCATCCAAAGCTTCGATGTCCGTGTCACCTCGTCACTGCAGTTGCATTGGTAGGACACTAGATGTCATTTTGTCATTTTGTAATTAACTTTTTATTTTCTCATATGTATTTGGGATTTATGTAATGTATTTTGAGGTTCATGTAAATAATAAAGATTTATGGTCATGTATGGTATTAATTTGAGTATTTAATGGTTGTTTATATATGAGAACCCTAAGAAAGGGATGTTTTGAGAAATGAAAAGGTTGTTGAGACCTGAAATTGACAAATTATTGAGATATTGATATTGAGTTTTGTTGATGATATTAGAGTTGAGAATGAATGAAATTGTATATTGGAAGTGTTTTTAACAGGTTCCGAAGAACTGTTTTCTCCATTTTTAGCCGGTACTCCGCCGGATTTTCCTTAAAATCTTCAGAACCTCAAATGAATAATACTTTTGATAAATGGTTAAAATAAATCATATTTCATAAATTAACTTCAAAAGCATGACACAAATTAAGTAAGGTATATTAGAGTGTGCCAGTACACCGTGTGGCATTACTTACTCGGGTATACTGTACACGGGTAAGGGGTGTCACATATATTTTTAATATCAATTATTTTTCGATGGAGAAACCAACGGAGTTTCCCCTATTTTATTATCGTTTAGCGTATTTCAATATTCACCTGTTTGAAATTCAATAATATTTTCAAAATAAAATCTTATCCTTGCTAATCATAATGATCTCATCAATCATTCTCATAATTTTCTCATATTTCAAATCTCATCCATACATTTCAATTTCATAATCATTTCCATACATTTCCCTTCATACTCAATTCATATGTAAACATTCTCAGATTACATAAGCAAAATTTTCAAATTTTCTTAATTTACATAATTTACAAAATAATTACAAAATTTCATAATTTACATGATATATAAATTAATTACATATGACAAAGCTAATTAATTAATTTACATCACATTGCTATTAATTACTTGTTCATAATATACATTACAATACAATTTCTAAGCATTTTATACAAAATATAAAATATGATCTATATGGGCCCTATCTACATGCATTGCTGAGGAGGTGACAACCTTGAATACTTCAGACACTTCTGCAGATCTAGACTCCAAAATCTCTGTTTAGTATTCGCTGGGCTTTAACTTCAGTACCTGCGCGAGGAAACAATTCCATCGCGCTAAGCATTGCTGCTTAGTGGTGCAATAATAGAACAAGAAAATAAAATATACAAATAAAGAAAGAACGAAGCATAATTTGAATATTTAAGAATCAATTTAATTTAATACAATGTGTCTAATATTAATTATTTTTTGTTCTCATTTGTTTCGCTTTGGAAGCGTTTAATTTCGAAATTCACAGTGATAATGTACAACATACAGAATTTATAAAAATACTCAATTTATATTCATATGGAATTTAATATGTTTAATCCTAATTTAGTCTTCTTTGAAAGTGTTTATTTGCCAATGTACAGTAATGATGTACAAAGAAAAATGATTTGAAAATAATAAATTTATGCTTATATTGTTATATAAGCACGTTTGCAATATTCATTTATGTTATAATTTTCTTTGCTAATCTTTTAGCATTTTCTCTATACTTGCTAGGTTGTCTCAGATTATTTCATAATAAGTAAATTTTGATATCTGTCCAGTTCATTTCGATTCTTTCTAATAAATAACTATCCTAATTTATTTTAGGTCATCTTACTCATTTATTTTATTTAATTTCTAATATTTTTAATTGCTAATATTCTTAATTTATCTCAATAAATTACACTGCCCAAGTAACCTACGACAGGCTGACTAAACTGGATAACGGGTCGTTGGCACCGATGGTGCCTCAGGCCGTCATACCATGGGACGCAGAACGTCAACCACGTATGCAGTCAGTATGGCTAAAAAGCCATGATAACACATAATCGGGCATAAAAGCCATGAATGATGGCATAAAGCCATGAATACGGGCACAAAGCCATGAATACAGGCATAAAGCCTTTTGCAGTACTGCTAAAATAATACCCTATTGGCATGCCAATCTATCCAATCTGACACACGTGTCTAGGCAATACAAGGGCACATAATATCATTAAATATTAATATATTGTGTTTTATGAATTCATTATTTCATGAGAAATTTCAATTATAATTCAAACATTCATTTGATCATTTTTTTATGATCACAATTCACATCAATTATCCTTTTATACCATTTTACTCAAAATACTTCTCCTTTCTATAATAATGAGAACTAATGTCTCATTCATACATTAATATAGTTCATTTATTCATTCATTATGTTATTCATATTGATCACAATTCTAAACAATGGTTCACATGTACCATTGTATTCAAAATATTTTCCTTTCTCATTTATACATTTAAGAATCTACTTATGTAGTCACAATTTTATATTTCAAGTTGAGTTATTAATATTTTATGAATTCCATTTGTGATGGGCATATAAGCCCTAACTATCTATTCACATCAATTAGGTGACTTATTTTTCATGTTTCAAGTAATCCATGAATATTTCATGGATTTCAAATTTATGGCCTTAATTTCTTTTTAACAATTTTGACTAGGATGCATAGTCCACATTTGTCATACAATTCTAAGCATTTAAGCTTAGAAATGGTTCTAGGTCTTCATCTTAGTTTGTTACTCATTTTGATTACTATTCACCTTACTAGTCAACCAAAATGTTGACTTTTTCATACTTAAGGGATATGTTAATTCTAATTACACCCAGATCCCACATTTTGAGTTTTACATTTGCTAGTATCAATTGCCAATTGCAATTTAAAGTCCCCTAGATGCATTTCTAATTTCAAATTTTGAATTTCAAGTTTTGGTGTCACTATTCACCTCATTGGTCAACAAAAATGTTGACTTTTGGATAGAAAATAGGTGTATTGGTTTTAACACCCCCAAACATACCACATTTTGTATTTAAAACTTGTTGGAATTGATTGCCATTACCATTTCTATGCTTAAAACCAAAAGGGCAGAATTTTCAGTTTTTGAAGCTTAACTTTACTGTTCCATTAAGCCCTGTTGCAGTGGGAATTTGAGGAAATGGTAAACATGAAAGTTGTTCCTTATTTTGTCTAGTTGAATTTCCTTTTTTGAATCACTCCATATGGAGTTTTTTAGCTCCAGATATGGTCCAAAAACCATAGCTGGCCGGATTGCCAAAACTGTAGAATTACCAAATCTACAGTAACATGAACAGTGATTGTGACTGCCATTTGGGTTAGGTTCTGGCCATAATTTAGGGTAAGTTTCTTCATGAAAGTTGTTTGTATATGTCGTAACTTGTTGCTGTAAAAATTTCAGGTCAATTGACCATATCTACAGTGAGTTATGGCCAAATGAACAGTTACTATTCATTTGGTCATTTCTGCAGGTGCTGTTGCAGGGTATCCGGATTGGGGCCAACTTTTGGTCCTCTTGCTTTGGTCTTTTGGGCATGGTTTCTTCAGCAAAAATGTGCCATTATAAGCCTAGTTTCATATCCAATTGGCCAAACACCAATTGAACTTACACAGCCAAAGTTATGGCTGTCCAAGTGGACTGAAATTTCAGTCACCCTGCTGCTGTCCCTAGGCAGCCTACACATTCACTTTGCATCACTCTAAATCTCTTCAAATTATGGTGAACTTGCCTCAAATGGTCACTAATTGACCATTAAAATGTTCTTTCACAATTTCATAAGCTAAATCCATTTTTCACTCCCAAACCCTAGCTCATTTTTAAGGATTACACCAATTACCTTAGTTAGCACACCAATTCATCATACATATATATATATACCTTAAACATCATCTTTAGTCCACTCTAAGTCCATCAAAAACACTTAATCTTGTTCCTCCCTAGGGCTGCCAAAATTCATTGTATACATACACATAAATTCCATTCATTTAATTCACAAATTCTTGCTTATTTTAGGTCTCTAATCATGGAAAGAGAAAGATGTATGCATAATAGGCACTAACCTCTTGTAGGGAAGATTTTCCCAAGCTAAAACTTCACTTTATTTCCCTTTCTAGGCTGCCAAACACTTCCCCAAGATGAGTGGACAAGTTTTAATGAAAGGACTTAGGGGATTTGAGGTGAGGAAAGCATGGAAATTGAAGCTTTAGAAAGCTTGTTAATGGAGGAGTGAGGGAGGAGGTGTAAAACGTTTTGGAGAAGAAGAAAAGGGCTGCTGGCTTTTTGATTTATTTTGGTCTCAATTTGTCTCTTTTATTAGTTACTTAAATGGTTATTTAATTGTGATTGGTTGGGAGTAAGTGAGTGACATCATAATATGTCATATTTGGCATTTTATTGTATTTTCTTTTTCTTTTCTTTTCTACTAGCTTCAAATTAATTTTTCATCAATATTAATTCATATTTTATGTCATAATAATTATTTACTCAAGTCGGCCAAAAATCACCTCTGAAGGCGAAATGACCAAAATGCCCTCCGTTTGGCTTAACGGGTCAAAATTGGCTGTACCGATTGAAAAATTTTTCTAAATATTTTATTGGCATTCTAATGCCATAGAAACCTCAATAACCCTTCTCTGGAGTCCCAAAAATTATTTTATGAATTTTTCCCCGGGTCTAGGGCTCCTCGTTGCGAGAACCGCAACTTCCCTCTGGGTTACCCATCGCTTGGGCACCGGCTCATTTGATTTAGTTGTATTTTATTTCTAAAATTTTTACTAAATTTTTCTTATTAATATTTGAGTTAATTATGGTTCCTCACTTTAGTTTAAATATTTTTCCGGACTTTGTATCTATCCGGACAGACACCGGTCACCGGAACAGTAGAATGTACGGAGTTGCTACCGGGAGGATGTTACAAGAACTCTTTCTTACCATAAATGATTTCTCTAAATCATTTTATGAACCTCATAGACCATGGTTAACACCTAGCATAGCATGCCATAGCTACCCAATTAGTAATAAGGTTTACCTTAAATGAACCTATAATCATATGTTACCATGCACTAGAATCTCTCTGTTAGAAAATCCCAACTCAAGCTGGAGTCATGGTTTGTGTCAAACTCCATTTGCTATGAATATTATGTTCTCTTTTAATTCCAGTTCTTGATTAAAAGGATTTTCTCATCAGAAACTCTTTTCTGAATAAATCTATCTGTCCTGGCCAGGAACTTGAAACATCAAGAACAATTAAATGAACATAGGATTTTATCTCTATTTACTTAGAGGAACAGATTCCATCTTGATCAACACCTACCTCCATATATAACTAGTAGGAGCTAACACATGCCCATATACCCATACATAGTACAAGTATGAAAGCAGTATCAAACTCAAACTACCTATATACAAGATAACTGTGCTATCTCAGGTCTAAAGATTATATGCACTGATATGATTTATGACAAAACATTGACAAGAGTAAACTCCATGTGCTTGTCACTGGTTCGGCCTACTTATCATTTATAAGTGCCTATCATGTTTATTATATGGCATGAGACTCACCATTCCATCTTATTTATATCTCATATAAATAACTTGGGAACAAACATGAATACAATCTTTCTGGATAAGTCATGTCCTTATTATGAAGTATCCTCGATTGTGAACCTATTTATGATACTTCGTGCTAGAAATATTGTCACTCATATTCTTAACAACTTAAGAATAATATTTCTAACAAAATATCAATGGACCTTTTCTATTACACATAAATATATTATGTAAACGGAAAAGTGGAAATGCCTTTTATTAATAAAAATATGTACAAGATACATACTAAATGATATGCTCTAGGGCATGCTACTAACAGCAAGTAGTTCAACCAAGACGAGTGCATTTAACAAGGTCTCGAACAAAGAAGATAATGGAAGATCAAGAACAAGTCCAGAACCTATAGGGACAAGTTTCCAAATTGAGAGACCAAGTCTCGGAGCTCATGAAACTGACAAAGGAGATATCCCAAAATAGACCTGCATCAGAACCAAATTTTCCACTACTTCCCTCACTCCCTACAACAGTTGACTCCCATCAAGCTTCAACATCTTTCACTTTTCAACCCCCTATCCCCGATCCTATGATCACTGTCAATCCGACCTTCACAAATAATGACTTACCTTTCCCTTATCATCCGGCTGGCTCAAATGCCGAGTTACACCTTTCCATACTGATTCCTCCTGTTCACCCTACAACTTATTTCCCAACTGGGGGAATGCCTCATATAGTAGGAGAAAGTAGAGCAAAAGAAAATGAGAAGTTTACTGCCCTAGAAGAAAGATTAAGGGCGATAGAGGGTCTGAACATGTACGGTTCAGTAGATGTGTCGTCACTGAGATTGGTACCAGATGTGGTGGTACCACCAAAATTCAAAGTTTCGGACTTCGATAAATACACCGGGAATTTAGACCCCCGTATTCATTTGGCCACTGACATCGCTAAGATGTCAGCCCTTACGGAAGATGATAGACTCCTGGTCCACTTCTTCCACGAGAGTCTCTCTGGGGCAGCCCTGCGATGGTGCATTCAACTAGATAGGAGCAAACTGCGCTCCTGGAAAGATTTGGCCGATGCTTTCCTAAAACAGTACAAGTTCAACTATGACGTCGCCCCCACAAGGAGAGACCTCCAAAATCTGGTGTAGGGAGAAAGGGAAAGCTTTAAGGAGTATGCCTAGAGATGGAGAGAGAAAGCAGCGGAGGTATATCCTCTAGTTACTGACAATGAACTCTGCTCTCTGTTCATTAAGACATTAAAAGCTCTGTATTTCAATCTGATGATTGGAAACACCTCCAACAGCTTTTCAGATATCATCCTAGCTGGTGAAAGAATTGAAGCTAACCTAAGGTTAGGACGGTTGCAGGAGTTGACTAAGAATTCTACAAAGAAAAGTCCTAGCTTTGGAAAGAAGAAGGAAGGTGATGTACACTCCGTCACCCGACAAGCTCAACCTCAAAATAACTTTCGGCCGTACACTCCTACTCAAGAGTCAACAATAGCAAAAATTCTGCCCCCTTTCCCAAATTATCCTCACCCTCACCCACGATATCCATCGCAAGTCGCTTACCACCCCAGATCGCCTGCTCAACTTGTTCAACCAAGACCACCTCCTCCCTAAAATAATATGAGACTACAGTGAAACCCTGATCCTCCTCTCCCCCCTTCCACTCAATGAAATATATCGATACCTCCTCGGTATAAATCAGATAGTGCTTATCCCCTTGGACCCAATTCAGCCACTATATCCTAGGTGGTATGAAGCTAGTGCCCGATGTGAATATCATGGCAGGGCACTGGGGCACTCGACTGATAACTGTGGAGCTCTCCGGGGAAGATTACAGGCCCTCATCAGAAACGGATGGCTAAAGATTAAAGGAAATGGTTCTCTCCCCAATGTCACTTCAAACCCATTGCCCAATCATGGTACGGGTAATGGCGTGAAAATTATAGACCCTAAGGATGAAAGGTTAACTTTGAAGGTAGATCAACTGATTCCTCACTTCAAGGAAATTTTTGCAATGGCAGTAAGAGAAGGTTGCCTCTGCCCTCGGGGTCGGAAAGTGATACAGGATGCCCCTACCATGGAGGAGCAGCTGATCATGAGCTGCATAACTGTGCGGGGTTCAGGCAGGAAGTCCGGAGGATGCTGTCACTCAAAACTTTGAGATGTCAGCGGAGCTCGAAGATGGAGGACGAAGTGAACACAGCTAGAATTGGCCGGGATGTCTCTACTCCCAACCCAAAATTAGTCTTTTCTGCTTATAGCACATTAACACCGACAGTACCATCAATAACAGTTATCCGAACCCCTCTTCAACTCCCAGTCATAAACACTCATACAGTGCCTTGGAACTACAATCTCCAAGTCTTTACTCAGGAGGCATCTAGCAGTACTTCGGCCCCTAGCCTCAACTATACACATACTCAACCCATAACCCCTCCTAAACCATGCTTCGCTCCTCACGAGCACTGTAAAATGACTTATGCGGGACCCTCCAACAATGCTACTCCCCAATCAAACCCAAAACCTATCATGACCACTAACTCCTCCCCACCAGATCAAGAGGTAGAATTTATAACCCGAAGTGGTAGATGTTACGAAAATGATGAGAGGGAAAAGAAGAAGGGGAAAGTAAAAATGGGAGAGCCACAAGAGAACACGGAGGATGGGGCTGTGAGAGTTGAGAAAGGGGAACCTGCTGAACCAAAGGAAGAGGAATAATTGTTGCTCCAAATAATGAAGAAGAGTGAGTATGACGTCATCGAGCAATTAAGAAAAACACCTGCTTGGATTTCATTACTATCGCTAATTCTAAGCTCGAAAGTGCATCGCCAAGCCTTGCAGAAGAGTTTGGATCAGGACTTTATGAACCCCGATATCACACCGAGGCAATTTGAGAAATTGTTGGGCAAATTTAGGCGTCCAATTTTGTTACTTTCTCGGAAGACGAGATAGATTCGACTGGCTTGAAGCACACCAAAGCTCTACATGTGACAGTCAAATGCAAAGGGTGCATAGCTGCCAAGGTTCTGATTGGCAACGGATCTGCTCTCAATGTCTTGCCTAATGCCACCTTAGCAAGACTACCCGTTAACCCTTCAGCCATCCACCAGAGTGCCATGGTGGTAAGAGCCTTTGATGGTACCAAGAGAGAAGTGCTTGGAGACATCGATTTGCCACTGCAGATCGGGGCATGCACCTTCAACGTCACTTTCCAAGTGATGGATATCAAGCCTGCATACACCATGCTATTAGGGAGACCCTGGATCCACTCGGCAAACGCTGTGCTTTTGACCCTGCACCAGAGAATTAAATACATCATGGGCGGCAAAATCATCACAGTGAAGGGGGAGTAAGCCATGCTAGTCACCAAGCCTCAATCAGTTCCTTATGTGGAAACAACTGAGAAGTCCTTGGAAAGTTCTTTCCAAGCACTAGAGTTACAAGGAACTCTCTCGAGAGATGAAGGGGCTACAACTATGGTTGCAAAGGTGATGTTTTAAAGTGGCCATGAGAAAGGCAAGGGATTGGGAGCTGCGTTGCAGGGAATTGTTGAACCCATACCGGCTATTCAGAAGATCGGTCACTTCGGCCTGGGATATGAGGAAGATGCTTTTATGGATGGCCGATTCTGGATGAGAAGCACGCTCCAGGATCAAAGGTTTGACCGGAGAGTCTGGAAAATGCTAGTTATCCTGAAAATCACGGATGTCTTCACCAAACCAGTCATCGAGAACCCAGAAAAAAGTGAAGAATCTCCTGAAGAACCATCTGTTGATGTCATACAACTGGGCTCCCTATCTGAGGCACTGAATCACCGATTGCTAAGGGATGAGAACTGGATAATTGGGAAGCAGAAAATATTCCTACGCTCAATCTCGAGTAAAGTACATTTTGTTATCAACACTTGATCATTTTGTCCATGGTGACAAGTGTAATGTTGTAAATGGACCCTTTTCTATGATAAATGAATTAATAGTGCGTTTTGCATCCAATTCTCTTTTCCTTAAAATCTATTCTTTTAATATACTCTATTTTCATTTCTTCAAGACCATTGACCGACTCACACCTAATAATTCAATTGAGTCAGAAGTTCCTTATGTTAATTTTAAAACTCTCATAACTGCCATTGCTTCAAGTGATTCTGAAGAAGAACCTATAGAAGAACGGGGTGAAAGAGATGAGCCTTCCCTAGTGCCTTGTGGGGATGAAATGCACACCATAAATCTAGGCACTGAAGAAATAAAGAGGGAACTTAAGGTTGTGGAAAGTGGAGAGTTAGAGAGTATGCTCAATTTGCTCAAAGAATTCCTGGATATATTCTCATGGAGCTATGATGATATGCCCGGATTGGATCCTCAGATAGTAATGCACAAGATCCCCCTGATTCTTGGGACAATTCCAGTAAAGCCAAAGTTGAGAAGAATGAATCCCGACAAGCTGTTCAAAGTTAGGGATGAAGTCAAAAAGCAGTATGATGCTGGATTCCTGGAAGTGGTCAAATACTTTCAGTGGATAGCTAATGTTGTCCCAGTAATGAAGAAGGATGGGAGAGTCAGGGTATGTGTTGATTACAGGGATCTCAATAAGGCAAGCTTAAAGGATGATTTCCCTCTCCCCCACATAGATGTGCTGGTAGACAATGCTGTAGGGCTGGGGAGATGGTCGTGTATAGATGGAGCATCAGGGTATAACCAAATCCCCATGGATGAAGAAGACAAAGATAAAACTGTTTTTATCACCCAGTGGGGGGTATTTTGTTATCGGATTATGCCATTGGGTTAAAGAATGCTGGAGCTACCTATCAACGCGCCATGGTCACATTATTCCATGACATGATGTACAAGGAAGTGGAAGTGTATGTGGATGATATGATTATCAAGTCCACAGAAGGAGAAAGTCATGTACAAGTGTTGAAAAAGGTATTCAAAAGGCTCAAAAAGTATCAACTAAAATTAAACCCAGCTAAGTGTGTGTTTGGGGCTAGGTCTAGTAAGTTATTGGGATTCATAGTAAGTGAGAAGGGGATAGAAGTAGATCTAGACAAAGTTCAAGCCATTCAAGAAATGCCATCCCCAAAGACAGAAAGAGAGGTGCACAGTTTTCTAGAAAGGCTGAACTACATCTCGAGATTCATTTCCAACCTCACTGCTAAAGCTGAGCCCATTTTTAAGCTACTCTAGAAGAATAACACCACTCGATGGGATCAAGTTTGTCAAGAGGCTTTTGAAAAAATTAAACAGTACCTGTCAAATCCATCGATATTGGTTCCTTCAGTGATGGGAAGGCCGTTGATTCTGTACATAGCAGTTTAGCAAAATTCAATGGGTTGTGTTCTGGGGCAGCACGATGACACAGGGTGAAAGAAAAGAGCCATTTACTATTTGAGTAAGAAATTCAACGATTACGAGTCAAGGTACTCATTCCTGGAGAAAACTTGCTGCGCATTGGACTGGACGGCAAATCGACTCAAACACTACATGTTGAATCATAAAATGTGGCTCATCTCCCGAATGGATCCCATCAAGTATGTATTTGAAAGCCCGTTCATTCCATGAAGGATAGCAAAATGGCAGGTCATACTCTCTCAATATGACATCATCTATATGACTAGGAAGGTAGTAAAAGGAAGCGTGATTGCTGATCTCCAGGCAGAAAACCCGATCCAAGATTATGAAGCCTTGGATTTCAAATTCCCCGATGAGCATGTTAATGAGGTCAGCGGCAAGGACAATGAATCGACTGATGTATGGGAAACGTATTTCGACGGAGCGGTCAATTTGTCTGGTAATGGGATTGGAGCTGTGCTGGTATCCCCTGACGGGAAGCACTTCTAGATAGCTATCAAGCTAAGGTTCGACTGCACCAACAATGTTGCGGAATATGAAGCCTGTGTGATGGGTTTACAGGCTGCCATCGAAATGAAAGTCAGGAAGTTAGAGGTGTATGGAGATTCGGCTTTGATCATTTACCAAGTCAAAGGAGAATGGCAAAATAAAGACCCGAAACTAGTCCCATATCAAAAGTACCTCCTAGAATTGATCAAGAAATTTAAAGAGATTTCTTTCACTCACCTCAATCGTAACAAGAACCAGTTTGCCGATGCCTTAGCCACTTTGGCTGTCATGGCTCAAATGGAAGAGGGACAGACAACACAGGTGTTGCTAATCAAAGCAAGGAGTGAGTCGGCTTATTGCTTCATGGTCGAAGAGGAAACCGATGGTAAACCCTAGTATTATGATATCTAGGTCTACATTAAAACCAGAGAATACCCTCCAGGGGCAAGCAGAAACAAAAAAAGAATGATCAGGAGATTAGCACTGGGATACTTCCCCAGCGGTGAAATTTTGTACAAAAGGAGCTCCAATGGCTAATTGTTGAGGGGCGTGGATGCAAAAGAAGCAAGGAGGATCCTTTTTGAGACTCATGAGGGGAATTGCGCAACTCACGCTAATGGGCATATGATGGCCAAGTAAATCATGAGATGAGGATACTTCTAGACTAATATAGAAAAAGACTGCATCGAATACTTTCGGAAGTGTCATAAATGTCAAATCTATGCGGATCCGATAAATATCTCCCCTCATTAATTGTTTAATCTTGTCTCGCCTTGGCATTTCACAATGTGGGGCATCGACGTAATTGGTCCCATTAATCCCAAGGCATCCAATGGGCACAGGTTCATCTTAGTGGCTATTGACTTTTTTTCCAAATGGGTTGAGGCAACATCATATGCTCATATCACGTAGAATACATTCCTCAAATTTCTCAAGAATAATGTCATCTGCCGGCACGGCCTCCCCTGTAACGATCGGGAACCAGCCACTAGAGGAATTGTCCGCTTTGGCCATAAGCCTCACGGTTTTGTCCCATAGGTGGAATGGAGAACTTCCCAGGAGGTCACCCATCCTAGGATTTCTCTCAAACGAGCACGTTTAACCCTGGAGTTCTTCCAACTCTCCAGGCCATTCCACCAAAAGGCGCCTCTAGTGATTAGTTCCCCCATCTTATATATCATTACTTTTGAGCCCAAGACCATCTCCGTGCTTTGCCGATGTGGGATTTGCCTAAGGGATCATCCTTTCGCAGGACCTATTTCCCCCCCTTTCGGGACTCAGCGTCCTCGCTGAGGTTTGCCCCACATCGCCCAAGAGGACACGCGAGCGGCTCTGATACCAATTGTAACGATCGGGAACCAGCCACTAGAGGAATTGTCCGCTTTGGCCATAAGCCTCACGGTTTTGTCCCATAGGTGGAATGGAGAACTTCCCAGGAGGTCACCCATCCTAGGATTTCTCTCAAACGAGCACGTTTAACCCTGGAGTTCTTCCAACTCTCCAGGCCATTCCACCAAAAGGCGCCTCTAGTGATTAGTTCCCCCATCTTATATATCATTACTTTTGAGCCCAAGACCATCTCCGTGCTTTGCCGATGTGGGATTTGCCTAAGGGATCATCCTTTCGCAGGACCTATAAATTGAAGAGAATTTCTCTAAAAACTTCAGAGGGTAATGAGATCACAGTTGTGGGGAATAGGTCTGCGAAAGGATGACCCCTAAGCCAAATCCCACATCGGCAAAGCACAGAGATGGTCTTGGGCTCAAAAGTAATGATATATAAGATGGGGGAACTAATCACTAGAGGCGCCTTTGGTGGAATGGCACGGAGAGTTGGAAGAACTCCGAGTTAAACGTGCTCGTTTGAGAGAAATCCTAGGATGGGTGACCTCTGAAAGTTCTCCATTCCACCTATGGGACAAACCGTGAGGCTTATGGCCTAAGCGGACAATTCCTCTAGTGGTTTCCCCATCTTATATATCATTACTTTTGAGCCCAAGACCATCTCCATACTTTGCCGATGTAGGATTTGCCTAAGGGATCATCCTTTCGCAGACCTATTTCCCCAACCGTGATCTCATTACCCTCAAGTTTTTAGAGAAATTCTCTTCAATTTATAGGTCTGCGAAAGGATGATCCTTAGGCAAATCCCACATCGGCAAAGCGGAGATGGTCTTGGGCTCAAAGTAATGATATATAAGATGGGGAACTAATCACTAGGCGCCTTTTGGTGGAATGGCACGGAGAGTTGGAAGAACTCAGGGTTTAACGTGCTCGTTTGAGAGAAATCCTAGGATGGGTGACCTCCTAGGAAGTTCTCCATTCCACCTATGGGACAAAACCGTGAGGCTTATGGCCAAAGCGGACAATTCCTCTAGTGGCTGGTTCCCGATCGTTAAAATTGGTATCAGAGCCGCTCGCGAGTCCTCTTGGGCGCTGTGGGGCAAACCGCAGCGAGGACGCTGAGTCCCGAAAGGGGAAATAGGTCTGCGAAAGGATGATCCCTTAGGCAAATCCCACATCGGCAAAGCACGGAGATGGTCTTGGGCTCAAAAGTAATGATATATAAGATGGGGGAACTAATCACTAGAGGCGCCTTTTGGTGGAATGGCCTGGAGAGTTGGAAGAACTCCAGGGTTAAACGTGCTCGTTTGAGAGAAATCCTAGGATGGGTGACCTCCTGGGAAGTTCTCCATTCCACCTATGGGACAAAACCGTGAGGCTTATGGCCAAAGCGGACAATTCCTCTAGTGGCTGGTTCCCCCATCTTATATATCATTACTTTTGAGCCCAAGACCATCTCCGTGCTTTGACGATGTGGGATTTGCCTAAGGGATCATCCTTCGCAGACCTATTTCCCCCTTTGGGACTCGGCGTCTCGCGAGGTTTGCCCCACATCGCCCAAGAGGACACGCGAGCGGCTCGATACCAATTGTACGATCGAACCAGCCACTGGAGAATTGTCGCTTTGGCCATAAGCCTCACGGTTTTGTCCCATAGGTGGAATGGAGAACTTCCCGGTCACCCATCCTAGGATTTCTCTCAAGCGAGCACGTTTAACCTGGAGTTCTTCCAACTCTCCGTGCCATTCCAAAAGGCGCCTCTAGTGATTAGTTCCCCCATCTTATATATCATTACTTTTGAGCCCAAGACCATCTCCGTGCTTTGCCGATGTGGGATTTGCCTAAGGGATCATCCTTTCGCAGGACCTATAAATTGAAGAGAATTTCTCTAAAAACTTCAGAGGGTAATGAGATCACAGTTGTGGGGGGGGGTGGGGGGAATAGGTCCTGCGAAAGGATGATCCCTTAGGCAAATCCCACATCGGCAAAGCACGGAGATGGTCTTGGGCTCAAAAGTAATGATATATAAGATGGGGGAACTAATCACTAGAGGCGCCTTTTGGTGGAATGGCCTGGAGAGTTGGAAGAACTCCAGGGTTAAACGTGCTCGTTTGAGAGAAATCCTAGGATGGGTGACCTCCTGGGAAGTTCTCCATTCCACCTCTGGGACAAAACCGTGAGGCTTATGGCCAAAGCGGATAATTCCTCTAGTGGCTGGTTCCCGATCGTTACATCCCCAACGAAATAGTCACTGACAACGCTAAGAATTTGAATAGTCCAAAGATCCGGAGTTTATGTGACCAGTACAAAATCTGGCATCTCAATTCTTCGCCATACCATCCCCAAATGAACGAAGCAGTGGAGGCCGCTAATAAGAATCTCAAGAGAATAATCAGGAAGATGACCATCACTTATAGAGGTTGGCATGATATGCTTCCCTTCGCCCTTAATGCTTATCGGACCTCTGTGAGAACATCGACTGAGGCAACTCCATACTCATTGGTTTATGGAATGGAGGTCGTTTTACCTATAGAAGTGGAAATTCCTTCCCTGAGAATTCTGAAAGAGTCTGGATTCGATGAGTCAAAATGGATTCAATCAAGGTTGGACCAACTGAATTTACTGGACGAGAAAAGACTAGCAGCAGCATGTCATGGGCAATTCTACCAAAGAAGAATAGCTAGGGCATTTAACAAAGGCGTTCGCCCACGCGAATTCCAACTAGGAGATCTAGTTTTGAAAAAGATCCTCCCAAATCAAAATGATTCCCAGGGCAAATGGTCGCGAACTTATGAGAGACCTTATCTGGTTAAAAAGGCATTTTTTGATGGTGCACTGATCTTAACTCAAATGGATGGCGAAGAATTCCCAAGACCCATGAATGCAAATGCTGTCAAAAGGTATTATGCCTAGAAAAAAAAAAACGTAGGAGTGAAAACCCAAAAGGGCGCTCCTAGAAAAATGTGCAAAAGAGGGCGAAAAACCCACAAGGGCGCTTTCTGCAAAATGAGTAAATGGTGAAAACCTGAAAAGGCATCCTGAAAAAGTGAGTGAAAAAATGATAAAAATAAAAACAAAAACCTAGGGTGAAAATCCGAAAGAGCGCCCCTAGAACCTGAAAACGGAGAAATAAGGAAAGGAGCACGGGACCAGAAAAGGAAATAAGTCACCATGGCATGAGTGTTCGTCAAAAGATTACTTGAAATAATGGTAGTTAAGTGAGTTCAAGGTTAGCTATAAGGAATTTGTGAGATTTATCCTTGTACCCTTTTCCTTTTAAATTGTACCTTTGTTCTCAAGCCATAATAAAGTCGTTCTTTCACTCTAATTTGTCTTTCTTATATACTTCATTTATGCGCTATTAATCCTTTAAAACTTTATCATAAGATCAGGATTTGAATATTGATAACCTCATGTACTTTGCTACGAGATTTGCAGGGAATGAACGATGGCTGGGCAAAAAAAATAATAATAAATAAATAAGGAGGAGGTGAAAACCCAAAAGGGCGCTCCTAGCAAAATGTGCAAAAGAAAGTGAAAACCCGCAAGGGCGCTTTTGCAAAATAAGAAGGGAGTGGAAACTAGAAAGGGCATCCTGAGAAGTGAGTAAGAGAAGGAAATTGTAGGCCAAGTCTTGGGACTCATTCTCCATTATTAATTTTCTACATTTTAATTCATGCTATCAACCTCTGGTTCCTTGATCCAAGTTGATTTTAATTTCCAGCATTTTAATTTCCTGTCATCAACCTCTGGTTCCTTGATCCAAGTTTATTTTAATTTTCAGCATTTTTATTTCCTGCCATCAACCTCTGGTTCCTTGATCCAAGTTAATTTTAATTTTCTGCATTTTAATTTCCTGCTATCAACCTCTGGTTCCTTGATCCAAGTTGATTTTAATTTCCAAAATTTTTAGATTCCTGCTATCAAACTCTGGTTCCTTGATCCAAGGTGATTTTAATTTCCAGTATTTTAAATTCCTACTATTAACCTCTGGTTTCTTGATCCAAATTGATTTTAATTTTCAGCATTCCTATCATCTACCGCTGGTTCCTTGATCCAAGTTGATTTTAATTTCTAGTATTTTAAATTCCTGCTATCAACCTCTGGTTCCTTGATCCAAGTTGATTTTAATTTCCAGCATTTTTAAATTCCTGCTATCAACCTCTGGTTCCTTGATCCAAGTTGATTTTAATTTCCAGTATTTTAAATTCCTGCTATCAACCTCTGGTTCCTTGATCCAAGTTGATTTTAATTTTCAGTATTCCTGTCATCAACCGTTGGTTCTTGATCCAAGTTGATTTTAATTTGTAGTATTTTAAATTCCTGCCAACAACCTCTGGTTCCTTGATCCAAGTTGATTTTAATTTTCAGCATTTTTAATTTCCTGCTATCAACCTCTGGTTCCTTGATCCAAGTTGATTTTAATTTTCAGCATTCCTGTCATCAACCTCTAGTTCCTTGATCCAAGTTGATTTTAATTTCCAGTACTTTAAATTCCTGCCATCAACCTCTAGTGCCTAGATCCAAGTTGATTTTAATTTTCTGCATTTTAATTTTCAATGCCCCAACCGTCCAAAATATGGGTCCGAATCTTTACATAATTCCTACACAAGAAAATTTTATTCTCTTTAATAGAAATTATATAAAGAGGGGTAGCTGTAGACACCATATTTTGGCTGCTCTCAATCGATGTCCCTATTCACGAATAGCTTTTCTGGACTCGCTGATAGCTCGTCCCTTGGAACAAACTGACCTCAAGCTTAAGTTAGATTGTTCTCCAATCACTAGGTCTTTGTCAGATGAGTTCGAAACAAAATCAGGTCTTCGGACCATCCAATCTTGCCTATTGATATTCTTCGATCTCTCTTTACAAATATTGTGGAACTTCATCTGGTTAATTTTATGATCGGGCTTCTCACTTGAATGCCCCAGATATTCCTTAAAATAAAATTAAGATTTCTATCCGGTCTAATGACAATTCCGATCTTAAGAATTCAAATCAATGTCAAGTCTTTCCAATTCTAATGTTCTAAAGTTTTACCTGGTGTTTGGTCATGACTTAGTCTGACCTCATATTTATGTGTAATTTTTTTTTTTTGATCTCTTATACTCTAATTAATAGTCGCTTTCAAGTTTAATGTTCAAGTATGTTCAATCAGTTAAGTACTCAGACAATTTGATGCTTTCCGATCTCATCAAGAAATTGAACAAAAGAGGATTTCTATTCATTTCAAAATAAAATATATACAAGTCAGTCAGCAAGTGGATCTCCCTCACCCTGTTCCGCAGGTACATTATCAGCTCCCTGATCCCCTCCCTCTCTCTTCGGCTCCTCCTCGCTCCCCTCTTCATCTCTAGGAGCAAGATCCACCATCTAGGAGAAGTCTTCCTCAGGATAATGCCTTTCGAGCTCGGCCAGAAGATCGCCATGTGCATTCATATAAGCACCAGCTTCCCTCATCACAGCCTCTTCTTCTTTCACTCAGATCTCTTCGGTAAGGCGAGTGACATTAGCAGTTTGGAGGGCCCGAGCTTCTTCTAGTTCACACTCCAGTTCGGTTAACCTGTCCTCTTAGGATTTCATCCGACCCTCAATCTTAGTGATATAGTCCTGAGCGGACGAAAGTTGGGCTCGAGCGGAAGCAGTGTCTTGGACCACCTTTAGAATTTCTTACCTCAGGAGATGAGCCTTTTCCCTGATTATGTGTTGATTCACCAGGCTCTCTACGCTCAAACTCATCGTCTAAGCCAGGAGATTATCAATACTATTGGGGGTCAGCCTATTTCGGTCATCCTAGAGGCATATGGTGGCACCCAAAACCTTGGCTAAACCAGGATTCCCCAGAACTGAGCGATTCTTCTCGATAGAGTGAATGAGGACCTGGGCGCCACGAGAAAGGGTCCTTATAGCAGGTTGAGAAGATCCTCCCTCTGCATTTGAGGAAACAGGTGGAGGTGGCGATTCTTCCCGTCGAAGAGGGGAAGGAGCGATCTCCACCTCAGGGATCGGCTATTTTGAAGGACGGAAGAAGAGCCCGGCACTTCTGTCGAGTCCCGCCCTGGCGTTTGGGATACCGTAGCAATCTTCATTTCCCATACTTTCCGAGCAACCTCTCTCTTTCGCTTACGATTCTCCTTCGCGCCTTCGCCTCCAGCCATACCTGCACGAAAAAAAAGTTAGTGAGATCACCTAAGTCAGGAGGCTAAAGATTCAGGTTATACCGATTTCGGGTCCAAGGTCAAAGAGCTGTAGTTCATAATCTTCATTGGCGATCATCTACATAAGCCACCGCTTCAGTTTAGCCATTACGGCATCTGGACATGAATACTTATGGGTGGTTGCCTGCTCCTTCAATTCCTTTACCATGGCGTCCTCGTCTCTATTCAAGGCAGCCTTCTTTGAAATCGAGGGGACCCAGTATTGTCAACTGCATGGGAAACCCTCGAAGCTATTCGGAATCTTGCTCCTCAATATAAAGAACCAGTTCTTCCAATTCTTCAGTGAAGAGGGGAGGTCGGTAAAAAGCCCACAGTGTGGCTTAACTTGGAAGAACTAGTACTCGTCATCCTTTTGATGAGCGAACCTTTGCAACTCAGCAAAAACCTTTGCTGTAGGTTTGAGCTTTTTAGGTCGGCATAACCCTATGAAAGCCACTACTTGGGCTATGCTTACATGATGAAGCTTCATAACGGCCTTAAAGAAATCGTCTAAGGGAAACTGAAGTCTGGCTTTCAATTGCTCCTCATACACCATGATCATGTCATTTTCTTCAAAGAAATGATCGGCTCGGAGATAGTCAGTTTGGAGGTTATACTCTTGACTAATGGACTGCAGATCGGTTTCTTGAAGGACCGATGACAACTCATCCACAGGAAGATTTTCTT
Organism: Hevea brasiliensis; assembly: GCF_030052815.1. NCBI lineage: Eukaryota > Viridiplantae > Streptophyta > Magnoliopsida > Malpighiales > Euphorbiaceae > Hevea > Hevea brasiliensis. Next base: position 18,871,683 of record NC_079510.1, on the reverse strand, counting down.
TCCCCAAAGTTGAGGCCCGTTTGGATTGGGTCGCCGGACTGTGGGCTGGGATAGAGGTTACAGAAGGTTCAGGTCGCTCACTTGGCCTAACCACCTCAACTTCATCAGACATCCATGAGATGTGGACAGAAAGCGGGCTAGGAGCTCTCTGACCCTCGGTGCCACTAATTTTCAGGAAAAGAAAAGAAATTAACCAAGAAAAGAATCAAAATCCTTACCGGAATGTGATCGGTGCCGAAAAAACTTGAGAAAATGAGAGAAAATGCTGGGATTGCTAGAGAGGTTCTGAAAATGACATAAGGCAATGACTGAAGCTCCTCTCCCCTATTTATACCCATCTGAGTATTAAATGCTCGCAAAGTCTCAAGCGACGCATCGGTTAGCGGAACCGGCCGCTTCCTCGACACGTCGCAAGAAGGTTCCAGAAACATAATAAAAAAAAATCGAATAAATGAGATCGGTTAGCTAAGGTCTTCGGATTGAACAAACTTCCAAAACCTACGGATCACCGAAAGACGATTCATCTAGGGATCGAATCAGATACGCATATTAGGGATTAGAAAATAACTAATGTAATAATAAAACCAAAACATTTAAATAAAAATTTAATTTCATTTCCAAAAGATCAGATTACATCATTTGGGCGATCTCAAGAGATCGGATGACATCATTGGGAGAATCTTTAAAGATCGGATTACATCATTTGGGCGATCTCTAAAGATCAGCACTACATCTTACCTAGTAATGGCCTATGTCAAAGCCTAGTCTTGTGGCTGAATCAAAAGATGTGTTTGATCAGAAAGCCAGCCACAAATGTTGGATAGATGTACAGCTCTAATGGGGTGACTATGAGTCTCATGATATTGAGCGGAGTCATCGTCGATATTATTGACCAGAACCGAGCTGCAGTCGGGATGCCTGATGTGGATGGGAGCCAAATGAACATCAAGAGGCAATCACCGACATTAAGATTGAAATTAGCAGTTCTCTTTCCCGAGACCAGTCCAATGATTACATCATTCAAGATCAACACAATCGTTACTTTCGATCTTGATCTGTAAATTAGTTCGATTCCCTCATTGTCATTAGATAATATTCTCATAGTTCTTCGATCGTCGGGGTCATAAATTTTCAGGCGAAGGGCGAAGAAAACAGTCGAGAAAAGATCAAGAGTAGCCACCATAATTAGAATTATTACCGGACAAGCTAGAATTGGAGAAATGGAGCATTGAAAAACTAAAGGAGGAAAATTGAAGTGTGAAGGGGATTTCCCGTAGGTGCATATATATAGGGCCTAGACATTTATTGCATACAAAAATCGAAGCGAATGCATCGGTAACTGAAGAATTAATTGCTTTGACCAAGGCAAGTCAGATAAAAAGGAAAAATTTAGAATGGGAGAGATCGGGAAATGAGGGGGGGACCTGATACGAGAGAGATCGGAAAAGGAGAGGGTCATAATAGGGAGATCGGAAGAAATAGAGATTGAAAAGCACGAAGAGATTGAATAACTTTCAATCAACTCTCTTCATAATCAGAGTTGAGTTAGTTAAAGCGTTGCAAGCGTGATCAAATCTTCACCACACGCCTCATTTGCAAAAATGCCTACCTAGTTAACAGACGCCAAAACAATTATTGCAGTCCTGTACATTTTGATCTCCACCGATGATCACAACTGTAAGGATGGACCCGGAGCCCTGGGATCAAAAAGCAGATGACAAGTTTAGCGCTTTTTATTCCCAGCCTTCGGATTCATCTTGTAAGGCAAGACCCTGAGTCGTTGGATTAAAAGAAGAAAGGATGGATATTCTGAATGGAATCCCAACCCTCCATTTTGATTCTCTTTAATTCTCAGATATCAGATTGTGTCCTTTTGAATCTAAACCCTCCGTCTCCACTGATGAGATCCTGACCCTCCATGATGAGCAACCATTCCCTATAAATACCTACATGCAATACTGTAGAAGGGACAGACAAAAACGGTGGTGATGATTATAGTGGAAAGACTCTGAAATTTGATTCAGTCTTACTACTTTGCCATTCTAAGCTTTTGAGAAACTTTAGAAACCAGTTTTCTTAAGTATCTTCATCGAAGGAGTTCTGAATCCTGAAATTTTCATTTTCAGTGCCTGTTCATTACTCTGTAAGACCATTTTCGTTTAGTTTCATCCTCACAGCCCTAATATTAGTACATTACTCTCCAAGCTCAACTTCATTTCGACCTGGTTCCCATTACTTTGAGTAAGTACTACTCCTTCGGCCGTCAGCATTCACCTCTGCAAGATTCGTGGATTTCAGAGTCATTCCATTTGTCTCCTCAACTTCCCACAGGTAAGCGTCTAAACTATTATTTTGTCAAACACCCTTGTTTATTTTTTTTTTTCAGTTTTCCTTTAAAATTTCTTTGATATTCAGTCGCACTACATCTCAAAATAGATTACTTAGGTCAATAGTTATTCCCAGTATCTTCTTTTATTCCATTCATTCCATTTATGATCATTTAGCTTTCATTCTCTTCAAGAGTAGATGTTCGAGTCCTCAGCGGCTCATAAATACTCTAAGGACTATAGGTAAGAGTATCTTAATAAGAATTTTTGGGACTGAATAAAGAGCGGTATAGTAAAAGGGTTAAATAGGATGGGGAACAAAATTATGTTGAACAGATAAGTCATGAGGTCGGGCCACGGAACAAGCCCAGGGGATGATACAATAGATCGGGAATCAAAATAAGCTTGGATCCCGAGCAAGCAACTTAAAGAGATCGAACCCAAGAGTTCAGATAAAGCTATCATGCAGGAGATCGAAAAGGAGTTTGGTCTTTCATCGTCCTCCTAGTTATAAGGTCCTGTAGGCCAGGAAAAGCTTTTACACGGGTTTCATATATATTCGGCACTCCACCCCCTAAAAAAGAGGGGGTCAAGAGAGACCCTTTACTTGAATTCTTAGTCTCAATGTCCTTACAAAACGCCATTGTAACATCCTCCCGGTAGCAACTCCGTACATTCTACTGTTCCGGTGACCGGTGTCGGTCCGGACAGCTAGAACGTCCGGAAAAATATTTAAACTAAAGTCAGGAACCATAATTAACTCAAATATTAGTAAGAAAAATTTAGCAAAAATTTTAGAAATAAAATACAACCAAGTCAAATGAGCCGGTGCCCAAGCGATGGGTAGCAGGAGGAAGTTCGGTTCTACTTAACGAGGAGCCCTAGACCCGGGGAAAAATTCATAAAATAATTTTTGGGACTTCAGAGAAGGGTCATTTAGGTTCCTATGGCATTAGAATGCCAAGAAAATATTTAGAAAAATTTTTCAATCGGTACAGACAATTTTGACCCGTTAAGCCAAACGGAGGGCATTTTGGTCATTTCGCCTTCAGAGGTAATTTTTGGCCGACTTGTCCAGTTAAGTAAATAATTATTATGACTCAAAATATGAATAAACATTACTAAAAATTAAATTGAAATGTGGTAGAAAAGAAAAGCAAAGAAAAATCGAAATAATGCAAATAATGACATCACATGATGTCATTTATAAATTACTAACCAATCACAAGCTAATAAGCTTTCTTAAATACTTAAAAGAGACAAATTAAAGACCAAAGGAAAGGAAAAAAAACGTGAGCAGCTAGCTTCATCCTCCCAACCAGCCGAAAATGTAACACCCCTATGTTCGGTAGTGCGTTCTACTATTCCGGTGACCAGTGTTGCCCGGACAGCTAGGATGCCTAGAACTACACTTCAATACGAGTGGGAAGACATAAAATAATGAAATACAAGAAAATAAAATACAAGAAAAACAAAGGAAAAATAATAGCAAAGAAATGTAACCAAGTTAAACGAGCCGGGAAACCTAACGATGGGTGACCGCACCAAGAAGTCACGGCGTGAATCGTTGACTAGCCCTGGACCGCGGGGAACCCTGGAAAACATTTTTAGGACTTAAATAGAACCTTATTGAAGAATAAATATCATTAGAAAGATCAAAGAAAAATTAAATAATTAGTACAAAGAAAAGTGAGAAATCGAAAAACAGACAAAACCCGGTATTACCGAAAAATCGGGAATGCAACCCGAACAGGGGCATTATGGTCATTTGACATCCCGAATTGTCTTTTGACCTAAATTTCCATTAAAAATAAATAGTATTACACTTAGAAAATAAAATGAAAAATTAGTTTAGTGGTACCTAAAGTAAATAGCAAAAATCATGGGTTAAATGTGGAATAAGTGGGAATTTAACATATTATATGATTTAAAATTGTGAGTGGGTCACTAAGGGAATAAAATAAAACAAAGAGGGGCAGCTGTACTTCCACTAAACCAACAGAAACTTCATCTTCCTCATTTGGATTCAAAGTTGCCGAATTGAAGAAAATGGAAACCACCATGGCCATTTTTCATGCAAGCTCATCTAACCACTCATTTCACTTCTAATCACTTAGGTTCCTTCATTAAAGTTTTTCTACACATCACAAGGAAGATATTGATACCAAATTTGAGAAGTTTGGTGAAGTTTTAGCAAGTTACAATTAAAGGTAAGTTTACATTTTTGAGAATTCCTTTGTTAAACTTTATGTTCATGTTTATGGGTGTTAGTTTTGTGAAGGAAATTTTAAAGTTTAAATAGTTATTGAGATAGCCATTTTTGGACAGCCATGGGGTCACGCATTTAATGATTTATTACGCATATAATTGATGAGAAATAATGTTGATCATGGTGATTTAATATCCTAGTGAATTATTTCACATATATATGGTGATTTATGCACTTGGATGGGAATTGGTAAATTGTAGGGCACTTTGATGTTGAAGGACAATTTTCGGCAGCTTGGGAACACTTGAGTAAATGTATATATTCATGGAAGTGTAGGCAGAATATTGACCTAGAAGGATTGATGGATATGTATGGAGATTGATATTGTAAAGTGTATGTAAGATTTGTAATGGTTAGGTGTGTATGTAATGGTACTTAGAACTTGTAAATGTGAATTATATTTGGTGTGTTGAGGGTAATTGTAATCTGCCCAAAGTAATGTTAGTGTAAAGTAGAATATGCTTTTGGTAATGTACCAAAACAGATTGGTAGGGAAGTAAACATATTGCAAGGTAAATGTGTGTAATTGATGTGTGTTAAGCAAAGTAACCAAGGGCAGTATACATTTTAGCCAATAAGTTTAAATGTGCAACCTCAATTGGTATGAGACCAATTGGAGGTGGAACTAGGCACAAAATTTGCCAACTTTCATTGAGAAAGCATACCAAAATTCTGCTTGCAAGGTGACCTAAGAAAATGACCAATTCGGATTAGGTACAATTAGGACCTAAAAAATGACCAATTGGGCAGCAGTGAGTTTTTAGGCCATAACTCACTCAAAACAGGTCCAATTGACCTGAAATTTTAACCATGAATAGTTAAGACCCATACCTACAAGTCTTATGAAGACACCAAAACCCATAAATGACAAGAAGCAAGTCAAAAAGCTTGCACAAGTTCGGGTCCAAAAACTGGCCGAACCAAAGTTAACCAAATTGACCTAAAATTGACCTAATTTGATGCCATTTGACCAGCAATAGTATAATGACCATAACATGGTCTACTTAACTCGGATTGACCTGAAATTTTTTCCCGCGTGCAATAAGACATAGATCTACAAGATTGTAGGTTTGACCGAAACCCGAAAACCGAGGGAACTAGGCCGTCCGGCTAGGTCAAACTAGTATCCCGAAATCCAGCAAATTGCAATGAAATGCAAGAAAATGCAATATACATAGAATTGAGTTTGGTAACACGTACCAACCCTAAAACCCTATCGAATGTGACATATTAAGGACACCAAAACCTAATTTACCTTAAACGCATCGAGGGTCGGTATATTAGGTAATTGAGCAAATAATAGCCTTCAGTGAATTACTTATCGAACATTATCATTAGAGACAGTTTAATTTAGTACTGAAACACTTCAAATTGTGTTTCTCAGTTACCAAATACTCAGGAAAAGGGAAGGAAACACTGAGTCCAGACCGAGAGACAGTCATCAGAGGTTTGTGCACAACTAGTTTTCAACTGATTTTGCTTTGAATATTTCATATGATTAAATGACATATTTTTCTTATGTATTATGTTTAACAAGCATTGGATTTAATTCAATGATTATTGAAAATTGTTATAGTATGTATGAATTCAGCTTTGTGAAATGGTATTTCCACAAGTATTAAGCATTGTTATGGATTGAACAAATTATTTTTTGGAAAATTGTGATAGAACATGTTTTTAATTGTGAAGGTAATTTTCATGGAAAAATGCAAATTTATGATTTGAATTGTGATGAGCATAAAAATTATTGGATATTAGAATTGACTTTGAATCGAATTATATTGTGATTTATGCTCACTAAATGGATTGTAATATTGTTTTATATCTCACTATAGATGCTTGACTAGGTTATTACCCGTCTCTCTCATTTGTTGAGAAGACAATGGAGTTAGTTGTGTTTTGATTACCATGGTATGTGCACAGGCTTAGATTTTCCTCTGATTTGAGGTTAGATCTAAGTTTATTTTATCGTTATGGCCCTTGCGGAAGATTCATTATTGTGATGGTACTGTGCACGATGATTCGACCTCCCCGATCATAGGGAGTTGAATCTGATTCGACCTCCCCGACCATAGGGAGTTAGAATCACATCGAATATGGCCCTTTCGGATTAGTTTTGCATGGTTAGTGAGATAAAGAATGATTTTTGAGATAAAGAATGAGTTTTGAGATACTGAGATGATTTTTGAGATCTGAAGATGATTTTTGAAATACATAATGATTTTTGAGATACATAATGGCTTTTGAATGGTAAGGAATTTTGATTTCAATTATGGTTTATGTATAATTGATTTCGTTAGAATTATTTAAATGGATAGTCATGATTTGATAAATTGAATTTTGTGATCAAAGTCATTTATACAAATGATTTACATTATTGGCAATGAATATTTTGAGTGGTGGAATTTGATGAGTATTGATTTCCAAATTATTTCTTGTAAATTTTGTCAATGTATATTGTACTATGTTTTAAATTATAGTTGTGCTGCTCGAAGTTCACCACTCAATGATGACTTTGTATCTTTGTCGCAGTAAGAAGATCATAGAGCAGTAAGTAAATTTCCTTGAAGATATATTCAGATCAGCTCCAGGTATATCATAGGTATACCCATGTACACAGGTTTTGATGTATGCATGTAATAATATGTATGTAAATTATTTAGGCAGTTGTATAGAAACTCTTGTAAAATATTTTGGTATGTAATTAAATGTAAATTATTGTAAATGTAAATTTGAGATTTCATTTACTTGAATAGTTTTGTATTATATTTCTTGTATCTCAGTCTTTGAAAAATCACTGCGGATTTGAGTTGAGAAAAATGTTGTGTTGAGAAATATGTTGGAGTTGAGATTTGCAAATATATAATTTTTACAGGTTTTCTGAAGAACTGTTTTATCCAAAATACAGATGGCACTCTGCCAAAAATTTTTACAAAAATTCCAAATAATTCAAATGTGTCAATTCTATCACTTCAGTTCAAAAAGGTTTTAACACCTGTAAATAGTGCTCACCACTGTAAAAGAAGTAAGAAAAGTTTTGAAAATCCCTTGTAGTGTATTTAATGGGTTATCAGTAGACGGAGTTGGTAATTCATTAGGTATACTATGGGATCATGTTACATCTTACAAAGGGGTAGGGTGTGACATGTTTTAGTGGTATTAGAGCAATGGTTTTAAAGTGAATTTCGAACTGTGAATTTGAAATCTTTTTGTCGATAACTACAACTGCTCAAATATTTGATATATATAGTACATTTACATCATGAATGTGAACTAATGGAGAGGAATCTCCTTGTGTTGGTTGTACAGGAATATAAAATTCTGTGAGAAAAATGGAAGAGAAGAATGAGATAATAGAATAGTCTGTGATGGCAGAAGAACAAGTTGAAGCCCCAGCTCCACAAAATGTCGAAGGCCTGACTGTACCAGTTTTACCGGTACAAATTACTGCACAAATGGCCCAACAAATGGCCATTTTCTTTCAACAAATGGCTGATAATCTGTCAGCCCAAGCCCAAGTATAGACCCAACCCCCACAAGGGCATGTGAAATGGAAAAGAGGGAGAAACCTATGGGTCAGAGTTCGAACAGTAATTTGGGGAAGAGAAAAGAATTTGAGGAAACCCGAGCTCAGAAATATGATAGAGGCGGATCATCAGTGCAGAGACCACTAAGATCTAGTCGTCGAACAACTAGAAGTTCCTACCCTTCCCGCCAATGTGAAACTTGTAGAAGATATCATGGAGGTATTTGTCGTAAGGCCTCTGGAGCCTGTTACAATTGTGGAAAACTTGGACACTTTGCTAAAAATTGTACTAAACCACCTCGATCTGCTCTCCGGATTTCACAGACCGTCAGTCAGAGTCAAGATAGAAATAGAGTTAGTACTCCTCACCATTATAACACACTGAATCAACCCGAATATAGTAGCGCACCAGTCAGAGTGTCCACTATGCGCCAAGGAGAAAGAGCAGAAACTTTAGATGTAGCTGCTGGTAAGTTCTTAATCTTGGAAAGAAACAATTAGTTATTATTTGACCCCAGCACTACTTAGTTGTGTGTTAGTGTCAGAACTGTATGTTCTGTTGTTATTCCTTTACATGGAAATGAATTTTGATGTATTAGTGACTAGTCCTTTAGGGTAATAACTATAATAACAAGTATGATTAACATTAATTTGGAAGAATTGTTAACTAAAAGTATTTTCTAACATGCCATAAATTATAAAGCTAATTGGCAAGCCTACTTAATGTAAGGCAAGAGGACCTAAAAGTAAGTTACAGTAATAGAATTGCTCTAGATGAGGGCAAAGATGTTACTGTTAGAAATTATTAATGGATATTGTAATCAGAATCGATTTAGGATATTAGTGGATACGAGAAAGATAAGATGTTAGAAAACCTAGCCCATGAGGTTATAACGTAGTGACTATATAATGTTCTCAATGTTTGTATTGTAAGCTGCAGATTACAGTACCGACACGAGATTATTGTGTAGAGCTACGTGCTTCCTCATGGTACAATAAATTAAGAATATTTGTAAGCAATCTATAATTTGATACAGTTACACCCGAATAGAGTACTAGTACTGGAAATAAATATGAAAATTTTAGTCAGAAATTTAAGACTTCAGAACTAGCCTATCAAACGACTACATTTGTAAGGTAGCTATAGTCAGTGACTCGGTTACATTAATGTGAATTACCTGTACCACAGTAATTGCTATAAGCTTAGAGATATCAGTACGACTTATCATCCTCAGATGGATGGACAGTCGAAACAAGTGATTCGGGTAAATTTTGAAACTCATTGAGTTTCTATAAATAATGAAACGAAATGATAATAATAACCTGTAAAATGTAATAAGCCCCCGAGAATATACTGAGAACTTGTGTCATTGAATTCGAGGGGTGATGAGACAGATACATCCCACTAACAGAATTTGTATACATTAATAAGTGTTAAGCTAGCATATAAGTGGCACCCTATGAAACATCGTAAGGGAACAGATAACTATGGATTTTGTGATGAAATTTCTGAGGACACAGAATAGTGATGATGCAGTATAGGTTATAATTGACAGACTAACCAAGTCTGCTCACTTTTTGCCAGTCCGGATGGACTATATCCTGGAAAGATTAGCCAGATTGTACATATATGAAATTGTAAAATTGCATGGAGTGCCAGTATCAATTGTGTCTGACAGAGATCCTAGGTTCACTTGTAGATTCTGGGGTAGTCTTCAGAGAGCCCTAAGAACTAGATAGAACTTCAGCACAGCATTCCACCCGCAGACAGATGGCCAACCTGAAAGAGTTATTCAGATATTGGAGGATATGCTACTGGCTTGTGTCATTGAGTTTGAAGGTAGTTGGGATACACACTTGCCTTTGATTGAGTTTGCTTATAACAACAACTACCAATCAAGCATTGAGATGCCTCCATATGAAGCTTTATATGGCAGAAAGTGCAGAACTCCCTTATGTTGAGATGAAGTAGGTGAAAGGAAAATGATTGGACCAGAAATTGTTCAGCAGACAGAGGAAAAGATTAGATTGATCAGAGATAGACTAAAGGCTGCATCAGACCGTTAGAAGTCTTATGTTGGTTTGAAAAGAAGAGATATTGAGTATGCAGTGGGTGATAAAGTATTCCTCAAAGTTTCTCCTTGGAAGAGGATTATGAGATTTGGCAGAAAGGGGAAACTAAATCCTCGTTTCATCGGACCATATGAAGTTTTGGAAAGAGTGGGTCTTTTGGCATATCGGTTGGCATTACCTCCAGAGCTAGCAAGGATACACAGTGTCTTCCATGTGTCTATGTTAAGGAGGTATAGATCAGACCCATCTCATGTATTATCAATTGAAGAGATTGAGGTAAATCTAGACCTCTCATATGAGGAAGAACCCATAAAAATTCTGGCATATGAGGTGAAGCAGCTGAGGAACAAACAGATACACCTGGTTAAAGTGCTGTGGAACCATCATTCAGGCCAGGAAGCTACTTGGGAACGTGAAGAGAATATGAGGAGACAACACCCACAACTGTTCAGAGACTAATGCCAGCTAAAATTTCGAGACGAAATTTATTTAAGGGGGGGAGAATTGTAACACCCCTATGTTCGGTAGTGCGTTCTACTGTTCCGGTGACCAGTGTTGCCCGTACAGCTAGGATGCCTAGAACTACACTTCAATATGAGTGGGGAGACATAAAATAATGAAATACAAGAAAAGAAAATACAAGAAAAACAAAGGAAAAATAATAGCAAAGAAATGTAACCAAGTTAAACGAGCCGGGAAACCTAACGATGGGTGACCGCACCGGGAAGTCACGGCGTGAACCGTTGACTAGCCCTGGACCGCGGGGAACCCTGGAAAACATTTTTAGGACTTAAATAGAACCTTATTGAAGAATAAATATCATTAAAAAGATCAAAGAAAAATTAAATAATCAGTACAAAGAAAAGTGAGAAATCGATAAACAGACAAAACCCGGTATTACCGAAAAATTGGGAATGCAACCCGAACAGGGGCATTATGGTCATTTGACATCCCGAATTGTCTTTTGACCTAAATGTCCATTAAAAATAAATAGTATTACACTTAGAAAATAAAATGAAAAATTAGTTTAGTGGTACCTAAAGTAAATAGCAAAAATCATGGGTTAAATGTGGAATAAGTGGGAATTTAACATATTATATGATTTAAAATTGTGAGTGGGTCACTAAGGGAATAAAATAAAACAAAGAGGGGCAGCTGTACTTCCACTAAACCAACAGAAACTTCATCTTCCTCATTTGGATTCAAAGTTGCCGAATTGAAGAAAATGGAAACCACCATGGCCATTTTTCATGCAAGCTCATCTAACCACTCATTTCACTTCTAATCACTTAGGTTCCTTCATTAAAGTTTGTCTACACATCACAAGGAAGATATTGATACCAAATTTGAGAAGTTTGGTGAAGGTTTAGCAAGTTACAATTAAAGGTAAGTTTACATTTTTGAGAATTCCTTTGTTAAACTTTATGTTCATGTTATGGGTGTTAGTTTTGTGAAGGAAATTTTAAAGTTTAAATAGTTATTGAGATAGCCATTTTTGGACAGCCATGGGGTCATGCATTTAATGATTTATTATGCATATAATTGATGAGAAATAATGTTGATCATGGTGATTTAATATCCTAGTGAATTATTTCACATATATATGGTGATTTATGCACTTGGATGGGAATTGGTAAATTGTAGGGCACTTTGATGTTGAAGGACAATTTTCGGCAGCTTGGGAACACTTGAGTAAATGTATGTATTCATGGAAGTGCAGGCAGAATATTGACCTAGAAGGATTGATGGATATGTATGGAGATTGATATTGTAAAGTTTATGTAAGATTTGTAATGGTTAGGTGTGTATGTAATGGTACTTAGAACTTGTAAATGTGAATTATATTTGGTGTGTTGAGGGTAATTGTAATCTGCCCAAAGTAATGTTAGTGTAAAGCAGAATATGCTTTTGGTAATGTACCAAAACAGATTGGTAGGGAAGTAAACATATTGCAAGGTAAATGTGTGTAATTGATGTGTGTTAAGCAAAGTAACCAAGGGCAGTGTACATTTTAGCCAATAAGTTTAAATGTGTAACCTCAATTGGTATGAGACCAATTGGAGGTGGAACTAGGCACAAAATGTGCCAACTTTCATTGAGAAAGCATACCAAAATTCTGCTTGGAAGGTGACCTAAGAAAAGGACCAATTCGGATTAGGTACAATTAGGACCTGAAAAATGACCAATTGGGCAGCAGTGAGTTTTTAGGCCATAACTCACTCAAAACATGTCCAATTGACCTGAAATTTTAACCATGAATAGTTAAGACCCATACCTACAAGTCTTATGAAGACACCAAAACCCAGAAATGACCAGAAGCAAGTCAAAAAGCTTGCACAAGTTCGGGTCCAAAAACTGGCCGAACCAAAGTTGACCAAATTGACCTAAAATTGACCTAATTTGATGCCATTTGACCAGCAATAGTATAATGACCATAACTTGGTCTACTTAACTCGGATTGACCTGAAATTTTGCCCCGCGTGCAATAAGACATAGATCTACAAGTTTATAGTTTTGACCGAAACCCGAAAACCTAGGGAACTAGGCCGTCCGGCTAGGTCAAACTAGTATCCCGAAATCTAGCAATTTGCAATGAAATGCAAGAAAACGCAATATACATAGAATTGAGTTTGGTAACACGTACCAACCCTAAAACCCTATCGAATGTGACATATTAAGGACACCAAAACCTAATTTACCTTAAACGCATCGAGGGTTGGTATATTAGGTAATTGAGCAAATAATAGCCTTCAGTGAATTACTTATCGAACATTATCATTAGAGACAGTTTAATTTAGTACTGAAACACTTCAAATTGTGTTTCTCAGTTACCAAAGACTCAGGAAAAGGGAAGGAAACACTGAGTCCAGACCGAGAGACAGTCATCAGAGGTTTGTGCACAACTAGTTTTCAACTGATTTTTCTTTGAATATTTCATATGATTAAATGACATATTTTTCTTATGTATCATGTTTAACAAGCATTGGATTTAATTCAATGATTATTGAAAATTGTTATAGTATGTATGAATTCAGCTTTGTGAAATGGTATTTCCACAAGTATTAAGCATTGTTATGGATTGAACAAATTACGTTTTGGAAAATTGTGATAGAACATGTTTTGAATTGTGAAGGTAATTTTCATGGAAAAATGCAAATTTATGATTTGAATTGTGATGAGCATAAAAATTATTGGATATTAGAATTGACTTTGAATCGAATTATATTGCGATTTATGCTCACTAAATGGATTGTAATATTGTTTTATATCTCACTATAGATGCTTGACTAGGTTATTACCCGTCTCTCTCATTTGTTGAGAAGACAATGGAGTTAGTTGTGTTTTGGTTACCATAGTACGTGCACAGGCTTAGATTTTCCTCTGATTTGAGGTTAGATCTAAGTTTATTTTATCGTTATGGCCCTTGCGGAAGATTCATTATTGTGATGGTACTGTGCACGATGATTCGACCTCCCCGACCATAGGGAGTTAGAATCACATCGAATATGGCCCTTTCGGATTAGTTTTGCATGGTTTGTGAGATAAAGAATGATTTTTGAGATAAAAAATGAGTTTTGAGATACAGTATGATTTTTGAGATACAGTATGATTTTTGAAATACATAATGATTTTTGAGATACATAATGGCTTTTGAATGGTAAGGAATTTTGATTTCAATTATGGTTTATGTATAATTGATTTCGTTAGAATTATTTAAATGGATAGTCATGATTTGATAAATTGAATTTTGTGATCAAAGTCATTTATACAAATGATTTACATTATTGGCAATGAATATTTTGAGTTGTGGAATTTGATGAGTATTCAGATTTCCAAATTATTTACTGTAAATTTTGCCAATGTATATTGTACTATGTTTTAAATTATAGTTGTGCACCACTGAGTTCACCACTCAGCGATAGCTTTGTATGCTGTTGCAGGTAAGAAGAGCATAGAGCAGTAAGTAAATTTCCTTGAAGATATATTCAGATCAGCTCCAGGTATATCATAGGTATACCCATGTACACAGGTTTTGATGTATGCATGTAATAATATGTATGTAAATTATATGAGCAGTTGTATAGAAACTCTTGTAAAATATTTTGGTATGTAACTAAATGTAAATTATTGTAAATGTAAATTTGAGATTTCATTTACTTGAATAGTTTTGTATTATATTTCTTGTATCTCAGTCTTTGAAAAATCACTGCGGATTTGAGTTGAGAAAAATGTTGTATTGAGAAATATGTTGGAGTTGAGATTTGCAAATATATATTGAAGTGCTTTTTACAGGTTTTCTGGAGAACTGTTTTATCCAAAATACAGATGGCACTCTGCCAAAAATTTTTACAGAAATTCCAAATAATTCAAATGTGTCAATTTTATCACTTCAGTTCAAAAAGGTTTTAACACCTGTAAATAGTGCTCACCACTGTAAAAGAAGTAAGAAAAGTTTTGAAAATCCCTTGTAGTGTATTTAATGGGTTATCGATGAAGCGGAGTTGGTAATTCATTAGGTATACTACGGGATCATGTTACATCTTACAGAGGGGTAGGGTGTGACATGTTTTAGTGGTATCAGAGCAATGGTTTTAAAGTGAATTTCGAACTGTGAATTTGAAATCTTTTTGTCGGTAACTACAACTGCTCAAATGTTTGATACATATAGTACATTTACATCATGAATGTGAACTAATGGAGAGGAATCTCCTTGTGTTGGTTGTACAGGAATATAAAATTCTGTGAGAAAAATGGAAGAGAAGAATGAGATAATAGAACAGCCTGTGATGGCAGAAGAACAAGTTGAAGCCCCAGCTCCACAAAATGTCGAAGGCCTGACTGTACCAGTTTTACCAGTACAAATTACTGCACAAATGGCCCAGCAAATGGCCATTTTCTTTCAACAAATGGCTGATAATCTGTCAGCCCAAGCCCAAGTACAGACCCAACCCCCACAAGGGCAGTGTGAAATGGAAAAGAGGGAGAAACCTATGGGTCAGAGTTCGAACAGTAATTTGGGGAAGAGAAAAGAATTTGAGGAAACCCGAGCTCAGAAATATGATAGAGGCGGATCATCAGTGCAGAGACCACTAAGATCTAGTCGTCGAACAACTAGAAGTTCCTACCCTTCCCGCCAATGTGAAACTTGTAGAAGATATCATGGAGGTATTTGTCGTAAGGCCTCTGGAGCCTGTTACAATTGTGAAAAACTTGGACACTTTGCTAAAAATTGTACTAAACCACCTCGATCTGCTCTCCGAATTTCACAGACCGTCAGTCAGAGTCAAGATAGAAATAGAGTTAGTACTCCTCACCATTATAACACAGTGAATCAACCCGAATATAGTAGCGCACCAGTCAGAGTGTCCACTATGCGCCAAGGAGAAAGAGCAGAAACTTTAGATGTAGCTGCTGGTAAGTTCTTAATCTTGGAAAGAAACAATTAGTTATTATTTGATCCCAGCACTACTTAGTTGTGTGTTAGTGTTAGAACTGTATGTTCTGTTGTTATTCCTTTACATGGAAATGAATTTTGATGTATTAGTGACTAGTCCTTTAGGGTAATAACTATAATAACAAGTATGATTAACATTAATTTGGAAGAATTGTTAACTAAAAGTATTTTCTAACATGCCATAAATTATAAAGCTAATTGGCAAGCCTACTTAATGTAAGGCAAGAGGACCTAAAAGTAAGTTACAGTAATAGAATTGCTCTAGATGAGGGCAAAGATGTTACTGTTAGAAAATATTAATGGATATTGTAATCAGAATCGATTTAGGATATTAGTGGATTCGAGAAAGATAAGATGTTAGAAAACCTAGCCCATGAGGTTATAACGTAGTGACTATATAATGTTCTCAATGTTTGTATTGTAAGCTGCAGATTCTGATGCAGGCACGAGATTATTGTGTAGAGCTACGTGCTTCCTCATGGTACAATAAATTAAGAATATTTGTAAGTAATCTATAAATTGATACAGTTACACCCGAATAGAGTACTAGTACTGGAAATAAATATGAAAATTTTAGTCAGAAATTTAAGACTTCAGAACTAGCCTATCAAACGACTACATTTGTTAGGTAGCTATAGTCAGTGACTCGGTTACATTAATGTGAATGACCTGTACCACAGTAATTGCTATAATCTTAGAGATATCAGTACGACTTATCATCCTCAGATGGATGGACAGTCGAAACAAGTGATTCAGGTAAATTTTGAAACTCATTGAGTTTCTATAAATAATGAAACGAAATGATAATAATAACCTGTAAAATGTAATAAGCCCCCGAGAATATACTGAGAACTTGTGTCATTGAATTCGAGGGGTGATGAGACAGATACATCCCACTAACAGAATTTGTATACATTAATAAGTGTCAAGCTAGCATACAAGTGGCACCCTATGAAACATTGTAAGGGAACAGATAACTATGGATTTTGTGATGAAATTTCTGAGGACACAGAATAGTCATGATGCAGTATAGGTTATAATTGACAGACTAACCAAGTCTGCTCACTTTTTGCCAGTCCGGATGGACTATATCCTGGAAAGATTAGCCAGATTGTACATATATGAAATTGTAAAATTGCATGGAGTGCCAGTATCAATTGTGTCTGACAGAGATCCTAGGTTCACTTCTAGATTCTGGGGTAGTCTTTAGAGAGCCCTAAGAACTAGATTGAACTTCAGCACAGCATTCCACCCGCAGACAGATGGCCAACCTGAAAGAGTTATTCAGATATTGGAGGATATGCTAATGGCTTGTGTGATTGAGTTTGAAGGTAGTTGGGATACACACTTGCCTTTGATTGAGTTTGCTTATAACAACAACTACTAATCAAGCATTGAGATGCCTCCATATGAAGCTTTGTATGGCAGAAAGTGCAGAACTCCCTTATGTTGAGATGAAGTAGGTGAAAGGAAAATGATTGGACCAGAAATTGTTCAGCAGACAGAGGAAAAGATTAGATTGATCAGAGATAGACTCAAGGCTGCATCAGACCGTTAGAAGTCTTATGTTGGTTTGAAAAGAAGAGATATTGAGTATGCAGTGGGTGATAAAGTATTCCTCAAAGTTTCTCCTTGGAAGAGGATTATGAGATTTGGCAGAAAGGGGAAACTAAATCCTCGTTTCATCGGACCATATGAAGTTCTGGAAAGAGTGAGTCCTTTGGCATATCGGTTGGCATTACCTCCAGAGCTAGCAAGGATACACAGTGTCTTCCATGTGTCTATGTTAAGGAGGTATAGATCAGACCCATCTCATGTATTATCAGTTGAAGAGATTGAGGTAAATCTAGACCTCTCATATGAGGAAGAACCCATAAAAATTCTGGCATATGAGGTGAAGCAGCTGAGGAATAAACAGATACACCTGGTTAAAGTGCTGTGGAACCATCATTCAGGCCAGGAAGCTACTTGGGAACGTGAAGAGAATATGAAGAGACAACACCCACAACTGTTCAGAGACTAATGCCAGGTAAAATTTCGAGACGAAATTTATTTAAGGGGGGGAGAATTGTAACACCCCTATGTTCGGTAGTGCGTTCTACTGTTCCGGTGACCAGTGTTGCCCGGATAGCTAGGATGCCTAGAACTACACTTCAATATGAGTGGGGAGACATAAAATAATGAAATACAAGAAAAGAAAATACAAGAAAAACAAAGGAAAAATAATAGCAAAGAAATGTAACCAAGTTAAACGAGCCGGGAAACCTAACGATGGGTGACCGCACCGGGAAGTCACGGCGTGAACCGTTGACTAGCCCTAGACCGCGGGGAATCCTGGAAAACATTTTTAGGACTTAAATAGAACCTTATTGAAGAATAAATATCATTAGAAAGATCAAAGAAAAATTAAATAATTAGTACAAAGAAAAGTGAGAAATCGAAAAACAGACAAAACCCGGTATTACCGAAAAATCGGGAATGCAACCCGAACAGGGGCATTATGGTCATTTGACATCCCGAATTGTCTTTTGACCTAAATGTCCATTAAAAATAAATAGTATTACACTTATAAAATAAAATGAAAAATTAGTTTAGTGGTACCTAAAGTAAATAGCAAAAATCATGGGTTAAATGTGGAATAAGTGGGAATTTAACATATTATATGATTTAAAATTGTGAGTGGGTCACTAAGGGAATAAAATAAAACAAAGAGGGGCAGTTGTACTTCCACTAAACCAACAGAAACTTCATCTTCCTCATTTGGATTCAAAGTTGCCGAATTGAAGAAAATGGAAACCACCATGGCCATTTTTCATGCAAGCTCATCTAACCACTCATTTCACTTCTAATCACTTAGGTTCCTTCATTAAAGTTTGTCTACACATCACAAGGAAGATATTGATACCAAATTTGAGAAGTTTGGTGAAGGTTTAGCAAGTTACAATTAAAGGTAAGTTTACATTTTTGAGAATTCCTTTGTTAAACTTTATGTTCATGTTATGGGTGTTAGTTTTGTAAGGAAATTTTAAAGTTTAAATAGTTATTGAGATAGCCATTTTTGGACAGCCATGGGGTCATGCATTTAATGATTTATTATGCATATAATTGATGAGAAATAATGTTGATCATGGTGATTTAATATCCTAGTGAATTATTTCACATATATATGGTGATTTATGCACTTGGATGGGAATTGGTAAATTGTAGGGCACTTTGATGTTGAAGGACAATTTTCGGCAGCTTGGGAATACTTGAGTAAATGTATGTATTCATGGAAGTGCAGGCAGAATATTGACCTAGAAGGATTGATGGATATGTATGGAGATTGATATTGTAAAGTGTATGTAAGATTTGTAATGGTTAGGTGTGTATGTAATGGTACTTAGAACTTGTAAATGTGAATTATATTTGGTGTGTTGAGGGTAATTGTAATCTGCCCAAAGTAATGTTAGTGTAAAGCAGAATATGCTTTTGGTAATGTACCAAAACAGATTGGTAGGGAAGTAAACATATTGCAAGGTAAATGTGTGTAATTGATGTGTGTTAAGCAAAGTAACCAAGGGCAGTGTACATTTTAGCCAATAAGTTTAAATGTGTAACCTCAATTGGTATGAGACCAATTGGAGGTGGAACTAGGCACAAAATGTGCCAACTTTCATTGAGAAAGCATACCAAAATTCTGCTTGCAAGGTGACCTAAGAAAAGGACCAATTCGGATTAGGTACAATTAGGACCTGAAAAATGACCAATTGGGCAGCAGTGAGTTTTTAGGCCATAACTCACTCAAAACATGTCCAATTGACCTGAAATTTTAACCATGAATAGTTAAGACCCATACCTACAAGTCTTATGAAGACACCAAAACCAAGAAATGACCAGAAGCAAGTCAAAAAGCTTGCACAAGTTCGGGTCCAAAAACTGGCCGAACCAAAGTTGACCAAATTGACCTAAAATTGACCTAATTTGATGCCATTTGACCAGCAATAGTATAATGACCATAACTTGGTCTACTTAACTCGGATTGACCTGAAATTTTGCCCCGCGTGCAATAAGACATAGATCTACAAGTTTGTAGTTTTGACCGAAACCCGAAAACCGAGGGAACTAGGCCGTCCGGCTAGGTCAAACTAGTATCCCGAAATCCAGCAATTTGCAATGAAATGCAAGAAAACGCAATATACATAGAATTGAGTTTGGTAACACGTACCAACCCTAAAACCCTATCGAATGTGACATATTAAGGACACCAAAACCTAATTTACCTTAAACGCATCGAGGGTCGGTATATTAGGTAATTGAGCAAATAATAGCCTTCAGTGAATTACTTATCGAACATTATCGTTAGAGACAGTTTAATTTAGTACTGAAACACTTCAAATTGTGTTTCTCAGTTACCAAAGACTCAGGAAAAGGGAAGGAAACACTGAGTACAGACCGAGAGACAATCATCAGAGGTTTGTGCACAACTAGTTTTCAACTGATTTTGCTTTGAATATTTCATATGATTAAATGACATATTTTTCTTATGTATTATGTTTAACAAGCGTTGGATTTAATTCAATGATTATTGAAAATTGTTATAGTATGTATGAATTCAGCTTTGTGAAATGGTATTTCCACAAGTATTAAGCATTGTTATGGATTGAACAAATTATGTTTTGGAAAATTGTGATAGAACATGTTTTGAATTGTGAAGGTAATTTTCATGGAAAAATGCAAATTTATGATTTGAATTGTGATGAGCATAAAAATTATTGGATATTAGAACTGACTTTGAATCGAATTATATTGTGATTTATGCTCACTAAATGGATTGTAATATTGTTTTATATCTCACTATAGATGCTTGACTAGGTTATTACCCGTCTCTCTCATTTGTTGAGAAGACAATGGAGTTAGTTGTGTTTTGGTTACCATAGTACGTGCACAGGCTTAGATTTTCCTCTGATTTGAGGTTAGATCTAAGTTTATTTTATCGTTATGGCCCTTGCGGAAGATTCATTATTGTGATGGTACTGTGCACGATGATTCGACCTCCCCGACCATAGGGAGTTAGAATCTGATTCGACCTCCCCGACCATAGGGAGTTAGAATCACATCGAATATGGCCCTTTCGGATTAGTTTTGCATGGTTAGTGAGATAAAGAATGATTTTTGAGATAAAGAATGAGTTTTGAGATACAGTATGATTTTTGAGATACAGTATGATTTTTTGAATACATAATGATTTTTGAGATACAGAATGGCTTTTGAATGGTAAGGAATTTTGATTTCAATTATGGTTTATGTATAATTGATTTCGTTAGAATTATTTAAATGGATAGTCATGATTTGATAAATTGAATTTTGTGATCAAAGTCATTTATACAAATGATTTACATTATTGGCAATGAATATTTTGAGTTGTGGAATTTGATGAGTATTCAGATTTCCAAATTATTTACTGTAAATTTTGTCAATGTATATTGTACTATGTTTTAAATTATAGTTGTGCACCACTGAGTTCACCACTCAGCGATAGCTTTGTATGCTGTCGCAGGTAAGAAGAGCATAGAGCAGTAAGTAAATTTTCTTGAAGATATATTCAGATCAGCTCCAGGTATATCATAGATATACCCATGTACACAGGTTTTGATGTATGCATGTAATAATTTGTATGTAAATTATTTGAGCAGTTGTATAGAAACTCTTGTAAAATATTTTGGTGTGTAATTAAATGTAAATTATTGTAAATGTAAATTTGAGATTTCATTTACTTGAATAGTTTTGTATTATATTTCTTGTATCTCAGTCTTTGAAAAATCACTGCGGATTTGAGTTGAGAAAAATGTTGTGTTGAGAAATATGTTGGAGTTGAGATTTGCAAATATATATTGAAGTGCTTTTTACAGGTTTTCTGAAGAACTGTTTTATCCAAAATACAGATGGCACTCTGCCAAAAATTTTTACAGAAATTCCAAATAATTCAAATATGTCAATTCTATCACTTCAGTTCAAAAAGGTTTTAACACCTGTAAATAGTGCTCACCACTGTAAAAGAAGTAAGAAAAGTTTTGAAAATCCCTTGTAGTGTATTTAATGGGTTATTAGTAGACGGAGTTGGTAATTCATTAGGTATACTACGGGATCATGTTACATCTTACAGAGGGGTAGGGTGTGACAGAAAATGTCTTTCTCTCCTCCATAAACATTTTCTTTCATCTCTCTTTCATTCCCATGAATTCTCACCATTAAAACCTAAATTGCCTTCATTAAAAATTGTCTACCTCTTTTGGGGAAGTGTTTGGTTACTAAGAAAAGTTAAGGAAATGAAGGATTGTGAAGGGACAAAAAGCTCATGCAAAGGTTAGTGCTTACTTATGCTAATATTCCTTTATTTCCATGTTAAGGACTTGAATTTAGTATGAAATTGTAAGTTAAATGGACTAAATTCATGTGTATACATACCATGGATTTCAGCTGCCCTAAGGAAGGAATAGGATTGAGTGTTGATGATGGACTTAGAATGAATTAGAGCTTATGTTTAAAGTGTATAAACACATATATAATGAATGGAAGTGTGTAACTAAGGTGTATGGGTGAATTGCAATGAGAAATTAGGGTTTTAAGGGTGAAAATTGTACTTGACATTTGAATTGAGTAATGGACATTTTAGTGGTCAATTAGTGACCATTTTAGGTATGTTGACCATGAATTGGACTAAAAAATAGGATTGCAAAGTGAAGATGTAGGCTGCCCTAGGACAGTTGCAGAGGGACTGAAAATTTAGTCCAATTACATAGCCATAACTTGGGCTGTGTTGGTCCAATTGGTGTTTGGCCAATTGGACATGAAACTAGGCTTATAATGACACATTTTTGCTGAAGAAACCATGCCCAAAAGACCAAAGCAAGAGGACCAAAACTTGGCCAAAATCCGGATCCTCCTGCACACTGCAGAAATGACCAAATGAACAGTAACTGTTCATTTGGTCATAACTCACTGTAGATTTGGTCAATTGACCTGAAATTTTTACAGAAACAAGTTAAGACATAGAAAAACAAATTTCATGAAGAAACCTACCCCAAATTATGACCAGAACCTAACCCAAATGGCAGTCACAGTTACTGTTCAAACCTGCAACTCTGCAGATTTTCATTTGAGCAGTAATGTTTGGATGGCTATAACTCTCTCTAGAAAACTCGGATTTAGGCGATTCTTGAACCGATGAAAACCTAAGGCATAGTAGAACATTTCATATGAAGAAAGTTAGACCAAATTATGAACTTAACTTGATCAAATTACTGACCAAATTTGGACCAAAATCTGCCAAAACCCAAAAGTGCAGCATGAACAGTGCATGTGAACAGTAAACTTATTTTGGCCATAACTTGAGCTACAAAACTCCAAATGGAGTGATTCAAAAAAGGAAATTCAACTAGACAAAATAAGGAACAACTTTCATGTTTACCATTTCCTCAAATTCCTACTGCAATAGTGCCCAATGGAATAGTAAAATTGAGTTAGCAAAATTGAAAATTTTGCTTCTCTTGGTTTAAGCTTAAAAATGGTATTAATGCTTAATGCCAACAAGTTTTAAATGAAAAATGTGGTATGTTTGAAGTGCCAAAGTCAATGTACATATTTTCTATGCAAAAGTCAACATTTTTGTTGACCAATGAGGTGAATAGTGTCACCAAAACCAAAAATTGGCAATTTTGCCAAAATGACCTAAGCTTTGAGAAAGTGACCAAAACCAACAAGTTTTGAATACAAAATGTGGTATGTTGGGAGTATTAAAACTAATGTACCTATTTTTTATGCAAAACTCAATATTTTAGTTGACTAATGAAATGAATAGTGACACCAAAACTTGAAATTCAAATTTTGAAATTAGAAATGCATCTAGGGGACTTTAAATTGCAATTGGCAATTAATACTAGCAAATGTAAAACTCAAAATGTGGGATCTTGGTCTAATAAGAATTAATATATTCATTAAGTATAAAAAGGTCAACATTTTGGTTGACTAGTAAGGTGAATAGTAATCAAAATGATTAGTAAATTAAGATGAAGACCTAGAACCAATTCTAAGCTTAAATGCTTAGAATTGTATGACAAATATGGACTATGCATCCTAGTCAAAATTGTTAAAAAGAAATTTAGGCCATAAATTTGAAATCCATGAAATATTCATGGATTACTTGAAACATGAAAAATAAGTCACCTAATTGATGTGAATAGATAGTTAGAGCACATATGCTCATCACAAATGGAATTCATAAAATATTAGAAACTCAACTTGAAATATAAAATTTGTAATTACATAAGTAGATTCTTGAATGTATAAATAAGAAAGGAAAAATGTTTTGAATACAATGGTACATGTGAACCATTGTTTAGAATTGTGATCAATATGAATAACATAATGAATGGACAAACAAACCGTATTAATGTATGAATGAGACATTAGTTCTCATTATTGTAAAGAGGAGAAGTATTTTGAATACAATGGTATAAAAGGATAATTGATGTGAATTGTGATCATATAAATGATCAAATGAATGTATGAATTATGATTAAAATTTATCATGAAATAATGAAGTCATAAAGCACAATATATTAATATTTTAAAATATTAAATGCCCTAGTATACCTAACAAGATTGGTTTGGATAGTTTGGCATGCCAATAGGGTATTGTTTTAGCAGTACTGCGAAAGGCTTTATGCCTGTATTCATGGCTTTATGCCCGTATTCATGGCTTTTATGCTCGTATTTATGGCTTTTATGCCAATTATGTGATATCATGGCTTTTTAGCCATACTGACTGCATACGTGGTTGACGTTCTGCGTCCCATGGTATGACGGCCCGAGGCACCGCGGTGTCCAGTGCCAACGACCCGTTATCCAGTCCAGTCATCCAGTATAGGTTACTTGGGCATGGAAAAGTATAACTGTTATTGAACTGATTATTAAAGAAAATACGAAAATTAAGTATCAGGAATGATTACAAAAATACAAAGAAGCTCAAGATCACGAAGAAAATAATTAACGAAATGCATGAAGAAGTTAATATCATAAAACATGATTAGCCCTCGACTAAACAATAAGTTAGTAATTATTCATCTCTTATGAACACAATAGCAAGGAAATTATTATTTTTATTTGCATATTATATTTTCTTGTATTATTGGCACCACTAAGCTTTATACTTAGCACGTCGCTTTTGCAACGCGTAGGTACTGAAGATTTGGACAGAGGGCCCAGTAGACCACAGATTCGGTAAGGCAGTTCACAGTTCTGCATAGTGTCTGTGTCACCTCAACTTCTGCAGTGCATTGGTAGGACACTAAGTGTCATTTTGGCATTCTGTAATAAATTTTGTTTTTCTCATATGTAATGAAACTTATGTAATGTATTTTGATTTTCATGTAAATAATGCAAATTTGTGCTTGTAAATGGAAAAGTGAATATTGATCTGTGACTGTTACATGACTATCAAACGAGATGAATGATTGACAATTGTAATTGAAAAATGAATGGTTGACAAATGTTGAGATGATGATTATTGGAGTTTGAGAGTAATTGAATACGAATATATGAATATTGGAAGTGTTTTTCACAGGTTCCGAAGAACTGTTTTCTCCATTTTTAGCCGGTACTCTGCCGGATTTTCTTTAAAATTCTCGGAACCTCAAATAAATTATAATTTCGATAAAGGGCTTAAATAAATTATATTTCACAAGTTATATTCAAAAGGAAGAATAAAAATGAATTAAGATAAAATAGAGTGCTCGGCACACTGAGTGGCATAACTTGCTCGACTACACTGTAGTCGGGTAAGGGGTGTCACAGCCATCCTAGCAAACACATTAAGAGTTCAGGAGAGAGTTCTTACACGAGCTCGGCTTAATTTTTAAACATAATATATTAAGAGATCGGGGGAGAGTTCTTACCCATGCTCAGCTTAATTCTTAAACGCAATATATTAAAGAGATTGGAGGAGAGTTCTTATCCGAAATCTCTTTTAAATCTTAAACAAAATACATTAAGAGATCGGAGGAGAGTTCTTACCCGATTCTCATCCAAAGTTTTAATAGAATGTGGAGATCGGAGGAGAGTTCTTATCCGAGATCCTTCGCTTAATTTTTAAACAGAATACTTTAAGAGACTGGGGGAGAGTTCTTGCCTGATTCCCAGCCAAAATCTAAAAAATATGTACAGATCGGAGGAGAGTTCTTATCCGAGATCCTTCACTTAGAACTTTAAACAGAATACTTTAAGAGATCGGGGGAGAGTTCTTACCTGATTCTCATCCAAAATCTTAAAAAGATATGTGGAGATCGGAGGAGAGTTCTTATCTGAGATCCTTCACTTAAAACTTTAAACAGAATACTTTAAGAGATCTGGGGAGAGTTCTTACCCGATTCTCATCCAAAATCTTAAAAAATTGGAGGAGAGTTCTTATCCAAGATCCTTCACTTAAAACTTTAAACAGAATACTTTAAGAGATCGGGAGGGATTTCTTACCCGATTCTCAGCCAAAATTTTAGTAAAATATGTGGAGATCGGAGGAGAGTTCTTATCCGAAATTTTCCACTTAAATTAATACATCAAGAGATCGAGAGAGAGTCCTTACCCAAATTCTCTTTACTAAAACCCAAATTAAAATATCACAACTTAAATACACAAAGTAACCCCCAAATAAAGATCCACTACCCGACACCTACTCACTAAGGGTCATCTCATGTACTCGTGTTCTTGGGCAGCCCTAAATAGTGAAATATCAAATATTCCTTTTATCCTTATGAAGGATTAACATCATCACTCCAACCCCCCACTTGCCAATTTTAATTTATAAAGAGCATAATGTTAAATCTGCTTACCCTCGTTGAGGGACGAGGTGGGGTTCCTAACACCTTTCCCACCCGTATACGGACCCCAAACCTAGAATCTCTATTTTCGAAGTAGTTTCTTCTTAATTTACCTTTAAAAATGGTTTTCTTTACTTTTCCTCAAAATTAAAGGGGTGACTCCTCACTTTTCCCACTTCGGTGAGAGCTTCGTCTAGGCGACCGCAAAAACCCTTGCGACAACCTACACTGGACCCTCCAGCGATACTTCTCCCCAACCAAACTGAAAAACAACCTGTAACTCCATCCCAAAAGATCAAGAAGTAGAATTTATAACTCGGAGTGGGAGATGTTATGGAAATAATGAGATGGAAAAGAAGAAGGGGAAAGTAAAAATGGGAGAGCCACAAGAGAATACGGAGGATGGGGCTGAGAGGGTTAAGAAGGGGGAACCTACTGAATGAAAAGAAGAGGAAGAACTATTGCTACAAATAATGAAGCAGAGTGAGTATGACGTCATTGAGCAACTGAAAAAGATGCCTGCTCAAATTTCATTGCTATTGCTAATCCTAAGCTCAGAAGTGCATCGCTAAGCTTTGCAAAAGGTTCTGGACCAAGACTTTGTGAACCCCGATATCACACCGGGCAATTTGAGAAAATAGTGGGGCAAATTTAGGTGTCCAGTTTTGTCACTTTCATGGAAAATGAGATAGATCCAGCTAGCTTAAAGCACACCAAAGCTCTACATGTGGTAGTCAAATGCAAAGGGTGCATAGTTGCCAAAGTCTTGATTGACAATGGATCTGCCCTCAATGTCTTACCTAATGCCACCTTGGCGAGACTACCTATGGACCCATCAGCCATCCACCAAAGTGCCATAGTGGTAAGAGCCTTTGACGATATGAAAAGAGAGGTACTTGGGGACATTGATTTGCTGTTGCAGATCGGGGCATGCACTTTCAATGTCACTTTCAATGTGATGGATATCGAGCCTGCATACAACATGTTGTTGGGGAGACCCTAGATCTATTCGGCAAACGCCATGCCTTTGACTTTGCATCAGAGGATTAAGTACATCATGGGCGGCAAAATCATCACAGTAAGAGGGGAGGAAGCCATGCTAGTCACCAAGCCCCAATTGGTTCCTTATGTGGAAACAACTGAAAGGTCCTTGGAAAGTTCTGTCCAAGCACTAGAGTTACAAGGAACTACCCTGAGGGATGAAAGGGCTGCAGCTATGGTTGCGAAGGTAATGTTGAAAAGCGGCTATGAGAAGAGCAAGGGATTGGGCGCCGCATTGCAGGGAATTGTTGAACCAATACCAACTATTCAGAAGGTCGGCCGTTCCGGCTTGGGATATGAGGAAGATGCACTCATGGATGGGAGATCTGGATGAGAAACATGCTCCGGGATCAAAGGTTTGACCGGAGAGTTGGGAAAATGAAAGTTGTCTCGAAAATCACCGATGTTTTCACCAAGCCAATCATTCAGAATCCAAAAGAAGGTGAAGAATTTACTAAAGAACCATCCGTTGATGTCATACAACTTGACTCCCTATCTGAGGCACTAATCTCGCCAATCACTGAGGGGCAAGAGCTAGATAATTAGGAAGCAAAAGACATTCTTGTGCTCAATCTTGAGTAAAGTACATTTTATTATTAACACTTGATCATTTTGTCCATGGTGACAAGTGTAGTGCTGTAAATGGACCCCTTTTTTATGATTAAAGTATTAATGAATTACTAAGAGCATTTTGTGTCCAATTCTCTTTTCTTTTCGCCATCAAAATCCATTTTTAATATGCTCTACATTCATTTCTTCAGGACCATTGACTAATTCACACCTAATAACTCAATTGACTCAGAAGTTCCTTATGTAAACTTTGAAACTCCCATAACTGCCATTGGTTCAAGTGATTCCGAAGAAGAACCAGTAGAAGAATGGGGTGAAAGAGACAAACTTTCCCTGGTGCCTTGTGAGGATGAAACGCACACCATAAATCTGGGGTCTGAGGAAATAAAGAGGGAACTTAAGGTCGTGAATAGTTGAGAATTAGAAAGTATAGTCAGTTTGCTCAAGGAATTCCTGGATGTATTCTCATGGAGCTATGATGACATGCCGGGACTAGACCCTCAAATAGTAATGCACAAAATCCCTCTGATTCCTGGGACAATTCCAGTGAAACAGAAGCTGAGAAGAATGAACCCTGACACGCTACTCAAAGTTAGGGACGAGTCAAAAAGTAGTATGATGTAAGATTCCTAGAAGTGGTCAAATACCCTCAATGGATAGCCAACGTCGTCCTAGTAATGAAGAAGGATGGAAGAGTCAGGGTGTGTGTTTATTATAAGGATCTCAATAAGGCGAGCTTGAAGGATGAATTCCCTCTCCCTCACATAGATGTAATGGTAGACAATGCTGCAGTACTGGCGAGATGTTCGTGTATAGACGAAGCATCAGGGTATAACCAAATCCCCATGGATGAAGAGGACAAAGACAAAACTGCTTTTATCACCCAGTGGGGGGTATTCTGTTATCGAGTCATGCCATTTGGATTAAAGAATGCTGGAGCTACCTATCAATGTGCCATGGTCACATTATTCCACGACATGATGCACAAAGAAGTGGAGGTGTATGTGGATGATATGATTATCAAATCCAGAGAGGGAAAAAGTCATGTACAGGTATTGAGAAAGGTGTTTGAAAGGCTTAGGAAATATCAACTGAGATTGAACCCGGCTAAGTGTGTGTTCGGAGCTAGGTCCGGTAATTTATTAGGATTCATAGTAAGTGAGAAGGGAATAGAAGTGGATCCATATAAAGTTCGAGCCATTCAAGAAATTCCATCCCCAAAAATAGAAAGGGAGGTGCGCAGTTTCTTGGGAAAACTGAACTACATCTTGAGGTTCATCTTTAACCTCACTACTAAAGCTGAGCCCATTTTTAAACTACTCCGGAAGAATAACACCGCTCGGTGGGATCAAGTTTGTCAAAAGGCTTTTGAAAAGATGAAACAGTACCTGTCAAACCCACCAGTATTGGTTCCTCCAGTGATGGGAAGGCCGTTGATTTTGTACATGGCAGTTCAGCAGAGTTCAATGGGGTGCGTTCTGGGGCAGCACGATGACACGCAGTGAAAAGAAAAAGCCATTTACTATTTAAGCAAGAAATTCAATGATTGCGAGTTGAGATACTCATTCCAAGAGAAAACTTGTTGTGCATTAGCGTGGATGGCAAATCGACTCAAGCGTTACATGTTGAATCATAAAACATGGCTCATTTCCAGAATGGACCCAATCAAGTATATATTTAAAAGCCCATTCATGCCAGGGAGGATAGCAAAATGGCAAGTCATACTCTCTCAATATGACATTATCTACATGACAAGAAAGGCAGTAAAGGGGAGCGTGATTGCTGATCTCCAGGTAGAAAACCCAATCCACAATTATGAAGCCCTAGATTTTGAATTCCCTGATGAGCATGTTAATGAGGTCAGCAGCAAGGACAAAGAATCGACTGATGTATGGGAAATGTATTTCGACAGAGCGATCAACTGGTCCGGTAATGGGATTGGAGCGGATTTGATATCCCCTTATGGAAAACACTTCCTAATAGCTATCAATCTGAGGTTCGACTGCACCAATAATGTTGTGAAATATGAAGCCTGTGTGGTGTGTTTATAGGCTACCATCGAAATGAAGGTCAGGAAGTTAAAGGTGTGCGGAGATTCAGCCTTGATCATTTACCAAGTCAAAGGGGAATGGCAAACTAAAGACCCGAAACTGATCCCATATCAAAAGTACCTCCTGGAATTGATCAAGAAATTTGAAGAGATTTCCTTCACTCACATCAATCATGACAAGAACCAATTTTGTCGATGCCTTAGCCACCCTGGCTGTCATGGCTCAGATGGAAGAGGGACAGACAACACAAGTATTGCAAATCAAAGCAAGGAGTGAGCCGGTTTACTGCCTCATGATCAAAGAAGAAACTGATGGTAAACCCTGCTATCATGATATCCAGGTCTACGTCAAAATCAGAGAATACCCTCCAGGGGCAAGCAGAAATGAAAGAAGGATGATCAGGAGATTAGCACTGGGATACTTCCCCAGCGGTGAAATTTTGTACAAAATGAGCTCCAATGGCAAATTGTTAAGGTGCGTGGATGCAAAAGAAGCAAGGAGGATCCTTTTTGAGACTCATGAGGGGAATTGTGCTACTCACGCCAATGGGCATATGATGGCCAAGCAAATCATGAGACGGGGATACTTTTGGACTACTCTGGAAAAAGACTGCATCGAGTACTTTCAAAAGTGTCATAAATGTCAAATCTATGCTGATCCGATAAATGTCCCGCCTCATCAGTTGTTTAACCTAGTCTCGCCTTGGCCTTTTGCAATGTGGGGCATCGACGTAATTGGTCCCATTAATCCCAAGGCATCCAATGGGCACAGGTTCATCTTGGTGGCTATTGACTACTTCTCCAAATGGGTCAAGGCAACATCATATGCTCGTATCACACAGAATACATTAGTCAAATTTCTCAAGAATAATGTCATCTGCTAACACGGTCTCCCCAGCAAAATTGTCACTGACAATGCTAAGAATTTGAACAGCCCGAAGATCCAAAGTTTGTGTGACCAGTACAAAATCCGGCATCCCAATTCCTCACCATACCGTCCCCAAATGAACGGAGCAGTGGAAGCCGCTAACAAAAACCTCAAGAGAATAATCCGGAAGATGACCGTCACTTACAAAGATTGGCATGATATGCTTCCCTTCGCCCTTCATGCTTATCGAACCTCCGTAAGAACATCGACTGGAGCAACTCCATACTCATTGGTTTACGGGATGCAGGTTGTTTTACCTATAGAGGTAGAAATTCCCTCCCTGAGAATTCTAAAAGAGTCAGAAATTGACGAGTCCGAACGGATTCAACCGAGGTTAGATCAGCTGAATCTCATAGATGAGAAAAGACTAACGGTAGCGTGTCATGGGCAATTATACCAAAGGAGAATGACTAGAGCATTTAATAAGGATGTTTGCTCGCGCGAGTTTCAATCAGGAGATCTGGTTTTGAAAAAGATCCTCCTAAATCAAAATGATCCTCGGGGCAAATAGTCACCAACTTACGAGGGACCCTATGTGGTTAAAAAGGCATTTTCTGGCGGTGCACTGATCTTGACTCATATGGACAGCGAAGAATTCCCTAAAGGAACGGAAGCGTGAAAAACACAAGTTTATACCATCGAATTCAAAAATTTTCACCTAGGGTCACATGCATCATGCAAGATTTATTTTTATCTATTTGATTTCAATGATAAACAACATATTAAAACTCTTTTAATATGTTTTTGGATCTGTATTTGCCATTTAAGATTTTAAAATTAATCAGATTAATTTTATAACCCTAGATTAAATCAAGAACGATTGCACTATCCTCTTGATGTACTGCAGCGTGTCTGCGCCTTTGAGATTCGTCTTCAGGACACCAGATGTTGTCCCTCTAGCTTGTCCACACCAAGAACACCTATGGCAGCCCAGCTTCTAAAGCTTTTTCTATTAATTAGAAATTCAAGTTCTGCCTTTTAAGAGATTAGAGATGTAAACAGGACACTAGAAACAATTTCTAGTATTCTTAATTCAAGAGATTGATGGCTAATCTCTTTGAATTGATGAGAGATGAAGAAGAATAGAGGGAGGGCTGAAAAATGGTGTGAAAAAGGAGTGTGGCTGCTGGTTGTATTTTATTTTCTCATAACAACACTTAAATAGCTAGGTTAACACATTAAACCCTTGCCACATGTCACCCTTTGATTAGCTCTAGGTTTAAGTGACCCAATCACATTGTGCCAAGTGTCAAACCTATATTTAATCTTGATTTTAATAATCTTACATGATTTAAAAAAAACATTTGGCAAGCTTATGTGTTATGCCATGTGTCAGCATCTCATGGTGCCACATGTTACACTACAAAATGACCAAAATGCCCATGTGTCTTAATTTTGAATTCTTAACCCAAAATAATTATTTTCTTCTTCTAATTAATTTATATCAAATATAAATTAATTAATTAATCTCTATTAATTAATTTCTCATTAATTAAATTCATATTTAAACACTTTAAGTATAAATTTAACTTATATTATACATCCAATAAATTAGATTTGGTTTCAAGTCATGCTAGGGACTTTGCAATCTAATTGCAAACCAAACCTATTTAATTAATCAATTAAACTCTTTAATTAATTAATTAAATCATATTTAATTAGGTGATAACTTGTGTATGTGTGTGACTTACTAGGCTCATCACTAATTGGCAATGAGACATGATATCAACTCTTAATATCATCAGAACACTTTCTTACCATAAATGATTTCTCTAAATCATTTTATGAACCTCATAGACCATGGTTAACACCTAGCATAGCATGCCATGGCCACCCAATTAGTAATAAGGTTTACCTTAAATGAACCTATAATCATATGTTACCATGCACTAGAATCTCTCTGTTACAAAATCCCAACTCAAGCTGGAGTCATAGTTTATGTCAAACTCCATTTGTTATGAATATTATGTTCTCTTTTAATTCAGTTCTTGATTAAAAAGATTTTCTCATCATAAACTCTTTTCTGAATAAATCTATCTGTCCTAACCAGGAACTTGAAACATCAAGAACAATTAAATGAACATAGGATTTTATCTCTATTTACTTAGAGGAACAGATTCCATCTTGATCAACACCTACCTCCATATATAACTAGTAGGAGCCAACACATGCCCATATACCCATACACAGTACAAGTATGAAAGCAGTATCAAACTCAAACTACCTATATACAAGATAACTGTGTTATCTCAGGTCTAAAGATTATATGCACTGATATGATTTATGACAAAACATTGACAAGTGTAAACTCCATGTGCTTGTCATAAGTGTCACTGGTTCGGCCTACTTATCATTTATAAGTGCCTATCATGTTTGTTATATGGCATGAGACTCACCATTCCATCTTATTTATATCTCATATAAATAACTTGGGAACAAACATGAATACAATCTTTCTGGATAAGTCATGTCCTTATTATGAAGTATCCTCGATTGTGAACCTATTTATGATACTTCGTGCTAGAAATATTGTCACTCATATTCTTAACAACTTAAGAATAATATTTCTAACAAAATATCAATGGACCTTTTCTATTACACATAAATATATTATGTAAACAGAAAAGTGGAAATGCCTATTATTAATAAAAATATGTACAAGATACATACTAAATGATATGTTCTAGGGCATACTACTAACAATCTCCCACTAGCACTACAGCCATTCATTACAATATCTTATACCTATCTTCTCAAGATGTCGATCTAACTGAGTCTGTGACATAGGCTTAGTGAATGGATCAGCTAGATTTTCAGCTGATGCTATTTTCTGCATGGCTACATCGTCTCGCCTAACTATTTCTCTGATAATGTGGTAGCGCCTTTCTATGTGTTTGGATTTCTGGTGAGACCTTGGTTCCTTAGCCTGTATGACTGCTCCATTTTTGTCACAGTGTAGTGGAACTGCTGACTCAATGGAAGGAACTACTGTAAGTTCTGTCACGAACTTCTTTATCCAAACAGCTTCCTTTGCAGCATCTGATGCAGCAATATACTCAGCCTCTATAGTGGAATCTGCAGTTGTGTTCTGTTTGGAACTCTTCCAACTGACTGCACCTCCATTACAAATGAACACATATCCAAAGGTAAACTTTCTATCATCGATATTTGATTGGAAATCAGAATCAGTATAACCATCCAATTGCAAGTCCCCACCTCCATAAATCAAGAATAAATCCTTAGTTCTTCTCAAGTACTTAAGAATATTCTTGACAGTTATCCAGTGTTCCAAACCTGGATTGGATTGATACCTGCTAGTCAAACTAACAGCATATGCGATATCCGGCCTAGTACACAACAAACATACATTAAACTTCCAATAGCCGAAGCATATGAAATCCTGGCCATCTTATCTCTTTCTTCAGGTGTCTTTGGAGACATCTCTTTAGAAAGATGGATACCATGTCTCACTGGTAACAATCTTCTCTTGGAATCAAGCATGTTAAACCTCTTTAACACCTTTTCCAAGTATAGACTTTGGGACAAACCAATTATTTTTTTCGCTCTATCTCTATAGATGTGAATCCCAAGAATATAGGTTGCCTTGAAGGAACGGAAGCGTGAAAAACACAAGATTATACCATTGAATTAAAAAATTTTCACCTAGGGTCACATGCACCATGCAAGATTTATTTTTATCTATTTGATTTCAATGATAAACAACATATTAAAACTCTTTTAATATGTTTTTGGATCTGTATTTGCCATTTAAGATTTTAAAATTAATCAGATTAATTTTAGAACCCTAGATTAAATCAAGAACGATTACACTAACCTCTTGATGCACTGCAGCGTGTCTGCGCCTTTGAGATTCGTCTTCAGGACACCAGATGTTGTCCCTCTAGCTTGTCCACACCAAGAACACCTATGGCAGCCCTTGAACAGCCCCTAAAGCTTTTTCTATTAATTAGAAATTCAAGTTCTGCCTTTTAAGAGATTAAAGATGTAAACAGGACACTAGAAACAATTTCTAGTGTTCTTAATTCAAGAGATTGATGGCTAATCTCTTTGAATTGATGAGAGATGAAGAAGAATGGCTGGAGAGGCTCAAAGTGGCGTGACAAATGAGAGGAGAGGCTGCTGGTTATTTTTTCTTTTCATAACCACACTTAAATAGCTAGGTTAACACATTAAACCCTTGCCACATGTCACCCTTTGATTAGCTCTAGGTTTAAGTGACCCAATCACATTGTGCCAAGTGTCAAACCTATATTTAATCTTGATTTTAATCATCTTACATGATTATAAACATTTGGCAAGCTTATGTGTTATGCCATGTGTCACCATCTCATGATGCCACGTGTCACAATCGTGAAATGACCAAAATGCCCTGTGTCTTAATTTTGAGTTCTTAACCCAAAATAATTATTTTCTTCTTCTAATTAATTTATATCAAATATAAATTAATTAATTAATCTCTATTAATTAATTTCTCATCAATTAAATTCATATTTAAACACTTTAAATATAAATTTAATTTATACTACACATCCAATAATCTAGATTTGGTTTCAAGTCATGCTAGAGACTTTGCAATTTAATTGCAAACCAAATCTATTTAATTAATCAATTAAACTCTTTAATTAATTAATTAAATCATATTTAAATAGGTGATAACTTGTGTATGTGTGTGACTTACTAGGCTCATCACTAATTGGCAATGAGAAATGATATCAACTCTTAATATCATCAGAACTCTTTCTTACCATAAATGATTTCTCTAAATCATTTTATGAATCTCATAGACCATGGTTAACACCTAGCATAGCATGCCATGGCCACCCAATTAGTAATAAGGTTTACCTTAAATGAACCTATAATCATATGTTACCATGCACTAGAATCTCTACATTACAAAATCCCAACTCAAGCTGGAGTCATGGTTTATGTCAAACTCCATTTGCTATGAATATTATGTTCTCTTTTAATTCCAGTTCTTGATTAAAAAGATTTTCTCATCAGAAACTCTTTTCTGAATAAATCTATCTGTCCTGGCCAGGAACTTGAAACATCAAGAACAATTAAATGAACATAGGATTTTATCTCTATTTACTTAGAGGCAGATTCCATCTTAATCAACACCTACCTCCATATATAACTAGTAGGAGCCAACAGATGCCCATATACCCATACAGTACAAGTATGAAAGCGATATCAAACTCAAACTACCTATATACAAGATAATCGTGCTATCTCAGGTCTAAAGATTATATGCACTGATATGATTTATGATAAAACATTGACAAGAGTAAACTCCATGTGCTTGTCATAAGTGTCACTGGTTCGACCTACTTATCATGTATAAGTGCCTATCATGTTTGTTATATGGCATGAGACTCACCATTCCATCTTATTTATATCTCATATAAATAACTTGGGAACAAACATGATTACAATCTTTCTGGATAAGTCATGTACTTATTGTGAAGTTTCCTCGATTGTGAACCTATTTATGATACTTTGTGCTATAAATACTATCACTCATATTCTTAACAACTTAAGAATAAAATTTCTGACAAAATATTAATGGACCTTTTCTATTACACATAAATATATTATATAAACGGAAAAGTGAAATTGCCTTTTATTAATAAAACATATACAAAATACATACTAAATGATATGCTCTAGGGCATACTACTAACAATCTCCCAATAGAACTAGAGCCATTCATTACAATATCTTAAACCCATCTTCTCAAGATGTCGGTTTAACTAAGCTTGTGACAAAGGCTTAGTGAATGGATCAGCTGGATTTTTCAGCTGATGCTATTTTCTGCATGGCTATATCGCCTTGCCTAACTATATCTCTAATAATGTGGTAGTGCCTTTCTATGTGTTTGGATTTTTGGTGAGTCCTTAGTTCCTTAGCTCAGTATGACTACTCCATTGTTGTCACGGTGTAATGGAGCTGCGACTCAATGGAAGGAACTCTTGTAAGTTACATCACGAACTTTTTATCCAAGCGACTTCCTTTGCGGCATCGATGCGACAATATACTCGGCTTACGTAGTGGAATCTGCGATCGTGCTCTGTTTGGAACTCTTCCAATCGCACCTCCATTACAAATGAACACATATCTAGAGGTAGACTTTCTATCATCAATATCGATTGGAAATCGAGAATCGGTATAACCATCCAATTGCAAGTCTCCACCTCCATAAATCAAGAATAAATCCTTAGTTCTTCTCAAGTACTTAAGGATATTCTTGTGACTATCGATGTTCCAAACCTGGATTGGATTGATACCTGCTAGTCAAACTAACAGCATATGCGATATCCGGCCTAGTACACAACATTGCATACTTTAAACTTCCAATAGCCGAAGCATATGGAATCCTGGCCATCTTATCTCTTTCTTCAGGTGTCTTTGGAGACATCTCTTTAGAAAGGTGGATACCATGTCTCACTGGTAACAATCCTCTCTTGGAATCAAGCATGTTAAACCTCTTTAACACCTTTTTCCAAGTATAGACTTTGGGATAAACCAATTATTCTTTTCGCTCTATCTCTATAGATGCGAATCCCAAGAATATAGGTTGCCTCCCCTAAGTCTTTCATGGAGAATGTATTTGACAACCATACCTTTATAGTCATCAACATACATATGTCATTACCCATCAACAGATGTCATCTACATATAAGACAAGGAAAGTGATATACTTGTCACTAACCTTCTTATATACACATGGCTCATCCTCATTTTTGATAAAACCAAAAGATTTAATGGCTTCATCAAAACGGATGTTCCAACTCCTCGAAGCTTGTTTCAACCCATAAATGGATTGCTTTAGCTTGCATACTTTGGAACCATCTTGGGATTCAAATCCCCTAGGTTGTTCCATGAAAATGTTTTCTTCAATGTATCCATTGAGAAAAGCTGTTTTGACATCCATCTGCCAAATCTTATAATCATAGTATGCAACTATTGCTAATAAAATCCTAATTGATTTAAGCATGGCAACAGGCGAGAAAGTCTCCTCATAGTCTATTCCTTGCCTTTGGCGAAACCCTTTCGCTACTAGCCTTGCCTTATAGGTCTCTACCTTTCCATCAGAACCAATTTTCTTCTTGAAAACCCATTTGTTCCCTATAGGTACAATACCTTCAGGTGGGTCAACAAGATCCCAAACTTGATTCTTATACATGGAATCAATCTCGGATTTCATAGCTTCAATCCATTTTGAAGAGTCTATATCTGATATAGCTTCTTCATAGGTAAGTGGATCATCTCCATGATCTACTTCTTCATGAGTAGACAACTCTTGTTCTTCTTCATGAAGAAAACCATATCTCACTGGTGGGTGAGATACCCTGGTTGTTCTACGAGGAACAGCTGTAGATGTTTCATCAATGGGTATAAGTTGACTAGTTGGATCTATATCCATCTGATCTGTTGGTTGGTCAGAATTCTCCAATTCTAACTCTATTTGCCTTCTTTTGCCTCCTTCTTGAACAAACTGTTGTTCAAGAAATGTGGCATCTCTACTTATCACAACCTTTTGTGAAGTAGGCAAATAAAAATAATATCCAAAACTATCTTTTGGATATCCAACAAATCGACCTTTTACGATCGGTCTCCAATTTATCGGTGTTGACTTTTTGATATAAGCTGGACAACCCCAAATCTTAACATGCTTAAGACTTGGTTTTCTTCCATGCCATATCTCATACGGTGTGGAAGAAAGCGATTTTGATGGAATCCTATTCGAATATATAAAGCTGATTCTAATGCAAATCCCTAAAAGAAGATTGGCATATCAATATAGCTCATCATACTACGTACCATATCCAATAGGGTACGATTTCTCCATTCAGATACACCATTCAGCTGTGGCGTTCCTTGAGGAGTCAGCTGAGAAACAATGCTATGCTCTCTCAAGTATTCATCAAATTCAGTACTCAAATATTCACCTCCACGATCCGATCGAAGAGCTTTAATATTCTTTCCTGTTTGATTTTCTACTTCAGATTTAAATTTTTTGAACTTTTTAAAAGATTCATGCTTGTATTTCTTCAAATACAAATACCCAAACCTTGATTTATCATCAGTAAAGGTAATAAAATAATGAAAACCCCTTCTAGTCATTTCTTTAAATGGACCACATACATCACTATGTATTAGCTCCAAAATATTTTCAGCTCTTAGCCCTTGTCCAACAAAGGGTGATCTAGTCATTTTGCCTTGAAGGCAAGATTCACAAGTTGGAGTAGGCTCAGAGCCCAATGAGGATAGAATCCCCATTTTCTCCAATTTTGCAATCCTATCTTCTGCAACATGACATAACCTTAAGTGCCAAATATATTTTGAACTTGAGTTGGTTTTCACCATGGCATTGTATTCTTTTAGATTGCTATACTCTGGCCAGTGGAAACACTTTCTTACTGGCAATGGAAACACTTTCCTGTTGGCAGTGGAAACACTTTCCTTTGCCCTCATCAGCTTTAGTCTTCCTTTTCTGTTTAGCTATTTTCTTAGAAGGACTAGGAATCTGAGGTTTCTTTTTCCTATTGCCCTTCTTCTTGTTGGACTTTCCAGCAGAAGAAGATGCAACCAAAGCTACCTCTTTTCCTTTATTGCCTGGCATATTCTTTTGGGCAATAACCAGCATGTTGAGTAATTCAGCTAAGGTGCATTCCTGTTTAGTCATATGGAAATTTGTCACAAAATTCCCAAAAGACTCAGGAAGGGACTGAAGGATCAAATCCGTTTGTAGTTGGAAATCCATGTTGAAGTCAAGATATTCCAACTGCTCAATCAGCCGAATCATCTTGTGGACATGATCCCCAACATTACATCCCTCGGACATCCTCATACGGAATATTGTCTAGATATCTCATACCTAGCATTCTCTTGTGCTCACCATACAACTCTTGTAGGTGAAGGAGGATCTCACTCGCACTCTGCATGTTCTCATGTTGCTTCTGTAACTCATTACTCATGGAAGCAAGCATGTAACACTTAGCTCTCATATCATGCTCCTTCCACTTGTCCAAAGTTTCATGTTCCTCTTGTGTGGCCTCTGGAGGTAAGGGACCAGAACATTTGAATCTAGAACATATCCTATATGTTCAAGGTTTAGACAAGTTTCAAATTTCTTAGCCAATCGCATGATTAGGTCCTGTCAACTGTTGTCATCAAGTATGCTTGCAAGGATATTGGATGGTGGTGGTTGTTTTGTGCTCATTTTTATCAGAAAATTAACTGCAGAAAATAACCAGATTAATTAGTAAATGTATCATGTAATTAACCAAAATGATTATGGTCTTTTAATCAAATTGGTCCTCCCACTAACTTAGCGAATCCTACACTTCCAAAGTAGAAAACGGAAATCCTAGTTGGATGGATTTCTAGTGGGTGATTGAATTCTTATAATTCTATTGATCATCCTCAGGTACATCCATTATTGGAATTACAATAAACTATAAGTGAGCAACTCCTTGCCCATCACATCTCATGTGAGGTTCAATCCTTTACCTAGCCACTAATGCTCAAAATCTCAGGTACATCCATTATTGACTTATCTTGCATTAGTTAAGTTGATCCCATTGAGCGATAATTATGCAAATAATTTTAATGTCCTCAGGTACATCCAATATTGGCCACCAAACCATTTACATATTTACAACATCTCATGCTTAACAATTATTCTTAAGAAAATCTCTTAAATAAATTGCATCTTATGCAACTATTTAAAATTTCTTAAAATAATTGCCCCAATGGAGGGCTTATGTTATAATTACTTTAATTATACCATTTCCAACTTAATCATTTGTTTGGAAGATTTTATAGCCATCCTAATTACTATTAAGGTCTCACTTTGCACATTATCCATTTAGCATGCATATATCATATAATTGCATACATTCCCATACATCTCATGCATTCATGGATAAGCAGTAAATATGGTATGATCATGGACTTTCTAAGGGATTCAATTCTGAGCCACCAAGAATTGAATCAGGGCATTCCTAGGTGCATTTCATTCATTCATTTTACAAGAGTTGCTGAAGGAGTACATAATCAACACTTGATCTTGAATTCCTCCCACTGGTCCCACCAATACTCTTGACCTCCTTGAACTTCTTGCAATCCAATATTACATAGTAATCCTTGGCATACCAAGGCGAATTTACAAGAACTTAAATAAATGAAATTACAACCCAAAAAATATTACAAACTTAATAATACATGCCCAAAATAAATTAAAATAAATTAATTTACAATCCCAAAGAAACATAAAAGAAATAAATCCAATCACATTGGTCTTTTATAGTCCATGATCATCCATCATGCATATCACTATTTAACAATTAAATAAAACATACATACTTATATTAAATTGAATATCTCATATTCAACTTAAAAATCCAGATTTGAATATGATTCAAATAAATTTAAAAATTCAGATTTGAATCTCATTCAAACAAATTTAAAAATTCAGATTTGAATCACATTCAAACAACTTCAAAAATTCAGATTTGAATCACATTCAAATATTTTTAAAAATCAGATTTGAATCTCATTCAAATATTTTTTTAAATAATCAGATCTGAATTTTATTGAATCAATTTTAAAAAATCAGATTTAAATATGATTCAAACAACTTTAAAAATTCAGATTTGAATCACATTCAAACAACTTTTAAAATTCAGATTTGAATCACATTCAAACATTTTTTAAAATTCTGATTTGAATCATAATTTAATTGTGTGATTAAAACAACTAATTAAACACTTTAATTAGTCAAAGAATAGGCCTTAGATCATACAACAATTGCAGAATTAAAAGCCAAACCTTGAACCACCCATGGAACCATTGTTGCCGCCACCAATGGAGGCTTCACCATGTGTGCCGCCACACCTCATGATTCAACCAGCAATGAATCTCTTGATCTCATGATCAAACACACAATTAAATTATATAATCAACAATCTAAATGGCAAATATAGTGGCTCTGATACCAATTGAAGGCAGGCGTGAAAAACACACGATTATACCATTGAATTTAATATTTTCACCTAGGGTCACATGCACCATGCATTATTTTTTTTATCTATTTGATTTCAATGATAAACAACATGTTATAAATCTTTTAATATGTTTTGGATCTGTATTTGCCATTTAAGATTTTAAAATTAATCAGATTAATTTTAGAACCCTAGATTAAATCAAGAACGATTACACTAACCTCTTGATGCCTTTGCGATGTATGCGCCTTTGAGATTCGTCTTCAGGACACCAGATGTTGTCCCTCTAGCTTGTCCACACCAAGAACACCTATGGCAGCCCTTGAACAGCCCCTAAAGCTTTTTCTATTAATTAGAAATTCAAGTTCTGCCTTTTAAGAGATTAAAGATGTAAACAGGACACTAGAAATAATTTCTAGTGTTCTTAATTCAAGAGATTGATGGCTAATCTCTTTGAATTGATGAGAGATGAAGAAGAATGGCTGGAGAGGCTCAAAGTGGCGTGACAAATGAGAGGAGAGGCTGCTGGTTATTTTTTCTTTTCATAACCACACTTAAATAGCTAGGTTAACACATTAAACCCTTGCCACATGTCACCCTTTGATTAGCTCTAGGTTTAAGTGACCCAATCACATTGTGCCAAGTGTCAAACCTATATTTAATCTTGATTTTAATCATCTTACATGATTAAAAAACATTTGGCAAGCTTATGTGTTATGCCATGTGTCACCATCTCATGATGCCACGTGTCACACTGTGAAATGACCAAAATGCCCCTGTGTCTTAATTTTGAGTTCTTAACCCAAAATAATTATTTTCTTCTTCTAATTAATTTATATCAAATATAAATTAATTAATTAATCTCTATTAATTAATTTCTCATCAATTAAATTCATATTTAAACACTTTAAATATAAATTTAATTTATACTACACATCCAATAATCTAGATTTGGTTTCAAGTCATGCTAGGGACTTTGCAATTTAATTGCAAACCAAATCTATTTAATTAATCAATTAAACTCTTTAATTAATTAATTAAATCATATTTAAATAGGTGATAACTTGTGTATGTGTGTGACTTACTAGGCTCATCACTAATTGGCAATGAGAAATGATATCAACTCTTAATATCATCAGAACTCTTTCTTACCATAAATGATTTCTCTAAATCATTTTATGAACCTCATAGACCATGGTTAACACCTAGCATAGCATGCCATGGCCACCCAATTAGTAATAAGGTTTACCTTAAATGAACCTATAATCATATGTTACCATGCACTAGAATCTCTCTGTTACAAAATCCCAACTCAAGCTGGAGTCATGGTTTATGTCAAACTCCATTTGCTATGAATATTATGTTCTCTTTTAATTCCAGTTCTTGATTAAAAAGATTTTCTCATCAGAAACTCTTTTCTGAATAAATCTATCTGTCCTGGCCAGGAACTTGAAACATCAAGAACAATTAAATGAACATAGGATTTTATCTCTATTTACTTAGAGGAACAGATTCCATCTTAATCAACACCTACCTCCATATATAACTAGTAGGAGCCAACAGATGCCCATATACCCATACACAGTACAAGTATGAAAGCAGTATCAAACTCAAACTACCTATATACAAGATAACTGTGCTATCTCAGGTCTAAAGATTATATGCACTGATATGATTTATGACAAAACATTGACAAGAGTAAACTCCATGTGCTTGTCATAAGTGTCACTGGTTCGGCCTACTTATCATGTATAAGTGCCTATCATGTTTGTTATATGGCATGAGACTCACCATTCCATCTTATTTATATCTCATATAAATAACTTGGGAACAAACATGAATACAATCTTTCTGGATAAGTCATGTCCTTATTATGAAGTATC
Organism: Hevea brasiliensis; assembly: GCF_030052815.1. Lineage (NCBI taxonomy): Eukaryota > Viridiplantae > Streptophyta > Magnoliopsida > Malpighiales > Euphorbiaceae > Hevea > Hevea brasiliensis. The sequence goes on along the minus strand of NC_079510.1, from coordinate 18,827,678 downwards.
CTTGATTGTGAACCTATTTATGATACTTTGTGCTAGAAATATTGTCACTCATATTCTTAACAACTTAAGAATAATATTTCTAACAAAATATCAATGGACCTTTTCTATTACACATAAATATATTATGTAAACGGAAAAGTGGAAATGCCTTTTATTAATAAAATATATACAAGATACATACTAAATGATATGCTCTAGGGCATACTACTAACATGCCTCCCCTAAGTCTTTCATGGAGAATGTATTTGACAACCATACCTTTATAGTCGTCAACATACCTGTGTCATTACCCATCAACAGTATGTCATCCACATATAAGACAAGGAAAGTGATAGCACTGTCACTAACCTTCTTATATACACATGGCTCATCCTCATTTTTGATAAAACCAAAGGATTTAATGGCTTCATCAAAACGGATGTTCCAACTCCTCGAAGCTTGTTTCAACCCATAAATGGATCGCTTTAACTTGCATACTTTGGAACCATCTTGGGATTCAAATCCCCTAGGTTGTTCCATGAAAATGTTTTCTTCAATGTATCCATTGAGAAAAGCTGTTTTGACATCCATCTGCCAAGTCTCATAATCATAGTATGCAGCTATTGCTAATAAAATCCTAATTGATTTAAGCATGGCAACAGGCGAGAAAGTCTTCTCATAGTCGATTCCTTACCTTTGGCGAAACCCTTTTGCTACTAGCCTTGCCTTATAGGTCTCTACCTTTCCATCAGAACCAATTTTCTTCTTGAAAACCCATTTGTTCCCTATAGGTATAATACCTTCAGGTGGGTCAACAATATCCCAAAGTTGATTCTTATACATGGAATCAATCTCGGATTTCATAGCTTCAATCCATTTTGAAGAGTCTATATCTGATATAACTTCTTCATAGGTAAGTGGATCATCTCCATGATCTACTTCTTCATGAGTACTCTTGTTCTTCTTCATGAAGAAAACTATATCTCACTGGTGGGTGAGATACCCTGGTTGTTCTACGAGGAACAGCTGTAGATGTTTCATCAATGGGTATTGGTTGACTAGATGGATCTATATCCATCTGATCTGTTGGTTGGTCAGAATTCTCCAATTCTAACTCTATTTGCCTTCCTTTGCCTCCTTCTTGAACAAACTGTTGTTCAAGAAATGTGGCATCTCTACTTATCACAACCTTTTGTTAAGTAGGCAAATAAAAATAATATCCAAAACTATCTTTTGGATATCCAACAAATCGACCTTTTTCTAATCTGGTCTCCAATTTATCAGTGTTCAGTTTTTTTATATAAGCCGGACAACCCCAAATCTTAACATGCTTAAGAGTTGCTTTTCTTCCATGCCATATCTCATAAGGTGTGGAAGAAACTGATTTTGATGGAATCCTATCCAGAATATACAAAGCTGATTTTAATGCAAATCCCCAAAAGAAGATTGGCATATCAGTATAGCTTATCATACTACGTACCATATCCAATAGGGTACGATTTCTCCTTTCAGATATACCATTCAGCTGTGGCGTTCCTGGAGGAGTCAGCTGGGAAACAATGCCATGCTCTCTCAAGTATTCATCAAATTCAGTACTCAAATATTCACCTCCACGATCTGATCGAAGAGCTTTAATATTCTTTCCTGTTTGATGTAACACCCCCGTTTGCATAGCCTGGTAGATTTCACTGTTCCGGTGACCGGTGTCAGTTCGGACAATTAAGGAGATTAGAGCCTCATTTAAGACAACAGGAGAAGCCATAAACACAAATAATTAGTAATGTTTAATTAGTTAACTACAAATAAGAAAAACAGAACATAAGAGGTTAAACGAGCCGAGAGTCACAGCGATGAGTGACCTTCTCGGGAACGACTGCGAAGTCGTTTTAAACTCAAATTTCGAACCGTAAAGTGACTGCGGTCCTTAGGACCCTTATGGACACGATGGAAAAGAGAAAATCACGAAAAGAATGTTAAGTCGGTCAAATAATTAGGTCAGGGAGCCGGAAGAAATATTGGATTATTTGCAAACCGGGATGAACCGACGAGGGGCAATTTGGTCAATTGACCCCGAGAGCTGACTCCTGACCTAACTGTCAAATAAAATTGGAGAAAAGAAAATTTCGGAATCGAGAATTAAATTAAAAAACTAATAGAAAAAAAAAAGAAAAAAAAAAGAAGAAGAAGATAGAAAAGTTAAAGATGATGACATCATGAATGATGTCAATAAGAAATTAATTAAGTTATTTATTAAATGGGATTTTGTGGCCTTCCATCAACTAAAATAAATTAAGAAAAGAAAAAAATTAACAACAAAAAGTCATCTTCATCTTCTCAAAAACGTCACTCTCTTCTCTCCCTCACAAAACCACCATGAAAGCTCATTTTTGAGCTTGAAAAACTAAAATCAATCCATACAAAATTGTTCTACCATAAGTAGACCTTGTTTGGGCAACTAAGAAAGAAGATTCAAGGAAAAGAAAGAAAAAAATTTGAAGAAAAGGAGGAAGAAAATTCTGCTCAAGGTATAGTACTATAAACTTCAATTTTTATTGTTTAATTAGTGTTAGTGTGGCATCAAGAGCTTGTAAATAAACTTGAAATGAAATAAAATCATGGGAGAAGGACTAAACTGAAATTTTGGCTTGGTTGATGGGAGTATGATTGGTATGGTTTGATGTGTTTAAAGGGAATTAAAGATGTTAATAAACTTACATTAGTATGGTGTTAAGATGGAAATGCACCAATTGTGATTGAATGAGTGAGTTAGGGTTTCAATGCTAGGGTTTATGAACCAAAATTTGGAGAAATGCATAAATGGCATGTTTAACCTATTGTGAAATGAAATAATGGTCAATTATGACCAAATAACTTGTGTGGGAATGATAGGAATGAAAACTAAATTCGGAGGTCCAATGGTCATGCTGCTGGCAGCATGACCAAACCCACTTTGAAGGACCAAAACTCAAATTTTACAAGTCCAATTGATATGCCACCAATTGGAGATGAAAATAGACATAAAAGAGCACAATTTTCATTAAGGAACCATAGCCAAAAACTGACCAAAATTTGGTGAAACAATTGACCAAAGTGAGTTGATAGCAGGCTGCCACTGCACTAAACTGACCAAATGAACAGTAACTGTTCATTTGGTCATAACTCGAGCTAGGTAGGTCAAATTGACCTGAAATTTTACCAGCAATTAGATATGATATAGACCTAAAACTTTCATGAAGGACACCAACCCAAATTAGGCCATTAACCCTTTCAAAATCATTGAGCAAAATTAAATTACTGTACTGAGATTCTGCAGAATTTTTAGTTGAGCAGCAATGTTTGGATAGCTATAACTCTCTCTAGAAAACTCGGATTTAGGCGATTCTTGAACCGATGGAAACCTAAGACATAGTACAACATTTCATATGAAGAAAGTGAGACCAAATTATGAACTTAACTTGATCAAACAATTGACCAAAGTTGAACCAAAAATCTGACAGCACCTAAATTGCAGTATAAACAGTGCACGTGAACAGTAAACTTCTTTTGGCCATAACTTGAGCTAAAAAACTCCGATTGAGGTGATCCAAAAATGGGAATACACTTAAGACAATAAGGAACATTTTCTATGAAGGAAGTTTTGTCAAATTCCAACAGTAGATCGACCAATGGAATAGTGCAACTTCGGAAAACCAAAACCGAAAATTGGCAATTTTGCCAAAATGACCTAAGCTTTAAACAAATGACCAAAACCAACAAGTTTGGTGACCAAAATGTGGTATGTGGGTGAAGTTGGAGTTCCCATACCTATTAAGCCTTAGAAAGTCAATAATTTGACTTGAATAGTGCAGTGAATAGTAACCCGAAACACAAAATTTCGAGAACGTCGAATTTAACACGTTAGAGTTAGGTAAATGTGAAGCTAAGTTTATTTTGAATTTATTTTAAGTTCTAGTACTGAAACATTGTAAAATTATGTGTTTCAGTTGAAAAGAATATCGGGAAGGAACCCGAGGAACCGAGTCGAGGCTAAAGGACGACTCGTTTGAGGTTTGTGCACAATATTACTATGCTATAAAAAAATTCATTGATTAAATGAATGAAATATGCATTTTATTGTTGCTTTGAATTGTTGAAAGTATTGTGACCTTACTTATGATGTTTTGATTCAAATTGTGAAATTTATTGTGTATATTTGAAATGACAATGTTTAGCAAATTATTAAGATAAGTTTTGAAACCACAGTGTCATGACCATATATTTGAACACCTCACTAGCACGACTAGTGGGGGTAATTAGTTTCGAATTTTGATTCCTTCTCTGGAGAAGTGTTGAGGTGTGCCAGTAGAAGAGGATGTGAATGGATATCCATATATTTGAGCTAGCTAGCCTGTGATATGATTTCTCTTTAGCCTCTGGCTATTGAGATTCATATGATTTCTCTTTAGCCTCTGGCTATTGAGATTCTATTTGTTTCGAATGGCGTGATTTAACTGTGGGTTTTATGAAATGTGTTTTGATACTTTGAAATAAACTTGGTTTACATGTAAAATCTTACAATGCATGATTGTATTTAATTTTCATGTTTAGTCAAAATTTTGAATGAATGTGCTTTAAGTTTTGCATAAAGATTATTTTAGTATATTGTGCACCACTGAGTCTTAGTACTCGTGATAGCTTTATTCTTTGTCGCAGATACTGAGAGATTAGAGGAAGCGTGGTATTTCTTGAGGTGTGCGAAGTCATCAGCTTGAAGTCTTCGGGTATAATTTATACCCTAACTGTAAATATTTCTTTTGATGTATATATTGCACATAAATGTATGGACATGTACATGGGTCTTGAGCAGCTTGTACAAAGTTTATATAAAAGTTGTAATAAATTTTAATTTGGACTTTTTGAATGTAAATTTTAGTATGATGAATATATAAATTGTTTATTTTGAATGTAAATTTTAGTATGATGAATATATAAATTGTTTATCTTGAATGGAATATGAATAAATGATATTGATGGACAGTATTTTGAGAATTTTTGAACTTGTGAATTTTGAGAAATTGGTTGAGATTGAGTATGAATTTGAAGCAGTGGTTAGATAATTATTGGAAGTTCTTTTATTTCAGGTATTTGAAGAACGATTTTCTCAAAATACAGAGGAAACTCTGTCAAAATTTTTACAGAAATTGCGGAAAACTAAAATGGACCAAAAATATTAACTAGTTTTAATTTTAACTAAATGTTTTAAATACTTATTAGAAATGCTCACCACTTGTCAAAGATAAGAAAATTGTTTTAAAATCCCTTGTAGGGTACTTAATGAGTTATCGGTAGGTGAAGTTCGGTAGTTCATTAGGTATTCTACGGGATCATGTTATGCCTTACAGAGGGGTAAGGTGTGACATGCTTTAGTGGTATCAGAGCAAGTTTTTGAATTATGTTTTAAATTGTGAATTTGTGTTTTTCTTTGTTAAGTACAACTGCTCAATGTCCATAATTGTTACATACAGTGCATTACATCATGAATATGACCTAACGGAGGGAAATCTCCTTGTGTTATTTGTTCAGGAGATACCCTAACTTCAGCCTGAAATGGAAGAAGGGGATCGCTCAGTTGAGCAGTCTGTTGAAGCTGAGGCACAAGGGGAAGCCCCAGCTTTACCGAATGTCAGTGGGTCGACACAGACCCACAAATGCCGCAAATTCTCGCCTGATTCGCACAGAATAGCGGCAATGTTTCAACAAATGGCTGGGGTATGCTGCTCAAGCTCCACCCCAACCACTGTGGCACAACCACGCCTCGGCCAGATAGTTTGATAAATTGCTAAAGTATGGGGCTGCAGAATTTAAGGTACTGATGGACCCTTTAGAGGCAGAGCAATGGCTTGAAAGAATGGACAGAGTGTTTAAGAAACTGCATCGCCAAGATGAGCTGAAGTTGGAATATTACGTCGCCACTGCAAGGGATGCGTATGATTGGTGGAAGACCATCCCCACGGCTTTGAACCACCGATCTTGACCTAGGATGACTTCATCGGAGAGTTCGCATGTAAATACATCCTGGATGCATATGTTGATCGAAGCGCAAGAATTTTGAGTTTGAAACAAGGGAACCGAATCAGAGCAGCAGTATGAAAGAGATTTCTCAAGGCTAAGCCACTATCTCGGAAGCTTAGTCTCCACCCCTGCAGACATGCAAGAGGTTTGAGTCCGGCTAAGACAGAGTCCGAGAATGCAAGTTGTGGGTTTCAGACATCGAATTTTTCTCAATTGATCTCACAAGCCTTGGAATTAGAAAGGATAGAATCGAAGGGGCGGTGAGGAAGGGTTCACAAGAGAAATCAGAAAAAGACAAGGGGGAAAAATCAGTTGAGCAGAGTTCTGGTGCTACCTCCGGAAAGAAAAAGAAGTTTAGTGGACCCAGCAGGGGTCGAGGTGGCAGATTTAGTAGAGGCAGATTTTCTGGACAGAGACCCCCTAGGTCTGGCCAGCAGTCAAGCAGGGGTTCACAGTCTGCCCGCCCCTGTGAGACTTGTGGCAAGATTCATGGGGGGGAATGTTATTGGGCCACTGGAGCCTGCTTTAACTGCGGAGGCAAGGGTCATTTAGCAAGAGACTGTACTAGTGCTCCGAGATATGGTCCAGCCTCCTACTACGCCGAGGATCTATTGCAGTCCTGCTCCCGCAGGTTCACATGGGCCAGTGAGGAAGAGGCAGAGGTAGAGGCACTGCTTCAGGCAGTCAGGGCACAATTGGTCAGTCAGGACAAGGAAGTGCTTCAACCAGAATCTATGCAATGAGACAACGTGAAGAGGCTGAGACTTCTGATGTGGCAGCTGGTATATTCTCTATCTCTGATCAAGAAGTATTTGTATTGTTTGATTCGGGTTCAACCCATTCATATGTTAGTGCTAGCATAGTCGGTTCACTTGTTTGTCCCATGTGTGCAAATGGGTTTTGAAGTGCTAGTAACTAGTCCGTTAGGACAAGAGGTCCGGTCAAGAATCTATAGAGATCGCCCTTTGGTGATCCAAGGACATGTTTTCTGTCGACTTGATTGAAATGCCCTTCAGAGAGTATGATATCATCTTGGGCATGGATTGGTTAGCTGCATCATGCCATGATTGATCAAGATCAAGACAGTCACTTTTGGTCTCCTTTGTATGGTGATGTGGTAATACACGGGAGAGGCATTTATCGCCATCAAACATCATTTCGGCTACACTAGCCGAAGGATGATTAAAAAGGGGTGTGAAGCATACTTGGCACATGTGATAGACACCTGTGTGGGAGTCCAAAGACTAAGGGACATCCCTACGGTATGTGACTTTCCTGATGTATTTCTGATGAATTGCCGTGATTACCTGTAAAGAGAGGTGCGATTTGAAATTGATGTTATGCTCGGTGTGGACCCAATCTCCATAACGCCATATAGAATGGCACTGCACTGAAAGAGTTGAAAGTGCGATTGCAGGAGTTGCTTGACAAGGGCTTTATCCGCCCTAGTGTGTCACCTTGGGGAGCGCCAGTATTGTTTGTAAAGAAGAAGGATGGCACTCTCCGGTTATGCATTGATTATCGGCAGTTGAATAAGGTGACAATAAAGAATAGATATCCATTACCCCGCATTGATGACTTGTTTGATCAGTTGAGGTGCGGTATGTTCTCCAAAATTGACTCGAGATCGAGTTATTATCACCGAAAGTACAAGAGCAAAGTATTTCTAAATCGCCTTGTAACCCGCTATGGCCATTATGAGTTCTTGGTCATGCCATTCGGGTTAACTAATGCTCCGGCTGCTTTTATGGATCTGATGAACACTATTTTTAGACCATACCTCGATCAGTTTGTTGTGGTATTCATAGATGATATATTGGTCTATTCGAGGAATGCAGAAGAGCATGATAGACATCTGCGGATTGTACTGCAGACTTTGAGAGAGAAACAGCTATATGCCAAATTGTCGAAGTGTGAATTTTGGCTGAAAGAAATATCTTTCTTGGGGCATGTAGTATCAGAAGAGGGCATTAAGGTAGATCCAAGTAAGATTGAAGTCGCCCACTGGAGGCCACCAGAAATGTCACAGATTCGCAGATTTTAGGTTTAGCCGATACTACCGTAGATTTGTGAAGGATTTTCCATGTTGGCATCTCCATTGACCAAACCGCTTAGAAAAGATGTAAAATTTCGGTGGACGGATAAATGCCACAGAGTTTTGATGAATTGAAGAGATGTTTGGTGAAGCTCAGTCTAACTTTACCCACACCGGTAAAGAATATACTGATTCTGATGCTTCTCACAACGGGTTAGGTTGTGTGTTGATGCAAGATCGAAATGTTATTGCCTATGCATCACGCCAGCTAAAACCGCATGAGAGGAATTATCCGACACATGATTTGGAGCTTACGACCATTGTGTTTGCTCTTAAGATCCGGAGACATTATTTGTATGGGGAGAAGTGCTATATCTACACGATCATAAGAGTTTAAAGTATTTGGGCACCCAGAAAGAGCTGAATTTGAGACAGAGGAGATGGTTAGATTTAATAAAAGACTATGATTGTCTGATAGACTATCAGCCAGGGAAAGCTAATGTTGTGGCTGACGCCTTAAGTCGTAAGACTATGGCAAGTCTACGAGTTACTCCTTTGTCCTTGGTACATGAGTTGAGATCATTACATGCCAGTTTAGAGATTAATGATGAGGCGGCAGCGGTTGCATGGCATGTACAACCGTGTTGATTGATCGATAAGAATGGTCGCTCGTAATGATCGAAGTATCGAAGTCGATGGAAGAAGTCCAGCAGGCAAGAAACCGTAATTCTCAATCGAGATGATGGTCTCATCGCTACACGAGGCGTAATGTGTGTTCCTAATGATGTTGATTTGAGGCGATCATTTTGAAGGAAGCACATGAGTCTCCTTTGCCATGCACCACGTGGAACAAAAATGTATAGAGGGCTAAAGGAGCATTCTTGGTGGATGGGTATGAAGAGAGATGTGGCGAGTTTGTGTCCAAATGCCTAACTTGTCGAAGTAAAGGCAGAGCATCAAGTACCCACTGGTTGTTACATCCACTACCAATACCAGAGTGGAAATGGGAGAGAATAACGATGGATTTTGTGATGGGACTTCCGAGGACACGTAAAAGTCATGATGCGCTTTGGGTCATTGTTGATCGACTAAATCTGCTCATTTTACGCCATCCGGATGGACTACGATTTAGAAAGATTGGCCAAGTTATACATCGATGAGATTGTGAGATTGCATGGAGTGCGATTCATCGTGGTCGACAGAGATCCTAGGTTCACTTCTAGATTCCGGGGTAGTCTTGAGAGAGCCCTAGGAACTAGATTGAACTTTAGTATCGCATTCCACCCACGCATGCATGGCCACCGAGAGGGTAATTCAGATTTTGGAGGACATGCTACGGGCTTGTGTGATTGAGTTTGAGGGTAGTTGGGATACCCACTTGCCTTTGATTGAGTTTGCTTACAACAACGGCTACCAATCAAGCATTGGGATGCCTCCATATGAAGCTTTGTATGGCGTAAAAATGTAGAACTCCGTTGTGTTGGGATGACGTGGTGAAAGAAAGATGATCGGACCGAAATTGTCCAATGATCAAGAGAAAATTAGGGTGATCGAGATCGACTTAAAGTCGCATCGCACCGTCAGAAGTCCTATGTTGATTTGAAAAGAAGAGATATTGAGTATGTAGTGGGTGAGAAAGTTTTCCTCAAGGTTTCTCCTTGGAAGAGGATTATGAGATTCGGTAGAAAGGGGAAACTGAGTCCTCGTTTCATTGGGCCATATGAGGTTACGGAAAGAGTGGGTCCTTTGGCATATCGGTTGGCACTACCTCCAGAGTTGGAAAAGATACATAATGTCTTCCATGTGTCTATGTTGAGGAGGTATCGATCAGACCCATCTCATGTACTACCAGTAGATGAAATTGAAGTGAATCCAGACCTCACATATGAGGAAGAACCCATAGTGATTCTGGCTTATAAGGTGAAGCAGCTACGGAACAAGCAAATACCGTTGGTAAAAGTGCTGTGGAGCCATCATTCGGGCCAGGAGGCTACTTGGGAACGAGAAGAGGACATGAGGAGACAGCACCCACAGCTATTCAGAGATAAGTACCAGGTAAAATTTCGAGACGAAATTTATTTTAAGGGGGGGAGAATTGTAACACCCCCGTTTGCATAGCCTGGTAGATTTCACTGTTCCGGTGACCGATGTCGGTTCGGACAATTAAGGAGATTAGAGCCACATTTAAGACAACAGGAGAAGCCATAAACACAAATAATTAGTAATGTTTAATTAGTTAACTACAAATAAGAAAAACAGAACATAAGAGGTTAAACGAGCCGAGAGTCACAACGATGAGTGACCTTCTCGGGAACGACTGCGAAGTCGTTTTAAACTCAAATTTCGAACCGTAAAAAGTGACGCCGCGTCCTTAGGACCCTTATGGACACAGTGGAAAAGAGAAAATCACGAAAAAGAACTGTTAAGTCAGTCAAATAATTAGGTCAGGGAGCCGGAAGAAATATTGGATTATTTGCAAACCGGGATGAACCGACGAGGGGCAATTTGGTCAATTGACCCCGAGAGCTGACTCCTGACCTAACTGTCAAATAAAATCGGAGAAAAGAAAATTTCGGAATCGAGAATTAAATTAAAAAACTAATAGAAAAAAAAAAGAAAAAAAAGAAGAAGAAGATAGAAAAGTTAAAGATGATGACATCATGAATGATGTCAATAAGAAATTAATTAAGTTATTTATTAAATGGGATTTTGTGGTCTTCGATCAACTAAAATAAATTAAGAAAAGAAAAAAATTAACAACAAAAAGTCATCTTCATCTTCTCAAAAACGTCACTCTCTTCTCTCCCTCACAAAACCACCATGAAAGCTCATTTTTGAGCTTGAAAAACTAAAATCCAACCATACAAAATTGTTCTACCATAAGTAGACCTTGTTTGGGCAACTAAGAAAGAAGATTCAAGGAAAAGAAAGAAAAAAATTTGAAGAAAAGGAGGAAGAAAATTCTGCTCAAGGTATAGTACTATAAACTTCAATTTTTATTGTTTAATTAGTGTTAGTGTGGCATCAAGAGCTTGTAAATAAACTTGAAATGAAATAAAATCATGGGAGAAGGACTAAACTGAAATTTTGGCTTGGTTGATGGGAGTATGATTGGTATGGTTTGATGTGTTTAAAGGGAATTAAAGATGTTAATAAACTTACATTAGTATGGTGTTAAGATGGAAATGCACCAATTGTGATTGAATGAGTGAGTTAGGGTTTCAATGCTAGGGTTTATGAACCAAAATTTGGAGAAATGCATAAATGGCATGTTTAACCTATTGTGAAATGAAATAATGGTCAATTATGACCAAATAACTTGTGTGGGAATGATAGGAATGAAAACTAAATTCGGAGGTCCAATGGTCATGCTGCTGGCAGCATGACCAAACCCACTTTGAAGGACCAAAACTCAAATTTTACAAGTCCAATTGATATGCCACCAATTGGAGATGAAAATAGACATAAAAGAGCACAATTTTCATTAAGGAACCATAGCCAAAAACTGACCAAAATTTGGTGAAACAATTGACCAAAGTGAGTTGATAGCAGGCTGCCACTGCACTAAACTGACCAAATGAACAGTAACTGTTCATTTGGTCATAACTCGAGCTAGGTAGGTCAAATTGACCTGAAATTTTACCAGCAATTAGATATGATATAGACCTAAAACTTTCATGAAGGACACCAACCCAAATTAGGCCATTAACCCTTTCAAAATCATTGAGCAAAATTAAATTACTGTACTGAGATTCTGCAGAATTTTTAGTTGAGCAGCAATGTTTGGATAGCTATAACTCTCTCTAGAAAACTCGGATTTAGGCGATTCTTGAACCGATGGAAACCTAAGACATAGTACAACATTTCATATGAAGAAAGTGAGACCAAATTATGAACTTAACTTGATCAAACAATTGACCAAAGTTGAACCAAAAATCTGACAGCACCTAAATTGCAGTATAAACAGTGCACGTGAACAGTAAACTTCTTTTGGCCATAACTTGAGCTAAAAAACTCCGATTGAGGTGATCCAAAAATGGGAATACACTTAAGACAATAAGGAACATTTTCTATGAAGAAAGTTTTGTCAAATTCCAACAGTAGATCGACCAATGGAATAGTGCAACTTCGGAAAACCAAAACCGAAAATTGGCAATTTTGCCAAAATGACCTAAGCTTTAAACAAATGACCAAAACCAACAAGTTTGGTGACCAAAATGTGGTATGTGGGTGAAGTTGGAGTTCCCATACCTATTAAGCCTTAGAAAGTCAATAATTTGACTTGAATAGTGCAGTGAATAGTAACCCGAAACACAAAATTTCGAGAACGTCGAATTTAACACGTTAGAGTTAGGTAAATGTGAAGCTAAGTTTATTTTGAATTTATTTTAAGTTCTAGTACTGAAACATTGTAAAATTATGTGTTTCAGTTGAAAAGAATATCGTGAAGGAACTCGAGGAACCAGTCGAGGCTAAAGGCGACTCGTTTGAGGTTTGTGCACAATATTACTATGCTATAAAAAATTCATTGATTAAATGAATGAAATATGCATTTTATTGTTGCTTTGAATTGTTGAAAGTATTGTGACCTTACTTATGATGTTTTGATTCAAATTGTGAAATTTATTGTGTATATTTGAAATGACAATGTTTAGCAAATTATTAAGATAAGTTTTGAAACCACAGTGTCATGACCATATATTTGAACACCTCACTAGCACGACTAGTGGGGGTAATTAGTTTCGAATTTTGATTCCTTCTCTGGAGAAGTGTTGAGGTGTGCCAGTAGAAGAGGATGTGAATGGATATCCATATATTTGAGCTAGCTAGCCTGTGATATGATTTCTCTTTAGCCTCTGGCTATTGAGATTCATATGATTTCTCTTTAGCCTCTGGCTATTGAGATTCTATTTGTTTCGAATGGCGTGATTTAACTGTGGGTTTTATGAAATGTGTTTTGATACTTTGAAATAAACTTGGTTTACATGTAAAATCTTACAATGCATGATTGTATTTAATTTTCATGTTTAGTCAAATTTTTGAATGAATGTGCTTTAAGTTTTGCATAAAGATTATTTTAGTATATTGTGCACCACTGAGTCTTAGTACTCGTGATAGCTTTATTCTTTATCGCAGTCATAGAGATTAGAGGAGCAGCGTGAGAAATTTCTTGAGGTGTGCGAAGTCATCACTTGAAGTCTTGGGTATAATTTATACCCTAATCGTAAATATTTCTTTTGATGTATATATTGCACATAAATGTATGGACATGTACATGGGTCTTGAGCAGCTTGTACAAAGTTTATATAAAAGTTGTAATAAATTTTAATTTGGACTTTTTGAATGTAAATTTTAGTATGATGAATATATAAATTGTTTATTTTGAATGTAAATTTTAGTATGATGAATATATAAATTGTTTATCTTGAATGGAATATGAATAAATGATATTGATGGACAGTATTTTGAGAATTTTTGAACTTGTGAATTTTGAGAAATTGGTTGAGATTGAGTATGAATTTGAAGCAGTGGTTAGATAATTATTGGAAGTTCTTTTATTTCAGGTATTTGAAGAACGATTTTCTCAAAATACAGAGGAAACTCTGTCAAAATTTTTACAGAAATTGCGGAAAACTAAAATGGACCAAAAATATTAACTAGTTTTAATTTTAACTAAATGTTTTAAATACTTATTAGAAATGCTCACCACTTGTCAAAGATAAGAAAATTGTTTTAAAATCCCTTGTAGGGTACTTAATGAGTTATCGGTAGGTGAAGTTCGGTAGTTCATTAGGTATTCTACGGGATCATGTTATGCCTTACAGAGGGGTAAGGTGTGACATTTGATTTTCTACTTTAGATTTAAATTCTTTGAACTTTTCAAAAGATTCATGTTTTTATTTCATCAAATACAAATACCCAAACCTTGATTTATCATCAGTAAAGGTAATAAAATAATGAAAACCCCCTCTAGCCATTTCTTTAAATGGACCACATACATCACTATGTATTACCTCCAAAATATTTTCAGCTCTTAGCCCTTGTCCAACAAAGGGTGATCTAGTCATTTTACCCTGAAGGCAAGATTCACAAATTGGAGTAAGCTCAGAGCCCAATGAGGATAGAATCCCCATTTTCTCTAGTTTTGCAATCCTATCTTCTGCAACATGACATAACCTTAAGTGCCAAATATATTTTGAACTTGAGTTGGTTTTCACCATGGTATTGCATTCTTTTAGATCACTTGCATTCAATTTGTGTTTGTCATTATTATCCAAATAATAAAGACCATCATTCATATAACACGAACCAACATATTTATTTCCAAAATAAATATTGCAAACATCATCAGTGAACTGAAATTCATAGCCATTTCTAGTCAAACTAGATATAGAAATGATGTTCTTAAAAGCATCAGGTACATATAAAATATTATCCAAACACAAAACATGTCCAAACATGTAAAAAGATTTAGATCCTATGGCTAAAGCTTCAACAGTTGAGCCATTGCCAATCCAGACTCTAATATCTTGAGAACACAAGCTGCTACTATTTGCTAGTTCCTGCATATCATTAGAAATGTGAGAACTGGCACCAGTATCTAAAACCCAAGCTGTAGATGAACTATGAGTATCATCAGAATCTAAATAACAAGATATGGACATACCTTCCGAAGGTGTATCCTTCTTGTCCTTCAGAGAAGCAAGATACTCTGGGCAGTTCCTTTTCCAGTGCCCATCCTTTTGGCAGTGGAAACACTTTCCTTTGCCTCCATCAGCTTTAGTCTTCCTTTTCTGTTTAGCTATTTTCTTGGAAGGACCAGGAATCTGAGGTTTCTTTTTCCTATTGCCCTTCTTCTTTTTGGACTTTCCAGCAGAAGAACATGCAACCAAAGCTACCTCTTTTCTTTTATTGCCTGGCATATTCTTTTGGGAAATAACCAGCATGTTGAGTAAACCAGCTAAGGTGCATTCCTGTTTAGTCATATGAAAATTTGTCACAAAATTCCCAAAAGACTCAGGAAGGGACTGAAGGATCAAATCCGTCTGTAGTTGGAAATCCATGTTAAAGTCAAGATGTTCCAACTGCTCAATCAGCCGAATTATCTTGTGGACATGATCCCCAACATTCTGTCCCTCAGACATCCTCATACGGAATAGCTGTCTAGATATCTCATACCTAGCATTCCTGCTGTGCTCACCATACAACTCTTGTAGGTGAAGGAGGATCTCACTCGCACTCTGCATGTTCTCATGTTGTTTCTGTAACTCATTACTCATGGAAGCAAGCATGTAACACTTAGCTCTCATATCATGCTCCTTCCACTTGTCCAAAGTATCATGTTCCTCTTGTGTGGCCTCTGGAGGTAAGGGACCAGGAACATTTGAATCTAGAACATATCCTCTATGTTCAAGGTTCAGGACAAGTTTCAAATTTCTTAGCCAATCAGACAGATTAGGTCCTGTCAACCTACTGTGATCAAGTATGCTTGCAAGGATATTGGATGGTGGTGGTTGTTTTGTTCTCATTTTAATCAGAAAATTAACTGTAGAAAATAACCAGATTAATTAGTAAATATATCATGTAATTAACCAAAATGATTATGGTCTTTTAATCAAATTGGTCCTCCCACTAACTTAGCGAACCCTACACTTCTAAAGTAGAAAACGGAAATCCTAGTTGGATGGATTTCTAGTGAATTCTTATAATTCTATTGATCATCCTCAGGTACATCCATTATTGGAATTACAATAAACTATAAGTGAGCAACTCCTTGCCCATCACATCTCATGTGAGGTTCAATCCTTTACCTAGCCCCTAATGCTCAAAATCTCAGGTACATCCATTATTGACTTATCTTGCATTAGTTAAGTTGATCCCATTGAGCCAGTAATTATGTAAATAATTTTAATGTCCTCAGGTACATCCAATATTGGCCACCAAACCATTTACATATTTACAACATCTCATGCTTAACAATTATTCTTAAGAAAATCTCTTAAATTAATTGCATCTCATGTAACTATTTAAAATTTCTTAAAATAATTGCCCCAATGGAGGGCCTATGTTATAATTACTTTAATTATAGCATTTCTAACTTAATCATTTGTTTGGAAGATTTTATGATCATTCTAATTACTATTAAGGTCTCACTTCGCACATTATCCATTTAGCATGCATATATCATATAATTGCATACATTCCCATACATCTCATGCATTCATGGATAAGCAGTAAATATGGTATGATCATGGACTTTCTAAGGGATTCAATTCTGAGCCACCAAGAATTGAATCAGGGCATTCCTAGGTGCATTTCATTCATTCATTTTACAAGAGTTGCTGAAGGAGTACATAATCAACACTTGATCTTGAATTCCTCCCACTGGTCCCACCAATGCTCTTGACCTCCTTGAACTTCTTGCAATCCAATATTACATAGTAATCCTTGGCATACCAAGGCGAATTTACAAGAACTTAAATAAATGAGATTACAACCCAAAAATTATTACAAACTTAATAATACATGCCCAAAATAAATTAAAATAAATTAATTAATTTACAATCCCAAAGAAACATAAAAGAAATAAATCCAATCACATTGGTCTTTTGTAGTCCATGATCATCCATCATGCATATCACTATTTAACAATTAAATAAAACATACATACTTAAATTAAATTGAATATCTCATATTCAACTTAAAAATCCAGATTTGAATATGATTCAAATAAATTTAAAAATTCAGATTTGAATCACATTCAAACATTTTTTAAAAAATTAGATTTGAATCACATTCAAACATTTTTTAAAAAATCAGATCTGAATTTTATTCAATCAATTTTAAAAAATCAGATTTAAATTTGATTCAAATAACTTTAAAAATTCAGATTTGAATCACATTCAAACAACTTTTAAAATTCAGATTTGAATCACATTCAAACAATTTTTAAAATTCTGATTTGAATCATAATTTAATTGTGTGATTAAAAATCCTAATTAAAAATTTTAATTAGTCATATGATGAACCTTTCATCACGCAACATGTAACACCCTCCCGGTAGCAACTCCGTACATTCTACTGTTCCGATGGCCGGTGTCGGTCCGGACAGCTAGAACATCCGGAAAAATATTTAAACTAAAGTCAGGAACCATAATTAACTCAAATATTAATAAGAAAAATTTAGTAAAAATTTTAGAAATAAAATACAACCAAGTTAAATGAGCCGGTGCCCAAGCGAAGGGTAATCAGAGGGAAGTTGCGGTTCTCGCAACGAGGAGCCTTAGACCAGGGGAAAAATTATAAAATAATTTTTGGGACTCTAAAAAAGGGTTATTGAGGTTCCCATGGCATTAGAATGCCAAGAAAATACCTAGAAAATTTTTTCAATCGGTACAGCCAATTTTGACCTGTTAAGCCAAACGGAGGGCATTTTGGTCATTTCGCCTTCGGAGGTGATTTTTGACCGACTTGTCCAGTTAAGTAAATAATTATTATGAACTAAAATATGAATTAATATTGATGAAAAATGAATTGAAAGTTAGTAGTGATGAAAAGAAAAGAAAAATACAATATATGCAAATTATGACATCAATGTGATGTCATTTAAAATTGGCCACCAATCACATTTAAACTATCATTTATCTAACTAATAAAAGAGATAAATAAAGACCAAAGGAAAAGAAAAAATGTGGGCAGCCATCTCCTTCTCCATTTCAGCCACACCATAGCCAAGAAGCAAACCTCCATTTTTCTTCCCCACTCAAGCTTGAAGATCTCTCAAGCCTCACCCCAAAACCCTAAGTTATCTTCACAAAAATTAATCTACACACCCTAAGCAAGCTCTAGGCAGCCACAAAGAAGAGGAATTCTAGAGTTTTCACAAGCTCAATAAGTTGAGCCAAGAGGTTAGTGCTATACTTTCACTCTCACTCCTTTAATCCTTGTTAGAGCATCATTTTAAGTTAAGAAATTGTAAGAAAATGAAGTAAATTATATATGTTAGGGCATCTTCAAATTTTCGGCAGCCCTAAGGAAGGATGAGTTTGATTGTTTAAATGAATTTAGAATGGATAGAAATGATGTTTAAGGTATGAATATGCATGGATGTTGAACTAGTGTGCTAATTGAGGTTTATGGGTAAATTGAATTGGACATTAGGGTTTTGAGAAGTAAAAATTGAATTGGCTTATCAAACTGTTAAAGAACACTCTAATGGTCAATAAGTGACCATTTGAGGTATGTTGACCATAAATTGGACTGAAAAATAGTATGGCAAAGTGAAGGTGTAAAATGCCCTAAGACAGCAGCAATGGACTGAAATTTCAGTCCAATTACACAGCCATAACTTTGGCTGTGTTAGTCCAATTGGTGTTTGGCCAATAGGAGATGAAACTAGGCTTACAATGGCACATTTTTTTCTGAAGAAACCATGCCCAAAAGACCAAAGCAAGAGGACCAAAACTTGGCCCCAATCCGGATACCCTGCAACTGATTCTGCAGAATTGACCAAATGAACAGTAACTGTTCATTTGGCCATAACTCACTGTAGATATGGTCAATTGACCTGAAATTTTTACAGAAACAAGTTAAGACATAGAAAAACAACTTTCATGAAGGAACCTCTCCCAAATTATGGCCAGAACCTAACCCAAATGGCAGTGGCAGTCACTGTTCATGTTACTGTAGATATGGTAATTTCTGCAGAATGGAAATCCGGCCAGCTGTGGTTTTTGGACCATATCTGGGGGCTAAAAACTCCAAATGGAGTGATTCAAAAAAGGAAATTCAACTAGACAAAATAAGGAACAACTTTCATGTTTGCCATTTCTTCAAATTTCCACTGTAATAGTGTTTAATGGAACAGTGAACTTAAACTCAAAAACTGAAATTTTCTGCCCTCTTGGTTTTAAGTTAGAAATGGTAATGGTGACCAATTCTAACAAGTTTTAAATGTAAAATGTGGTATGTTGGGAGTGCCAAAGTCAATGTACACATTTTCTATCCAAAAGTCAACATTTTTGTTGACCAATGAGGTGAATAGTGACACCAAAACTTGAAATGCACAAATTGAAGAATTTAAAAGTTTCAAATGCCCTAGTATACCTAACATGATTGGTTTGGATAGTTTGGCATGCCAATAGGGTTCGATTAGCAAGATCGCACATGGCAATATGCCATTTGTGATTTCATGGCTTTTAGCCATTCGACTTTGCATTGAGAATTGGCCTTGTGCTCGAGATTATTCTGACTTGGTAGCTGTTACATTACCGGGAGATGCATATGTGACCGATGGTGTGTGGCCGAGTACTAGATACCCAGTGCCAGTTTATCCGTTATCCAGTCTAGTCGTCTAGTGTAGGTTACTTGGGGCAACCAAATGAATAAAAGTGAACAAAGTAAATGATATACAAATACCAAACAAATAAAACGTACACATTCACTACACATTTAATTTCTTGCTATTTTCTTTTATTATATTATTGCATCACTAAGCATTATTGCTTAGCGCGTTGCTTTTGTCACGCGTAGGTACTGGAGATACAGATCGTGAGCCCAGTAGGCCACAGACTGGGTGAGTCCATCCCGCAGCTCTGCATAGTGTCCGTGTCACCTCAACTTCTGCAGTGCATTGATAGGACACTAGGTGTCATTTTGACATTTTGTAACTTAATTTTGATTTTCTCATATGTAATTAATCTTGTGTAATGTATATTGAGGTTTATGTAAATTATGAAAATTGTATTTGTGAATGGAAAAGTAAATAGTTATTTATGAATTATATGTGATCATCACATGTGATGGATGGTTGAGAATTGAAATTGAAATGTGAGATCTTGATATTGAGTTTTGTGATGATATTGGAGTTGAGAATGAATGAATTTGTTTATTGGAAGTGTTTTTCACAGGTTCCGAAGAACTGTTTTCTCCATTTTTAGCCGGTACTCTGCCGGATTTTCTTTAAACTTTACGGAACCTCAAATAAATTATGATTTCAATAAATGACTTAAATGAGTTATATTTTACAAGTTATATTCAAAATTATGATGAAAATTAATTAGGGTATATTAAAGTGTGCCGGTACACCGTGTGACATTACTTACTCGGGTATACTGTACACGGGTACGGGGTGTCACATTTAGTGGTATCAGAGCACGGTTTAGGCGTTTCTAGGCCTAGATTGAGTCCATACCATGCATTGCATTTGTAAGAGTCGAGGTGACACTAACGCAGATCTGTTTATCTTTCTTATTTTGAATAGGATATGGACCCTTCATCTCAGAGAGCCGTTGAGGAGGAAGTGGAGAGTCATGCTCCACTGCGGCGGTGAGGCTGGGGCATGAGAGAATCTGCTCCGCCGGCTCAAGCGAGCACCTTTCGGCCTCCACAGCCATGTTTCACAAATGGCCGATTTCTTTAGACAAATGGTGAGGTAATGCCGGCACCACCACCACCACCGGCTCCACAGTAATCACACGGAAAGGCTAAGAAAGTTTGGGCTGTGGACTTCTATGGCAAGAGAGAAGATGACTCTGTTGCGGTAGAAATTGGTTGAGCAGGCAGGCAGAGTCCTAAAACAACTCCACTGCACTCCAGAGCAAAACCTGGAAGCTGCCATATCTTTGCTGCAAGATGATGCTTATGAGTGGTGGGACACGGTGTCCAGTGAAGTGCAGCCAGAAGCTGTAACTTGGGATTTCTTCCTCTCTGAATTCAAGAAGAAATATGTGGGTCTTGTATACGGAAGAGAGAAGCGAGAGTTTATTAACTCGAGGCAGTTGTCGGTGGCGAATATGAGAATAAATTCGTAAGATTGAGCCGCTATGGAAGGGAGATAGTCCCTAATGAAGCTGAAAGGTGCAAGAGATTTGAAGAGGGACTAAATGACAACATCAAGATCCAGCTCACTGCCTTGGGAATCACAGAATTTACCAAGTTAGTGGAAGCTGCAATAAAGGTGGAAAAAGTAAGAATCAATGAGCGGACTGAAGGGATAGGCGAGAAGAGGGCCGGTCGATCTAGTTCAGCTCCTGCTTTTGGGAAGAAGTTGAAGGGTCCTCCTGTAAAGAGTTCAGCTCACCACGAGTGGTCGAGTCTCGGGGCCTGAGCCACAGTTCACCCCTAGGAGAGTCGGTCCACACCATCGGTGGGCGGCTCTCGAGGATGGGGTTTAGGGGACCAGCCCCAACATCTTCTGCATGTCCACACTGTCTGAAATGGCATAAGGGGGAGTGTTGGAGAGTAACTGGTGCCTGCTTGAGGTGTGGGTCGATAGAACATCAGCTGAGGAACCACCCACGCAGAACTACTACAGCTGCTCCAACACAAGCAGACAGATCTGCTCCTGCACCACAGAGAGGTAGAAAATCTGGTAAGTCTGACGCAGTAGGACCATCACAGAGGCCTGCATCTGAGCCAGCAGAGAGGCCAGATAACATACCACCTGCCAGAAATTATGCTATTAGAGCTTAGGAGGAGCAAGATGCCCCGGACGTCATCAGGGGTACGTTCTTCCTCTACACTACACCTGTGCATGCATTGGTGGATCCAGGATCCACTCATTCCTATATTTGCATCAACTTACCCGTAGAAAGGGGGATACTAGTAGGGGAGAGTGACCAAGACATTATGGTCACTAATCCATTGGGTCACAGTGTGGTAGTGAACAAAGTATATAAGGGTTGCCCGTTAAGGATTCAGGGGTATGAATTCTTGGCAGACTTGATTGAGTTGCCTTTCCACGAGTTTGACGTGATTTTGGGAATGGACTGGTTGTCACGTCATCAGGCAATAGTTGATTGCAAATTGAAGAGGATTTCTCTGAAAACTTCTGAGGGTAATGAGATCACTGTTGTGGGGGAAAGGACAGATTTTTTGTCCAATGTTATCTCAGCCACAGTTGCAAGAAGAATGATGAGAAAAGGCTGTGAAGCCTACCTAGCACATGTGGTGGATACTAGGCAGGCTAAGCCAAACCTGAGTGACATACCCACAGTAAAGGACTTCCCAGAGGTATTTCCTGAAGAATTGCCTGGTTTGCCACCAGAAAGGGAAGTCGAATTTGCTATTGAGACACTGCCGGGTACAGCACCCATTTCCATTGCTCCTTATAGGATGGCACCCATTGAATTGAGGAGTTGAAGACTCGGTTGCAAGAGTTGCTTGATAAGGGGTTCATACGCTGATGTGTCACCATGGGGAGCTCAAGGTCTGTTTGTGAAAAAGAAGGATGGGACTTTGAGGCTTTGCATTGATTCTGGCGATTGAATAAAGTGACTGTGAAGAACAAATATCCGTTGCCTAGAATTGATGATCTGTTTGATCAGTTGAAGGGAGCAGGAGTATTTTATAAGATTGATCTCAGATCAAGGTATCATCAGTTGAGGGTGAAGGATGCAGATGTGCCAAAGACTGCATTCAGGACCCGGTATGGGCATTATGAGTTTCTGGTGATGCCCTTTGGCCTAACTAATGCACCAGCGGCATTCGTGGACCTTATGAACCGTATCTTCCATCCATACCTAGATCGGTTCCTAGTGGTCTTTATTGATGATATTTTGGTGTATTCCAAGACCAGGGAAGAACATGATGAGCATTTGAGGATTGTTCTACAAACCCTGAGAGAAAAGAAGCTGTATGCTAAGTTGTCCAAGTGTGACTTTTGGTTGAATGAGATTGCATTCCTTGGACACATAGTGTCAGCTAATGGGATTAGGGTGGATCCCAAGAAAATAGAAGCAGTGATGGAATGGAAGCCTCCCAGAAACACAACTGAGGTCAGAAGCTTCTTGGGGCTAGCTGGGTATTACAGAAGATTTGTGAAGGGATTTTCCTTAATAGCTGCTCCAATGACCAAGTTGTTACACAAGAATGTCCGATTTGACTAGAATGACAAGTGTCGGACCAGTTTTGAGAAGTTAAAGGCTATGTTGACAGAGGCACCAGTGTTAACACAGCCAGTGTCAGGAAAGGACTTCGTGGTCTACAGTGATGCCTCTCATAATGGGTTAGGGTGTGTATTGATGCAAGAGGGGAAGGTGGTCGACTATGCTTCCAGTCAGCTAAAGCCACATGAGCAATTACCCTACCCATGATTTAGAGCTTGCGGCAATTATCTTCGCCTTTGAAGATATGGAGGCATTACTTGTATGGTGAAAAGTGCTATATTTACACGGACCACAAAAGCTTGAAATACTTGCCAACCTGAAGGAGCTCAACCTTAGAGCGAGGCGATGGATTGAGTTCTTGAAGGACTATGATTGTGTAATTGACTACCATCACGGGAAGGCAAATGTAGTTCTTGATGCTTTGAGCAGAAAATCCATGACGACCTTGAGATCATTGAATGCCCGTATAACATTGATTGGAGATGAAGCTATTTTGGCTGAGTTGATAGTGAGGCCAAACACCTTTCTGACAAATTTTAGATGGGCAAAAGCGGATGAGAAGCTAATGGCTATTATGAGCAAAATCTCGGAGGAAAAGCAGCGATTATGAGGTGAAAGCGGATGGTTATGCAGTATTACAAAGGAAGACTGTGTACGGATGATGGGGAATTGAAGGCGATATTCAAAAAGAGGCACACACCAGTGTATATGCTATGCACCTGGAAGTACAAAGATGTATCATGATTTGAAGCTTGATATTGGTGGCACAGTATGAAGAGGGACATAGCCGACTATGTGACTAAATGCTTGACATGTCGGCAAGTCAAGGCGAACATCAAGTTCCATCGGGTTTGCTCTGACCTATCATACATACCGAATGGAAATGGGATCGGGTCACCATGGATTTTCTAAGTGGTCTGCCTCTCACCCAGAAGAAACATGATGCAGTATGAGTGATAGTTGATAGATTGACAAAGTCAGCACACTTTCTGCCAGTTAGGTCTGACTACTCACTGGAGAAGTTAGCAGAATTGTATATCAGTGAGATAGTTAGACTGCATGGAATTCCACTTTCCATCAAATCTGATCGAGACCCAAGGTTTACATCAAGATTTTGGAAGAAGTTGCATGAGTCCTTGGGTACACAACTCCATTTCAGCACAGCTTTCCATCCTCAAACGGATGGGCAATTAGAAAGAGTAATCCAGGTAAACAATTGAAACCAATGAAATTGATACAAATATTGAATAGAAATGATAACAATAATATGAAATATATGTCAGGTCCTTGAGGATATGCTGAGGAGCTGTGTCATTGAGTTTGAGGGAAGTTGGGATAGATACCTCCCACTGGCAGAGTTTGCATACAACAATTGCTACCAAGCTAGCATTCAAATGGCCCCATATGAAGCACTGTATGGGAGAAAATGTAGAACTCCAGTGTGCTGGACTGAATTGGGCGAAGACAAATTGGTGGGGCCAGACCTGGTGAAACAGACTGAGGAGAAAGTGAAACAAATCAAAGCAAATCTGAAGGTTGCCTCAGACAGACAGAAATCTTATGCCGACCTGAAGAGAAAAGAAATAGAATATGTGGTTGGCGACAAAGTGTTCCTCAAGGTGTCACCGTGGAAGAAGGTATTGAGGTTTAGAAGAAAAGGTAAGTTGAGCCGTAGGTTCATTGGCCCATATGAAGTCATTGAACGTGTGGGTCCAGTGGCCTATAGGCTAGCTTTGCCACCAGAGCTGGATAAGATCCACAATGTGTTCCACGTGTCCATGCTCAGAAGATACCGCTCAGATCCTTCACATGTCATCTCCAGGGAAGAGATTGAAATACAACCGGATTTGACATATGAAGAAGAACCTCTACGGATCCTAGCTCGGGAAGTAAAAGAATTGAGGAACAAGCAGATTCCACTGGTGAAAGTGCTTTGGAGGCACCACAACACCGAGCAGGCAACTTGGGAAAGTGAAGAGACGATGAGGCAACAGTTCCCTCAACTGTTTGCATCAGGTAAATTTCGAGGACGAAATTTAAATTAGAGGGGAAGAGTTGTAATACCCTCCCGGTAGCAACTCCGTACATTCTACTGTTCCGGTGACCGGTGTCGGTCCGGACAGCTAGAACGTCCGGAAAAATATTTAAACTAAAGTCAGGAACCATAATTAACTCAAATATAAATAAGAAAAATTTAGTAAAAATTTTAGAAATAAAATACAACCAAGTTAAATGAGCCGGTGCCCAAGCGAAGGGTAATTAGAGGGAAGTTGCGGTTCTCGCAACTAGGAGCCTTAGACCCGGGGGAAAAATTATGAAATAATTTTTGGGACTCCAAAAAAGGGTTATTAAGGTTCCCATGGCATTAGAATGCCAAGAAAATACCTAGAAAAATTTTTCAATCGGTACAACCAATTTTGACCTGTTAAGCCAAACGGAGGGCATTTTGGTCATTTCGCCTTCGGAGGTGATTTTTGACCGACTTGTCCAGTTAAGTAAATAATTATTATGAACTAAAATATTAATTAATATTGATGAAAAATGAATTGAAAGTTAGTAGTGATGAAAAGAAAAGAAAAATACAATATATGCAAATTATGACATCAATGTGATGTCATTTAAAATTGGCCACCAATCACATTTAAACTATCATTTATCTAACTAATAAAAGAGGTAAATAAAGACCAAAGGAAAAGAAAAAACGTGGGCAGCCATCTCCTTCTCCATTTCAGCCACACCATAGCCAAGAAGCAAACCTCCATTTTTCTTCCCCACTCAAGCTTGAAGATCTCTCAAGCCTCACCCCAAAACCCTAAGTTATCTTCACAAAAATTAATCTACACACCCTAAGCAAGCTCTAGGCAGCCACAAAGAAGAGGAATTCTAGAGTTTTCACAAGCTCAATAAGTTGAGCCAAGAGGTTAGTGCTATACTTTCACTCTCACTCCTTTAATCCTTGTTAGAGCATCATTTTAAGTTAAGAAATTGTAAGAAAATGAAGTAAATTATATATGTTAGGGCATCTTCAAATTTTCGGCAGCCCTAAGGAAGGATGAGCTTGATTGTTTAAATGAATTTAGAATGGATAGAAATGATGTTTAAGGTATGAATATGCATGGATGTTGAACTAGTGTGCTAATTGAGGTTTATGGGTAAATTGAATTGGACATTAGGGTTTTGAGAAGTAAAAATTGAATTGGCTTATCAAACTGTTAAAGAACACTCTAATGGTCAATAAGTGACCATTTGAGGTATGTTGACCATAAATTGGACTGAAAAATAGTATGGCAAAGTGAAGGTGTAATCTGCCCTAGGACAGCAGCAATGGACTGAAATTTCAGTCCAATTACACAGCCATAACTTTGGCTGTGTTAGTCCAATTGGTGTTTGGCCAATTCGACATGAAACTAGGCTTACAATGGCACATTTTTGCTGAAGAAACCATGCCCAAAAGACCAAAGCAAGAGGACCAAAACTTGGCCCCAATCCGGATACCCTGCAACTGATTCTGCAGAATTGACCAAATGAACAGTAACTGTTCATTTGGCCATAACTCACTGTAGATATGGTCAATTGACCTGAAATTTTTACAGAAACAAGTTAAGACATAGACAAACAACTTTCATGAAGGAACCTCCCCCAAATTATGGCCAGAACCTAACCCAAGTGGCAATGGCAGTCACTGTTCATGTTACTGTAGATATGGTAATTTCTGCAGAATGGAAATCCGGCCAGCTGTGGTTTTTGGACCATATCTGGAGCTACAAAACTCCAAATGGAGTGATTCAAAAAAGGAAATTCAACTAGACAAAATAAGGAACAACTTTCATGTTTGCCATTTCTTCAAATTTCCACTGTAACAGTGTTTAATGGAACAGTGAACTTAGACTCAAAAACTGAAATTTTCTGCCCTCTTGGTTTTAAGTTAGAAATGGTAATGGTGACCAATTCTAACAAGTTTTAAATGTAAAATGTGGTATGTTGGGAGTGCCAAAGTCAATGTACACATTTTCTATCCAAAAGTCAACATTTTTGTTGACCAATGAGGTGAATAGTGACACCAAAACTTGAAATGCACAAAATGAAGAATTTAAAAGTTTCAAATGCCCTAGTATACCTAACATGATTGGTTTGGATAGTTTGGCATGCCAATAGGGTTCAGTTAGCAAGATCTTGCACATGGCAATATGCCATTACGTGATTTAATGGCTTTTAGCCATTCGACTTTGCATTGAGAATTGGCCTTGTGCACGAGATTATTCTGACTTGGTAGGCATTACATTTGCCTGGGAGATGCATATGTGATCGATGGTGTGATGGCCCGAGATATTAGATACCCAGTGCCAGTTTACCCGTTATCCAGTCCAGTCGTCCAGTGTAGGTTACTTGGGGCAACCAAATGAATAAAAGTGAACAAAGTAAATGATATACAAATACCAAACAAATAAAACGTACACATTCACTACACATTTAATTTCTTGCTATTTTCTTTTATTATATTATTGCATCATTAAGCATTATTGCTTAGCGTGTTGCTTTTGCCACGCGTAGGTATTGGAGATACAGATCGTGAGCCCAGTAGACCACAGACTGGGTGAGTCCATCTGCAGCTCTGCACAGTGTCCGTGTCACCTCAACTTCTGCAGTGCATTGGTAGGACACTAGGTGTCATTTTGACATTTTGTAACTTAATTTTGATTTTCTCATATGTAATTAAACTTGTGTAATGTATATTGAGGTTTATGTAAATTATGAAAATTGTATTTGTGAATGGAAAAGTAAATGGTTATTTATGAATTATATGTGATCATCACATGTGATGGATGGTTGAGAATTGAAATTGAAATGTGAGATCTTGATATTGAGTTTTGTGATGATATTGGAGTTGAGAATGAATGAATTTGTTTATTGGAAGTGTTTTTCACAGGTTCCGAAGAACTGTTTTCTCCATTTTTAGCCGGTACTCTGCCGGATTTTCTTTAAAATTTACGGAACCTCAAATAAATTATGATTTCAATAAATGACTTAAATGAGTTATATTTTACAAGTTATATTCAAAATTATGATGAAAATTAATTAGGGTATATTAGAGTGTGCCGGTACACTGTGTGACATTACTTACTCGGGTATACTGTACACGGGTACGGGGTGTCACACAACAATTGCAGAATTTAATAACAACCATGCGCACCATGATCTTCCAAAGCCATGCGCACCATGTTGGAGTTCATCAAGCATGCCGCCACACCTCTTGATCCAACCAGCAATGGATCAATCATCTCATGATTAAATCACACAATTAAATCATATAATAAACAATCTAAATGGCAAATATAGTGGCTCTGGTACCAATTGGAGGAACGGAAGCATGAAAAACACAAGTTTATACCATTGAATTCAAAAATTTTCACCTAGGGTCACAGGCATCATGCAAGATTTATTTTTATCTATTTGATTTCAATGATAAACAACATATTAAAACTCTTTTAATATGTTTTTGGATCTGTATTTGTCATTTAAGATTTTAAAATTAATCAGATTAATTTTAGAACCCTAAATTAAATAAAGAACGATTACACTAACCTCTTGATGTACTGCAGCGTGTCTGCGCCTTTGAGATTCATCTTCAGGACACCAGATGTTGTCCCTCTAGCTTGTCCACACCAAGAACACCTATGGCAGCCCTTGAACAGCTTCTAAAGCTTTTTCTATTAATTAGAAATTCAAGTTCTGCCTTTTAAGAGATTAGAGATGTAAACAGGACACTAGAAACAATTTCTAGTGTTCTTAATTCAAGAGATTGATGGCTAATCTCTTTGAATTGATGAGAGGTGAAGAAGAATAGAGGGAGGGCTGCAAAATGGCGTGACAAAGGAGTGTGGCTACTGGTTGTATTTTATTTTCTCATAACAACACTTAAATAGCTAGGTTAACACATTAAACCCTTGCCACATGTCACCCTTTGATTAGCTCTAGGTTTAAGTGACACAATCACATTGTGCTAAGTGTCAAACCTATATTTAATCTTGATTTTAATCATCTTACATGATTAAAAAAAAAAATTGGCAAGCTTATGTGTTATGCCATGTGTCACCATCTCATGGTGCCACATGTCACACTGCAAAATGACCAAAATGCCCCTGTGTCTTAATTTTGAGTTCTTAACCCAAAATAATTATTTTCTTCTTCTAATTAATTTATATCAAATATAAATTAATTAATTAATCTCTATTAATTAATTTCTCATTAATTAAATTCATATTTAAACACTTTAAATATAAATTTAACTTATATTATACATCCAATAATCTAGATTTGGTTTCAAGTCATGCTAGGGACTTTGCAATCTAATTGTAAACCAAACCTATTTAATTAATCAATTAAACTCTTTAATTAATTAATTAAATCATATATAACTAGTAGGAGCCAACACATGCCCATATACCCATACACAGTACAAGTATGAAAGCAGTATCAAACTCAAACTACCTATATACAAGATAACTTTGTTATCTCAGGTCTAAAGATTATATGCACTGATATGATTTATGAGAAAACATTGACAAGAGTAAACTCCATGTGCTTGTCATAAGTGTCACTGGTTCGGCCTACTTATCATTTATAAGCGCCTATCATGTTTGTTATATGGCATGAGACTCACCATTCCATCTTATTTATATCTCATATAAATAACTTGGGAACAAACATGAATACAATCTTTCTGGATAAGTCATGTCCTTATTATGAAGTATCCTCGATTATGAACCTATTTATGATACTTCGTGCTAGAAATATTGTCACTCATATTCTTAACAACTTAAGAATAATATTTCTAACAAAATATCAATGGACCTTTTCTATTACACATAAATACATTATGTAAACGAAAAAGTGGAAATGCCTTTTATTAATAAAAATATGTACAAGATACATACTAAATGATATGCTCTAGGGCATACTACTAACGTTCCCAAGACCCATGAATGCAGATGCTATAAAGAGATATTATGCCTAAAAAAAAAATGTAGGAGTGAAAACCTGAAAAGGCGCTCCTAGCAAAATGTGTGAAATGGAGCGAAAACCCACAAGGGCGCTTTCTGCAATATGAGCAAAGGGTGAAAACCTGAAAAGGCATCCTGAAAAAGCATGCGAAAAAAAAAATGATAAAATCTAAGGGTGAAAACCCGAACGAACGCCCCTAGAACCAGAAAACAGAGAAATAAGGGAGGGAACCCAAGACCTGAAAAGGTAATAAGTCACCACGGCACGAACGTTCGTTGGAAGATTACTCAAAATAGTGGCAGTTAAGGGAGTTCAAAGTTAGCTACAAGGAATTTGTAAGATCCAGTCTGTACCTTTTCCTTTGAAATTGTACCTTTATTCTTAAACCTTAATAAAATCACTCCTTCACTCAAATTTATTTTCCCATATGCCTTCATTTATGCACTATTAATTCGTTAAAACTTTATTATAAGATCAGTATTTGAATATTGATAACCTCATGTACTTTGCTATGAGATTTACAGGGAGTGAACGATGGTCGGGCAAAAAAAAAAAAAAAAGGGGAGTGAAAACCCGAATGGGCACTCCTAGCAAAATTTCCAATTGAGAAAGTGAATACAAACAAGGGTGCTTTCCGCAAAATAAGTGAAGAGCCAAAACCTGAAAGGGCGTTCCGGAAAAGTGAGTAAAAGAGGAAGTTATAGGTCAAACCCAGGGACTCATTCTGACCTTCTCCATTAATCATTTACCTTCGGAACCTTGTTAAGTACACTTCGATTGGAAGAACATCTTGTGTCAGGTTTGCTTTACTTCAGCATTATTTTAATTTCCTGTTATCAACCTCTGGTTCCTTGATCCAAGTTGATTCTACTTTTCAGCATTTAATTTCCTGTTATCAACCTTTGGTTCCTTGATCCAAGTTAATTTTAATTTTCTGCATTTAATTTCCTATTATCAACCTCTGGTTCCTTGATCTAAGTTGATGTTAATTTTCAACATTTTAAATTCCTGTTATCAACCTCTGGTTCCCTGATCTAAGTTGATTTTAATTTTCAGCATTTTTTTTAATTTCTTGCCATCAACCTCTAGTTCCTTGATCCATGTTGATTTTAATTTTCAGCATTTTTTTAATTTCCTGCCATTAACCTCTGGTTCCTTGATCCAAGTTGATTTTAATTTTTAGCATTTTTTTTTATTTCCTGCCATCAACCTCTGGTTCCTTGATTCAAGTTGATTTTAATTTTCAGCATTTTTTTAATTTCCTGCCATCAACCTCTGGTTTCTTGATCCAAGTTGATTCTAATTTTCAATATTTAATTTCCAGTTTTCAACCTCTGGTTCCTTGATTCAAGTTGATTTTAATTTTCAACATCTAATTTCCTGTTATCAATCTCTGGTTCCTTGATCCAAGTTGATGTTAATTTTCAGCATTTTAAATTCCTGTCATCAACCTCTGGTTCCCTGATCCATGTTAATTTTAATTTTCAGCATTTTTTTCAATTTCTTGCCATCAACCTCTGGTTTCTTGATCTAAGTTTATTTTAATTTTCAGCATTTTTTTAATTTCCTACCACCAACCTCTTGTTCCTTAATCCAAGTTGATTTTAATTTTCAGCATTTTTTTATTTCCTGCCATCAACCTCTCAGCATTTTTTTAATTTCCTGCCATCAACCTCTGGTTCCTTGATCCAAGTTGATTTTAATTTTCAGTATTTTTTTTTATTTTCTGCCATCAACCTCTCGTTCCTTGATCTAAGTTAATTCTAATTTTCAGCATTTAATTTCCTGTTATCAACCTCTGGTTCCTCGATCCAAGTTGATTCTAATTTTCAATATTTAATTTCCTGTTATCAACCTCTGGTTCCTTGATCAAAGTTAATGTTAATTTTCAGCATTTTAAATTCCTGTCATCAACCTCTAGTTTCCTGATCCAAGTTGATTTTAATTTTTAGCATTTTTTTTTTAATTTCCTGCCATCAACCTCTGGTTCCCTGATCCAAATTTATTTTAATTTTCAACATTTTTTTAATTTCCCACCATCAACCTCTGGTTCCTTGATCCAAGTTGATTTTAATTTTCAACATTTTTTTTTATTTTTTGCCATCAACCTCTGGTTCCTCGATCCAAGTTGATTTTAATTTTTAACATTTTTTTAATTTTCTGCCATCAACCTCTGGTTTCTTGATCCAAGTTATTCTAATTTTCAACATTTCAGTTCCTGTTATCAACCTCTGGTTCCTTGATCCATGTTGATTTTAATTTTCAGCATTTAATTTCCTGTTATCAACCTCTAGTTCCTTTATCCAAGTTGATTTTAATTTTCAGCATTTTAATTTCCTGTAATCAACCTCTAGTTCCTAGATCCAAGTTGATTTTAATTTTTTGCATTTTAATTTTTGATGTCCCAGCCGCCCAAAATATGGGTTCGAATCTTTACATAATTCCTATACAAGAGAATTTCATTCTTTTTAATAGAAATTATGTAAAGAGGGGCAGCTGTAGACACCATATTTTGGCCGACCTCCGAAGTCAAGGAATTTTTAAACTTTTAACTTTCTTATCCGCTCTCAATCGATGTCCCCAATCACGAATAGCTTTTCCGGAGTCGCCGATAGCTCATCCCTAGAACAAACCGAGATCAAGCTTAAGTTAGATTGTTCTCCGATCTCTTGGTCTTTCTCAGATTAGTTCGAAACAATATCCGGTCTCCAGACCATCCAATCTTGCCTACTGATATTTTCCTATCTCTCTGTACAAATATTGCAGAACTTCATTTGGCTAATGTTATGATCGGGCTTCTCACTTGAATGCCCCAAATATTCCTTAAAATGAAGTTAAGGTTTCTATCAGGTCTAATGATGATTCCGATCTTAAGAATTCAAATCAATGTCAAATCTTTACAATTCTAATGTTCTAAAGCTTTATCCGGTATTTGGTCATGACTTAGTCCGATCTAATGTTTACGTGTAATGTTTTTACGATCTCTTATACTCTGATTAATAGTCACTTTCAAGTTTAATGTTCAAATACATTCAACCAGTTAAGTACTCAGACAATTTGGACGCTTTCCGATCTCATTAAGAAATTGAACAAAAGAGGATTTCTATTCATTTCAACCAGTTAAGTACTCAGATAGCATAGTTATCTTGTATATAGGTGGTTTGAG
This sequence comes from Hevea brasiliensis, assembly GCF_030052815.1. Lineage (NCBI taxonomy): Eukaryota > Viridiplantae > Streptophyta > Magnoliopsida > Malpighiales > Euphorbiaceae > Hevea > Hevea brasiliensis. The sequence goes on along the minus strand of NC_079510.1, from coordinate 18,794,557 downwards.
TTTGATACTGCTTTCATACTTGTACTATATATGGGTATATGGGCATGTGTTGGCTCCTACTAGTTATTTATGGAGATAGGTGTTAATCAAGATGGAATCTGTTCCTCTAAGTAAATAGAGATAAAATCCTATGTTCATTTAATTGTTCTTGATGTTTCAAGTTCCTGGCCAGGACAGATACATTTGTTCAGAAAAGAGTTTCTGATGAGAAAAATCTTTTTAATCAAGAACTGGAATTAAAAGAGAACATAATATTCATAGCAAATGGACTTTGACATAAACCATGACTCCAGCTTGAGTTGGGATTTTGTAACAGAGAGATTCTAGTGCATGGTAACATATGATTGTAGGTTCATTTAAGGTAAACCTTATTACTAATTGGGTGGCCATGGCATGCTATGCTAGGTGTTAACCATGGTCTATGAGGTTCATAAAATGATTTAGGGAAATCATTTATGGTAAGAAGGAGTTCTGATGATATTAAGAGTTAATATCATGTCTCATTGCCAATTAGTGATGAGCCTAGTAAGTCACACACATACACAAGTTATCACCTAATTAAATATGATTTAATTAATTAATTAAAGAGTTTAATTGATTAATTAAATAGGCTTGGTTTGCAATTAGATTGCAGAGTCCCTAGCATGACTTGAAACCAAATCTAGATTATTGGATGTATAGTATAAGTTTAATTTATATTTAAAGTGTTTAAATATGAATTTAATTAATGAGAAATTAATTAATAGAGATTAATTAATTAATTTATATTTGATATAAATTGATTAGAAGAAGAGAAATAATTATTTTGTGTTAAAAACTCAAAATTAAGACATAGGGGCATTTTGGTCATTTCACAGTGTGACACGTGGCACCATGAGATGGTGACACATGGGATTACACATAAGCTTGCCAAATGTTTTTTAATCATGTAAGGTGATTAAAATCAAGATTAAATATAGGTTTGACACTTGGCACAATGTGATTGGGTTACTTAAACCTAGAGCTAATCAAAGGGTGACATGTGGCAAGGGTGACATGTGGCAAGGGTTTAATGTGTTAACCTAGCTATTTAAGTGTTGTTATGAAAAGAAAAAATAACCAGCAGCCACTCCTCTCCTTTGTCACGCCATTTTGTGGCTCTTCATCTATTCTTCTTCATCTCTCATCAATTCAAAGAGATTAGCCATCAATCTCTTGAATTAAGAACAATAGAAAATTGTTTCTAGTGTCCTGTTTACATCTCTAATCTCTTAAAAGGCAGAACTTGAATTTCTAATTAATAGAAAAAGCTTTAGAAGCTGTTCAAGGGCTGCCATAGGTGTTCTTGGTGTGGACAAGCTAGAGGGACAACATCAAGTGTCCTGAAGACGAATCTCAAAGGCGCAGACAGGAAAGAATATTAAAGCTCAAACAGGAAAGAATTTTAAAGCTAAAGTAGAAAATCAAACAGGAAAGAATATTAAAGCTCTTCGATCAGATCGTGGAGGTGAATATTTGAGTAATGAATTTGATGAATACTTGAGAGAGCATGGCATTATTTCTCAGCTGACTCCTCCAGGAACGCCACAGCTGAATGGTGTATCTGAAAGGAGAAATCGTACCCTATTGGATATGGTACGTAGTATGATGAGCTATACTGATATGCCAATCTCCTTTTGGAGATTTACATTAGAATCAGCTTTGTATATTATGAATAGGATTCCATCAAAATCAGTTTCTTCTACACCTTATGAGATATGGCATGGAAGAAAACCAAGTCTTAAGCATGTTAAGATTTGGGGTTGTCCAGCTTATATCAAAAAGCTGAACACTGATAAATTGGAGACCAGATCAGAAAAAGGTCGATTTGTTGGATATCCAAAAGATAGTTTTCGATATTATTTTTATTTGCCTACTTCACAAAAGGTTGTGATAAGTAGAGATGCCACATTTCTTGAACAACAGTTTGTTCAAGAAGGAGGCAAAGGAAGGCAAATAGAGTTAGAATTGGAGAATTCTGACCAACCAATGCATCGATGGATATAGATCCATCTAGTCAACCAATACCCGTTGATGAAACATCTACAACTGCTTCCTCGTAGAACAACTGTGGTATCTCACCCACGGTGAGATATGGTTTTCTTCATGAAGAAGAACAAGAGTTGTCTACTCATGAAGAAGTAGATCATGGAGATGATCCACTTACCTATGAAGAAGCTATATCAGATATAGACTCTTCAAAATGGATTGATGCTATGAAATCCGAGATTGATTCCATGTATAAGAATCAAGTTTGGGATCTTGTTGACCCACCTGAAGGTATTATACCTATAGGGAACAAATGGGTTTTCAAGAAGAAAATTGGTTCTGATGGAAAGGTAGAGACCTATAAGGCAAGGCTAGTAGCGAAAGGGTTTCGCCAAAGGCAAGGAATCGACTATGAGGAGACTTTCTCGCCTGTTGCCATGCTTAAATCAATTAGGATTTTATTAGCAATAGCTGCGTACTATGATTATGAGATTTGGCAGATGGATGTCAAAACAACTTTTCTCAATGGATACATTGAAGAAAACATTTTCATGGAACAACCTAAGGGATTTGAATCCCAAGATTGTTCCAAGGTATACAAGCTAAAGCGATCCATTTATGGGTTGAAACAAGCTTCGAGGAGTTGGAACATTCGTTTTGATGAAGCCATTAAATCCTTTGGTTTTATAAAAAATGAGGATGAGCCATGTGTATATAAGAAGGTTAGTGACAGTGCTATCACTTTCCTTGTCTTATATGTGGATGACATCTCGTTGATGGGTAATGACACGGGTATGTTGACGATCAGAAGGTATGGTTGTCAAATACATTCTCCATGAAAGACTTAGGGGAGGCAACCTATATTCTTGGGATTCGCATCTATAGAGATAGAGCGAAAAGAATAATTGGTTTATCCCAAAGTCTATACTTGGAAAAGGTGTTAAAGAGGTTTAACATGCTTGATTCCAAGAGAGGATTGTTACCAGTGAGACATGGTATCCATCTTTCTAAAGAGATGTCTCCAAAGACACCGAAGAAAGAGATAAGATGGTCAGATTCCATATGCTTGGCTATTGGAAGTTTAATGTATGCATTGTTGTGTACTAGGCCTGATATCGCATATGTCGTTAGTTTGACTAGCGGTATCAATCCAATCAAGGTTTGGAACATCTGGATAGTCATCAAGAATATCCTTAAGTACTTGAGAAGAACTAAGGATTTATTCTTGATTTATGGAGGTGGAGACTTGCAATTGGATGGTTATACGATTCGATTTCCAATCGATATCCATGATAGAAAGTCTACCTCTGGATATGTGTTCATTTGTAATGGAGGTGCGATCGGTTGGAAGAGTTCCAAACAGAGCACGATCGCATATTCCACTACGTAAGCGAGTATATTCTCGCATCGATGTCGCAAAGGAAGTCGCTTTGGATAAAGAAGTTCGTGATGTAACTTACAGTAGTTCCTTCCATTGAGTCAGCAGTTCCACTACACTGTGACAATAATGGAGCAGTCATACAGGCTAAGGAACCAAGGTCTCACTAGAAATCCAAAAACATAGAAAGGCGCTACCACATTATCAGAGAAATAGTTGGGCGAGGCGATATAGCCATGCAGAAAATAGCATCAGCTGAAAATCCAGCTGATCCATTCACTAAGCCTATGTCACAGACTCAGTTAGACCGACATCTTGAGAAGATAGGTCTAAGATATTGTAATGAATGGCTCTAGTGCTAGTGGGAGATTGTTAGTAGTATGCCCTAGAGCATATCATTTAGTATGTATCTTGTACATATTTTTATTAATAAAAGGCATTTCCACTTTTCCGTTTACATAATATATTTATGTGTAATAGAAAAGGTCCATTCATATTTTGTTAGAAATATTATTCTTAAGTTGTTAAGAATATGAGTGACAATATTTCTAGCACGAAGTATCATAAATAGGTTCACAATCGAGGATACTTCATAATAAGGACATGACTTATCTAGAAAGATTGTATTCATGTTTGTTCCCAAGTTATTTATATGAGATATAAATAAGATGGAATGGTGAGTCTCATGTCATATAACAAACATGATAGGCACTTATAAATGATAAGTAGGCCGAACTAGTGACACTTATGACAAGCACATGGAGTTTATTCTTGTCAATATTTTGTCATAAATCATATCAGTGCATATAATCTTTAGACCTGAGATAGCACAGTTATCTTGTATATAGGTAGTTTGAGTTTGATACTGCTTTCATACTTGTACTGTGTATGGATATATGGGCATGTGTTGGCTCCTACTAGTTATATATGGAGGTAGGTGTTGATCAAGATGGAATCTATTCCTCTAAGTAAATATAGATAAAATCTTATGTTCATTTAATTGTTCTTGATGTTTCAAGTTCCTGGCCAGGACAGATAGATTTATTCAGAAAAGAGTTTCTGATGAGAAAATCTTTTTAATCAAGAACTGGAATTAAAAGAGAACATAATATTCATAGCAAATTGAGTTTGACATAAACCATGACTCCAGCTTGAGTTGGGATTTTGTAACAGAGAGATTCTAGTGCATGGTAACATATGATTATAGGTTCATTTAAGGTAAACCTTATTACTAATTGCGTGGCTATGGCATGCTATGCTAGGTGTTAACCATGGTTTATGAGGTTCATAAAATGATTTAGAGAAATCATTTATGGTAAGAAAGAGTTCTGATGATATTAAGAGTTGATATCATGTCTCATTGCCAATTAATGATGAGCCTAGTAAGTCACACACATACACAAGTTATCACCTAATTAAATATGATTTAATTAATTAATTAAAGAGTTTATATTGATTAATTAAATAGGTTTGGTTTGCAATTAGATTGCAAAGTCCCTAGCATGACTTGAAACCAAATCTAGATTATTGGATGTATAATATAAGTTAAATTTATATTTAAAGTGTTTAAATATGAATTTAATTAATGAGAAATTAATTAATAGAGATTAATTAATTAATTTATATTAGATATAAATTAATTAGAAGAAGAAAATAATTATTTTGGGTTAAGAACTCAAAATTAAGACAGGGGCATTTTGGTGATTTTGCAGTGTGACACGTGGCACCATGAGATGGTGACACATGACATAACACATAAGCTTGCCAAATGTTTTTTTATTATGTAAGATGATTAAAATCAAGATTAAATATAGGTTTGACACTTGGCACAATGTGATTGGGTCACTTAAACATAGAGCTAATCAAACGGTGACATGTGGCAAGGGTTTAATGTGTTAACCTAGCTATTTAAGTGTTGTTATGAGAAAATAAAATACAACCAGCAGCCACACTCCTTTGTCACGCCATTTTGCAGCCCTCCCTCTATTCTTCTTCATCTCTCATCAATTCAAAGAGATTAGCCATCAATCTCTTGAATTAAGAACACTAGAAATTGTTTCTAGTGTCTTGTTTACATCTTTAATCTCTTAAAAGGCAGAACTTGATTTTTTAATTAATAGAAAAAGCTTTAGAAGCTCTTCAAGGGCTACCATAGGTGTTCTTGGTGTGGACAAGCTAAAGGGACAACATCTGGTGTCCTGAAGACGAATCTCAAAGGCGCAGACACGCTGCAGTGCATCAAGAGGTTAATGTAATCGTTCTTGATTTAATCTAGGGTTCTAAAATTATTCTGATTAATTTTAAAATCTTAACTGGTAAATACAGATCCAAAAACATATTAAAAGAGTTTTAATATGTTGTTTATCATTGAAATCAAATAGATAAAAAATAAATCTTGCATGATGCATGTGACCCTAGGTGAAAAATTTTGAATTCAATGGTATAAACTTGTGTTTTTCACGCTTCCGTTCCTTCACTTCACAAAAGGCTGTGATAAGTAGAGATGCCACATTTCTTGAACAACAGTTTGTTCAAAAAGGAGGCAAAGGAAGGCAAATAGAGTTAGAATTGGAGAATTCTGACCAACCAACAGATCAGATGGATATATATCCATCTAGTCAACCAATACCCGTTGATGAAACATCTACAACTGTTCCTCTTAGAACAACCAGGGTATCTCACCCACCAATGAGATATGGTTTTCTTCATGAAGAAGAACAAGAGTTGTCTACTCATGAAGAAGTAGATCATGGAGATGATCCACTTACCTATGAAGAAGCTATATCAGATATAGACTCTTCAAAATGGATTGATGCTATGAAATCCGATATTGATTCCATGTATAAGAATCAAGTTTGGGATCTTGTTGACCCACCTGAAGGTATTATACCTATAGGGAACAAATGGGTTTTCAAGAAGAAAATTGGTTCTGATGGAAAGGTAGAGACCTATAAGGCAAGGCTAGTAGCGAAAGGGTTTCGCCAAAGGCAAGGAATCGACTATGAGGAGACTTTCTCGCCTGTTGCCATGCTTAAATCAATTAGGATTTTATTAGCAATAGCTGCGTACTATGATTATGAGATTTGGCAGATGGATGTCAAAACAGCTTTACTCAATGGATACATTGAAGAAAACATTTTCATGGAACAACCTAAGGGATTTGAATCCCAAGATGGTTCCAAGGTATGCAAGCTAAAGCGATCCATTTATGGGTTGAAACAAGCTTCGAGGAGTTGGAACATTCGTTTTGATGACGCCATTAAATCCTTTGGTTTTATCAAAAATGAGGATGAGCCATATGTATATAAGAAGGTTAGTGACAGTGCTATCACTTTCCTTGTCTTATATGTGGATGACATACTGTTGATGGGTAATGACACAGGTATGTTGACGACTATAAAGGTATGGTTGTCAAATACATTCTCCATGAAAGACTTAGGGGAGGCAACCTATATTCTTGGGATTCGCATCTATAGAGATAGAGCGAAAAGAATAATTGGTTTATCCCAAAGTCTATACTTGGAAAAGGTGTTAAAGAGGTTTAACATGCTTGATTCCAATAGAGGATTGTTACCAGTGAGACATGGTATCCATCTTTCTAAAGAGATGTCTCCAAAGACACCTGAAGAAAGAGATAAGATGGTCAGGATTCCATATGCTTCGGCTATTGGAAGTTTAATGTATGCAATGTTGTGTACTAGGCCGGATATCGCATATGCTGTTAGTTTGACTAGCAGGTATCAATCCAATCAAGGTTTGGAACACTGGATAGCTGTCAAGAATATCCTTAAGTACTTGAGAAGAACTAAGGATTTATTCTTGATTTATGGAGGTGGAGACTTGCAATTGGATGGTTATACTGATTCTGATTTCCAATCAGATATCCATGATAGAAAGTCTACCTCTGGATATGTGTTCATTTGTAATGGAGGTGTAGTCAGTTGGAAGAGTTCCAAAGAGAGCACGACTGCAGATTCCACTACAGAAGCTGAGTATATTCTCGCATCGATGTCGCAAAGGAAGTCGCTTTGGAAAAAGAAGTTCGTGATGTAACTTACAGTAGTTCCTTCCATTGAGTCGCCAGCCCACTACACTGTGACAATAATGGAGCAGTCATACAGGCTAAGGAACCAAGGTCTCACCCGAAATCCAAACACATAGAAAGGCGCTACCACATTATCAGAGAAATAGTTGGGCGAGGCGATGTAGCCATGCAGAAAATAGCATCAGCTGAAAATCTAGCTGATCCATTCACTAAGCCTATGTCACAGACTCAGTTAGACCGACATCTTGAGAAGATAGGTCTAAGATATTGTAATGAATGGCTCTAGTGCTAGTGGGAGATTGTTAGTAGTATGCCCTAGAGCATATCATTTAGTATGTATCTTGTACATATTTTTATTAACAAAAGGCATTTCCACTTTTCCGTTTACATAATATATTTATGTGTAATATAAAAGGTCCATTGATATTTTGTTAGAAATATTATTCTTAAGTTGTTAAGAATAAGAGTGACAATATTTCTAGCACGAAGTATCATAAATAGGTTCACAATCTAGGATACTTCATAATAAGGACATGACTTATCCAGAAAGATTGTATTCATGTTTGTTCCCAAGTTATTTATATGAGATATAAATAAGATGGAATGGTGAGTCTCATGTCATATAACAAACATGATAGGCACTTATAAATGATAAGTAGGCCGAACCAGTGACACTTATGACAAGCACATGGAGTTTATTCTTGTCAATGTTTTGTCATAAATCATATCAGTGCATATAATCTTTAGACCTGAGATAGCACAGTTATCTTGTATATAGGTAGTTTGAGTTTGATACTGCTTTCATACTTGTACTGTGTATGGGTATATGGGCATGTGTTGGCTCTTACTAGTTATATATGGAGGTAGGTGTTGATCAAGATGGAATCTGTTCCTCTAAGTAAATAGAGATAAAATCCTATGTTCATTTAATTGTTCTTGATGTTTCAAGTTCCTGGCCAGGACAGATAAATTTATTCGGAAAAGAGTTTCTGATGAGAAAATCTTTTTAATCAAGAACTGGAATTAAAAGAGAACATAATATTCATAGCAAATGGAGTTTGACATAAACCATGACTCCAGCTTGAGTTGGGATTTTGTAACAGAGAGATTCTAGTGCATGGTAACATATGATTATAGGTTCATTTGAGGTAAACCTTATTACTAATTGGGTGGCTATGGCATGCTATGCTAGGTATTATCCATGGTCTATGAGGTTCATAAAATTATTTAGAGAAATCATTTATGGTAAAAAAGAGTTCTGATGATATTAAGAGTTGATATCATGTCTCATTGCCAATTAGTGATGAGCCTAGTAAGTCACACACATACACAAGTTATCACCTAATTAAATATGATTTAATTAATTAATTAAAGAGTTTAAATTGATTAATTAAATAGGTTTGGTTTGCAATTAGATTGCAAAGTCCCTAGCATGACTTGAAACCAAATCTAGATTATTGGATGTACAATATAAGTTAAATTTATATTTAAAGTGTTTAAATATGAATTTAATTAATGAGAAATTAATTAATAGAGATTAATTAATTAATTTATATTTGATATAAATTAATTAGAAGAAGAAAATAATTATTTTGGGTTAAGAACTCAAAATTAAGACACAGGGGCATTTTGGTCATTTTGCAATGTGACGCGTGGCACCATGAGATGGTGACACATGGCATAACACATAAGCTTGCCAAATGTTTTTTAATCATGTAGGATGATTAAAATCAAGATTAAATATAGGTTTGACACTTGGCACAATGTGATTGGGTCACTTAAACCTAGAGCTAATCAAAGGGTGACATGTGGCAAGGGTTTAGTGTGTTAACCTAGCTATTTAAGTGTTGTTATGAGAAAATAAAACACAACCAGCAGCCACACTCCTTTGTCACGCCACTTTGAGGGTTTTTATCTCTTCTTCTTCATCTCTTATCAATTCAAAGAGATTAGCCATCAATCTCTTGAATTAAGAACACTAGGAATTGTTTCTAGTGTCCTGTTTACATCTCTAATCTCTTAAAAGGCAGAACTTGAATTTCTAATTAATAGAAAAGGCTTCAGAAGCTGTTCAAGGGCTGCCATAGGTGTTCTTGGTGTGGACAAGCTAGAGGGACAACATCTGGTGTCCTGAAGACGAATCTCAAAGGTGCAGACACGCTGCAGTGCATCAAGAGGTTAGTGTAATCGTTCTTGATTTAATCTGGGGTTCTAAAATTAATATGATTAATTTTAAAATCTTAAGTGGCAAATACAGATCCAAAAATATATTAAAAGAGTTTTAATATATTGTTTATCATTGAAATCAAATAGATAAAAATAAATCTTGCATGATGCATGTGACCCTAGGTGAAAATTTTTGAATTCAATGGTATAAACTTGTGTTTTTCACGCTTCCGTTCCTTCAATTAGAACCACACTTAAGACAACTAGAGAAGCCATAAACACAAATAATTAGTAATTGCCAATTAGTTAAGTATAAATAAGAAAAACAGAACACAAGAAGTTAGACGAGCCGAGAGTCACAGCGATGGGTGACCTTCTCGGGAAGGACTGCAAAGTTGTTTTAAACTCAAATTTCGAACCGTAAAATGTGACGCTGCAGTCCTTAGGACCATTACGAACACAGTGGAAAAGAGAAAATCACAAAAAAGAATTGTTAAGCCAGTCAAATAATTAGGTCAGGGAGCCAAAAGAAATATTGAATTATTTGCAAACCGGGTTGAACCGGCGAGGGGCAATATGGTCAATTGACCCCGAGAGCTGGCTCCTGACCTAACTGTCAAATAAAATTAGAGAAAAGAAATTTCGGAATCGACAATTAAATTAAAGAACTAATAGAAAAAAAAAAAGAGAAAATGAAAAAGTGAAGGGAGGTGACATCATGCATGACATCGTGCATGATGCTATAAATCATATAATTAATAAATTTGATTAAAAGGATTTTTGGGTCTTCCATAAGACAAAATAAATGAAAGAAAAGAAAAGATAAAAAAAAAAAAGATTTCATTGTCTTCTTCCTTATCCCTTGCCGCCCTCACTCTCCCTCACTTCTCCATTGTTAGTCCTCCATTAAAGCTTGCACTTAAGCTTGAAATTCTTCACTAAACCTTAATAACTTCCATAAAAACCTCATTAGAGCTTGTTTTAGTCACTTGAGAAGAAGATTGAAAGAGGAAAGAAATACAAAAGATAGAGATTTGAAGGAATTGGAGTTCTAAGAAAGGTTAGCAAGCAAATTTGATAATTTTAGTCTGATTCTTATATTTCTAACTTATTGAGCTTGTAAATAAACTTTAAATGAAATGAAATAAATTGTTGAGGGACTATGAGTGAGTTTCGAGCAGCATGTGTATGAGTGTGTTATTGCATGGTTTGATTAATTTGGATGGGAATATGAACCTTAAGTAGTTGAGTTATTATGGTTTAAGGCTTTGAAAGTAGCTAAATGCAAGAATTTGTGAACTAGGGTTTTGGACTTAGGGTTTAGTGACAAAAATGTGAGGAAGTGGTAAATGATGTCTTTGACCTAATGTGAAGTGAGAAATGGTCATTTGTGACCTAATGAAGAGTGTTAGAAGTGTTTGAATCAAAACCAAATTCGGATTGAGTATGGTCATGCTACTGCAGCATGACCAAGTTACCTTTGAGGGACCAAAAATGAAATTTTACAAGTCCAATTGGTATGAGACCAATTGGGAATGAAAATAAACACTAAATGACACAATTTTCATTTAGGAAGCATGCCCAAAAAGTGACCAAAACCTAGTGAACAAATTGAAAATCATAGTCTGCCCTGTGCAAAATGACCAAATGAACAATGTTTGTTCATTTGGCCATAACTTGAGCTAGGCAGGTCTAAATGACCTGAAATTTGACCAGTGGACAGTTGAGGTATATACCTAAAACTTTCATGAAGAACACCAACCCAAATTATGCCATTAACCAAGTCATTTGGCCACCCCAAGTTGGTGACCTAAAACTGCCAGCACCATAAATTGCCCAGAAAATCTAGGTTGAGTCTAATCCAGCAGTAATGGTTCAAATGGCTAAAACTTGAGCTAAAAAACTCCAATTGGAGTGATTCAAAAATGAGAATAAACTTAAGACAATAGGAAACATTTTCTGTGCAGAAAATTTTGCCAAATTTCAACAGTAAAATGACCAATGGAACAGTGCAACCTTAGACACCAAAACTGAAAAATTTGCCAAATTGCTTAAAAGACTTACAATTTGAGTAAACAACCAAAACTAACAAATTTAGTGACCAAATGTGGTATGTGGGTGAAGTTGGAATTCCCATACCTATTAAGCCTTAGAAAGTCAATAATTTGACTTAAATAGTGTAGTGAATAGTAAACCCGAAGCACAAAATTTCTAGAACGTCGAGTTTAGCACGTTAGAGCTAAGTAAAAGTGAAGTTAAATTTATTTTTGGATTTATGCTAAGTTATGGTACTGAAACACTATAAAATTGTGTGTTTCAGTTAAAAAGAATACCGGGAAAGAACCCAAGGAACCGAGTCAAGGCCAAGAGGCGACTCGCTTGAGGTTTGTGCACAGCATCACTATGCTTTAAAATTCAATGATAAAGTGAATGAAATATGTATTTTACTTTTGCTTTGAATTGTTGAAAGTTTATTTGTAACATTATTTATGATGTTTTGATTTAAATGGTGAAAGTTATTATGTATATTTGAAATAGCAATATTTAGCAAATTGTTAAGATAAGTTTTGAAACCACAGTGTCATGACCATATATTTGAACACCTCACTAGCATGACTAGTGGGGGTAATTAGTTTCGAATTTTGATTCCTTCTCTGGAGAAGTGTTGAGGTGTGCCAGTGGAAGAGGATTTGAATGGATATCCATATATTTAAGCTAGCTAGCCTTGTGATGTGACTTCTCTTTAGCCTCTAGCTATTGAGATTATATTTGTTTCGAATGGCATGATATAACTGTGGGTTTTATGAAATGTGTTTTGATACTTCAAAATGAACTTGTTTGCATTAAAATCTTATAATTCATGTTTTGTGTTTAACTCTCATGTTCAGTTCAATTTTTGAAAAAATGTGATTTAAATTCTACATAAAGATTATTTTAGTATGTTGTGCACCACTGAGTCCTAGTACTCAGCGATAGCTGTTATTACTATCGCAGATTTAGAGACTAGAGGAGCAGCAAACTGAGCTGCTGAGGATTGAGGATCTATCAGCTTGAAGTTATCGGGTATAATTTATATCCTGACTGTAAATATTTCTTTTGATGTATGTATTACACATAAATGTATGGACATGTAAAAATGGGTCTTGAGCAGCTTATACAAAATTTATATAAAATTTGTAATAAATTTTAGTTTAGATTTTCTTAATGTACATTTTAGTATGATGTATATATATATTATTTATCTTCAAAGAAATATGAATGAATGATATTGATTGACAGTATTTTGAGAATGGTTGAATTTTGTAATTTGAGAAAATGGTTGAGATTAATTGTGAAATCAAAGAAGTGGTTAAAAATTTATTGGAAGTGCCCTTTTTTCAGGTATTTGAAGAACTGTTTTCTCAAAATACAGACAGAACTTTGTCAAAATTTTTATAAAATTTGCGGAAAAACAAAATGGACCAAAAATATTAACTTGTTTTAAATTTAATTAAATGTTTTAAATACCTATTAGAAATGCTCACCACTTATCAAAAATAAGAAAATTGTTTTAAAATTCCTTGTAGGGTACTTAATGAGTTATCGGTAGGTGAAGTTCGGTAGTTCATTAGGTATTCTATGGGATCATGTTATGCTAGAAACTTAACAATTTTTCACAGTTTCAAACCATTTACAATATTTTTCAAGCAGTAAGTATCCATTCAAACACATTTCCACAATTTAAAACAATAATGTACAAATAGTCATAATTCATTTCAATTGAAAAAAATTCAAAAGAAATAACTGTTGTGCACAAACCTCTGATAACTATCTCCTGGCCTTGACTCAGTGTTTCCTTCCCTTTCCCTGAGTCTTTGCTAACTGAGAAACACAATTTGAAGTGTTTCAGTACTCATTTAAACTGTCTCTACCGATAATGATTGATAATTAATTCACTGAATTCTATTATTTACTTAGTCAACCTAATATGTCGACCCTCGGTACATTCTAGGTAATTTAGGTTTTAATGTTACTAATATGTCACATTCGATGGTCTTTTAGGGTTGGTACATGTTAACAAATTCATTTCCATGTATATTGCGCTTTCTTGCAATTTGCTGGACTCCGGGATACTAGTTTGACCTAGCCGGATGACCTAGTTCCCTAGGTTTTCAGGTTTTAGTCAAAACTACAAACTTTTAGATCTATGTCTTATTGCACGCGGGGCAAAATTTCAGGTCATTCTGAGTTATGTAGACCAAGTTATGGTCATTTTACTATTGCTGGTCAAAATGCATCAAAATTGGTCACTTTAGGTCATTTTAGGTCAATTTTGGTTCCGCCAGTTTTTGGACCCGAACTTGTGCAAGCTATTTGACTTGCTTATGGTTATTTCTGGGCTTTGGTTCCTTCATAAGACTTGTAGATATAGATCTTAACTATTCATGGTCAAAAGTTCAGGTCAATTGGACCTGTTTTGAGTGAGTTATGGCCAAAATGCTAACTGCTGCCCAAATGGTCAATTTTTAGGCCTTAATTGCACTAATCCGGATTTGGTCATTTTTCAAGTTACCTTACAAGCAGAATTTTAGTAAGCTTCCTTCATGAAAGTTGAAACATTTTGTGCCTAGTTTCACCTCCAATTGGTCTCATACCAATTGGAGCCACACACTTAAAGTTCTAAGCCCAAAACCTAACTGCCTTATTGCATTTCCTTTATTACTCATCAAAGATCACTTTTAGCATTTACCAATTTACACATTCATGCCCAATCTAGTTTGTACCATAACCTAAACACAATTTACAACATATTGTTGATCATTTTGGCAGCTTATAATCACACTCAACATACACCATATAGTGCAGAATTTGTCAAACTCAATTACAACAATTTAATCACCTAATCATGCTCATTTACATGTCCAACCTCACACCATCATACATATACCAAAGCTGCCATAAAAACTACTATAATTCAACATTAATATTCCATAAACCAAACATGAAATAACATCCTTATGGTTTACCAAACCAAGCTGCCGATTCATGCATTTACATTCCATTAATTTCCAAGCTTCCAATTTCAAATACACATTCACATACACTAAGTATACATAAACATTTAATCAACCCTTTAATCTACCATTTACAAGCAAGAATAAGCTGTCCTCAAAGAGTTTCCATGGCTGCCAAAAGTACACATCCCCATTTAAACATCAAACCTCAAAAATCTCTCCATAAATCAAGTACCCATAACATCCTTACAAACTTTAATAAAACAATAATCAAAAACACAAACTTACCACTTTGGAAATTCTTCAAAACCTCACCAAAACTTTTTAAAATTGCTATCAAACTCTTCCTTGCAAGGTGAGGATAAACTTTAATGAAGTAACTTTGGTGTTTAGGATGGAAATGGTGGAGGTTTAGGAAGCTTCACCCAATTCGGCTATGGAGGATTTTTAAGGGTTTCATTTCGGCATGGAAGGGATGAATGAAGAAGATGAAGTGTGAGTGGGTTTACACCTGCCCACTTAAGGATTGTTTAATCCCATAGTGCTCCACTCACCATAGTTTAATGATTTAATATGTTTTAAGTGTTAATTACTCCATGTATACCCCATTTTTGGCTATTTACATTAAGTACCACTAATTCAATTTTTCATTATATTTTCCAAGTGTAACATCATGTGTTTTTAATGGACATTTAGGTCAAAAGACAACACGGGGTGTCAAATGACCACAATGCCCCTGTTCGGGTTGCATTCCCGATTTTTTGGTAACACCGGGTTTTGTCCGTTTTTCGATTTCTCACTTTTCTTTGTACTAATTAATTAATTTTTCTTTAATATTTCTAATGGTATTTATACTTCAATTGATGTCTCTTTAAGTCTTAAAAATATTTTCTAGGGTTCCCCGCGGTCTAGGTCTAGTCAACGGTCCACGCCGCAACTTTCCGGTGTGGTCACCCATCACTAGGGTTCTCGGCTCGCTTAACTTGGTTACATTTCTTTGCTATTATTTATCCTTTGTTTTTCTTGTATTTTCTTTTCTTGTATTTCATTATTTTATGTCTCCTCACTCATATTGAAGTATAGTTCTAGGCATTCTAGCTGTCCGGACAACACTGGTCACCAGAACAGTAGAATGCACTACCGAACATAGGGGTGTTACAATTCTCCCCCCCTTAAAATAAAGTTCGTCTTGAAATTTTACCTGGCATTCGTGTAACACCCCTCACTCGACTACAGTGTAGCCGAGCAAGGCGTGCTACAATCGGTGCCGAAGCGCCCTAACTTATCTTACTTTGTTTTCTTAATAATTTTGAACTCGTTTAATTTAATATTAATTATTTTTCGACGGAGAAACCAGTGGAGTTACCCCTATTTTATTATCGTTTTGCGTATTTCAATATTTACCTGTTTGAAATTCAACAATATTTTAAAATAAAAAAAATCTCATCCATGCTAATCATAATTATCTCATCAATCATTCTCATAATTTTCTCATATTTCAAATCTCATCCATACATTTTAATTTCATAATCATTTCCATACTCATATCATCATTTGAAAAATCATTATGTAATTCAAATCTATACTCATTTGTACAAATTCATTCATGCTCCATTCTTATAGCAAAATTCTCAAATTTGCATTAATTTACATCATTTGCAATAATTAAATAAATCCTTAATTTACATGATATACAAATTAATTATAATTTGCTAATTTATATTACAATATAAGAAATAAATAACATACACAAAATACATGATATGCTTAATGTGAGCCCTATCTACATGCATTGCTGAGGAGGTGACAACCTTGAACGCTCTGCAAATCAGAACTCCAAAATCTCTATTTAGTATTCTTTGGGCTTTAACTTCAGTACCTGCTCGAGGAAACAATTCCATCGCGCTAAGCATTGCTGCTTAGTGGTGCAATAATATAACAAGGAAATAATATACAAATAAAGATAGAAATAAAACATCATTTAAATAATTAAGATTTATTTATACTTCACATGCGATTCTAAAATTTAATATGTTTTATCGTAATTTAGTCTTCTTTGCAAGTGTTTATTTCGCCAATGTACAGTAATAATGTACAAAGAAAAATGATTTAAAAATAATAAATATATGCTTATATTATCATGTAAGTTACATTTTCAATATTTATGTGTGTTATAATTTTCTTTGCTAATCTTTTAGCATTTTCTCAATACTTTCTAGGTTGTCTCAGATTATTTCATAATAAGTAAATTTTGATATCGGTCTAGTTCATTTCGATTCTTTCTAATAAATAACTATTCTAATTTATTTTAGGTCATCTTACTCATTTATTTAATTTCTAATAATTTTTTATTACTAAAATTCTTAAATTATTTTAATAAATTTCACTGCCCAAGTAACCTATGACAGGCTGACTAAACTGGATAACGGGTCATTGGCACTGGACATCGAGGTGCCTCGGGCCGTCATACCATGGGATGCAGAACGTCAACCATGTATGCAGCCAGTATGGCTAAAAAGCCATGATATCACATAATCGGGCATAAAAGCCATGAATACAGGCATAAAAGCCATGAATACAGGCATAAAGCCATGAATACAGGCATAAAGCCTTTCGCAGTACTGCTAAAACAATACCCTATTGGCATGCCAAACTATCCAATCTGACACACATGTCTAGGCAATACAAGGGCACATAATATCATTAAATATTAATATATTGTGTTTTATGACTTTATTATTTGATGATAAATTTCATAATTTATACATTCATCATAATATTCATACATTCCTTACATCATTCATATTGATCACAATTCACAACAATGGTGTTCATATACCATTGTACTCAAAACATTTTTCCTTTCTCTTATAAAGAAAACTAATGTTCCATTCATATTTTCATGTGATTCATTTATTCATTACAATATTTATATGAATTCATAACTCATACAAGGTGTTATTATCTTATTTGTAATGTAAACATAAATCTTAATGTAAATCTCATCCCATTTATACTCAACAATTCATCTAGGTTAATGTCAGTTCATATTCAAGTGGTATTACTTATGTTTTATTAGACCTACTAGTAATGGGAATAAATCTTAACTATATACTCACATAACTTAAATGTTCATTAAGTCATTTAGGTGAATTACTATTTCTATTTCAAGTAATCCATGAATGTTTCATGCATTCCAAATTTCATACCTTAATTTCCTCTACCAATTTAGTTATTATACTTTGTGTCTATGTATTACTATTCACATTACTATTCACTCAAATTGTTGACTTTTTAACACATAATAAATTTATTGAACCTAACTTCTCAAAGATACCACATTTTGCATTCAAAATTTGTTGGTATTGGTTGCCAATACCATTTCCAAGCTTAATGTTAATTGGGCAGAATTTTCAGTTTTCATGCCTTGTGTTTACTGTTCTATTGGTCAATTTTTCAGTAGGAATTTGGCAAAATGATCAACATGAAAGTTGTTCCTTATTTTGTCTAGTTCAATTTCTATTTTCGAATCACTTCATTTGGAGTTTTGTAGCTCAAGTTATGGTCATTTTACCATAACTGGCCGGATTGAAATTTTTCTGGACTGACCATATCTACAGTGTAGTGAATAGTGACTTCAACTCACTTGTTGGATAGGTTCTGGTCATAAATTGGGTTAGGTTTCTTCATGAAAGTTGTTGGTCTATATCTCAGCTTGTTGTGGGTAAAATATCAGGTCAATTGGAACATTCTACACTGAGTTATGGCCAAATGATCAAATACTATTCATTTGGTCATTCTGCAGAAACAGACTGCAGGTCACCCAGATTGGGGCAAGCTTTTGGTCCACTTGGTTTGGTCTTATGGGTATGGTTTCGTCAATGAAGTTGTGCCATTATGTGTCTAGTTTTATGTCCAATTGGCCAAACACCAATTGAACCTCTACAATTCAATTTATGGCTGCCCAAACCTGATGGACTCATGTCCAATTCTATAGGTCACCTAGGGCAGCCACACTAAACTTAAATCCCATCACTAAACACACTTCATTTCTTGTTTACCAATAACCAAATGGTCACTATTTGACCATTAAAACTCACTTTCATCCTTACATGATCAAAGTCTCAATTTCATGCTTAAACCCTAACTCAAATTTCCAATTCATGGCATACACACACCAAACTCATACCAAATCACTTTATCCATCATCTATACTCATCAATAACATAATTAAGCCACTTAATTTCATCAAAACCCAAAAATCCTTAAACTTTCTCATGGCTGCCAAATTTAGAGATTTCATTTACTTAAGTTTTTCTTTTAATTTCACACAATTTCTACTTGATTTAGCATGCTTACAAGATTAAAGGAAGAAAAGAAATTGTTTAGGGCACTAACCTCTTGTAGCTCAAATCCAAGCCAACCAAGACTATAATTTTTTTTTACTTTCTTACTCTTTCTCAGCTGCCAAATACTTCTCCTTGGTGTGGGTATAATTTTTAGTGAAGGGAGGATAAGGTTTTAAGGTGAATTAAAGTGGGAAATGAAGCTTAAGGGAGCTTTAATGGTGGAACCTTTTCTCTCTCTCTCTCTCAACGTTTTTAGCTGCCCAAAGGTTGAAGATGCATATTGGTTTTTCAATTTTTTTGTCTCTTTTATCTCTTTTAATGAGTTTAACAAATTGTGATTGGTGGAGGAAATTTAAATGACATCATATGATGTCATAATTAGCATTTTCTTTCATTTTCTTTTCTTCTCTTCTCTACTCATTTTCAATTTAATTTTTTAGCAATATTTATTCATATTTTAGATTATAATAATTATTTGCTTAACTGGACAAGTCGGCTAAAAATCATCTCTGAAGACGAAATGACCAAAATGCCCTCCGTTTGGCTTAACGGGCCAAAATTGTCTGTACCGATTGAAAAATTATTCTAAACCTTTTCTTGGCATTCTAATGCCATAGAAACCTCAATGACTCTTCTCTGGAGTCCAAAAAATTATTTTATGAATTTTTCCCCGGGTCTAGGGCTCCTAGTTGCAAGAACCGCAACTTCCTACTAGGTTACCCATCGCTAGGGCATCGGCTCATTTAACTTGGTTGTATTTTATTTCTAAAATTTTTTTCTAAATTTTTCTTATTAATATTTGAGTTAATTATAGTTTCTCACTTTAGTTTAAATATTTTTCCGGGTGTTCTAGCTATCCGGACCGACACTGGTCACCGGAACAGTAGAATGTACAGAGTTGCTACAGGAAGGGTGTTACAACTCTTCTCCTCTAATTTAAATTTCGTCCTCGAAATTTACTGGGTGTAGGTATCTAAGATAATTCTTTTACCTTTCTATTGCTCCCTCTGTCTAGTTCTTTTATATATATGGTACTATTTATTCTTTTCGAATATATCATTATACACTTAGGCATATCATAAAGGAAATATTTTACCTCAAATTCACATATGGGGCTTCTTGCTCCTCTTCGGCTTGGGTGACATTTGGAAGTGGTGTTACTATTGTACTTGGTCCTTCCACGACCTCTATATGGGTTTGTGGTAAATTCCTCTTAGGACAATCTCTCAGACGATGGTCTATGGCCCCATATCTATAACAGGCTCCAGTCAATCCCCTACATTCACCTTTATGCCACTTGTTACAATGGCCACATTTTCTTGGTAATCCTAGCGCACTCACTACTAGTGTTTCTGGTTGATCTCTTCTGGGTATAGGCCTGGGTCTGGATCTCCTACTTTGATCAGATGTCTTACTTAACTATTCTCTCAGCCTCTTATTGCTAGACTGTCCAAATTTCTTCTTTTGCTGATCACCACTCCTCTTCTGTTCCTCTTCATGAACACAGCTAATATATTTCTTTCTGAACTCTATCAGAAAGAATTCCAAAGTTACGTTATCTGGTGGCACTACCTTGGTTACAACATCCCACCACCGATATGCAGCTTCTTGTAAGAATGAAACTGCACACTCCAAACTTTGTTCTGGTGTGCAATGGAGCTGCTGCAGGACTCTTTCAGTCCTTTCTAACCAATACTCAGTCGCTGAAGAATCGTCTTCCTTTCTACCATTGAAATCTACAGCTCCATACTTCCTAATTTTTCCTAGAGGTGATTTCTGCTGAGACAGTGGTGGAATAACCCCAGTCATCTGTCGAAAGAATCCAGTCATCTGCTGAAACAAGGTCTATTGGGGTTGTATAGGCACCTCTTGCACTAGTGGAGCAGGATCTCCCCGATTTCCAATATCACTCCCAGTCGAAATACGGCTTACTACTTCTTCTTCTACTACCCTCTGCGATTCTGAGTCCATACCTTAACCTAAAATAACCAAGAAAATAGATCTGCATTAGTGTCACCTCAACTCATATGAATGCAATGCATGTTATGCACACTATCTCATTCTATTTATCTATGCCTAGGAACGCCTAAACCGTGCTTTGATACCAATAAATGTAACACCCCTCACCCGACTACAGTGTAGCCGAGCAAGGCGTGCTACAATCAGTGCCGAAGCACCCTAACTTATTTTACTTTAATTTTTTAATAATTTTGAACTCGTTTAATTTAATATTAATTATTTTTCGACAGAGAAACCAGTGGAGTTACCCCTATTTTATTATCGTTTGGCGTATTTCAATATTCACCTGTTTGAAATTCAACAATATTTTAAAATAAAAAAAATCTCATCCATGCTAATCATAATTATCTCATCAATCATTCTCATAATTTTCTCATATTTCAAATCTCATCCATACATTTTAATTTCATAATCATTTCCATACTCATATCATCATTTGAAAAATCATTGTGTAATTCAAATCTATACTCATTTGTACAAATTCATTCATGCTCCATTCTTATAGCAAAATTCTCAAATTTGCATTAATTTACATCATTTGCAATAATTAAATAAATCCTTAATTTACATGATATACAAATTAATTACAATTTGCTAATTTATATTACAATATAAGAAATAAATAACATATACAAAATACATGATATGCTTAATGTGAGCCCTATCTACATGCATTGCTGAGGAGGTAACAACCTTGAACGCTCTACGGATCAGAACTCCAAAATCTCTATTTAGTATTCTTTGGGCTTTAACTTCAGTACCTGCGCGAGGAAACAATTCCATCGCGCTAAGCATTGCTGCTTAGTGGTGCAATAATATAACAAGGAAATAATATACAAATAAATATAGAAATAAAACATAAATTAAATAATTAAGATTTATTTATACTTCACATGCGATTCTAAAATTTAATATGTTTTATCGTAATTTAGTCTTCTTTGGAAGTGTTTATTTCGCCAATGTACAGTAATAATGTACAAAGAAAAATGATCTAAAAATAATAAATATATGCTTATATTATCATGTAAGTCACATTTGCAATATTTATGTGTGTTATAATTTTCTTTGCTAATCTTTTAGCATTTTCTCAATACTTTCTAGGTTGTCTCAGATTATTTCATAATAAGTAAATTTTGATATCGGTCTAGTTCATTTCGATTCTTTCTAATAAATAATTATTCTAATTTATTTTAGGTCATCTTACTCATGTATTTAATTTCTAATAATTTTTTATTACTAATATTCTTAAATTATTTCAATAAATTTCACTGCCCAAGTAACCTATGACAGGCTGACTAAACTGGATAACGAGTAATTGGCACAGGACATCGTGGTGCCTCGGGCCGTCATACCATGGGACGCAGAACGTCAACCATGTATGCAGTCAGTATGGCTAAAAAGCCATGATATCACATAATCGGGCATAAAAGCCATGAATACAGGCATAAAAGCCATGAATACGGGCATAAAGCCATGAATACAGGCATAAAGCCTTTCGCAGTACTGCTAAAACAATACCCTATTGGTCTGACACACATGTCTAGGCAATACAAGGGCACATAATATCATTAAATATTAATTTATTGTGTTTTATGACTTTATTATTTGATGCTAAATTTCATAATTTATACATGCATCATAATATTCATGCATTCCTTACATCATTCATATTGATCACAATTCACAACAATGGTATTCATATACCATTGTACTCAAAACATTTTTCCTTTCTCTTATAAAGAATACTAATGTTCCATTCATATTTTCATGTGATTCATTTATTCATTACAATATTTATATGAATTCATAACTCATACAAGGTGTTATTATCTTATTTGTAATGGAAACATAAATCCTAATGTGAACCTCATCCCATTTATACTCAACAATTCACCTAGGTTAATGTCATTTCATATTCAAGTGGTATTACTTATGTTTTATTAGACCTACTAGTAATGGGAATAAATCTTAACTATATACTCACATAACTTAAATGTTCATTAAGTCATTTAGGTGAATTACTATTTTTATTTCAAGTAATCCATGAATGTTTCATGGATTCCAAATTTCATACCTTAATTTCCTCTACCAATTTAGTTATTATACTTCGTGTCTATGTATTACTATTCACATTACTATTCACTCAAATTGTTGACTTTTTAACACATAATAAATTTATTGAACCTAACTTCTCAAAGATACCACATTTTGCATTCAAAATTTGTTGGTATTGGATGCCAATACCATTTCCAAGCTAAATATTAATTGGGCAGAATTTTCAGTTTTTATGCTTTGTGTTTACTGTTCCATTGGTCAATTTTGCAGTAGGAATTTGGCAAAATGATCAACATGAAAGTTGTTCCTTATTTTATCTAGTTCAATTTCTTTTTTCGAATCACTCCATTTGGAGTTTTGTAGCTCATGTTATGGTCATTTTACCATAACTGGCCGGATTGAAATTTTTCTGGACTGACCATATCTACAATGCAGTGAACAGTGAGTTCAACTCACTTGTTGGATAGGTTCTGGTCATAAATTGGGTTAGGTTTCTTCATGAAAGTTGTTGGTCTATATCTCAGCTTGTTGTGGGTAAATTTAAGGTCAATTGGACCATTCTACACTGAGTTATGGCCAAATGATCAAATACTGTTCATTTGGTCATTCTGCAGAAACAGACTGCAGGTCACCCGGATTGGGGCAAGCTTTTGATCCACTTGGTTTGGTCTTATGGGTATGGTTTCTTCACCGAAGTTGTGCCATTATGTGTCTAGTTTTATGTCCAATTGGCCAAACACCAATTGAACCTCTACAATTCAATTTATGGCTGCCCAAACCTGCTGGACTCATGTCCAATTCTGCAGGTCACCTAGGGCAGCCACACTAAACTTAAATGCCATCACTAAACACACTTCATTTCTTATTTACCAATAACCAAATGGTCACTAATTGACCATTAAAACTCACTTTCATCATTATATGATCAAAGTCTCAATTTCATGCTCAAACCCTAACTCAAATTTCCAATTCATGGCATACACACACCAAACTCATACCAAATCACTTTATCCATCATCTATACTCATCAATAACATAATTAAGCCACTTAATTTCATCAAAAACCAACAATCCTTAAACTTTCTCATGGCTGCCAAATTTAGAGATTTCATTTACTCAAGTTTTTCTTTTAATTTCGCACAATTTCTACTTGATTTAGCATGCTTACAAGATTAAAGAAAGAAAAGAAATTGTTTAGGGCACTAACCTCTTGTAGCTGAAATCCAAGCCAACCAAGACTTTAATTTTTCTTTACTTTCTTACTCTTTCTCAGCTGCCAAATACTTCTTCTTGGTGTGTGTATAATTTTTAGTGAAGGGAGGATAAGGTTTTAAGGTTAATTGAAGTAGGAAATGAAGCTTAAGGGAGCTTTAATGGTGGAACCTTTTCTCTCTCTCTCTCTCTCTCTCAACGTTTTTGGCTGCCCAAAGGTTGAAGATGCAAATTGGTTTTTCAAATTTTTTGTCTCTTTTATCTCTTTTAATGAGTTTAACAAATTATGATTGGTGGAGGAAATTTAAATGACATCATATGATGTCATAATTAGCATTTTCTTTCATTTTCTTTTCTTCTCTTCTCTACTCATTTTCAATTTATTTTTTAGCAATATTTATTCATATTTTAGATCATAATAATTATTTGCTTAACTGGACATGTAGGTCAAAAATCATCTCTGAAGACGAAATGACCAAAATGCCCTCCGTTTGGCTTAACGGGCCAAAATTGTCTGTACCGATTGAAAAATTATTCTAAACCTTTTCTTGGCATTCTAATGCCATAAAAACCTCAATGA
Organism: Hevea brasiliensis; assembly: GCF_030052815.1. NCBI lineage: Eukaryota > Viridiplantae > Streptophyta > Magnoliopsida > Malpighiales > Euphorbiaceae > Hevea > Hevea brasiliensis. The sequence goes on along the minus strand of NC_079510.1, from coordinate 18,769,752 downwards.
CTCTTCTCTGGAGTCCAAAAAATTATTTTATGAATTTTTTCTCGGGTCTAGGGCTCCTAGTTGCGAGAACCGCAACTTCCCACTAGGTTACCCATCGCTAGGGCATCGGCTCATTTAACTTGGTTGTATTTTATTTCTAAAATTTTTTTCTAAATTTTTCTTATTAATATTTGAGTTAATTATAGTTCTTCACTTTAGTTTAAATATTTTTCTGGACGTTCTAGCTATCCGGACCGACATTGGTCACCGGAACATTAGAATGTACAGAGTTGCTACAGGGAGGGTGTTACAATTAGTCTTTGAACAGCTGTGGGTGCTGTCTCCTCATATCCTCTTCACATTCCCAAGTAGCTTCCTGGCATGAATGATGGTTCCACAGCACTTTAACCAAGTGTATCTGTTTATTCCTCAGCTGCTTCACCTCATAAGCTAGAATTTCTATGGGTTCTTCATCATATGAGAGGTCTTGATTTACCTCAATCTCTTCAACTGATAGTACATGAGATGGGTCTGATCTGTACCTCCTTAACATGGACACATGGAAGACATTGTGTATCCTTGCTAACTCCGGAGGTGATGCCAACCGATATGCCAAAGGACCCACTCTTTCTAGAACCTCATATGGTCCAATGAAACGAGGACTCAGTTTCCCCTTTCTGCCAAATCTCACAATCCTCTTCCAAGGAGAAACTTTGAGGAATACTTTATCACCCACTGCATATTCAATATCTCTTCTCTTCAGATAAACATAGGACTTTTGACTGTCTGATGCAGCCTTGAGTCTATCTCTGATCAATCTGATCTTTTCCTCTGTCTACTGAATAATTTATGGACCAATCATCTTCCTTTCACCTACTTCATCCCAACATAAGGAAGTTCTGCACTTTCTGCCATACAAAGCTTCATATGGAGGCATTCCAATGCTTGATTGGTAGCTGTTGTTATAAGCAAACTCAATCAAAGGCAAGTGTGTATCCCAACTACCTTCAAACTCAATCACACAACCCCGTAGCATATCCTCCAATATCTGAATTACCCTTTCAGACTGGCCATCTGTCTATGGGTGGAATGCTGTGCTGAAGTTCAATCTAGTTCCTAGGACTCTCTGAAGACTACCCTAGAATCTAGAAGTGAACCTAGGATCTCTGTCAGACAAAATTGATACTAGCACTCCATGCAATTTTACAATCTCATATTTGTACAATTTGGCCAATCTTTCCAGGCTATAGTCCATCCGAACTGGCAAAAAGTGAGCAAACTTGGTCAATCTGTCAACTATAACCCATACTGCATCATGACTATTATGAGTTCTTGGAAGTCCTGTAACAAAATCCATTGTTATTCGTTCCCATTTCCACTCTGGTACTGGCAAAGGATGTAACAAACCAGCTGGAACTTGATGTTCTGCCTTTACTTACTGATAAGTTAGGCATTTGGAAACAAATTCAGCTATATCTCTCTTCATACCCATCCACCAGTAATGCTCTTTCAGGCCTCTGTACATTTTAGTTCTACTAGGGTGCATAGCAAAAGGAGACTCATGTGCTTCCTTCATAATGATCTATCTCAATTCCACATCATTAAGGACGCACATTCTGCCCTGATGTAGCAATAAACCATCATCTCTCATAGAGAATTCAGGTTTCTTGCCATGCTGGACTTCTTTTAGTAGTTTCTGATATTTATCATCATTCTGAACATCCATTCTGATCTGATCAATCAACACTGGCTGTACATGCCATGCAATTACTGTCTGTCCCTCATCATCAATTTCTAAACTGGCATGCTGTGCTTTCAATTCATATACCATGGACAAAGGAGAAACTCTGAGACTTGCCATAGTCTTGCGACTTAAGGCGTCAGCCACCACATTTGGTTTCCCTGGCTGATAGTCTATTAAGCAATCATAGTCTTTAATGATTTCTAACCATCTCCTCTGCCTCAAATTTAATTCCTTCTGGGTGCCTAAGTACTTCAAGCTCTTGTGATCTGTGTAAATATAGCATTTCTCTCCATACAAATAGTGTATCCAAATCTTAAGAGCAAAAACAATAGCTGCTAGCTCCAGATCATGTGTTGGGTAGTTTCTCTCATGCGGTTTCAACTGACGTGATGCATAAGCAATGACATTTCGATCTTGCATCAGTACACAGCCTAACCCATTGTGAGAAGCATCACTATAAACTGTGTATTCTTTACCCGGAGTAGGTAAAGTAAGGACTGGAGCTTCAGTCAAACACCTTTTCAACTCATCAAAACTTTGCTGGCATTTATCTGTCCACTGAAATTTCACATCTTTCCGAAGCAGCTTGGTCAGTGGAGAAGATAACATAGAAAACCCTTTCACAAACCGGCGGTAATATCCAGCTAAACCCAAAAAATTGCGAATTTCTGTGATATTCTTGGGCGGCTTCCAATTAAGGATAGCTTCTACCTTGCTGGAATCTACCTTGATCCCTTCAGCTAACACAACATGTCCCAAAAATGAGATTTCTTTCAGCCAAAATTCACATTTCAACAATTTGGCATACAGTTGTTTCTCCCTTAAAGTCTGCAGTACAATTCGCAGATGTCTGTCATGCTCCTCTACATTCCTCGAATATATCAAAATGTCATTAATAAACACCACCACAAATTGATCGAGATATGGTCTGAAGATAGTGTTCATCAAATCCATAAAAGTAGCTGGAGCATTTGTTAACCCGAATGGCATTGCTAGAAACTCATAGTGGCCATACCGAGTTCTGAAAGCAGTTTTTGGAATACTCTGCTCTTGCACCTTCAACTGATAATAACCAGATCGCAAATCAATTTTGGAGAATATAGCTGCACCCTTCAACTGATTGAACAGATCATCAATGCGAGGCAATGCATATCTGTTCTTTATTTTCACCTTATTCAACTGCCGATAGTCTATACATAAGCGGAGAGTACCATCTTTCTTCTTAACAAATAACATTGGTGCTCCCCAAGGTGACACACTAGGGCAGATGAAGCCCTTTTCAAGTAGTTCTTGCAACTGTATCTTCAACTCCTTCAACTCTGCTGGTGCCATTCTGTATGGTGTTATGGAGATTGGATCCATACCAGGCATAACATTAATTTCAAACTGCACTTCTCTTTCTAGACGTAATCCTGGCAATTCATCAGGAAACACATCTGGAAAGTCATATACTGTAGGGATGTCCCTCAATGCTAGACTCCCCACTTGTGTAATACCCTCCCGGTAATCATTCCGTACATTCTACTGTTCCGGTGACCGGTGTCGGTCCGGACAGCTAGAACGTCCGGAAAATTAATTAAACTTAAGTCAGGAACCATAATTAACTCAAATATTAATAAGAAAAATTTAGTAAAAATTTTAGAAATAAAATACAACCAAGTTAAACGAGCCGGTGCCCTAGCGATGGGTAACCAGAGGAAAGTTGCGGTTCTCGCAACGAGGAGCCCTAGACCCGGGGGAAAAATTGTAAAATAATTTTTGGGACTCCAGAGAAGGGTCATTGAGGTTCCTATGGCATTAGAATGCCAAGAAAATACCTAGAAAAATTTTTCAATCGGTACAGACAATTTTGACCCGTTAAGCCAAACGGAGGGCATTTTGGTCATTTCTCCTTCCAAGGTGATTTTTGGCCGACTTGTCCAGTTGAGTAAATAATTAATATAACATAAAATATGAATAAACATTACTAGAAATTAAATTGAAATTGAGTAGTGATGAAAAGAAAAGAAAAATCCATAAAAATGCCCATTTATGACATATGGTGATGCAATTTAAAAAGCTCCACCAATCACAATTTGACAAATTAATAAAAGAGATAAAAATGAACTAAAATGAGATAAAAACAAAATAAAAACAGCCATCTTCTTCATTTCACTTCTCCATGGCCGAAATCAAGTCTCCCTCTCCCATGAAATTTTTTTTTTTCATCTCTTTCTTCAATTCTCATTGATTTTACTCCACTAAACTCTAAACCCTTTCATTAAAACCTAACCACATCTCTTGGGAAAGTGTTTGGCTGCCTAGAAAGTGAAGGAAAGTGAAGATTTAACTTGGAAAATTCTGCCACTCAAGGTTAGTGCTACAATTTCATTCTCCTTCTTTTAATCCTAGTTCGAACATCTTTTTGAGCTAAGAAATTTAAAGGAATTGAAGTAAATTACATGTGTTATGGTATCTTAAATTTTCAGTAGCCCTATGGAAGTATGAGGTTGATTGTTATAATAAAATTTGAGTGGCTAGAAATGATGGTTAAGGTATTAATATACATGGACATTAAACTAAGTATGTTAATTAAGGTTATGAGTAAATTTAGTTGGACATTAGGGTTTGGAAAGGTGAAAATGTGACTTGGCTTAGGAAATTGTTAGAGAACATTTTAATGGTCAATTAGAGAACATTTTAATGGTCAATTAGTGACCATTTTAGGTAATTTGACCAACAAATGGACTGAAAAATAGGATTCCAAAATGAGGTTGCAGGCTGCCCTAGGACAGCAGCATAGGGACTGAAAATTCAGTCCATTTGCACTGCCATAACTTGGGATGTGTTAGTCCAATTGGTGTTTGGCCAATTGGACATGAAACTAGGCTTATAATGGCACATTTTTGCTGAAGAAACCATGCCCAAAAGACCAAAGCAAGAGGACCAAAACTTGGCCCCAATCCGGATACCCTGCAACTGGTTCTGCAGAATTGACCAAATGAACAGTAACTGTTCATTTGGCCATAACTCACTGTAGATATGGTCAATTGACCTGAAATTTTTACAGCAACAAGTTAAGACATAGAAAAACAACTTTCATGAAGGAACCTACCTCAAATTATGGCCAGAACCTAACCCAAATGGTAGTGGAAGTTACTGTTCCTGTTACTGTAGATATGGTATTTTCTGCAGAATGGGAATCCGGCCAGCTGTGGTTTTTGGACCATATCTGGAGATACAAAACTCCAAATGGAGTGATTCAAAAAAGGAAATTCAACTAGAAAAAATAAGGAACAACTTTCATGTTTTACATTTCTTCAAATTCCCACAGTAATAGTGTCCAATGGAACAGTGAATTTGACTCACCAAAACTGAAAATTCTGTTTGTGTTGGGTTACACTTTGAAATGGTATTAACACTTAATGCCAACAAGTTTTAAACACCAAATGTGGTATGTTGGGAGTGCCAAAGTCAATGAACATATTTTCTATCCAAAAGTCAACATTTTTGTTGACCAATGAGGTGAATAGTAACACCAAAACATGAAATTTACAAATTGAAGAATTTAAAAGTTTCAAATGCCCTAGTATACCTAACAAGATTGGTTTGGATAGTTTGGCATGCCAATAGGGTTCAGTTAGCAGTACTGCACATGGCAATATGCCATTCTGTGATTTCATGGCTTTTAGCCATTCTGACTTTGTATTGAGACTTGGCCTTGTGCCTGATATTATTTACAGCTTGTTAGCTGTTTTGTTGCACACCGGGAGATGCATATGTGACTGATGGTGTGACGGCCCGAGGTACTAGGTACCCAGTGCCAGTTTACCCGTTATCCATCCGATGTCTAGTGTAGGTTACTTGGGGCAACCAAATGAATAAAAGTGAACAAAGTTAATGAAATAATGAATATACCAACACCAAACAAAGTTAATGAAATAATGAATATACCGTTATACAAAAGTTGTTGCTTTTGCCACGCGTAGGTACTGGAGATCCTGATCGTGAGTGTAACACCCCTAAGTTCGGTAGTGCGTTCTACTGTTCCGGTGACCAGTGTTGTCCGGACAGCTAGGATGCCTAGAACTACACTTCGATATGAGTGAGAAGACATAAAATAATGAAATACAAGAAAAGAAAATACAAGAAAAACAAAGGAAAAATAATAGCAAAGAAATGTGATCAAGTTAAGCGAGCCGGGAATCCTAGCGATGGGTGACCGCACCGGGAAGTCACGGCGTGGACCGTTGACTAATACAGACTGCGGGAACCCTGGAAAACAATTTTTGGACCTAAATAGACCCTTATTGAAGAATAAATATCATTAGGAAGATCAAAGAAAAATTAAATAATTAGTACAAAGAAAAGTGAGAAATCGAAAAACAGACAAAACCCGGTATTACCGAAAAATCGGGAATGCAACCCGAACAGGGGCATTATGGTCATTTGACATCCCGAATTGTCTTTTGACCTAAATGTCCATTAAAAATAAATAATATTACACTTAGAAAATAAAATGAAAAATTAAATTGGGGGTACCTAATACAAATAACCAAAAATGGAGTGAAAAATGTGTAAATAACACATTTAGGCTTATTATATGATTAAATGGAGTGAGTGGGCCACTAAAGGAATAAATTAAACACAAAATGAGGCTGATGTAAGTCCACTATATCCAGCAGCAACTTCATCTTCTTCATTTATCATCCAAGCCGAATTGAAGGAGGAGAGAAAACCTCCATTTCCATTTTCATGCAAGCTCCATCAACCCCTCCATTTCAACTCCAATCTCTTAGGTTCCTTCATGAAAAATTGTCTACACATCACAAGGAAGGGTTTGATACTAAAATCAAGAAGTTTGGTGAAGGTTTAACAAGTCCCAACCATAAGGTAAGTTAGCATTTTTGAAGATTTCTTTGTTAAACTTTGTGTACATGTTATGGGTGTTGGTTTTGTGAAGGAAATTTTTAAGTTTGAAGAGTTATTGAGATATCCATTTTTGGGCAGCCATGTATTCATGTATTGATGAAGTATTTGTACATATAATTGATGACAATTATGTTGGTTATGGTGATTTAATATCCTAGTAAAATATTTCATATGTATAAGGTGATTTTTGCACTTGGATGAAAATTGATGATTGTAGGACACTTTGGTATTGAGGAAGAATTTCAGCAGCTTGGGGATTCTTGAATAAATGTGTGTGTTCATGAAGGTGGTAGCAGAATATTGACATAGAAGTTTGATGGATATGTATATAGATTGATATTGTAAAGTGTATGTAAGATTGTAATGGTTAGGTGTGTATGTGATTGTACTTAGAACTTGTAAATGTGAATTATATTTGGTGTGTTGAGAATAATTGTAATCTGCCCAAAGTAATGTTAATGTAAAGTAGAATATGTTTTTGGTAATGTACCAAAACAGATTTGGTAGGGAAGTAAACATATTTGCAAGGTAAGTGTGTGATTGATGTGTGTTTAAGCAAGGTAACTAAGGGCAGTGTACATTTTAGCCAATAAGTTTAAATGTGTAACCTCAATTGGTATGAGACCAATTGGAGGTGGAACTAGGCACAAAATGTGCCAACTCTCATTGAGAAAGCATACCAAAATTCTGTTTGCAAGGTGACCTAAGAAAATGACCAATTCGGATTAGGTGCAATTAGGACCTGAAAAATGACCAATTGGGCAGCAGTGAGTGTTTAGGCCATAACTCACTCAAAACAGGTCCAATTGACCTGAAATTTGAACCACGAATAGTTAAGACCCATACCTACAAGTCTTATGAAGACACCAAAGCCCAGAAATGACCAGAAGTAAGTCAAAAAGCTTGCACAAGTTCAGGTCCAAAAACTGGCCGAACCAAAGTTGACCAAATTGACCTAAAATTGACCAGCAATAGTATAATGACCATAAGTTGGTCTACTTAACTCGGATTGACCTGAAATTTTTCCCCGCGTGCAATAAGACATAGATCTACAAGTTTGTAGTTTTGATCGAAACCCGAAAACCAAGGGAACTAGGTCGTCCGGTTAGGTCAAACTAGTATCCCGAAATCCAGCAATTTGCAATGAAATGCAAGAAAACGCAATATACATATAATTGAGTTTGGTAACACGTACCAATCCTAAAACATTATCAAATGTGACATATTAAGGACACCAAAACCTAATTTACCTAAAACGCATTGAGGGTCGGTATATTAGGTGATTAAGCAAATAAAGGTATTCAGTGAATAATTGAGTTCAGTGAATTACTTATCGAACATTATCGTTAGAGGCAAATTAATGTAATACTGAAACACTTCAAATTGTGTTTCTCAGTTACCAAAGACTCAGGAAAAGGGAAGGAAACACTGAGTCCAGACCAGGAGACAGTTATCAGAGGTTTGTGCACAACTAGTTTTCAACTGATTTTACTCTGAATAAGATTTCATATGATTAATTATATGTTATTGATTTAAATTGTGTTTGTGCACAACAACTATTTCTCTTAAATTATTTTCAATTGAAATAAATATTGACTATTTGTATATTATTGTTTTAAATTGTGGAAATGTATTTGAATGATATTGATGGATACTTATTGCTTGAAAAGCATTGTAAATGGTTTGAAATTGTGGAAAATTTGATTTAGTGTGATTTGTGAAAATTGAAGTTAATTATGAATTGTGTTGCCATTTTGTGAATAAAATTATGACTTGGGAAATTTATTGGATTCTCACGAATCATTTGAATAAAATGTTTGGAATTGATTTTGTGTTCACACTTAGCATGACAGTATCATATCATTCCTTCTCCATTTATGGAGTTGTGATCGTTTATTTCCTTCTCCATTTATGGAGTCGTGATCGTTTATTTTTCTCCCTCTCTGGTTTACCAGTTGAGGTGATCGGATGAGTACTCATTATATAGCTAGCTCCCTTCCTCATTGATTTCGATTAGTGGGGTTGTGATTGCTTTGTCGTGGTGTACAACGCGGCATTGATCGAAAATTTGTGTCATAGCTTAAGTTGTGAATGAATTGGCAACACTGTATTCTTAACTTATTCGACTAAATTGTGTTGTTATGCAATTTGATAATTTGTGAAATGAAGTTTAAATTCTTATTGACATTTACTGTCTTTCGAATTTAACTATATTTTGATTATTGAGATTTATTGTGAGATTGTGAAATGAATTTAAACTCTTATTGACATATACTGTCTTTTGAATTCAACCATGATCTGACTTACTGAAATTTATTGTGATATTGAGAAATGGAGTTTAAATTCTGGTTGACAATTATTGTCTTGAATTTAACTATGGTTTTTTAAGTATCCACTATTTATCTGATTTATCAATTGTGATTTAAATTGTATTTGGTTAATGTTGTGCACCACTGAGACATTGTCTCAGCGATAGCTTTTTATTGCTGTCGCAGGTAGACAGATAGACAGTGCAGCAGACTAGGCTGCTAGTATCTCAAGCGAGAGACTACCGGGTATAATGAGTATACCAATATTTTGTATTTTGTAATGTAATGTATGTTCACTGTATGTACATATTGTTTTTTGTTTTGAGCAGTTGTAAATTAAAATTGTACATTGGAGTTGTAAAGCAAATTATGAGATATTTTGACTTGTAAAAAAATTGTATTATATTTTCTCTATCTCAGTCCTTGAAAAATTACTGTGAATTTGACTTAAGAACTGTGTTGGGTTGAAAAAAATGTTGAAGCTGAGATTTGGAAATTTATTGAAGTGCTTTTTACATGTTTTCTGAAGAACTGTTTTATCCAAAATACAGATGGCATTCTGCCAAAATTTTTACAGAAATTCCAAATAAATCAAATGAGTTAATTGTTTCACTTCAGTTCACCAAAGTTTTTAACACCTGTAAATAGTGCTCACCACTGTAAAAGAAGTAAGAGAAGTTTTTAAAATCCCTTGTAGTGTATTTAATGGGTTATCAGTAGACGGAGTTGGTAATTCATTAAGTATACTACGGGATCATGTTATGCCTTACAGAGGGGTAGGGTGTGACATGTTTTGGTTGTATCAGAGCAAAGTTTTTAAATTTTGTTTTCACCTGTTACTTGAATATTCTTTCTTCATAATACAACTGCTCAATATCATTTTTTGATACATACAGTACATTACATTATAAATATGCACTAACGGGAGGAAATCTCCTTGTGTTATTGGTTCAGGAGATTTTAAATCCTCGCATTGAATATGGAAGAGGGTGATCGTTCAGTCGATCAATCTATTGAGGATGAGGTGCAAGGGGATGCCCCAGGCCTACATAATGTTAGTGGTTCAAAGAAGACTGCCCTGCAGCATCGCAGCCTTCCCCGCAGTTCGCCACAGATGGCTGCAATGTTCCAACAAATGGCTGGTAATGTACCTACTCAAGTCCCAATACAGACACTAATGGTACAACCACAGTCTCCTACTAGGCAGTATGATAAATTGATGAAGTATGGGGCTACAGAGTTCAAGGGGACAGTAGATCCTCTAGAGGCTGAACAGTGGTTAGAGAGGATGGATAGGATATTCAAGAAACTTCATTGTACAGAGGAGCTCAGACTTGAATACTCAGTGTCCTTATTACAGGGGGATGCTTATGACTGGTGGAAAACCATTCCCCACAGTCTGGTAGAACCTGCAGTGCTAACATGGAATGATTTTCTCAAGGAATTCAGACAAAAATATGTCCCTGATGCTTATGTAGACCAGAAGCTGCAAGAGTTCCTAAGTCTGAAACAGGGGAACAGATCAGTGGCTGAGTATGAAAGAGAATTTTCCCGCCTTAGCCATTATGCAGTGAGTCTACTCTCTACCAGCAGGGAGAGATGCAAGAGGTTTGAAACCGGCTTGAAGCCCAGTATCAGACTACAAGTAGTCGGCTTCAAACACACTAACTTCTCTGAACTTATTTCTCAAGCTCTAGAGTTAGAAAGAATCGAGTCTGAAACTGCTCCTGAGAGAAAAAAATCAGAGAAGACAGAGAATGAGGGAAAATCTGTAGAACAGAGTTCCAGTGGTCCCACTGGAAAGAGGAAGAACTATGAGGGACACAACAGAGGTGGCAAGAAGTCTGATAGGGGAAGACATTCAGGACAGAAACCTCCTCTATCTGGTCAGCAGAGTACCGGAGGTTCCTACCATTCCCGCCAATGTGAAAATTGTGGAAGATATCATGGTGGGATATGCTAATAGGCTATTGGAGCCTGTTATAACTGTGGAGGCACAGGACACTTTGCTAAGGACTGCACCAGTAGTCGCAGAGTTGGACCACCTCCTACTACTGCAGAAGGGTCAATTCAGAGCCCTGTCACTAGAAGTTCACAACCACCTAGCAGAGGTAGAGGTAGGGGTAGAGGTAGCCCAGCAGACAGCCAAGGCACGGTAAAACATTCAGAGCAAGACAGTGCTCCGGTCAGAGTCTATGCAATGAGACAGAGGGAAGAGGCTGAGACATCTGACGTTGTGGCTGGTACCTTCTCAACTTTTAACCAAGATGTGTTTGTATTATTTGATCCGGATTCTACCCATTTTTATGTGAGTGCTAGCATCATTGATTGCATTGCTGTTACATGTACAAAAATGGACTTTGAGGTGCTAGTAACAAGTCCGCTAGGACAGGAGGTCAGGGAAATAAATTTTGATACATTAGTGATTAGTCCTTTAGGATAGGGATTGTGATAATAAGTTAAATTAGTTTTGGAAGAGTTTATCGACGAAAAGTATTTCCTGACACACCATAAATTATAAAGCTAATTGGCGAGCCTATTTAATGTAAAGCAAGAGGACGTAAAAGTAAGTTACAGCAATAGAATTGCTCTAGATGAAGGCAGAGATGTTACTGTTAGTAATTGTTAATGGATATTGTAATCAGAATAAGTTCGGATATCAGTGAATTCGAAAAGGACAAAGGATAGGAAAGTTTGATCTATTGGGATGTATTGTAGTAACTATGCAATGTTCTTGATTGTTTATACTGTAAATTGCGGATTACAGTACTAACTTGAGATTATTGTGTAGAGCTACGTACTATCTGATAGTACACCTAGATGAGGATAGTTGCCAATGGCATTTATTTTTGTATAGTTATGCCAGGACATAATTTAATTATTAGAAATAAGTTTGAAAATCCTACTTAGGGATCTAAAACTCAAAAGTTAGAATATCGAAAGGTTATAGTTTGGTACAAAAGAAATTAAGTTATAAAATATTGACAGATAAAAAGAGTTATGGAAGTAGAGATTTGAACAGTTGATTCATATATAACAAAGAAATATTACTAATGTGAGGAAGACTATGGACCAGAATGGTCAGAGGACCAATGGTTGATGAATGATTCTAATATGACCTCAAGGGTCATTCATGAAGCAACGTGAACCGAAATATTAGACAGCATAATAGTAAGAGGAGATTGGTGTTATCCAAACAAATTAAACGTTGTATTAGATTGTTAAGAGTCTTATACAAATTTGAGGAAAAGAAGATTATACGATCGTATAGAAAGGAGAAAATAAACGTATGACTATTGTAAGATGGCTATTGGGTAAAATTTCGTGGACGAAATTTATTTAAGGGGGGGAGAATTGTAACACCCCTAAGTTCGGTAGTGCGTTCTACTGTTCCGGTGACCAATGTTGTCCGGACAGCTAGGATGCCTAGAACTACACTTCGATATGAGTGAGAAGACATAAAATAATGAAATACAAGAAAAGAAAATACAAGAAAAACAAAGGAAAAATAATAGCAAAGAAATGTGATCAAGTTAAGCGAGCCGGGAATCCTAGCGATGGGTGACCGCACCGAGAAGTCACGGCGTGGACCGTTGACTAGCCTTGGACTGCGGGGAACCCTGGAAAACAATTTTTGGACCTAAATAGACCCTTATTGAAGAATAAATATCATTAGGAAGATCAAAGAAAAATTAAATAATTAGTACAAAGAAAAGTGAGAAATCGAAAAACAGACAAAACCCAGATTATTAAAAATCAGAATGCAACCCGAGCAGGGCATTATGGTCATTTGACATCCCGAATTGTCTTTTGACCTAAATGTCCATTAAAAATAAATAATATTACACTTAGAAAATAAAATGAAAAATTAAATTGGGGGTACCTAATACAAATAACCAAAAATGGAGTGAAAAATGTGTAAATAACACATTTAGGCTTATTATATGATTAAATGGAGTGAGTGGGCCACTAAAGGAATAAATTAAACACAAAATGAGGCTGATGTAAGTCCACTATATCCAGCAGCAACTTCATCTTCTTCATTTATCATCCAAGCCGAATTGAAGGAGGAGAGAAAACCTCCATTTCCATTTTCATGCAAGCACCATCATACCGTCGTTTTCAACTCCAATCTCTTAGGTTCCTTCATGAAAAATTGTCTACACATCACAAGGAAGGGTTTGATACTAAAATCAAGAAGTTTGGTGAAGGTTTAACAAGTCCCAACCATAAGGTAAGTTAGCATTTTTGAAGATTTCTTTGTTAAACTTTGTGTACATGTTATGGGTGTTGGTTTTGTGAAGGAAATTTTTAAGTTTGAAGAGTTATTGAGATATCCATTTTTGGGCAGCCATGTATTCATGTATTGATGAAGTATTTGTACATATAATTGATGACAATTATGTTGGTTATGGTGATTTAATATCCTAGTAAAATATTTCATATGTATAAGGTGATTTTTGCACTTGGATGAAAATTGATGATTGTAGGACACTTTGGTATTGAGGAAGAATTTCGGCAGCTTGGGGATTCTTGAATAAATGTGTGTGTTCATGAAGGTGGTGGCAGAATATTGACATAGAAGTTTGATGGATATGTATATAGATTGATATTGTAAAGTGTATGTAAGATTGTAATGGTTAGGTGTGTATGTGATTGTACTTAGAACTTGTAAATGTGAATTATATTTGGTGTGTTGAGGATAATTGTAATCTGCCCAAAGTAATGTTAATGTAAAGTAGAATATGTTTTTGGTAATGTACCAAAACAGATTTGGTAGGGAAGTAAACATATTTGCAAGGTAAGTGTGTGATTGATGTGTGTTTAAGTAAGGTAACTAAGGGCAGTGTACATTTTAGCCAATAAGTTTAAATGTGTAACCTCAATTGGTATGAGACCAATTGGAGGTGGAACTAGGCACAAAATGTGCCAACTTTCATTGAGAAAGCATACCAAAATTCTGCTTGCAAGGTGACCTAAGAAAATGACCAATTCGGATTAGGTGCAATTAGGACCTGAAAAATGACCAATTGGGCAGCAGTGAGTGTTTAGGCCATAACTCACTCAAAACAGGTCCAATTGACCTGAAATTTGAACCACGAATAGTTAAGACCCATACCTACAAGTCTTATGAAGACACCAAAGCCCATAAATGACCAGAAGTAAGTCAAAAAGCTTGCACAAGTTCGGGTCCAAAAACTGGCCGAACCAAAGTTGACCAAATTGACCTAAAATTGACCTAATTTGATGCCAATTGACCAGCAATAGTATAATGACCATAACTTGGTCTACTTAACTCGGATTGACCTGAAATTTTGCCCCGCGTGCAATAAGACATGGATCTACAAGTTTGTAGTTTTGACCAAAACCCGAAAACCGAGGGAACTAGGTCATCCGGTTAGGTCAAACTAGTATCCCGAAATCCAGCAATTTGCAATGAAATGCAAGAAAACGCAATATACATAGAATTGAGTTTGGTAACACGTACCAATCCTAAAACATTATTGAATGTGACATATTAAGGACACCAAAACCTAATTTACCTAAAACGCATCGAGGGTCGGTATATTAGGTGATTAAGCAAATAAAGGTATTCAGTGAATAATTGAGTTCAGTGAATTACTTATCGAACATTATCGTTAGAGGCAAATTAATGTAGTACTGAAACACTTCAAATTGTGTTTCTCAGTTACCAAAGACTCAGGAAAAGGGAAGGAAACACTGAGTCCAGACCAGGAGACAGTTATCAGAGGTTTGTGCACAACTAGTTTTCAACTGATTTTACTCTGAAGAAGATTTCATATGATTAATTGTATGTTATTGATTTAAATTGTGTTTGTGCACAACAACTATTTCTCTTGAATTTTTTTCAATTGAAATAAATATTGACTATTTGTATATTATTGTTTTAAATTGTGGAAATGTATTTGAATGATATTGATGGATACTTATTGCTTGAAAAGCATTGTAAATGGTTTGAAACTGTGGAAAATTTGATTTAGTGTGATTTGTGAAAATTGAAGTTAATTATGAATTGTGTTGCCATTTTGTGAATAAAATTATGACTTGGGAAATTTATTGGATTCTCACGAATCATTTGAATAAAATGTTTGGAATTGATTTGTGTTCACACTTAGCATGACAGTATCATATCATTCCTTCTCCATTTATGGAGTTGTGATCGTTTATTTCCTTCTCCATTTATGGAGTCGTGATCGTTTATTTTTCTCCCTCTCTGGTTTACCAGTTGAGGTGATCGGATGAGTACTCATTATATAGCTAGCTCCCTTCCTCATTGATTTCGATTAGTGGGGTTGTGATTGCTTTGTCGTGGTGTACAATGCGGCATTGATCGGAAATTTGTGTCATGGCTTAAGTTGTGAATGAATTGGCAACACTGTATTCTTAACTTATTCGACTAAATTGTGTTGTTATGCAATTTGATAATTTGTGAAATGAAGTTTAAATTCTTATTGACATTTACTGTCTTTCGAATTTAACTATGTTTTGATTATTGAGATTTATTGTGAGATTGTGAAATGAATTTAAACTCTTATTGACATATACTGTCTTTTGAATTCAACCATGATCTGACTTACTGAAATTTATTGTGATATTGAGAAATGGAGTTTAAATTCTGGTTGACAATTATTGTCTTGAATTTAACTATGGTTTTTTAAGTATCCACTATTTATCTGATTTATCAATTGTGATTTAAATTGTATTTGGTTAATGTTGTGCACCACTGAGACATTGTCTCAGCGATAGCTTTTTATTGCTGTCGCAGGTAGACAGATAGACAGTGCAGCAGACTAGGCTGCTAGTATCTCCAGCGAGAGACTACCGGGTATAATGAGTATACCAATATTTTGTATTTTGTAATGTAATGTATGTTCACTGTATGTACATATTGTTTTTGGTTTTGAGCAGTTGTAAATTAATATTGTACATTGGAGTTGTAAAGCAAATTATGAGATATTTTGACTTGTAAAAAAATTGTATTATATTTTCTCTATCTCAGTCCTTGAAAAATTACTGTGAATTTGACTTGAGAACTGTGTTGGGTTGAGAAAAATGTTGAAGCTGAGATTTGGAAATTTATTGAAGTGCTTTTTACAGGTTTTCTGAAGAACTGTTTTATCCAAAATACAGATGGCATTCTGCCAAAATTTTTACAGAAATTCCAAATAAATCAAATGAGTTAATTGTTTCACTTCAGTTCACCAAAGTTTTTAACACCTGTAAATAGTGCTCACCACTGTAAAAGAAGTAAGAGAAGTTTTTAAATTCCCTTGTAGTGTATTTAATGGGTTATCAGTAGACGGAGTTGGTAATTCATTAAGAATACTACGGGATCATGTTATGCCTTACAGAGGGGTAGGGTGTGACAGTGAGCCCAGTAGACCACAGACTGGGTGAGTCTGTTCTGCAGTTCTGCACTGTGTCCTCGTCACCTCGTCACCTGCAGTGCATTGGTAGGGCCCTAGGTGTCATTTTGTCATTTTGTAATTAAATTTTTATTTTCTCATATGTATTTGGGATTATGTAATGTATTTTGAGGTTCATGTAAATAATAAAGATTTATGGTTATGTATGGAAGTAATTTGAGCTTTTAATTGTTATTTATATATATGAGAACCCTGAGAAATGGATGTTTGAGAAATGAAAAGGCTATTGAGAACTGAAATTGAGAAATATTGTTGAGTTTTTGATATTGAGACTCTGTTGATGAATTGAAGTTGGGTTTGTTTGAAAATTATTTGGAAGTGTTTTCACAGGTTGCGAAGAACGGTTTTCTCCATTTTTAGCCGGTACTCCGCCGGATTTTCTTTAAAATTTTCGGAACCTTAAATGAATAATACTTTTGATAAATGGCTTAAATAAATTGTATTTCATAAATTATATGCAAAAGCATGATATAAATTAATTGAGGAATATTAGAGTGTGCCGGTACACCGTGTGGCATTACTTACTCGGGTATACTGTACACGGGTAAGGGGTGTCACATTTAGTGGTATCAGAGCACGGTTTAGGCGTTTCTGGTCCTAGATCGAGTCCATGCCATGCATTGCATTTGTAAGAGTCGAGGTGACACTAATGCAGATCTGTTTGTTTTTCTTATTTTGAATAGGATATGGACCCTTCATCTCAGAGGGCCGTTGAGGAGGAAGTGGAGAGTCATGCTCCACCTGCAGCAGCTGAGACTGGGGGTAGGGGAGAACCTACTCCGCCAGCTCAAGCAGAGCCTGCTCAGCCTCCACAGGCCATGTTTCAACAAATGGCCGACTTCTTTAGACAAATGGCCGGAGTAATGCCAGCACCACCACCACCACCAGCTCCACAACCAAAATCACACCTGGAAAGGCTAAGAAAGTTTGGGGCGGTGGATTTCTATGGCAAGAGAGAAGATGACTCGGTGGCAGCCGAGAATTGGTTGAACAGAACAGGCAGAGTCTTAAAACAACTTCACTGCACCCCAGAGCAGAACTTAGAAGCTGTTGTATCCTTGTTACAAGACGATGCCTACGAATGGTGGGACACTGTGTCCAGTGAAGTGCAGCCAGAAGCTGTAACTTGGGACTTTTTCCTCTCCGAATTCAAGAAGAAGTATGTGGGTACTGTATACCTGGAAGAGAGAAGGAGAGAGTTCATTAATCTGAGGCAGAGGCAGTGGTCAGTGGCCGAATACGAGAAGGAATTTGTCCGATTAAGCCGCTACGGAAGGGAGATAGTCCCTAATGAAGCTGAAAGGTGCAAGAGATTTGAAGAGGGACTGAATGACAATATCAAGATACAACTCACTGCCTTGGGAATCACAAAATTTAGCAAGCTAGTGGAAGCGGCAATAAGGGTTGAAAAAGTGAGAATTAGTGAGCAGACCAGAAGGGATAGACAGCAGAAGAGGGGCCCAGGTCAGTCTAGTTCAGCCCCTGCATTTGGGAAGAAGTTCAAGGGTCCTCCTGAACAGAGTTCGGGTCAACCACGAGTCGAGTCGGTCACCCAGGCCCTGTGCCACAGTTCACCCCTAAGAGAGGTCAGTCCACACCATCAGTGGGCAGCTCTCCAGGGATGGGGTTCAGGGGACCAGCCCCAACATCTTCTGCATGTCCGCACTGCCTTAAATGGCACAAGGGGGAATGTTGGAGAGTAACTTGTGCCTGCTTGAGGTGTGGGTCAACAGAGCATCAGTTGAAGAACTGTCCACGCAGAACTACTACAGCTGCTCCAACACAAGCAGACAGACCTGCTCCTGCACCACCAAGGGGTAGAAGTTCTGGTAAATCCAAAGCTTTGGGACCATCTCAGAGGCCTGCATCTGAGCCAGCAGAGAGGCCAGATAACAGACCACCTGCCAGAAATTATGCCCTGAGAGCTCAGGAGGAGCAAGATGCCCTGGATGTCATCAGGGGTACGTTCTCCCTCTACAATACTCCTATGCATGCATTGGTGGATCCAGGATCCACTCATTCCTATATTTGCATCAACCTACCCGTAGAAAGGGGGATACTAGTAGGGGAGAGTGACCAAGACATTCTGGTCACTAATCCATTGGGCCACAGTGTAGTGGTGAATAAAATATACAAGGGTTGCCCGTTAAGGATTCAAGGGTATGAATTCTCGGCAGACCTAATTGAGTTACCCTTCCATGAGTTTGACGTGATATTGGGAATTGACTGGTTGTCACGTCATCAGGCAATAGTTAATTACAAATTGAAGAGAATTTCTCTTAAAACTTCAGAGGGTAATGAGATCACAGTTGTGGGGGAAAGGACAGATTTCTTGTCCAATGTCATCTCAGCCACAGTTGCAAGAAGAATGATGAGAAAAGGCTGTGAAGCCTACCTAGCACATGTGGTGGATACTAGGCAGGCTAAGCCAAACCTGAGTGACATACCCACAGTGAGAGACTTCCCAGAGGTATTTCCTGAAGAGTTGCCTGGTTTGCCACCAGAAAGGGAAGTTGAATTTGCTATTGAGACACTGCCAGTGCACAAAGACCCATTTCCATTGCTCCTTATAGGATGGCACCCACTGAATTGAGGGAGTTGAAAACTCAGTTGCAAGAGTTGCTGGATAAGGGGTTCATACGCCCCAGTGTGTCACCATGGGGAGCTCCAGTGCTGTTTGTGAAGAAGAAGGATGGGACTTTGAGGCTATGCATTGATTACCGGCAGTTGAATAAAGTGACAGTGAAGAACAAATATCCGTTGCCTAGAATTGATGATCTGTTTGATCAGTTGAAGGGAGCAGGAGTATTTTCTAAGATTGATCTCAGATCAGGGTATCATCAGTTGAGGGTAAAGGATGTAGATGTGCCCAAGACTGCATTCAGGACCCGGTATGGGCATTATGAGTTCCTAGTGATGCCCTTTGGCCTAACAAATGTACCAGCGGCATTCATGGACCTTATGAACCGTATCTTTCATCCACACTTAGATCGGTTCGTAGTGGTCTTTATTGATGATATTCTGGTGTATTCCAAGACCAAGGAAGAACATGATGAGCATTTGAGGATTGTTCTGCAAACCCTGAGAGAAAAGAAACTGTATGCTAAGTTGTCCAAGTGTGACTTTTGGCTGAATGAGATTGCATTCCTTGGACACGTAGTGTCAGCTGATGGGATTAGGGTGGATCCCAAGAAAATAGAAGCGATCTTTGGAATGGAAGCCTCCCAGGAATACAACTGAGGTCAGAAGCTTTTTGGGGCTAGCTGGGTATTACAGAAGATTTGTGAAGGGATTTTCCCTAATAGCTGCTCCAATGACCAAGTTATTACACAAGAATATTAGATTTGACTGGAATGACAAGTGTCAGACCAGTTTTGAGAAGTTGAAGGCTATGTTGACAGAGGCACCAGTGTTAACACAGCCAGTGTCAGAAAAGGACTTCGTGGTCTACAGTGATGCCTCTCATAATGGGTTAGGGTGTGTATTGATGCAAGAGGGGAAGGTGGTCGCTTATGCTTCCAGACAGTTAAGACCACATGAACAGAACTACCCTACCCATGATCTAGAACTTGCAGCAATTATCTTCGCACTGAAGATATGGAGGCATTACTTGTATGGTGAAAAGTGCTACATTTACACAGACCACAAGAGTCTCAAATATTTGCCAACTCAGAGGGAGCTCAACCTTAGACAGAGACGATGGATTGAGTTCCTGAAGGACTATGATTGTGTAATTGACTACCATCCTGGGAAGGCAAATGTAGTTGCTGATGCTTTGAGCAGAAAATCCATGACAGCTTTGAGATCATTGAATGCCCGTCTATCTTTGGTTCGAGATGGAGCTATTTTGGCTGAGTTGCAAGTGAGGCCAAACCTGCTACAGCAGATACTAGATGGGCAAAAGGCAGATGAGAAGTTAATGGCTATTATGAGCAAGATCTCAGAGGGAAAAGCAACTGACTATGAGGTGAAAGCAGATGGGTGTCTGTACTACAAAGGAAGACCGTGTGTACCAGATGATGGGGAATTGAAGACCAGTATTCTAAAAGAGGCACACACCAGTGTGTATGCTATGCACCCAGGAAGTACAAAGATGTATCATGATCTGAAGCTTCAGTATTGGTGGCCTGGTATGAAGAAGGACATAGCTGACTATGTGACTAAATGCTTGACATGTCAGCAAGTCAAGGCAGAACATCAAGTTCCATCAGGTTTGCTACAGCCTATACGCATACCTGAATGGAAATGGGATCGGGTCACCATGGATTTTGTAAGTGGTCTACCTCTTACCCAGAAGAAACATGATGCAGCATGGGTGATAGTGGACAGATTGACCAAGTCAGCACACTTTCTGCCAGTTAGGACTGACTACTCACTGGAGAAGTTAGCAGAATTGTATATCAGTGAGATAGTTAGACTGCATGGAATCCCACTTTCCATCATATCTGATCGAGACCCAAGGTTTACATCGAGATTTTGGAAGAAGTTGCATGAGTCCTTGGGTACACAACTCCATTTCAGCACAGCTTTCCATCCTCAGATGGATGGGCAATCAGAAAGAGTAATCCAGGTAAACAATTGAAACCAATGAAATTGATACAAATATTGAATAGAAATGATAACAATAACATGAAATATATGTCAGGTCCTTGAGGATATGCTGAGGAGTTGTGTCATTGAGTTTGAGGGAAGTTGGGATAGATACCTCCCACTGGCAGAGTTTGCATACAACAATAGCTACCAAGATAGCATCCAAATGGCCCCATATGAAGCCCTGTATGGGAGAAAATGTAGAACTCCAGTGTGTTGGACTGAATTGGGCGAAGACAAACTGGTAGGGCCAGACCTGGTGAAACAGGCTGAGGAGAAGGTGAAATCAATCAAAGCCAACTTAAAGGTTGCCTCATGCATGTAAATCTTATTCCGACCTGAAGAGGAAAGAAATAGAATATGTGGTTGGCGACAAAGTGTTCCTCAAGGTGTCACCATGGAAAAAAGTATTGAGGTTTGGAAGGAAAGGTAAGTTGAGCCCTAGGTTCATTGGCCCATATGAAGTCATTGAACGTGTGGGTCCAGTGGCCTATAGGCTAGCTTTACCACCAGAGCTGGATAAGATCCACAATGTGTTCCACGTGTCTATGCTCAGAAGATACCGCTCAGATCCTTCACATGTCATCTCCAGAGAAGAAATTGAAATACAACCGGATTTGACATATGAAGAAGAACCTCTACGGATCTTGGCTCGGGAAGTGAAAGAGATGAGGAACAAACAGATTCCACTGGTGAAAGTGCTTTGGAGGCACCACAACACCGAGGAGGCAACTTGGGAAAGTGAAGAGACGATGAGGCAACAGTTCCCTCAATTGTTTGCATCAGGTAAATTTCGAGGACGAAATTTAAATTAGAGGAGAAGAGTTGTAACACCCTCCCGGTAATCATTCCGTACATTCTACTGTTTCGGTGACCGGTGTCGGTCCGGACAGCTAGAACGTCCGGAAAATTAATTAAACTTAAGTCAGGAACCATAATTAACTCAAATATTAATAAGAAAAATTTAGTAAAAATTTTAAAAATAAAATACAACCAAGTTAAACGAGCCGGTGCCCTAGTGATGGGTAACCAGAGGAAAGTTGCGGTTCTCGTAACGAGGAGCCCTAGACCCGGGGGAAAAATTATAAAATAATTTTTGGGACTCCAGAGAAGGGTCATTGAGGTTCCTATGGCATTAGAATGCCAAGAAAATACCTAGAAAAATTTTTCAATCGGTACAGACAATTTTGACCCGTTAAGCCAAACGGAGGGCATTTTGGTCATTTCACCTTCCAAGGTGATTTTTGGACGACTTGTCCAGTTGAGTAAATAATTAATATAACATAAAATATGAATAAATATTACTAGAAATTAAATTGAAATTGAGTAGTGATGAAAAGAAAAGAAAAATCCATAAAAATGCCCATTTATGACATATGGTGATGCAATTTAAAAAGCTCCACCAATCACAATTTGACAAATTAATAAAAGAGATAAAATGAACTAAAATGAGATAAAAACAAAATAAAAACAGCCATCTTCTTCATTTCACTTCTCCATGGCCGAAATCAAGTCTCCCTCTCCCATGAAATTTTTTTTTTCATCTCTTTCTTCAATTCTCATTGATTTTACTCCATTAAACTCTAAACCCTTTCATTAAAACCTAACCACATCTCTTGGGAAAGTGTTTGGCTGCCTAGAAAGTGAAGGAAAGTGAAGATTTAACTTGGAAAATTCTGCCACTCAAGGTTAGTGCTACAATTTCATTCTCCTTCTTTTAATCCTAGTTAGAACATCATTTTGAGCTAAGAAATTTTAAGGAATTGAAGTAAATTACATGTGTTATGGTACCTTAAATTTTCGGTAGCCCTATGGAAGTATGAGGTTGATTGTTATAATAAAATTTGAGTGGCTAGAAATGATGGTTAAGGTATTAATATACATGGACATTAAACTAAGTATGTTAATTAAGGTTATGAGTAAATTTAGTTGGACATTAGGGTTTGGAAAGGTGAAAATGTGACTTGGCTTAGGAAATTGTTAGAGAACATTTTAATGGTCAATTAGTGACCATTTTAGGTAATTTGACCAACAAATGGACTGAAAAATAGGATTCCAAAATGAGGTTGCAGTGCCTAGGGCAAGACATAGGGACTAAAAATTCAGTCCATTTGCACTGCCATAACTTGGGCTGTGTTAGTCCAATTGGTGTTTGGCCAATTGGACATGAAACTAGGCTTATAATGGCACATTTTTGCTGAAGAAACCATGCCCAAAAGACCAAAGCAAGAGGACCAAAACTTGGCCCCAATCCGGATACCCTGCAACTGGTTCTGCAGAATTGGCTAAATGAACAGTAACTGTTCATTTGGCCATAACTCACTGTAGATATAGTCAATTGACCTGAAATGTTTACAGAAACAAGCTAAGACATAGACAAAAAAACTTTAATGAAGGAACCTACCCCAAATTATGGCCAGAACCTAACCCAAATGGTAGTGGAAGTTCTTCATTCATTCGTAGATATGGTATTTTCTGCAGAATGGGAATCCGGCCATCTGTGGTTTTTGGACCATATTTGGAGCTACAAAACTCCAAATGGAGTGATTGAAAAAAGGAAATTGAACTAGACAAAATAAGGAACAACTTTCATGTTTTACATTTTTTCAAATTCCCACAGTAATAGTGTCCAATGGAACAGTGAAGTTGACTCACCAAAACTGAAAATTCTGTTTGTGTTGGGTTACACTTTGAAATGGTATTAACACTTAATGCCAACAAGTTTTAAACACCAAATGTGGTATGTTGGGAGTGCCAAAGTCAATGAACATATTTTCTATCCAAAAGTCAACATTTTTGTTGACCAATGAGGTGAATAGTAACACCAAAACATGAAATTTACAAATTGAAGAATTTAAAAGTTTCAAATGCCCTAGTATACCTAACAAGATTGGTTTGGATAGTTTGGCATGCCAATAGGGTTCGATTAGCGATCGCACATGGCAATATGCCATTCTGTGATTTCATGGCTTTTAGCCATTCTGTCTTTTTATTTAGACTTGGCGTTGTGACTGATTTTATTTATAGCTTGTTAGTCGCTCATTGCACACCGGAGATGCATATGTGACCGATGGTGTGACGGCCGAGGTACTAGGTACCCGGTGCGGTTACCCATTATCGATCCGATGCGTCTAGTGTAGGTTACTTGGGGCAACCAAATGAATAAAAGTGAACAAAGTTAATGAAATAATGAATGTACCAATACCAAACAAAGAAAGCACACACATTCTATACACATTTATTTTCTTGCTATTTTCTTTTATTATATTATTGCACCACTAAGCATTATTGCTTAGAGCGTTGCTTTTGCCACGCGTAGGTACTGGAGATCCTGATCGTGAGCCCAGTAGACCACAGACTGGGTGAGTCTGTTCTACAGTTCTGCACTGTGTCCTCGTCACCTCGTCACCTGCAGTGCATTGGTAGGGCCCTAGGTGTCATTTTGTCATTTTGTAATTAAATTTTTATTTTCTCATATGTATTTGGGATTATGTATTGTATTTTGAGGTTCATGTAAATAATAAAGATTTATGGTTATGTATGGAAGTAATTTGAGCTTTTAATTGTTATTTATATATATGAGAACCCTGAGAAATGGATGTTTGGGAAATGAAAAGGCTATTGAGAACTGAAATTGAGAAATATTGTTGAGTTTTTGATATTGAGACTCTGTTGATGAATTGAAGTTGGGTTTGTTTGAAAATTATTTGGAAGTGTTTTCACAGGTTGCGAAGAACGGTTTTCTCCATTTTTAGCCGGTACTCCGCCGGATTTTCTTTAAAATTTTCGGAACCTTTAATGAATAATACTTTTGATAAATGGCTTAAATAAATTGTATTTCATAAATTATATGCAAAAGCATGATATAAATTAATTGAGGAATATTAGAGTGTGCCGGTACACCGTGTGGCATTACTTACTCGGGTATACTGTACACGGGTAAGGGGTATCACAACTTGGGTGTCTATCACATGTGCCAAGTATGCTTCACACCCCTTTCTGATCATTTTCCTGGCTAGTTCAGCCGAAATGATGTTTGATGGTAATAGCTGCCTCTCCCCATGTATTACCACACCACTCATCGAGGAGACCAAAAGTGATCTTGACCTCTGATCCAATCATGGCATGATGCCTGGCTAACCAATCCATGCCCAAGATGATATCATAATCTCTGAAGGGCATTTTAATGAAATCAGATAGAAAAGTGTCCTTGGATCACCAAAGGACAATCCCTATACATTTTATTAACCCTGACCTCCTATCCTAGCGGACTTGTTACTAGCACCTCAAAGTCCATTTTTGTACATGGAACAGCAATGCAATCAATGATGCTAGCACTCACATAAGAATGGGTAGAACCCGGATCAAATAACACAAACACATCCTGATTAAAAGTTGAGAAGGTACCAGCCACAATATCAGATGTCTCGGCTTCTTCTCTCTGTCTCATTGCATAGACTCTGACTGGGGCACTGTCTTGCTCTGAATGTTTCACTGTGCCTTGGCTGCCTACTGGGCTGCCTCTACCCCTGCCTCTTCCTCTGCTGGGTGGTTGTGAACTTCTGGTGACAGGGCTCTGAACTGACCCTTCTGTAGTAGTAGGAGGTGGTCCAACTCTGCGAGCACTGGTGCAGTCCTTAGCAAAGTGTCTTGTGCCTCCACAGTTATAACAGGCTCCAATAGCCTTGTAGCATATCCCACCATGATTTCTTTCACAAGTTTCACATTGGCGGGGAGGGTAGGAACCTCTGGTACTCTGCTGACCAGATAGAGGAGGTTTCTGTCCTAAATATCTTTCCCTACCAGACTTCTTGCCACCTCTGTTGTGTCCCCATGATTCTTCCTCTTTCCAGTAGGACCACTGGAACTCTGTTCTACAGATTTTCCCTCTTTCTCTGTCTTCTCTGATTTCTTTTTCTCAAGAGCAACTTCAGACTCAATTCTCTCTAATTCTAGAGCTTGAGAAACAAGTTCAGAGAAGTTAGTGTGTTTGAATCCGACTGCATGTAATCTGATACTGGGCTTCAAGCCGGTTTCAAACCTCTTGCATCTCTCCCTACTGGTAGAAAGTAGACTTACTGCATAATGGCTTAGGCGGGAAAATTCCCTTTCATACTCAGCCACTGATCTGCTCCCCTGTTTCAGACTTAGGATTCTTGTAACTTCTGGTCTACATAAGCATCGGGAACATATTTTTGTCTGAATTCCCTGAGAAAGTCATTCCATGTTAGCACTGCAGGTTCTACCAGACTGTGGGGAATGGTTTTCCACCAATCATAAGCATCCCCCTGTAGTAGATATACTGATTATTCAAATCTGAGCTCCTCTGTGCAGTGCAGTTTCTTGAATACCCTATCCATCCTCTCTAACCACTGTTCAGCCTCTAGAGGATCTATTGTCCCCTTGAACTCTGTAGCCCCATATTTCATCAATTTGTCATACTGCCTCGCAGAAGACTGTGGTTGTACCACTGGTGTCTGTATTGGGACTTGAGTAGGCACATTACAAGCCATTTGTTGGAACATTGCGACCATCCGCTGCGGCGAGCGAGCAGAAACTGCGATGCTGCGAGGTGGTCTTCTTTGAACCACTGACATTGTGTAGGGCTGGGGCATCCCCTTGCACCTCAGCCTCTATAGATTGATCGACTGAATGATCACCCTCTTCCATGGTCAATGCGAGGATCTTAGATCTCCTGAACAAATAACACAAGGAGATTTCCTCCCGTTAGTGCATATTTATAATGTAATGTACTGTATGTATCAAACAATGATATTGAGTAGTTGTACTATGAAGAAAGAATATTCAAATAACATGTGAAAACAGAATTTAAAAACTAGCTTTGATACCACAAAAATATGTCACACCCTACCCCTCTATAAGGTATAACATGATCCCGTAGTATACCTAATGAATTACCAACTTCGTCTACTGATAACCCATCAAATACACTATAAGGGATTTTAAAACTTTTCTTTCTTCTTTTTACAGTGGTGAGCACTATTTACAGGTGTTCAAAACCTTTTTGAATTGAAGTGAAATAGCTAACACATTTGAATTATTAGTAATTTCTGTAAAAATTTTGGCAGAGTGCCATCTGTATTTTGGAAAAAACAGTTCTTCAGAAAACCTATAAAAAGCACTTCAAATGTATTTCTCAATCTCAACTCGAAAATTTAATCAACACAATATATTTCTCAAATCAAATCCACAATAACTTTTTAATATTTCCAAAGGATGAGATAAAAGAAATATAGTACAAATTTTACAAGTCAAAATAACTCACAATTTATTTTACAACTTCAATGTACAATTTTGATTTACAACTACTCAAGACCAAGAACAATATATACATACAGTGAACATACATTACATTACAAAATGCAATATGTGGTATACTCAACATACCCGGTGATTTCTCGCTGAATGCAGTAACAGCCTAGTCTGCTGCCCTGTCCGTCTGTCTACCTGCGATAGCAATGAAAAGCTATCGCTGAGACAATGTCTCAGTGGTGCACAACATTAACCAAATACAACTTTAAATCACAAATCATAAGTTATATAAATAGTGAATATTTAAAACCATAGTTAAATTCAAGACAGTAAATGTCAACAAGAATTTAAACTCCATTTCATAATATCACAATAAATCTCAATAAATCAAATCATGGTTAAATTCAAAAGACAGTGAATGTCAATAAGAATTTAAACTCCGTTTCACAATCTCATAATACATATCAATAAATCACACACAGCTTAATCATGTTCCAAAGTTCAATTCGTCCCAAAAGCCGATGGCTAATGAGGTATTCAATTCGTCCCAAAAGCCGATGGCTAATGAGGTATAACATAGCTAGCTAGCAAAAATATGAGTACTCATTTTATTCATCCTCAACAGGCACACACCTCAACACTTTAGCCAGAGAGGGAATTCAATTCGTCCCACTAGACAAGCTAGCGAGGAATACAATCAATATGCATGATAGCTGTGGTTTCAAACCATTTTCAATGCTTTTCAGTCAATAAGTATCCATCAATATCATTCAAACAATTTTTCACAGTTTCAAACCATTTACAATATTTTCCAAGCAGTAAGTATCCATTCAAACACATTTCCACAATTTAAAACAATAATGTACAAATAGTCATAATTCATTTCAATTGAAAAAAATTCAAAAGAAATAGCTGTTGTGCACGAACCTCTGATAATTGTCTCCTAGCCTTGACTCAGTGTTTCCTTCCCTTTCCCTGAGTCTTTGCTAACTGAGAAACACAATTTGAAGTGTTTCAGTACTCATTTAAACTGTCTCTAACGATAATGCTTGATAATTAATTCCCTGAATTCTATTATTTACTTAGTCAACCTAATATGTTGACCCTCGATGCATTCTAGGTAATTTAGGTTTTACTGTTACTAATATGTCACATTTGATAGTCTTTTAGGGTTGGTACATGTTACCAAATTCATTTCTATGTATATTGCGTTTTCTTGCAATTTGCTGGACTCCGGGATACTAGTTTGACCTAGCCGGACGACCTAGTTCCCTCGGTTTTCAGGTTTCGGTCAAAACTACAAGCTTGTAGATCTATGTCTTATTGCACGCGGGACAAAATTTCAGGTCATTCTGAGTTATGTAGACCAAGTTGTGGTCATTTTACTATTGCTGGTCAAAATGCATCAAAATTGGTCACTTTAGGTCATTTTAGGTCAATTTTGGTTCGGCCAGTTTTTGGACCCGAATTTGTGCAAGTTGTTTGACTTGTTTATGGTCATTTCTGGGCTTTGGTGCCTTCATAAGACTTGTAGATATAGGTCTTAACTATTCATGGTCAAAATTTTAGGTCAATTGGACCTGTTTTGAGTGAGTTATGGCCAAAACACTAACTGCTGCCCAAATGGTCAATTTTTATGCCTTAATTGCACTAATCCGAATTTGGTCATTTTTCAAGTTACCTTACAAGAAAAATTTTGGTAAGCTTCCTGTATGAAAGTTGGCACATTTTGTGCCTAGTTTCACCTCCAATTGGTCTCATACCAATTGGAGCCACAAATGTTCTAAGCCCAAAACCTAACTGCCCTATTGCATTTCCTTTATTACTCATCAAAGATCACTTTTAGCATTTACCAATTTATGCATTCATGCCCAATCTAGTTTGTACCATAACCTAAACACAATTTACAACATATTGTTGATCATTTTGGCAGTTTATATTCACACTCAACATACACCATATAGTGCAGAATTTGTCAAACTCAATTACAACAATTTAATCACCTAATCATGCTCATTTACATGTCCAACCTCACACCATCATACATATACCCAAGCTGCCATAACAACTACTACAATTTAACATTAATATTCCATAAACCAAACATGAAATAACATCCTTATGGTTCGCCAAACCAAGCTGCCGATTCATGCATTTACATTCTATTAATTTCCAAGCTTCCAATTTCAAATACACATTCACATATACTAAGTATACATCTCCCAAATAAATTTCTACACACATAAACATTTAATTAACCCTTTAATCTACCATTTACAAGCAAGAATAAGCTGTCCTCAAACTGTTTCCAGGGTTGCCAAAAGTACACATCCCCATTTAAACATCAAACCTCAAAAATCTCTCCATAAGTCAAGTACCCATAACATCCTTACAAACTTTAATAAAATAATAATAAAAAACACAAACTTACCACTTTGGAAATTCTTCAAAACCTCACCAAAACTTCTTAAAATTGCTATCAAACTCTTCCTTGCAAGGTGAGGATAAACTTTAATGAAGTAACTTCGGTGTTTAGGATGGAAATGGTGGAGGTTTAGGAAGCTTCACCCAATTCAGCTATGGAGGATTTTTAAGGGTTTCATTTCGGCATGGAAGGGATGAATGAAGAAGATGAAGTGTGAGTGGGTTTGCACCTGCCAACTTAAGGATTGTTTAATCCCATAGTGCTCCACTCACCATAGTTTAATGATTTAATATGTTTTAAGTGTTAATTACTCCATTTATACCCCATTTTTGGCTATTTACATTAAGTACCACTAATTCAATTTTTCATTATATTTTCCAAGTGTAATATCATGTTTTTTTAATGGAAATTTAGGTCAAAAGACAACTCGGAGTGTCAAATGACCACAATGCCCCTGTTCGGGTTGCATTCCCGATTTTTCGATAACACCGGATTTTGTCCGTTTTTTGATTTCTCACTCTTCTTTGTTCTAATTAATTAATTTTTATTTAATATTTCTAATGGTATTTATACTTCAATTGATGTCTCTTTAAGTCTTAAAAATATTTTCTAGGGTTCCCCGCAGTCCAGGACTAATCAACGGTCCAAGCCGCAACTTCCCGGTGCGGTCACCCATCACTAGGGTTCTCGGCTCGCTTAACTTGGTTACATTTCTTTGCTATTATTTTTCCTTTGTTTTTCTTGTATTTTCTTTTCTTGTATTTCATTTTTTTATGTCTCCTCACTTATATTGAAGTGTAGTTCTAGGCATTCTAGCTGTCTGAACAACACTGGTCACCGGAACAGTAGAACGCATTACCGAACATAGGGGTGTTACAGGTAAGGTGTGACAAATATGTTAGGCAAGCTTATAGGAATGTGGTAGTGAGATTGGTATGCTGAAATGTGGTTAAATACAAGAATTTAGTGAGTTAGGGTTTTGGACACTTAGGGTTTAGAGACAAAAATGTGAGAATTTGGTAAATGATGTCTTTGATCTAATTTGAAGTGAGAAATGGTCATTTTTGACCAAATGAAGTGTGTTGGAAGTATTGCAGTTAGGACTAAATTCGGATTCAATGTAGTCATGTTGCTGGCAGCATGACCAAGGTCCCTTTGACGGACCAAAACTGAAAATTTACAAGTCCAATTGATATGAGACCAATTGGGAATGAAAATAGACACTAAATGACACAATTTTCATTTAGGAAGTATGCCTAAAAAGTGACCAAAACCTAGTGAACAAATTGACCAAATCCCGAAATTCTTAGTCTGCCCTGTACAAACTGACCAAATGAACAATGTTTGTTCATTTGGCCATAACTTGAGCTAGGCAGGTCTAAATGACCTAAAATTTTACCAGTGGACAGTTGAGATATAGACCTAAAACTTTCATGACGAACACAAATCCAAATTATTCCATTAACCAAGTCATTTGGCCACCCAAATTTGGTGACCTAAAACTGCCAGAACCAAAATTTGTCCAGAAATCTGGGTTAAGTCCAATCCGGCAGCCATGGTTCAAATGGCTATAACTTGAGCTACAAAACTCCAATTGGAGTGATTCAAAAAGGAGAATAAAGTTAAGACAATAGGGAACATTTTCTATGAAGGAAGTTTTGCCAAATTCTAACAGAAAAATGACCAAAGGAACAGTGCAACTTAGGACACCAAAACTGAAAATTTGCAAATTTGCCTAAAAGACTTAGAATTTGAGTAAACAACCAAAACCAACAAATTTAGTAACCAAAATGTGGTATGTGGGTGAAGTTGGAATTCCCATACCTATTAAGTCTTAGAAAGTCAACAAATTGACTTGAATAGTGTAGTGAATAGTAACCCCAAAACAGAAAATTTAAAAAACGTCAAGTTTAGCACATTAGAGTTAGGTAAAAGTGAATTTAAATTTATTTTTGGATTTATGCTAAGTTATGTTACTGAAACACTCTAAAACTCTGTGTTTCAGTGGAAAAGAATACCGGGAAAGAACCCAAGACATCGAGTCAAGGCCAAGAGGCGACTCGCTTAAGGTTTGTGCACAACTAACTTTTTTGTTACTTTTCACTTCTAAATTCATTTGAAAAAGTTTATTTTATGATTTATAATTTTGTTGTGTTGAGGATTTTAATTTGTTGAATGAAATTGTAATAATTAAATGTAAATTTTCTTATGCATTTAAGGATTTATCGCATGGTTTTGAGAAGCGTAAATTTTAAGTTTGATGTGTTGCCAACCTTGAGCATGAATTTATGATGATTAAATATGTTGATGATTTGTAAACACTTTGTGATTAGAAACTGTTTTGAATATAATTTGAAACCACAGTTGACATGGCAAAATTTGTTATGAATTCTCATTAGCATGTCTAGTGAGATATCTCCTCCACTAGATGGGGTGAGTTCCTTCCTCTCTGGCTTGCCAGTTGGGGAAGAATTTGAATTAGTACTCATATATACTAGCTAGTCTTTGTTTCTCCCTTTTAGCCTCGGTTATTGGGAGAATGTGAAATGTCGTGGTGTACAACACGGCATCTATTTGAATTTTGGGTCATGGGTTCAACTGTGTGAATTGTTGGCAACGCCCTTTAAATTTTGCATAGTTTGATAAATTGTGGTTGAAATAATAATTTGTCAGTGATTCAAATTATTTTTGTATTGTTTCGGGATTTAAAAGAAATATAGATAAATAGCTACTATTTGATCAAAATGTTATTCAAATGAATAATTTGCATGAATGAAAATATTGAGTTCTGAACATTATGAATTTCGAAGAATTTAGAAATTTTAAATTTTTATTTATTACGAATTGTCAAGCATAACTTGTATTACGTTTTCAATTATTAGTTTGTGCACCACTGAGTTCACCATTCAGCGATAGCTTTGTATGCTGTCGCAGGTGAAAGGAATAATAAAGCAGCTGAGCAAGATTTCTGAAAAGACATTGTAAGACTATTGTTGGGTATATCATAGGTATACCCTTGTACTTTAGATTTTGATGTAATTCTGTCATTGTATGTATGAAATTTCCTTTGAGCAGTTGTACCAACTCTTTTGTGATATATTTTTGGATTGTAATAAAATAAAAATGATTATAAGGTTATCTTGAGATTTTATGTATTTATAAAGTTTGCACTACAACATTTTTAATACTCCCATGAATGTAAATATTCATTTTGTTATCTTAATGAGATATTTCAATGTTTGATTTAATTTAAATTGCATATTGAGTTGCTTGTGTTGATTTGTGAAATGAGATTGAATAATGGAGTTGTGATTGAGAAAAATATTGGGAGTGTTTTTATTTTCAGGTTTTGAAGAACTGTTTTCTCAAAATACAGACTGCACTCTACCGAAGTTTTTGTAAAAATTGCGGAGATTTTAAATATCTAAAAATTTGATTTATGTTTGGACTTTAAATAAAAGGTTTTTAATATCTGAGAAAATTTTACCCACCAATTGAAAAATGAACGAAAATTGTTTTAAAATCCCTTGTAGTATATTTAATGGGTTACCGGTAGGCGAAGTACGGTAATTCATTAGGTGTACTACGGGAGCATGTTACATCTTACGAGGAATAGGGTGTGACATGGCAGCCAGGGCACAGCGAGCCAACCAGAGCAGAGTGGTGCATCAGCCAGGGTGTACATCATGCTTCAGAGGGAGGAAGCTGAGACATCAGATGTTGTGGCTAGTACTTTTTCCATCTTTGATAGAGATGTCTATGTGCTGTTTGACCCTGGTTTTACACATTCTTATGCTAATGTCAGCATTACATGTTCTGTTGCCATTCCTTGCTTGAAAATGGATTATGATGTGCTAGTGACTAGTCCCTTAGGGTAAGAGGTTAGGGTGAACAAATTGTATAAGGAGTGTCCTCTGGTGATCCAAGGACATACATTCGTGTCAGACTGAATTGAAATGCCCTTTCGAGATTATGATATCATCTTGGGCATGGATTGGTTAGCCAGGCATCACACCATGATCAACTATAGATTGAAGACAGTCACTTTTGGTCTTCTCGAGTATGCAGACGTACTGATATACGGGGAGAGGCAGTTATTGCCATCCAACATCATTTCAGCTGCACTTGCTAGAAAGATGATTAGAAATGGATGTGAAGCTTATCTAGCTCATGTGATAGACACCCAGGTGGGGAGTCCAGATCTTAAAGATATTCCTACAATATGGGATTTTTCGGATGTCTTTCCAGAAGAATTGCCGGGATTGCCTTCGAAAATAGAGGTACAGTTTGAAATTGAGACTATGCCTAGTGTGGAGCCAATCTCCATCACTCCTTATAGGATGGCACCTGTTGAGTTGAAAGAGTTGAAGGTGTAACTGCAGGAATTGTTAGATAAGGGTTTCATCGCCCTAGCGTGTCACCTTGGGGAGCACCAGTATTATTTGTGAAGAAAAAGGATGGTACTCTCTGCCTATGCATAGACTACAGACAGTTGAATAAGGTGACCATAAAGAATAGATATCCTCTGCCACGGATAGATGATTTGTTTGATCAGTTGAAGGATGCAACTGTATTCTACAAAATTAACTTGAGATCGAGCTACTACCAGTTGAGGGTGTAGGAGCAAAGTATTCCTAAAACTGCCTTTAGGACTCAGTATGGCCACTATGAGTTCTTGGTAATGCCATTCGAGTTGACTAATGCTCCAGCTGCTTTTATGGGTCTGATGAACACTATCTTCAGGCCATATTTGGACCAGTTTGTTGTGGTGTTCATTGATGATATTTTGGTGTACTCAAATAATGCAGAGGAACACGACAAGCACTTGAGGATAGTATTGCAGACTTTGAGGGAGAAGCAGTTGTATGCCAAACTGTCGAAATGTGAGTTTTGGCTAAAGGAGATTTCATTTTTGGGGCATATTGTATCTGCAGAAGGTATCCAGGTGGATCCTAGCAAAGTTAAAGCCATTCTTAATTGGAAACCACCTAAAAATGTCACTGAAGTTCGGAGTTTCCTTGGTTTGGTCAGGTATTACCGAAGGTTTGTGAAGGGATTCTCCATGCTAGCATCTCCACTGACCAACCTACTTAGGAAGGATGTAAAATTTCAGTGGACTGATCGATGCCAGGAAAGTTTTGATGAGTTAAAGAGGCGATTAATTGAAGCTCTAGTCTTAACCTTGCCCACTTTGGGTAAGGAGTATACCATATACAGTGATGCTTCTCATAACGGATTAGGCTGTGTGTTGATGCAAGATAGAAACGTCATTGCCTATACTTCACGCTAGCTTAAATCGCATGAGAGGAATTATCCTACACATGACTTAGAGCTAGCAGCCATTGTCTTTGCCTTGAAGATATGGAGACATTACTTGTATGGAGAGAGATGTTATGTATACACAAATCATAAAAGTTTGAAATACATGGGTACACAGAAGGAGTTAAATTTGAGGTAGAGGAGATGGTTAGAGCTGATAAAAGATTATGATTGCTTGATAGACTATCAGCCTAGAAAGGCAAATGTTGTAGCTGATACCTTAAGTCGCAAGACTATGGCTGGTTTCTCCTTTGTCCATGGTGCATGAATTAAGGGTATTGCATGCTAATTTGGAGATTAATGAAGATGGGCAGATGGTAGCTACTTGGCAAGTGAAGCCAATGCTGGCAGAACAAATTAAAGCAGTTGCACAAAAGGATGATAAGTATGTCAAGTTAATGGAAGAGGCTCGGGATGGCAAGAAACCAGAATTATTAGTATATGATGAGGGCTTGTTGTTATATAAGGGCAGAATGTGCATTCCTGAGAATGTTGAATTGAGGCAGACCATTTTAAAGGAAGCACATGATTCACCTTTTGCAATGCACCCTGGTGGAACCAAAATGTACAGAAGTGTGAAAGAGCACTATTGGTGGAGAGGAATGAAGAAAGACATTGCAGAATATGTTGCCAAATGCCTAACTTGTCAGCAAGTAAAGGCAGAACACCAAGTGCCTGCAAGGTTGCTACAGCCATTGCCAATTCCTGAGTGGAAATGGGAAAGAATCACTATGGATTTCGTGACAGGACTTCCACGTACACAAAAGAATCATGATGAAATTTGGTTTATTGTTGATAGACTGACTAAGTCTGCACACTTTTTGCCATTGAGAATGTATTACAGCCTGGAAAAATTGGCCAAACTGTACATTGATGAAGTAGTGAGGTTGCATGGAGTGCCAGTGTCTATTGTGTCTGATAGAGATCCTAGGTTCACTTCTAGATTCTGGGGTAGTCTCCAAAAAGCCCAAGGAACTAAATTGAACTTAAGTACAGCATTCCATCCACAAACAGACGGCCAGTCTGAAAGGATCATTCAGATTTTAGAGGATATGCTTCGGGCTTGTGTGATTGATTTTAAAGGGAGTTGGGACACACACTTGCCTTTAATTGAATTTGCCTACAATAAAAGTTATCAGTCAAGCATCGGGATGCCTCCATATGAAGCACTTTATGGTAGAAAGTGTAGAACTCCCTTGTGTTAGGATGAAGTGGGCGAGAGGAAGTTGATTGGCCCAGAATTAGTGCAGCAGACGGAAGAAAAGGTTAAGCTCATCAGAGACAGACTCAAAGTTGCAACGGATAGACAGAAGTCTTACATTGACCTAAAGAGAAGAGATATTCGGTACAGTGTGGGTGACAAGGTGTTCTTGAAAGTTTCCCCATGGAAGAGGATCATGAGGTTTAGTAGAAAGGGGAAACTAAGTCCTCGCTTCATTGGGCCGTGTGAGGTTCTGGAAAGAGTGGGTCCATTAGCATATAGACTTGCATTGCCTTCGAAGTTGGAAAAGATTCACAATGTCTTCCATGTCTCCATGTTAAGGAGGTATAGATCAGACCCCTCTCACATTTTGCCAGTAGAGGAGATTGAGGTGAATCCAGACCTGACATATGATGAAGAGCCCATAAAGATCTTGGCATATGAGGTAAAACAGTTGAGGAACAAACAGATACCTCTAGTCAAAGTGTTGTGGAACCATTATTTAGGCTAGGAGGCTACATGGGAGCATGAGGAGGACATGAGGAGACAACACCCACAGCTATTTAGAGACTGAGACCAGGTAAATTTTGAGGACAAAATTTATTTTTAAAGAGGGGAGAATTATAACACCCCGAACCTCCGAGTTATGAATAGTACCATTTTTGGTCTATGACTAATACTATTCAAAGACACCTTGAGGATCAAAAATAAATAGAAAATTAATTGAGATAGACACAATAAAAATTGAAGTGACCCAAAAATATATGGACTCACCAGGTATATTATAAAAAAGGGATTATGACCCGATAAGGGGCATTTTGGTCAATTCACTTTAAGAGTTGATTTTTGACCAAAATGTCAATTTAATTAAATAAAAATAAAATATTAAATTGTGAAGAAATATTGAGGGAAAAATTAGAGTAAAAGTGAAAAGAAAATAAAAGAGGCCAAAATCTAGAATTTTAAATTACATTTTTGACCTAATTATAAAGTTAAGGGACCAATGGGCTTTTGACAATTAAACTTAATTAAGTAATTAAAAGAAATAAAATGAGTATGAAAGAAGACAAACCCCTCCCTTTTATTCTCTATGTGCCACCACCCATCTTCCCTCTCCCTCTCTTTTCTTTTATCTTATTCTCCAATCTTCTTCCACCATTGTTTTCCCTTCCAAGTTTTGATTCACTTCAATTCCCTTCATAAATTCCATAGCCCACTAAAAGAAAACATCAAAGAGATCTTTGATTGAGAGATTAAAAACAAGAAGAGCAAGATTTGGAAGAGATTGGAAGTGGGAAAAAATATTCAAGTGAGGTAAGCTCTCTCTTTCATGCTTGATTAACCAAATATGCTTTGAATCAAGTTTGGGTGTGATGAATTTACAAGAGAAAGCATGAAATTTCATAAAGAAAATGAAAGAAAATATGTATGGAATCTAAACTAGGGTTTTGGCCAAAATTGGAGAAAAGTTAGGGTTTGATGTCTTTGAATGAAATTTATGATGAGATTAAGCTTAGTTGAAGTAGTATACATGAATGGGGCAAAGAAATTGCATGAAATGTGTATAAATTTAATTAAGAGAGATTAAGGTTCATGGGAAAATTGGAGTTTTGGTGCTAGAGAGTGAAATTGGTATGTGTAGTGTTAAATTATGGTCATTTGAGGTTTATTTAGTTTGAATTGACATTGGGTTGATGAATGGAGGTAATGTAATGGTAGGATTAGGGAAAATTGGAAACTTTAGTGTTTGAAAATTGTGGAGTTTGTGTTAGGAAGTGCTATTAATGTGTCAATGCTAAATTATTGTCATTTTGGTTGAATTAAATGTGAATTGAGGTTGGTTAGTGGAAGTAATTGAAGAAATGAAAATTTTAACTTAGGGTAGAATTTTGCACACTGAATTCAGTGTTTTTCGAAGCCCATAACTTGAGCTACACAACTCCAATTGGTGTGAAACCAATTGGAAACGAAACTTAAGACATAGGGCTAGAATTTTCGTGAATATACCCTACCCCGAAAATGACCTTAAGCTATCCGAAATGAGCTTTGAACTTGGAGACAGAAATCTGGAACCTGCAGAATTTGATCATATGAATAGTAAAATTTGCATGACCATAACTCTCTCTAGAAAACTCTGATTTATGCGATTCTTGAACCAATGGAAACCTAAGACATAGTAGAACATTTCACATGCAGAACTTGAGGCCAAATTATGGACATAATGCAATTAAATTGCTGAGCAAATTTGAATCACCGAATTTGCAGAATTACAGATTTACCATATGAACAGTAAACTTTACATAGCCATAACTCTCTCTAGAAAACTCCGATTTAGGAGATTCTTGAACCGATCGAAACCTAAGACATAGTAGAACATTTCATATAAAGAACATTAGACCAAATTATGGACTTAACTTTACCAAATTGCTAAACGAAATTGGATCAATAAATCTGCTAGAACTAAATCTGCAGCATTAATAGTGACGTGAACAGTAATCGTGTTTTGGGCATAACTTGAGCTACACAGCTCCAAATTAGGCGATTCAAAAAGGAAAAAAAAGTTAAGACCTAGATGAACAATTTTCATGAAGAACACCTCACCAAATTATGATTGAAACTAGGTAAAAATTGGGTTCAAAAATTAGGGCACAAAGTTGTCCAAAACCAAAATTTTCAAAAATTTGCAAAGCTAACTTGGGATGCATTAAACATGCATGTAATGAGCTTTTGGTAGCAATTGAGATTGGAATTGAGGTATTTTATTTGTGTATTTTCAATAGAAAAAGAAGTTGGAACAGATAAGGAATAGTGAGTAAAGAGAAAGGAGAGCATTGAAGGTTTGTGCACAACTAACCTTTTTCTTTGTTTTAGCTTCGTAAATTGATTTGAATGAGTTTATTTGATTGAGTTTGATTTGAAATGAGTTTATTTTGAATGAGGTATGTTTTTCTCTTGTATTTGAGGAATTTGTGTGTTACCACCCCTTTTATGGGTTTTATGATGATTTAGATATGTTATTGTTTTGCAAACGTGATTATTGATTTAGAAACTCTTAAAAGTTGTTTTGAAACCACAGTTAGCATGACAGTCCCTTTCAGAACTCCCCAGTAGTAACGGCTACTTGGGGTTGATAATTGATATTGATTATGTCTCCCATTAATAATGGTTAGTGGGGTAAAAATACATGAGTACTCATTAGCTAGCTAGCCATTCCCTCATTAATAACGGTTAGTAAGGTTGAGATTGCTTTGTCGTGGTGTACAACACAGCACTGATCGTGAAATTTTGTGTCATGGCCTAAACTGTGTGTTGATGTTGGCAACACTAATGCTTTGTGAATTGTGATTTATGAAGTGTGATTTCTCATTTGAAATGTTATTCCAATAAATGGCTCTTATGGACTTAGAACTATTAGGAAGTTTTCATGCTTAAGAAAAATGTGATTTATTATGCTTTGACAAATTGTGTTTTACCTTAAGTTTTAAAGTTATTAGTTGTGCACCACTGAGTAATATACTCAGCGATAGCTTCTTTATGTTGTCGCAGGTAAGGGAAAGGAGAAGGCTGCCGAGTGAAAGACTTGAAAGCAGCATTTTGGTATTGTTTGTGGGTATTTACGTTAGGTATACCCTTGTGATTCCTTTGGATGTATTTTGTACCCATATGTATGGATGTACGGACATTGAGCAGTTTGTATTTAAAAGCATTACTTTGCTATCACATTTTGAGTTTGTAACTATTTTGTATTTTACTTTGAGACTTATGAAAATGTAACTTTTGCAATATTTAGTCTATCATTATTTTTTAATGAATGTTTAAATGAAATTTTAACTATTCTCATGCAGTGTTCCGCAAAATAATTGACAAGATAAAAAGTTATGATTTGTTTTAAAATCCTTTGTAGCATAACTAATGGGTTATCGATAGGTGGAGTTCGGTAATTCCTTAAGTATGCTACGGGAACATGTTATGCCTTACCAGGGATAAGGTGTGACAAATCTCGCTGAGGAGTCTAAGCAGCAGTAACTTTGATACCCCTTACCCGTCTACAGTGCAACCGAGTAAGATATGCCACACAGTGTACCGGAACACTATATTTTATTTTAATTATTTTTATCCTTCCTTA
Source organism: Hevea brasiliensis (assembly GCF_030052815.1). Classification (NCBI taxonomy): domain Eukaryota; kingdom Viridiplantae; phylum Streptophyta; class Magnoliopsida; order Malpighiales; family Euphorbiaceae; genus Hevea; species Hevea brasiliensis. Next base: position 18,729,427 of record NC_079510.1, on the reverse strand, counting down.
TTTATTTCTTTCATAGTTATAAAGTAACATTTTGTGAAGTATAATTCATTTAAGTCATTTATTGAAATTATAAATTCATTTGGGGTTCCGAAAATTTTATAGAAAATCCGGCGGAGTACCGACTAAAAATGGATAAAACAGTTCTTCGGAACCTGTGAAAAACACTTCCAATAATTTCCAATCATTCTCAAACTCCATTTGTATCACATCAATTTACAATAATTTCTTAACAATTCCTCCATTTTTCATTCATTCATTTCACATCATCATCAGGCTCAAACTTGTCATTCATTCATTTTACATCATCATCAGGCTCAAGCCATAAATAAATTCTCATATGTTATTTATAATCACAAGTTACAAATACTTACATTAATACAATATTATATTACATATGTTTCAAATATACATGATAAAATAAGAGTTTAATTACAAAACTTACAAAAATCACAAAATACAAAATGGGACCTAGTGTCCTACCAATGCACTGTAGTCTGGGAGGTGATACAGACAATATGCAGAACTGTGAGCGGCCTTACCCAGTCTGTGGTCTACTGGGCTCTCTGTCCAAATCTTCAGTACCTACACGTTGCAAAAGCAACGCGCTAAGCATAAAGCTTAGTGGTGCCAATAATACAAGAAAATATAGTATGCAAATAAAAATAATAATTTCCTAGTTATTGTGCTCATAAGAAATGAATAATTACTAACTTATTGTTTTGTCGAAGTTTAATTACATTCTATGATATTAACTTCTTCATGCATTTTGTCAATTATTTCTTGATGATTTTGAGCTGCTTTATTATTGTAATCATTCTTGATCTTTATCTTGATTTTAAATTCCTTAATTTCTTTAATAATCAATTCAATTGCAATTATACTTTTCCATGCCCAAGTAACCTATACAAATTGACCAGAGTGGATAAACAGGTAAACTAGCACTGAGTACCAGGTACCTCGGGCCGTCACACCATCGGTCACAATGTGTCTCCTGGTGTGCAAACAGAATGGCTAATAAGCCATAAAAGCAATAAGGCATAAAGCCAAGTATAACATCATAATAAGTATAGCCATAGGCTATCATCATAGAATGGTAATGAAGCCATACATCATATGCAGTACTGCTATCAAAACCCTATTAGCATGCCAACCTATCCAAACCAATCATATTAGGCCTACTAGGGCATATTACAAAGTCATTTCTTGAATATTTGTACTTTATGTGTAAGGTTACTATTCATTTAGTCAACTAAAATGTTGACTTTTTCATAGATAATAGGTATATTGGTTCAAATATCACCAACATACCACATTTTGTATTCTAAAGTTGTTGGCATTGGTTTCCAATTCAATTTCAAAGCTTAGTATTAGTTATTCACAATATTTAGATTTTAAGCACTAAGTTTACTGTTCCATTGGTCATTTGTACGATAGGAATTTGACAAAATTGTCTTCATGAAAGTTGTTTCTTATTGTGTCTAGTTACATTTCCTTTTTTGAATTACTCCATTTGGAGTTTTTTAGCTCAAGTTATGGCCATTTTACCATAATTGGCCGGATTGACCTGTACTCAGAATTTCTGGGCAATTTGGTTCTGCCAGATTTGGTGACCTAAGTTTGGTTGGCAATTTGACTAGGTTATGGTTAGAATTTGGATTTGTGTTCTTCATAAAAGTTATAGGGCTATGTCTCAGATTTCTGATGGTAAAATTTCAGATCAATTGAACTTTTCTACACTGAGTTATGACCATTTGAACAAACACTGTTTATTTGGTCATTTTCCAGGGACAGCATGTTGGTCACCGGGATTAGGGTAGTTTTTAGGTCAACTTGGTTTGGTTTTCTGGGCAGGGTTTCTTCACCAAAGTTGTGGCATTATGTGTCTAGTTTTATGTCCAATTGACCTTGCACCAATTGAACCTATACAACTCCATTTATAGCTACCCAAACCTGCTGGACTCACACCCAGTCCTGCAGGTCACCAAGGGCAGCATGCCTAAGGTCAACTTGGTTATCCTTACTCACTTTAATTCCTCTTCACACACATTCAAATGGTCACTAATTGACCATTACAACATCATTTTATGTCCAATTACATCAACTCACATATTTGAGTTTCAAACCCTAACCCTAACATTCCAAAGTTACATTTTCTTGCACTAAACTCATAAACTAATGTTTTGAGTGATACAATCATATCAAGGGCAGCCCATTCACTCATTTAATCCAAAGAAACCATCAAGACTACAAAAAATCCATGGCTACCAAAAATAGGGTAACACCTTAACATGTTTATCTTCAATAAACTTACACATATCCTAGCTCAAATTTGCATTCTAACAAAAATTTAAAGGAAAGAATCAAAGATTTGGACACTAATCTCTTTTGCTAACTATTCCAAGTCTCCAAAACTTCCTTCTTTCTTCTTCCTTTTGCTGGCTAGAGGTTGTTCAAGATGCAAGATCACTTTTTTGTGAAGCAAGGTAGTGGTTTCAAGGTGATTTGGTGGGTGGTTCCAAGCTTATCTTAAGCTTTCACGGAGGAAATGAGTTAGGGAGAAGGGTGACGCCTAGTTTGGTGAGGAAGAGCATATTGGTTTTTCTTTTTTTTTTGTGTTATTTATCTTCTTTTATTACTTACTTAAGTGGTGCTTTAATTTGATTGGTGGAAATTTTTTTAAATGACATCATAATGATGTCATAATTGGCATTTTCCGTCATTTTCTCTTATTTTCTTCTCTACTCATTTTTAATTTAATTTTTAGCAATATTTATTCATATTTTGTGTCATGATAATTATTTACTTAATTGGACAAGTTGAAAAAAAATAATCTCTGAAGGTGAAATAACCAAAATGCCCTCTGTTTGGCTTATTTAGCCAAAATCGTCTGTACCGATTGAAAAATTTTTCTAAGCATTTTCTTGGCATTCTAATGCCATAGAACCCTCAATGACTCTTCTCTGGAGTCTCAAAAATTATTTTATAAATTTTCTCTCAGGTCTAGAGCTCCTAGTTGCGAGGACTGCAACTTCCCACTGGGTTACCCATCGCTAGGGCACTGACTCATTTAACTTGGTTGTATTTTATTTCTAAAATTTTTTCTAAATTTTTCTTATTAATATTTGAGTTAATTTTGGCTCCTCACTTTAGTCTAAATATTTTTCTAGATGTTCTAGCTGTCCGGACCGACACCAGTCACAGGAACAGTAGAATGTATGGAATGGATACAATGAGGGTGTTACAGTAACAGTGGCCTCCTTCATTGCTTGCACCTTTTGGGAGACCTCCCTCTTTCGCTTATTGTTCTCCTTAGAAGCGTCGCCACCTGCCATACCTTTGCAGAGAAGAAGTTAGTGAGTTCTCTAAGATTCATAGGCTAGAGATATGGACAGTACCAGGGCCGAGGTCAGAGAGCTGAAGCTTGTAGTCTTCGTCAGTGATCAGGCGCATCATCCACTACTTCAGTTCGGCCATAACCACATCTAAGCAAGAGAATTTGTGGGTGGACGCCTGAGATTTTAACTCTTTAACCATGGTGTCTTCGTCCTTATTTAAGGTGATCTTCTTCGGAATCGAAGCGACCAGTTGTTGCCAATTCCATGGGATACCCTCAATGCCATTCGGAATCTTGCTCCTCAATATAAAGAACTAATTCTTCCAGTTCTTCAGCAAAGAAGGGAGATCGGTGAATAACCCGCAGTTCGGCTTTGCCTGAAAGAACCAAAATTTGTCATCCTTCCTTCGAGCAAGCTTATGAAGCTCAGCAAACACTTTAGCCATGGGCTCCAACTTCTTAGCTCGATAGAGGCCCCTGAAGGCTACTAAAGTCCGCTAGGAGTTCGGATGTACTTGATGTAACATCCTCCCGGTAGCAATTCCGCACAGTCTACTGTTCCGGTGACCGGTGTCGGTCCAGACAGCTAGAACGTCCGGAAAAATATTTAAACTAAAGCGAGGAACCATAATTAACTCAATTATTAATAAGAAAAATTTAGTAAAAATGTTAGAAATAAAATGCAACTAAATCAAATGAGCCGGTGCCCAAACGATGGGTAACCAAAGGGAAGTTGCGGTTCTCGCAACGAGGAGCCCTAGACCCGGGGGAAAAATTATAAAATAATTTTTGGGACTCCAGAGAAGGATTACTGAGGTTCCTATGGCATTAGAATGCCAAGAAAATACCTAGAAAAATTTTTCAATCGGTACAGACAATTTTGACCCGTTAAGTCAAACGGAGGGCATTTTGGTCATTTCGCCTTCAGAGGTGATTTTTGGCCGACTTGTCCAGTCGAGTAAATAATTAATATGACATAAAATGTGAATAAATATTGTTGAAAATTGAATTGAAAATGATTAGAAAAAAAAAGGAAAGAAAAATCCATAAAAAGCAATTTATGACATCTTTATGATGTCACTTACAAGTCTCCACCAATTGCATTCAAATAAGCATTTTTAAAACACTTAAATGAATCAAAGAGGACCAAAAATTCTGGTCATCTTCTTCTTCTTCTTCCTCAAACGTGACCTCTCCCCATCTCCCTCCATTGATGCACTCACCCAAGCTCCAAAACCTAGCCAATTAGACCATAAAACCCCTATATGCCTTCATAAAACTTGGTCCTCACACCTAGAGCAAGCTTTGGACAGCAAAAAGAAAGGAAGAAAGTGAAGTTTTGAAGTCTTAGAAGTGGCTCCATTCAAGGTTAGTGCACTAAAACCTTTTCTTTCAATTTTAGGTGTAGTATACATGCCAAATTAAGTGAGAAATTCAAGAAATTCAAAGAATTAGTTAAGGAATTAAACATCTCTAATTCAGCAACCTTGGGAACCTTATGGGGTTTGATGAATTCCTGCATATATACATGATTAGTGATGATGATTGATGAGGTTATATGCATGAGAAGTGATAGAAATTTAATTGATTAAGTTTTGAAATTTGAAATTAGGGTTTGAGAAGTGAAAATTTGACTTGGCTTAGGAAATTGTTAGAGAACATTTTAATGGTCAATTAGTGACCATTTTAGGTAAGTTGGCCATAAATTGGACTGAAATGTAGCATGGCAAAGTGAAGAAGCATGCTGCCTTGTGAGTGCAAAGAGGTGATCAAATTTCATCCACTTGGACTGCCATAGCTTGGGCTGTGTTGGTCCAATTGGTGTTTGGCCAATTGGACATGAAACTAGGCTTATAATGGCACATTTTGCTGAAGAAACCATGCCCAAAAGAACAAAGCAAGAGGACCAAAAGTTGGCCCTAATCCGGATACTCCGCAACAAATGTGAGAATGACCAAATGAACAGTAACTGTTCATTTGGCCATAACTCACTGTAGAAATGGTCAATTGATTTAAGACATGGACAAACAACTTCATGAAGAAACCTACCCCAAATTATGACCAGAACCTAATCAAATCATTGAGCAAAGTGAAGTTTATCAGATCGAGATTTCCAGAATTTTCATTTGAGCAGTAATGTTTGGATGGCTGTAACTCTCTCTAGAAAACTCGGATTTAGGCGATTCTTGAACCGATGGAAACCTAAGGCATGGTAGAACATTTCATATGAAGAACGTTAGACCAAATTATGAACTTAACTTGGTCAAATTACTGACCAAAGTTGGACCAAAATCTGCCAAAACCCAAAATTTCAGCAGAATAAAGACACGTGAACAGTAAACTTATTTTGGCCATAACTTGAGCTAAAAAACTCCAAATGGAGTGATTCAAAAAAAGAAATTCAACTAGACAAAATAAGGAACATTTTCTATGAAGGAAGTTTTGTCAAATTCCAACAGTAAATCGACCAATGAAACAGTGCAACTTCGGAGCACTAAAACCGAAAATTGGCAATTTTGCCAAAATGACCTAAGCTTTGAGAAAGTGACCAAAACCAACAAGTTTTAAATGAAAAATGTAGTATGTTGGAAGTGCCAAAGTCAATGTACATATTTTCTATGCAAAAGTCAACATTTTAGTTGATTAATGAAGTGAATAGTGACATGAAAACTTCAAATAAGCTTGGAAATGGATTTGGTAATTGATTCCAACAAGTTTTAAATGCAAAATGTGGTACATCGGGAGTGTTAAAACCAATCTACCTATTGTCTATACAAAAGTCAACATTTTTGTTGACCAATGAGGTAAATAGTGACACCAAAACTTGAAATTCAAAATTTGAAATTAGAAATGCATCTAGGGGACTTTAAATTGCAATTGGCAATTAATACTAGTAAATGTAAAACTCAAATTGTGGGATCTTGGTGTAATTAGAATTAATATATCCATTAAGTATAAAAAGGTCAACATTTTGGTTGACTAGTATGGTGAATAGTAATAATAATGATTAGTGAATTAAGATGAAAACCTAGAACCAATTCTAAGCTTAAATGCTTAGAATTGTATGACAAATATGGACTATGCATCCTAGTCAAAATTGTTAAAAAGAAATTTAGGCCATAAATTTGAAATCCATGAAATATTCATGGATTACTTGAAACATGAAAAATAAGTCACCTAATCGATGTGAATAGATAGTTAGGGCATATATGCCCATCACAAATGGAATTCATAAAATATTAGTAACTTAACTTGAAATATAAAATTTGTAATTACATAAGTAGATTCTTGAATGTATAAATGAGAAAGGAAAAATGTTTTGAATACAATGGTACATGTGAACCATTGTTTAGAATTGTGATCAATATGAATAACATAATGAATGGATAAATAAACCATATTAATGTATGAATGAGACATTAGTTCTCATTATTGTAAAGAGGAGAAGTATTTTGAGTACAATGGTATAAAAGAATAATTGATGTGAATTGTGGTCATATAAATGATCAAATGAATGTATGAATTATGATTGAAATTTATCATGAAATAATGAAGTCGTAAAGCACAATATATTAACATTTTAAAGTATTAAATGCCCTAGTATTCCTAACAAGATTGGTTTGGATAGTTTGGCATGCCAATAGGGTATTGTTTTAGCAGTACTGCGAAAGGCTTTATGCCTGTATTCATGGCTTTATGCCCGTATTCATGGCTTTTATGCCAGTTTTCATGGCTTTCATGCCCGATCATGTGATATCATGGCTTTTTAGCCATACTGACTGCATACGTGGTTGACGTTCTGCGTCCCATGGTATGACGGCCCGAGGCACCGCGGTGTCCAGTGCCAACGACCCGTTATCCATCAATGCTCAAAGATATGTTACTTGGGCATGGAAAAGTATAACTGTAATTGAACTGATTGTTAAAGAAAATGCGAAAATTAAATATCAGGAATGATTATGATAGAATACAAAGAAACTCAAGATCATGAAGAAAATAATTAACAAAAGGCATGAAGAAGTTAATATCATAAAACGTAATTAGCCCTCGACTAAACATTAAGTTAGTAATTATTCAGTTCTTATGAACACAATGGTTAAGAAATTATGATTTTTATTTGCATATTATATTTTCTTGTATTATTGGCACCACTAAGCTTTATGCTTAGCGCGTCGTTTTTGCAACGTGTAGGTACTGAAGATTTGGACAGAGGGCTCAGTAGACTACAGATTGAGTAAGGCCGTTCACAGTTCTGCATAGTGTCCGTGTCACCTCAACTTCTACAGTGCATTGGTAGGACACTAGGTGTCATTTTGGCATTCTGTAATAAATTTTGATTTTCTCATATGTAATGAAACTTATGTAATGTATTTTGATTTTCATGTAAATAATGCAAATTTGTGTTTGTAAATGGAAAAGTGAATATTGATCTGTGATTGTTACATGACTATCAAATGAGATGAATGATTGAGAATTGAAATTGAGAAATGAATGGTTGACAAATGTTGAGATGATGATTATTGGAGTTTGAGAGTAATTGAATACGAATATATGAATATTGGAAGTATTTTCACAGGTTCCGAAGAACTGGTTTCTCCATTTTTAGTCGGTACTCCGCCGGATTTTCTTTAAAATTCTCGGAACCTGAAATAAATTTTAATTTCGATAAATGGCTTAAATAAATTATATTTCACAAGTTATATTCAAAAGGAAGAATAAAAATGAATTAAGATAAAATAGAGTGCTCGGCACACTGAGTGGCATAACTTGCTCGGCTGCACTGTAGTCGGGTAAGGGGTGTAACATTTAGTGGTATCAGAGCGCGGTTTAGGCGTTTCTGGACCTAGATAGATTGCATATCATGCATTGCATTCATAAGAGTCGAGGTGACACTATTGCAGATTTGTATTTCCTGTTTATTTTAGGTTAAGGTATGGAATAAGAGAGTGAAGAGACAATGAGATAGCGAATGGAGATGAGAAGGAGACTATATTTAAGATGAAAAAGGATGAGTATATAACTGTTTGAGGATAGGATTGAGACTAAGGAGAAAGTGAAGTAGGATAACACGAAAAGGTGAAGAAATAAAGAGGTATTAGCTCCTTGGCTATTTACATTGAGTAAATTTCGAGGACGAAATTTAAATAAGAGGGGAAGAGTTGTAACATCCTCCCAGTAGCAATTCCGCACGCTTCACTGCTCGGTGATCAGGTCGGTCCCACGACTAGAACGTCCGGAAAAATATTTAAACTAAAGCGAGGAACCATAATTAACTCAAATATTAATATGAAAAATTTAGTAAAAATGTTAGAAATAAAATGCAACTAAATCAAATGAGCCGGTGCCCAAGCGATGGGTAACCAGAGGGAAGTTGCGGTTCTCGCAACGAGGAGCCCTAGACCCGGGGGAAAAATTATAAAATAATTTTTGGGACTCCAGAGAAGGATTACTGAGGTTCCTATGGCATTATAATTCCAAGAAAATACCTAGAAAAATTTTTCAATCGGTACAGACAATTTTGACCCGTTAAGTCAAACGGAGGGCATTTTGGTCATTTCGCCTTCAGAGGTGATTTTTGGCCGACTTGTCCAGTCGAGTAAATAATTAATATGACATAAAATGTGAATAAATATTGTTGAAAATTGAATTGAAAATGATTAGAAAAGAAAAGGAAAGAAAAATCCATAAAAAGCAATTTATGACATCTTTATGATGTCACTTACATGTCTCCACCAATTGCATTCAAATAAGCATTTTTAAAACACTTAAAAGAGTCAAAGAGGACCAAAAATTCTGGTCATCTTCTTCTTCTTCTTCCTCAAACATGACCTCTTCCCATCTCCCTCCATTGATGCACTCACCCAAGCTCCAAAACCTAGCCAATTAGACCATAAAACCCCTATATGCCTTCATAAAACTTGGTCCTCACACCTAGAGCAAGCTTTGGACAGCAAAAAGAAAGGAAGAAAGTGAAGTTTTGAAGTCTTAGAAGTGGCTCCATTCAAGGTTAGTGCACTAAAACCTTTTCTTTCAATTTTAGGTGTAGTATACATGCCAAATTAAGTGAGAAATTCAAGAAATTCAAAGAATTAGTTAAGGAATTAAACATCTCTAATTCAGCAACCTTGGGAACCTTATGGGGTTTGATGAATTCCTGCATATATACATGATTAGTGATGATGATTGATGAGGTTATATGCATGAGAAGTGATAGAAATTTAATTGATTAAGTTTTGAAATTTGAAATTAGGGTTTGAGAAGTGAAAATTTGACTTGGCTTAGGAAATTGTTAGAGAACATTTTAATGGTCAATTAGTGACCAATTTAGGTAAGTTGGCCATAAATTGGACTGAAATGTAGCATGGCAAAGTGAAGAAGCATGCTGCCTTGTGAGTGCAACAGGGTGATTGAAATTTCAGTCCACTTGGACTACCATAGCTTGGGCTGTGTTGGTCCAATTGGTGTTTGGCCAATTGGACATGAAATTAGGCTTATAATGGCACATTTTTGCTGAAGATACCATGCCCAAAAGAACAAAGCAAGAGGACCAAAAGTTGGCCCCAATCCGGATACCCTGCAAACAGCCCCTGCAGAATGACCAAATGAACAGTAACTGTTCATTCGGCCATAACTCACTGTAGAAATGGTCAATTGATTTAAGACATGGACAAACAACTTCATGAAGAAACCTACCCCAAATTATGACCAGAACCTAATCAAATCATTGAGCAAAGTGAAGTTTACTGTACTGAGATTTCCAGAATTTTCATTTGAGCAGTAATGTTTGGATGGCTGTAACTCTCTCTAGAAAACTCGGATTTAGGCGATTCTTGAACCGATGGAAACCTAAGGCATGGTAGAACATTTCATATGAAGAAAGTTAGAGCAAATTATGAACTTAACTTGGTCAAATTACTGACCAAAGTTGGACCAAAATCTGCCAAAACCCAAAATTTCAGCAGGAACAGTACACGTGAATAAAGAAACTTATTTTAGCCATAACTTGAGCTAAAAACTCCAAATGGAGTGATTCAAAAAAGAAATTCAACTAGACAAAATAAGGAACATTTTCTATGAAGGAAGTTTTGTCAAATTCCAACATAAATCAACCAATGAAACAAAGGCAACTTGAGCACTAAAACTAAAAATTGGCAATTTTGCCAAAATGACCTAAGCTTTGAGAAAGTGACCAAAACCAACAAGTTTTAAATGAAAAATGTAGTATGTTGGAAGTGCGAAAGTCAATGTACATATTTTCTATGCAAAAGTCAACATTTTAGTTGATTAATGAAGTGAATAGTGACATGAAAACTTGAAATAAGCTTGGAAATGGATTTGGTTATTGATTCCAACAAGTTTTAAATGCAAAATGTGGTACATCGGGAGTGTTAAAACCAATGTACCTATTGTCTATGCAAAAGTCAACATTTTTGTTGACCAATGAGGTAAATAGTGACACCAAAACTTGAAATTCAAAATTTGAAATTAGAAATGCATCTAGGGACTTTAAATTGCAATTGGCAATTAATACTAGTAGATTTAAAACTCAAAATGTGGTATCTTGGTGTATTTAGTATTAATATATCCTTTAAGTATAAATAGGTCACCATTTTGGTTGACTAGTATGGTGAATAGTAATCAAAATGATTAGTGAATTAAGATGAAAACCTAGAACCAATTCTAAGCTTAAATGCTTAGAATTGTATGACAAATATGGACTATGCATCCTAGTCAAAATTGTTAAAAAGAAATTTAGGCCATAAATTTGAAATCCATGAAATATTCATGGATTACTTGAAACATGAAAAATAAGTCACCTAATTGATGTGAATAGATAGTTAGGGCATATATGCCCATCACAAATGGAATTCATAAAATATTAGTAACTCAACTTGAAATATAAAATTTGTAATTACATAAGTAGATTCTTGAATGTATAAATGAGAAAGGAAAAATGTTTTGAATACAATGGTACATGTGAACCATTGTTTAGAATTGTGATCAATATGAATAACATAATGAATGGATAAATAAACTATATTAATGTATGAATGAGACATTAGTTCTCATTATTGTAAAGAGGAGAAGTATTTTGAGTACAATGGTATAAAAGAATAGTTGATGTGAATTGTGGTCATATAAATGATCAAATGAATGTATGAATTATGATTGAAATTTATCATGAAATAATGAAGTCATAAAGCACAATATATTAACATTTTAAAGTATTAAATGCCCTAGTATTCCTAACAAGATTGGTTTGGATAGTTTGGCATGCCAATAGGGTATTGTTTTAGCAGTACTGCGAAAGGCTTTATGCCTGTATTCATGGCTTTATGCCCGTATTCATGGCTTTTATGCCAGTTTTCATGGCTTTCATGCCCGATCATGTGATATCATGGCTTTTTAGCCATACTGACTGCATACGTGGTTGACGCTCAAGGTCCCATGGTATGACGGCCCGAGGCACCGCGTGTCCAGCAGAACGACCGTTATCCATCCACTGCTCAAGATAGGTTACTTGGGCATGGAAAAGTATAACTGTAATTGAACTGATTGTTAAAGAAAATGCGAAAATTAAATATTAGGAATGATTATGATAGAATACAAAGAAACTCAAGATCATGAAGAAAATAATTAACAAAAGGCATGAAGAAGTTAATATCAAAAAACGTAATTAGCCCTCGACTAAACATTAAGTTAGTAATTATTCAGTTCTTATGAACACAATGGCTAAGAAATTATGATTTTTATTTGCATATTATATTTTCTTGTATTATTGGCACCACTAAGCTTTATGCTTAGCGCGTCGCTTTTGCAATGCGTAGGTACTGAAGATTTGGACAGAGGGCTCAGTAGACTACAGATTGAGTAAGGCCGTTCACAGTTCTGCATAGTGTCCGTGTCACCTCAACTTCTACAGTGCATTGGTAGGACACTAGGTGTCATTTTGGCATTCTGTAATAAATTTTGATTTTCTCATATGTAATGAAACTTATGTAATGTATTTTGATTTTCATGTAAATAATGCAAATTTGTGTTTGTAAATGGAAAAGTGAATATTGATCTGTGATTGTTACATGACTATCAAATGAGATGAATGATTGAGAATTGAAATTGAGAAATGAATGGTTGACAAATGTTGAGATGATGATTATTGGAGTTTGAGAGTTATTGAATACGAATATATGAATATTGGAAGTATTTTCACAGGTTCCGAAGAACTGGTTTCTCCATTTTTAGTCGGTACTCCGCCGGATTTTCTTTAAAATTCTCGGAACCTGAAATAAATTTTAATTTCGATAAATGGCTTAAATAAATTATATTTCACAGGTTATATTCAAAAGGAAGAATAAAAATGAATTAAGATAAAATAGAGTGCTTGGCACACTGAGTGGCATAACTTGCTCGGCTACACTGTAGTCGGGTAAGGGGTGTCACATTTAGTGGTATCAGAGCGCGGTTTAGGCGTTTCTGGACCTAGATAGATTGCATATCATGCATTGCATTCATAAGAGTCGAGGTGACACTATTGCAGATCTGTATTTCCTGTTTATTTTAGGTTAAGGTATGGAATAAGAGAGTGAAGAGACAATGAGATAGCGAATGGAGATGAGAAGGAGACTATATTTAAGATGAAAAAGGATGAGTACATAACTGTTTGAGGATAGGATTGAGACTAAGGAGAAAGTGAAGTAGGATAACACGAAAAGGTGAAGAAATAAAGAGGTATTAGCTCCTTGGCTATTTACATTGAGTAAATTTCGAGGACGAAATTTAAATAAGAGGGGAAGAGTTGTAACACCCTCACCGGTGTCGGTCCGGACAGCTAGAACGTCCGAAAAAATATTTAAACTAAAGTCAGGAACCATAATTAACTCAAATATTAATAAGAAAAATTTAGTAAAAATGTTAGAAATAAAATATAACTAAATCAAATGAGCCGGTTCCCAAGCGATGGGTAACCAGAGGGAAGTTGCGGTTCTCGCAACGAGGAGCCCTAGACCCGGGGGAAAAATTATAAAATAATTTTTGGGACTCCAGAGAAGGATTACTGAGGTTCCTATGGCATTAGAATGCCAAGAAAATACCTAGAAAAATTTTTCAATCGGTACAGACAATTTTGACCCGTTAAGTCAAACGGAGGGCATTTTGGTCATTTCGCCTTCAGAGGTGATTTTTGGCCGACTTGTCCAGTCAAGTAAATAATTAATATGACATAAAATGTGAATAAATATTGTTGAAAATTGAATTGAAAATGATTAGAAAAGAAAAGGAAAGAAAAATCCATAAAAAGCAATTTATGACATCTTTATGATGTCACTTACATGTCTCCACCAATTGCATTCAAATAAGCATTTTTAAAACACTTAAAAGAGTCAAAGAGGACCAAAAATTCTGGTCATCTTCTTCTTCTTCTTCCTCAAACGTGACCTCTCCCCATCTCCCTCCATTGATGCACTCACCCAAGCTCCAAAACCTAGCCAATTACACCATAAAACCCCTATATGCCTTCATAAAACTTGGTCCTCACACCTAGAGCAAGCTTTGGACAGCAAAAAGAAAGGAAGAAAGTGAAGTTTTGAAGTCTTAGAAGTGGCTCCATTCAAGGTTAGTGTACTAAAACCTTTTCTTTCAATTTTAGGTGTAGTATACATGCCAAATTAAGTGAGAAATTCAAGAAATTCAAAGAATTAGTTAAGGAATTAAACATCTCTAATTCAGCAACCTTGGGAACCTTATGGGGTTTGATGAATTCCTGCATATATACATGATTAGTGATGATGATTGATGAGGTTATATGCATGAGAAGTGATAGAAATTTAATTGATTAAGTTTTGAAATTTGAAATTAGGGTTTGAGAAGTGAAAATTTGACTTGGCTTAGGAAATTGTTAGAGAACATTTTAATGGTCAATTAGTGACCATTTTAGGTAAGTTGGCCATAAATTGGACTGAAATGTAGCATGGCAAAGTGAAGAAGCATGCTGCCTTGTGAGTGCAACAGGGTGATTGAAATTTCAGTCCACTTGGACTGCCATAGCTTGGGCTGTGTTGGTCCAATTGGTGTTTGGCCAATTGGACATGAAATTAGGCTTATAATGGCACATTTTTGCTGAAGATACCATGCCCAAAAGAACAAAGCAAGAGGACCAAAAGTTGGCCCCAATCCGGATACTCCCGCAAACTGCAGAATGACCAAATGAACAGTGAAGCCATGCCATAACTCATCAGAGAAATGGTCAATTGATTTAAGACATGGACAAACAACTTCATGAAGAAACCTACCCCAAATTATGACCAGAACCTAATCAAATCATTGAGCAAAGTAAAGTTTATCAGATCGAGATTTCCAGAATTTTCATTTGAGCAGTAATGTTTGGATGGCTGTAACTCTCTCTAGAAAACTCGGATTTAGGCGATTCTTGAACCGATGGAAACCTAAGGCATGGTAGAACATTTCATATGAAGAAAGTTAGAGCAAATTATGAACTTAACTTGGTCAAATTACTGACCAAAGTTGGACCAAAATCTGCCAAAACCCAAAATTTCAGCAGAACGAAGACACGTGAACGAAGAAACTTATTTTGGCCATAACTTGAGCTAAAAAACTCCAAATGGAGTGATTCAAAAAAAGAAATTCAACTAGACAAAATAAGGAACATTTTCTATGAAGGAAGTTTTGTCAAATTCCAACAGTAAATCGACCAATGAAACAGTGCAACTTCGGAGCACTAAAACTAAAAATTGGCAATTTTGCCAAAATGACCTAAGCTTTGAGAAAGTGACCAAAACCAACAAGTTTTAAATGAAAAATGTAGTATGTTGGAAGTGCCAAAGTCAATGTACATATTTTCTATGCAAAAGTCAACATTTTAGTTGATTAATGAAGTGAATAGTGACATGAAAACTTGAAATAAGCTTGGAAATGGATTTGGTTATTGATTCCAACAAGTTTTAAATGCAAAATGTGGTACATCGGGAGTGTTAAAACCAATGTACCTATTGTCTATGCAAAAGTCAACATTTTTGTTGACCAATGAGGTAAATAGTGACACCAAAACTTGAAATTCAAAATTTGAAATTAGAAATGCATCTAGGGGACTTTAAATTGCAATTGGCAATTAATACTAGTAAATGTAAAACTCAAAATGTGGGATCTTGGTGTAATTAGAATTAATATATCCATTAAGTATAAAAAGGTCAACATTTTGGTTGACTAGTATGGTGAATAGTAATCAAAATGATTAGTGAATTAAGATGAAAACCTAGAACCAATTCTAAGCTTAAATGCTTAGAATTGTATGACAAATATGGACTATGCATCCTAGTCAAAATTGTTAAAAAGAAATTTAGGCCATAAATTTGAAATCCATGAAATATTCATGGATTACTTGAAACATGAAAAATAAGTCACCTAATTGATGTGAATAGATAGTTAGGGCATATATGCCCATCACAAATGGAATTCATAAAATATTAGTAACTCAACTTGAAATATAAAATTTGTAATTACATAAGTAGATTCTTGAATGTATAAATGAGAAAGGAAAAATGTTTTGAATACAATGGTACATGTGAACCATTGTTTAGAATTGTGATCAATATGAATAACATAATGAATGGATAAATAAACTATATTAATGTATGAATGAGACATTAGTTCTCATTATTGTAAAGAGGAGAAGTATTTTGAGTACAATGGTATAAAAGAATAGTTGATGTGAATTGTGGTCATATAAATAATCAAATGAATGTATGAATTATGATTGAAATTTATCATGAAATAATGAAGTCATAAAGCACAATATATTAACATTTTAAAGTATTAAATGCCCTAGTATTCCTAACAAGATTGGTTTGGATAGTTTGGCATGCCAATAGGGTATTGTTTTAGCAGTACTGCGAAAGGCTTTATGCCTGTATTCATGGCTTTATGCCCGTATTCATGGCTTTTATGCCAGTTTTCATGGCTTTCATGCCCGATCATGTGATATCATGGCTTTTTAGCCATACTGACTGCATACGTGGTTGACGTTCTGCGTCCCATGGTATGACGGCCCGAGGCACCGCGGTGTCTAGCGCAAACGACCCGTTATCCAGTCCAGTCGTTCAGTATAGGTTACTTGGGCATGGAAAAGTATAACTGTAATTGAACTGATTGTTAAAGAAAATGCGAAAATTAAATATTAGGAATGATTATGATAGAATACAAAGAAACTCAAGATCATGAAGAAAATAATTAACAAAAGGCATGAAGAAGTTAATATCAAAAAACGTAATTAGCCCTCGACTAAACATTAAGTTAGTAATTATTCAGTTCTTATGAACACAATGGCTAAGAAATTATGATTTTTATTTGCATATTATATTTTCTTGTATTATTGGCACCACTAAGCTTTATGCTTAGCGCGTCGCTTTTGCAATGCGTAGGTACTGAAGATTTGGACAGAGGGCTCAGTAGACTACAGATTGAGTAAGGCCGTTCACAGTTCTGCATAGTGTCCGTGTCATCACAACTTCTACAGTGCATTGGTAGGACACTAGGTGCCATTTTGGCATTCTGTAATAAATTTTGATTTTCTCATATGTAATGAAACTTATGTAATGTATTTTGATTTTCATGTAAATAATGCAAATTTGTGTTTGTAAATGGAAAAGTGAATATTGATCTGTGATTGTTACATGACTATCAAATGAGATGAATGATTGAGAATTGAAATTGAGAAATGAATGGTTGACAAATGTTGAGATGATGATTATTAGAGTTTGAGAGTTATTGAATACGAATATATGAATATTGGAAGTATTTTCACAGGTTCTGAAGAACTGGTTTCTCCATTTTTAGCCGGTACTCCGCCGGATTTTCTTTAAAATTCTCGGAACCTGAAATAAATTTTAATTTTGATAAATGGCTTAAATAAATTATATTTCACAGGTTATATTCAAAAGGAAGAATAAAAATGAATTAAGATAAAATAGAGTGCTTGGCACACTGAGTGGCATAACTTGCTCGGCTACACTGTAGTCGGGTAAGGGGTGTCACATTTAGTGGTATCAGAGCGCGGTTTAGGCGTTTCTGGACCTAGATAGATTGCATATCATGCATTGCATTCATAAGAGTCGAGGTGACACTATTGCAGATCTGTATTTCCTGTTTATTTTAGGTTAAGGTATGGAATAAGAGAGTGAAGAGACAATGAGATAGCGAATGGAGATGAGAAGGAGACTATATTTAAGATGAAAAAGGATGAGTACATAACTGTTTGAGGATAGGATTGAGACTAAGGAGAAAGTGAAGTAGGATAACACGAAAAGGTGAAGAAATAAAGAGGTATTAGCTCCTTGGCTATTTACATTGAGTAAATTTCGAGGACGAAATTTAAATAAGAGGGGAAGAGTTGTAACATCCTCCCGGTAGCAATTCCGCATACGATCTCTTAGGTGACCGGTGTCGGTCCGGACAGCTAGAACGTCCGGAAAAATGTTTAAACTAAAGCGAGGAACCATAATTAACTCAAATATTAATAAGAAAATTTTAGTAAAAATGTTAGAAATAAAATATAACTAAATCAAATGAGCCGGTTCCCAAGCGATGGGTAACTAGAGGGAAGTTGCGGTTCTCGCAACGAGGAGCCCTAGACCCAGGGGAAAAATTATAAAATAATTTTTGGGACTCCAGAGAAGGATTACTGAGGTTCCTATGGCATTAGAATGCCAAGAAAATACCTAGAAAAATTTTTCAATCGGTACAGACAATTTTGACCCGTTAAGTCAAACGGAGGGCATTTTGGTCATTTCGCCTTCAGAGGTGATTTTTGGCCGACTTGTCCAGTCGAGTAAATAATTAATATGACATAAAATGTGAATAAATATTATTGAAAATTGAATTGAAAATGATTAGAAAAGAAAAGGAAAGAAAAATCCATAAAAAGCAATTTATGACATCTTTATGATGTCACTTACATGTCTCCACCAATTGCATTCAAATAAGCATTTTTAAAACACTTAAAAGAGTCAAAGAAGACCAAAAATTCTGGTCATCTTCTTCTTCTTCTTCCTCAAAGGTGACCTCTCCCCATCTCCCTCCATTGATGCACTCACCCAAGCTCCAAAACCTAGCCAATTACACCATAAAACCCCTATATGCCTTCATAAAACTTGGTCCTCACACCTAGAGCAAGCTTTGGACAGCAAAAAGAAAGGAAGAAAGTGAAGTTTTGAAGTCTTAGAAGTGGCTCCATTCAAGGTTAGTGCACTAAAACCTTTTCTTTCAATTTTAGGTGTAGTATACATGCCAAATTAAGTGAGAAATTCAAGAAATTCAAAGAATTAGTTAAGGAATTAAACATCTCTAATTCAGCAACCTTGGGAACCTTATGGGGTTTGATGAATTCCTGCATATATACATGATTAGTGATGATGATTGATGAGGTTATATGCATGAGAAGTGATAGAAATTTAATTTATTAAGTTTTGAAATTTGAAATTAGGGTTTGAGAAGTGAAAATTTGACTTGGCTTAGGAAATTTTTAGAGAACATTTTAATGGTCAATTAGTGACCATTTTAGGTAAGTTGGCCATAAATTGGACTGAAATGTAGCATGGCAAAGTGAAGGAGCATGCTGCCTTGTGAGTGCAGCAGGGTGACTGAAATTTCAGTCCACTTGGACTGCAATAGCTTGGGCTGTGTTGGTCCAATTGGTGTTTGGCCAATTGGACATGAAACTAGGCTTATAATGGCACATTTTTTCTGAAGAAACCATGCCCAAAAGACCAAAGCAAGAGGACCAAAAGTTGGCCCCAATCTGGATACCCTGCAAACAGCCCCTGCAGAATGACCAAATGAACAGTAACTCACTGTAGAAATGGTCAGTTGATCTGAAAGTTTTACAGCAACAAGTTAAGACATAGACAAACAACTTTCATGAAGAAACCTACCCCAAATTATGACCAGAACCTAATCAAATCATTGAGCAAAGTGAAGTTTACTGTACTGAGATTTCCAGAATTTTCATTTGAGCAGTAATGTTTGGATGGCTGTAACTCTCTCTAGAAAACTCGGATTTAGGCAATTCTTGAACCGATGGAAACCTAAGGCATGGTAGAACATTTCTTATGAAGAAAGTTAGACCAAATTATGAACTTAACTTGGTCAAATTACTGACCAAAGTTGGACCAAAATCTGCCAAAACCCAAAATTTCAGCAGGAACAGTACACGTGAACAGTAAACTTATTTTGGCCATAACTTGAGCTACAAAACTCCAAATGGAGTGATTCAAAGAAAGAAATTCAACTAGACAAAATAAGGAACATTTTCTATGAAGGAAGTTTTGTCAAATTCCAATAGTAAGTCGACCAATGAAACAGTGCAACTTCGGAGCACTAACTCACAGGTTCCGAAGAACTGTTTTCTCCATTTTTAGCCGGTACTCCGCCGGATTTTCTTTAAAATTCTCGGAACCTCAAATAAATTATAATTTCGATAAATGGCTTAAATAAATTATATTTCACAAGTTATATTCAAAAGGAAGAATAAAAATGAATTAAGATAAAATAGAATGCTCGGCACACTGAGTGGCATAACTTGCTCGGCTACACTGTAGTCGGGTAAGGGGTGTCACACTTGAGCTACCGAAACATGGTGGAACTTTAGGACGACCTTGTAAAATTTATCCAAAGGAAAACGGAGTCCGACCTTCAGCTGCTCTTCGTATACCATGATGAGATCGCCTTCATTAAAGAAGTGATCGGCCTGAAGATCGCCATGGCATTTGATTAGCTCAAAAGAGTTGATCCACAAATTGTACTCTTGGCTTATAGATTGGAGATCAGTTTCTCTTAGGACTGAAGGCAACTCATCAACTGGCAGGTTTTCTCTTCTCAAAGACGCTCCTTGCCTCAGTCTGGTGGCCGGATTCGTAACTGGAATGATGGCTGTATTGGGACGTCCGAGGTCCATGAAATATGGACGGAAGGCGGGCTTGCAACTCTCTGACCTTCGGCACTGCTCATTTTTAGAAAAACAAAAAGAAATTAACTAAGAAAAGAATCAAAACCCTTACCATGGTGTGATCGGTGCCTGAAAACTTGAGAAAATGAGAGAAAATGCTGAGATTGTTAGGGAAGTTCTGAAATGACATAAGGAAACAACTGACTCACCTCTCCCCTATTTATACCCATCTGAGCATTAAATGCTCGTGAAGTCCCAAATGACGCATCGGTTGGCAGAACTGGCAGCTTCCTCGACACGTCGTAAGAAGGTTCTAGAAACATAATAAAAAATTGAATAAATGAGATCAGTTAGCCAAGATTTTCGGATTTAACAAACTTCCAAAACCATGGATCGGCTAATGACGATTCGTTTAGGGATTAGATTGGATACACATATTAGAGATTGGAAAATAACTAATGTAATAATAAAACAAAAACATTTAAATGAAAAGTTTCATTTCATTTCCAAAAGATCGGATTACATCATTTGGGCAATCTCAAAAGGTCGGATTACATCATTGGAGCGATCTCTAAAGATCTGATTACATCATTTAGGCGATCTCTAAAGATCAGCACTACATTCTACCTAGTTTAGGCCTACTCTAGATGCTGGCCTATGTCAAAGCCTAGTCTTGTGGCTGAATCAAATGATGTGTTTGATCAGAAAGCCAGCCACAAGTATTGGATAAATGTACAGCTCAGATGGGGTGATTATGACTCTCATGATATTGAGCGGAGTCATCGCCAATGTCATCGACCAGAACCGAGCTACAGTCGGAATGCCCGATGTGGTCAGAAGCCAAATGAACTTCAAGAGGCGGTCACTGACATTAAGATTGAAATTAGGAATCCTCTTGCCTGAAATCGGTCTACCGATTGTACCGGTAGACCGATTCGAGATCGGCACGATCATCACTTTCGATCTTGATCGGAAAATTAGTCCGGTTCCCTCACTGTCATTAGATAATGTCCTCATAGCTCTCCGATCACCGGGATCATAAATTTTTAGGCAAGGAACAAAGGAAACAGCCAAAATAAGATCAAAAGGGCCTTCATAATTAGAATTCTCACCGGAAAAGCTAGAATTGGAGAAGGGGTGCATTGAAAATAAACTAAGAAAGGAAAAGTGAGGTGTGAAGATAATTTTCTATCGCTGCCTATATATAAGGCCTTGGCATTTATTGCATACAAAACTCGAAGCGGACGCATCAGTAACTGAAGAATTTATTGCTTTGACTAAGGCAAGTCAGATAAAGAGGAAAGATCTAGAATGGGAGAGATCGGGAAATGAGAAGGGACCCAATACGAGAGAGAGATTGGAAAAGGAGAAGGTCATAATAGGGAGATCTGAAGAAAATAGAGATCGAAAAGCACAGAGGAATTAAATAACTTTCAATTAACTTTTTTTCATCGTCAGATCCGAGCTAGTTAATGCATTGCAGGCGTGATCAGATCCTCATCACACGCCTCATCTGCAGAAACGCCAGCCTAGTCGCCAGATGCCAAAACAGTTAAGGCAGTCCTGTACATCTTGATCTCCACCATTGATCACAATCGTAAGGATGGATCCGGAGCCCTTGGATCAAAAAATAGATGACAGGTTTGGTGCTTTTTATTCCCAACCTTTGGATCCATCTTGTAAGGCAAGACCCTGAGCCGTTGGATTAAGAGAAGAAAGGACGGATATTCTAAACGGAATCCCGACCCTCCATTTTGATTTTCTTTAATTCTGAGACATTAGATTATGTCCTTTTGAATCTAAACCCTCTGTTTCCCCTGGTGAGATATTGACCCTTCATTATGGGCACCCGTTCCTTATAAATACCCACATGCAATACTGTAGAAGGGACGAAAAAAAAAAGGGTGGTGGTGATTATGGTGGAAAGACTCTGAAATTTGATTTAGTCTTGCTACTTGCCATTCTGAGCTTTCGTAGCTTTAAGAAACTTTAGAAACTAGTTTTCTTAAGTATCTTCATCAAAGGAGCTCAGAACCCTGAAATTTTCATTTTCAGTGCCTGTTCATTACTCTGTAAAGCCATTTTCGCTCAGTTTCATTCTCATCGCCCTAGCATCAGTATATTACTCTCCAAGCTTAAATTCATTCCGACCTATTCCCATTACGTCAGGCAAGTTTGAGCCCTTCTGCCATCAACTTTCACTTCTGCAAGACTTGTGGATACCGGAGTTAACTCATTTGTCTCCTCAACTTCCTATAGGTAAGCATCTAAACTGTTATTTTGTCAAATAGCCTCGTTTAGTTTTCTGTAGCTTTCTTTTAAAATTTCTTTTATATCCAGTCGCACTACATCTCAAGATAGATTATTTAGGCCAATAGTTATTTCTAGTGTCTTCTCTTATTTCATTAGCAAATTCTATTTATCGTCATTTAGTTTTCATTTCCTTCGAGAGTAGATGTTCAAATCACAGGTAACTTGTAAATACTCAAAAGAATATAGGCAGGGATATTTCGAACATGAGAGGTTTTGTTTTAAAAGATAAAAATGACAAAGGAAGATAGAAGTAGCATAGGTTGGATAGGTTGGAAACGAGAATAGGTCAAACAAATAAGTCATGAGGTCGGGCCATGGAACGAGCCCAGGTGATGATATAATAGATTGGGAATCAAGATGAGGTCGAATCTCGGACTAGCAAATAAAAGGGGATCAGATATCGTTAATTGAAAAGTTCAAATAAAGCGATAAGGCGGAAGATCGGCAAAGGGTTTGGTCTTTCGACCACTATCTAGTTATAAGGTCTTGTAGGCTAGGAAAAATTATACACGGGTCTCTTGTGTCCCCGGTACCTTATTCCCACAAAAGGGGTCAAGAAGGACCCTTCACCAAAATCCTTTGTTTTAAGTTCTTACAAAGCTCCATTCTAATAAACATATTAAGAGTTCGGGGGAGAGTTCTTACTCGAGCTCAGTTTAAACGTGATAAATTAAAGAGATCGGGGGAGAGTTCTTACCCGAGTTCTCAATTAAGATTCTCAAGACTAAGAGATCGGGGGAGAGTTCTTACCCGAATCCTGGTTCTAAAATCCTAATAAAATATGCAGAGATCGGAGGAGAGTTCTTATCCGAAGTCTCCCGCTTAAATTTTAAGCAGAATACACTACGAGATCGAGGGAGAGTTCTTACCCGAATTCTCGATAAAAAATCTTAATAAAATATGCGAAGATCAGAGGAGAGTTCTTATCCAAAATCTCCCGCTTAAATTTTAAGCAGAATACACTACGAGATCGGGGGAGAGTTCTTACCCAAATTCTAAGCAAAAAATCTTAAAAAATATGTGGAGATCAGAGGAGAGTTCTTATCCGAGATCCTTCACTCAAACTTTAAATAGAATACTTTAAGAGATCAGGGGAGAGTTCTTACCCGATTCTCAGCCAAAATCTTAATAAAATAAGTGGAGATCGAGAGAAATTTCTTACCCGAATTCTCTTAACTAAAATCCAAATTAAAATATCACAACTTCAATATACAAAGTAACCCCTAAACAAAAATCCGCTACACGACACCTACTCACTAAGGGTCATCTCATGTACTCATGTTCTTGGGCAGCCCTGAATAGTGAAATATCAAATATTCCTTCTATCCATATGAAGGATTAAGATCGTCACTCCAACCCCCCTAATTACCAATTTTAATTAATGAAGAGCACAATGTTAAATCTACTTACCCTCGTTGAGGGACGAGGTGAGGTGCCTAACACCTTCCCCACCCGTATATGGACCCCGAACCTAGAATCTCTGTCTTTTCGAAGTGGTTTCTTTTTAATTTACCTTTATAAATGGTTTTCTTTAATTTCCCTCAAAATTAAAGTGGCGACTCCTCACTTTTCCCACTTCGGTGAGAACTCGTCCAGGCGATTGCAAAAACCCTTGCGGCAAACAGTACATGTTCAAATGGTCATAACTTTGTGTAGAGAGGTCTAAATGACCTGAGTTTTAAACCATTAGAAAGTTTAGACATAGTAGAACAACTTTCATGAAGACCAGAAATCTAAATTCTGACCATAACCTAATCAAATTGCTAACCAAAATTAGGTCATCAAAACTGCCAGAACTAAAAACTTGCCCAAAAAATCTGGAAATGACCAATCCGGCCAGTTATGGTAAAAATGCCATAACTTGAGCTACAAAACTCTAAATGGAGTTATTCAAAAAGAAAATTAAACTAGACACATTAAGAAACAACTTTTATGTAGAAAGTTTAGCCAAATTTCCATTGTAAATTAGTCCAATGGAACAGTAAACCTATGTGACCAAATCTGAAATTTTAGAATTTCATCTAATAGGCCTTGAATTGTAATTGGCAACCAATGCCAACAAAATTGTGACCCAAAATGTGGTATGAGCATGTGTTTAGAAATGGTATACCTATTAATTATGAAAAAGTCAACATTTTGAGTGAGTAGCAATATGAATAGTGACCATAATATTATCAAATACAAAGAACTCAACCCTTAGAAGAATTCGTAAGTAAAATTAAGTATGTAAAATTCAATTTATTGGATTAATTAGTAGAAATAACTTGGGTGGATATTGAAACACTTTAACTATGTGTTTCAGTTAGTAAGGAGCTATCCAAGGAATAAGGAAAGGTTGGATAAAGTCAAGACTAATTAAAGAGTTTTGTGCACAACAACTAACTCTCTTTTGTTTTTCAAATTGAATTTGGTATTTATTGAGTTGTGAAAATAGTTTATGGTCTTTATTATATTATTGAATACTTTGATTGACAAAAATTATGTGTTACTAGCCCAATTTCGGGAAATTATTTGAAAGAAATAAGAATGTGAATTGATGAATATTTTGATACTTAGAAAATTATTGAAATGCTTTGAAACCACAGTTGTCATGACAATATGTTTGAATTCCTTACTAAGTTACCTAGTGAGACGAATTAGATTTGTATTCCCTCTCCAACTGAAGTGTTGAGGTGTGTGCCAGTTAAGGACAAATTGAATGAGTACTCATATATATGTGCTAGCTAGCCCTTGCATTCCCCATTAGCCTTTGGTTATTGGAATGAATTGGATAATCGTGTCATGATCAAAATTGAGTGACGTTTCAAAATTCCTATTCTATGATTTATGGAATAAAATTTTGTTTAATTAAGAAATTTTCTAGCTTTAAAAATAAAGCATGATTTTATATGTGTTAATATTTCAATTGATTTAATTTAGAAAATTGTGATTATGTTAATGTGTAAATTATTATTTTCTTTAAGTTGTGCACCACTGTGTCTTTGGCTAAGCGATAGCTTGTTTATGCTGTCGCAGGTAAAGAGGTAGATAAAGTAATAGAGTAGACTGCTTGTGACGTGGAGTGATCAATATTTTGGAGTCATTACTGAGTATATAGATTATACCCTTGAAAATTTTCTTTTAATGTATATGTATCTGTGTGTATGTGCATAATAGACTTGAGCAGTTGTATAAGATTTTGGAATTTTATTTTTGATCAGTGTAAATATTTGTAATATAAACTTGTTCTTTCTTGTTAATGAAATACTTAAGTTTCTTTTTGAATTTTTCAAATAATGAATTGCTTAAAATTGTGTTGTTGAGATTGAATTGTATTGAAAATATTGGAGTTATTGTTAAGACACATATATTGGGAGTGTTTTAACAGGTTTTTGAAGAACTATTTTCTCAAATTATAAACAGCACTCTGCCGAAATTTTTATAAAATTTTCGAAATCCCAAATAAATAAAAAATTTGGCTTGTGACATAAACCTTAACTAAAGGCTTTTAATAAGTATTCAACATTATCTTACAACTAAAGGCTTTTAATAAGGTGAAGTTCGGTAATTCATTAGGTATACTACGGGATCATGTTATGTCTTATAGAGGGGCAACGTGTGATAGTTTTAAGGAGTGCAAATACGAGGGTAGCATCTATGCACAAAGTACTAAGTATACTGAGTTTGTTGTACTAGTTTTATATAGAGAAGAGGGGTTCTTCAGTTTTTATAGTGCCAAGCATGTTTTTATGATCTTATCTTGGGACCCCCTTTTTTTTTTTGGTCCCCTTTGTCCTCTCCCCCAAACTCATTGCTTTTGCTAGGTTGGAAAGGCAAATTTTTATTTGATTTCAGTTGCATACTTGCACTCTTTCTTGAGTTTTATACCCCCTTCTCATACCTCATATATATTTTACTTATGCATTTAGCTCCCTCAAAAGGGGTAAGGTAGGTGTTTAGGCTAGGGCTAGGTAAATAATGAGGGTAAGCAATAAATTTTAAGAGATAATTATAGTCTTCAAGTCGACTACAAGAGATATATATTCTAATTAGGGGTGGCTATGGCTTAGTGAGGCTATATCAAAGAATACCTTAATCATCTCTTCATCAAGTGTATGCTAGGATTTCGCCTCGATAGGTCCAAGAGACATGTTTTAGAGTTGGTGAGGCATTTTTGGGTTTTCCTTGTATTTTAAAAATTTTCTTCTAATTTTTGCAAGTTCAATGTGATAGATTAATGGCTATGATGTGGTTTAACTAGTCTCACTCCACTTAGGTGAATTGGCCTTTCACAAATAACATATTAAAGCCTTTTACCTATTCGGATACATTCATTCCTCTATCCCAGGGAGTTCAATCATTAACTCATCAAAATTTTAATTATAACTCTAAGTTAAAAGTCTGTTTGAAAATTTTAAAATTTTGAAAATTTGCAAAAACTTTCTGTATTTTTTTGATACACAAGTATAATATGGATATAATTAAGTAATAATATGTAATGTGTAAGTGTATTAACGCATGACTGCACCCCGAAACTCAGAATTGACATTGTCTCCAATGGCAAACGGAGTAAGCAAAATATGCAGAAAAGATCATTCATTTAGCAGTAAAGAGAGCAAAATAGAACAAAAAATTTAATAGTCATGGACCTAAGTGCCAAAACTAAGTATAATATATCAAAAAGGAAAAGGCAGTCTATGGTCTTAGTGACTAAAAAGTCTTGAATGGCGAAGAAGGGTCGTCTGTGTTGTGGCGCTCCAATATCATGTCCAATTTGTTGTAGGCCTCTTAGAGACTTTTTTCATTAAGCGCATTCAGTCCTCAAAAGTGGTCTCTAATGCCCACATCCAAACGTCAATATTGGTTTCCATCCTCTGCAAGAATGCTAGTACAGGGTCAATAGGGGTTGACATGTAACTTGGGCTGGGGATCCATGCAAAATGGGGTCTGGGTCCTCCTGTTGCTATTGCTACTGTGCTGCGCTGGAAGATTCGCCTCTTTCTCTTCCACCTGGTATGGCTTGGGGAATCAGAATCCGCTCAACGTCAATCAAAAGGCACTGGCCCCCTACTATCCTACATATCCCCATAGAGACATAGATAGTCCAATCAATCCTGGAGGCACCAGTAATGGGGCACAGATGGACATTGGCAGGCATAAATCCGAAGTGGAAGGCAACGGCAGTGATCAGGCCTCCTACAATAATATTGCCTGTTGCTTGGTGGGATATTCAACGAAAGAGGTTACGAAGGAAGTACCCAGTGCTGTAACACTGTCCAGTCACCATGCAACATTAGCGTTGACCACGCCTAAACTGTCACCTTATCCCATAATGGTGTGGGCGGTAAATCGATCCATATAGCGCAGGGCAGGGCTTGCCAATCCATTGGATTTCGACCTACTAGAGTTGTAGATTTTCAAACTTGGTGCGATGGTTCTCTAGAACCACACTGTTGTATATCATTCAGTTTTGTGGGATTTCCTGGTGTTTCGAACTGTCAAAACCAAATATGGCATTGAATTCATCCATGTTCAAGACACAGTCGACTCCTAGGTGGCGAAAGGTGATCCTTCCCCTGTCACCTCTATCAGTTGCTTAAAGGTTGGCTTGGAAACTGCCCAAGAACTCCAAGGTGGTGTGCCTATAGGGGGGGTAATGAATTTGGGCAAAGCGCACCCGCACAGTATTGTCAAGGAGGATGTCAACCTCCACTTTTAGCCCCAATTTCTCTAATAGGGCAGTATCCATGTACTTTGTGGATCAAATCTTACGATTATCAAGCATGGCGCATAAATCTCAGTGCTCGCTGTTTCAAAAGGGCCAGGCAATAGAGAGTACTAGTGCTGGAGGTCATTGGGGTTATGGAGGTCATGGTTGTGGCTCTTATAGCGGTGCTTGGCGAGTTGTTGGGCACTAGGGCTAAGGTTGATAGGGTGGGGATGGTGAATCTTACCCTCTTCATGATGAGGAGCTGTAATACCCCTATATTCGGTAGTGCGTTTTACTATTCCGGTGACCAGTGTCTGTCTGGACAGTTAGGATGCTTAGAATTATACTTAAATGTTAGTGATGAGACATAAAATAATGAAAATACAATAGAGGAAAATACAAGAAAAACAAAGAAAAAATAAGAACAATGAAATGTGATTAAGTTAAACGAGCAAAAAATCGTAGCGATGGGTGACCGCACCGAGAAGTTGCGGCGAGGACCGTTGACTAGCCTGGACTGTGGAGAACCCTATAAAATATTTTTGGGACCTAATTAAACATCTATTGAGGTATAAATGACATTAGAAATGTCAAATTAAAATTAATATATTAGTACAAAGAAAAATGAAAAATCAAGAAACAAACAAAAATCGGTGTTACCGAAAAATCGGGAATACAAACCGAATAGGGGCATTTTGGTCAATTAACACCTAGATTTGCCTTTTGACCTCAATGTCCATTAAAAATGAGTGATAGCACACTTTAAAAATTTCATGAAAATTAAAAATGTGGTACATAAAATAAATGATGAAAGTTTAGGGCATAATTACAATTAAGAGAAAATTTGGATTATTAAACATTTAATCCACCTTAGTGGAGCACTATGGATTTGTATATTGATTAAGTGGACAACATATCCCACTTCAGCCACTTCTTCTTCTTCATTTCACCTTCAAGCATAATCCAATCCTCCCAAAAACTCCATGGATGGCCAAAGCTTCAAGCTCTCATCCACCAAGATCAAGCCATGAAATCTTCAAGGTTCTTTCATTAAACTTTATCCTCATACCTTGGGCAGCATATTGGGAGCAAAAAGAAGGAGTTTTGTTAAGGTTTGACCAAGCTCTAAAAAGAGGTAAGGGTCCAATTCACTTCCTTTCTTAAGTAAAGTTTATGTTTAGCTTGAGATGAGTTGATTGGTGATGAAAATTGATGGAATTGTTGAGTTATTGGACTGCTCAATTTTAGGCAGCCATGGGAGCCTATATTATTTGAGTATTCTGCCCAATTTACTTTGTTGAAATTGTGTTGAATAAATATAGAAGTACCTGAAGGAACGGAAGCGTGAAAAACACAAGATTATACCATTGAATTCAAAAATTTTCACCTAGGGTCACAAGCACCATGCAAGATTTATTTTTATCTATTTGATTTCAATGATAAACAACATATTAAAACTCTTTTAATATGTTTTTGGATCTGTATTTGCTATTTAAGATTTTAAAATTAATCAGATTAATTTTAGAACCCTAGATTAAATCAAGAACGATTACACTAACCTCTTGATGTGCTGCAAATGTTCGCGCTTTGAGATTCGTCTTGAGACACGGATGTTGTCCCTCTAGCTTGTCCACACCAAGAACACCTATGGCAGCCCTTGAACAGCTTCTAAAGCCTTTTCTATTAATTAGAAATTCAAGTTCTGCCTTTTAAGAGATTAGAGATGTAAACAGGACACTAGAAACAATTTCTAGTGTTCTTAATTCAAGAGATTGATGGCTAATCTCTTTGAATTGATGAGAGATGAAGAGAAATAGCTGGAGAGGCTCAAAGTGGCGTGACATATGAGAGGAGAGGCTGCTGGTTATGTTTTCCATTCATAACCACACTTAAATAGCTAGGTTAACACATTAAACCCTAGCCACATGTCACCTTTTGATTAGCTCTAGGTTTAAGTGACCCAATCACATTGTGCCAAGTGTCAAACCTATATTTAATCTTGATTTTAATCATCTTACATGATTAAAAAAATATTTGGCAAGCTTATGTGTTAAGCCATGTGTCACCATCTCATGGTGCCACGTGTCACACTGTGAAATGACCAAAATGCCACTGTGTCTTAATTTTGAGTTCTTAACCCAAAATAATTATTTTCTTCTTCTAATTAATTTATATCAAATATAAATTAATTAATTAATCTCTATTAATTAATTTCTCATCAATTAAATTCTTATTTAAACACTTTAAATATAAATTTAATTTATACTACACATCCAATAATCTAGATTTGGTTTCAAGTCATGCTAGGGACTTTGCAATTTTATTGCAAACCAAATCTATTTAATTAATCAATTAAACTCTTTAATTAATTAATTAAATCATATTTAAATAGGTGATAACTTGTGTATGTGTGTGACTTACTAGGCTCATCACTAATTGGCAATGAGACATGATATCAACTCTTAATATCATCGAACTCTTTCTTACCATAAATGATTTCTCTAAATCATTTTATGAACCTCATAGACCATGGTTAACACCTAGCATAGCATGCCATGGCCACCCAATTAGTAATAAGATTTACCTTAAATGAACCTATAATCATATGTTACCATGCACTAGAATCTCTCTGTTACAAAATCCCAACTCAAGCTGGAGTCATGGTTTATGTCAAACTCCATTTGCTATGAATATTATGTTCTCTTTTAATTCCAGTTCTTGATTAAAAGATTTTTCTCATCGTAAACTCTTTCTCAATAAATCTATCTGTCTGCCAGAACTTGAAACATCAAGAACAATTAAATGAACATAGGATTTTATCTCTATTTACTTAGAGGAACAGATTCCATCTTGATCAACACCTACCTCCATATATAACTAGTAGGAGCCAACAGATGCCCATATACCCATACACAGTACAAGTATGAAAGCAGTATCAAACTCAAACTACCTATATACAAGATAACTGTGCTATCTCAGGTCTAAAGATTATATGCACTGATATGATTTATGACAAAACATTGACAAGAGTAAACTCCATGTGCTTGTCATAAGTGTCACTGGTTCGACCTACTTATCATGTATAAGTGCCTATCATGTTTGTTATATGGCATGAGACTCACCATTCCATCTTATTTATATCTCATATAAATAACTTGGGAACAAACATGAATACAATCTTTCTGGATAAGTCATGTCCTTATTATGAAGTATCCTCGATTGTGAACCTATTTATGATACTTTGTGCTAGAAATATTGTCACTCATATTCTTAACAACTTAAGAATAATATTTCTAACAAAATATCAATGGACCTTTTCTATTACACATAAATATATTATGTAAACGGAAAAGTGGAAATGCCTTTTATTATTAAAAATATGTACAAGATACATACTAAATGATATGCTCTAGGGCATACTACTAACAGTACCAAGAATGAATATTGAAGTATTGGGAGGAGGAGGATTGCCAAATTGGGAGTGTAAATTCTCTTATGCAGGTTGTGATTGTTGGTAGTGCATAAATTAGGTTATAAGTGTAAAGTTGTGACTCCAATTGGTTTGAGGCTAATTGGAGGTGAAACTAGACATAAAATAGGCCAACTTTCATGTAGAAGTGTTGTCCAAATTCTACCTAGAAGTGACATAAAAGAATGACTAAATCTGGAATTGCATGACATGAAAACCCAGATTTTTGACTATATGAACAGTAGTCAGTATTTTGGCCATAACTCACACAAAATAGGTCCAAATGACCTGAAATTTATACCATGGAAAGCTTAGACATAGAGATACAACTCTTATGAAGACACCAAAGCCCAGAAATGACCAGAACCAAGCCAAAATGCTTGCAAAATTTGGGTTACAAAAACTGGCCGAATTGACTTTGACCTAAAAATGACCTAAACTTTGCAATATAAGTGCAACTTGACCAGCAATAGTAAAATGATCATAACTTGGTCCATATAACTCCAAATGCCTTGAAACCAGTGCCAAAGTTTCTGTAAGACATAGGCCTACAATAATGGTATTTGACCAAAACCATGAAACTTAGGGAACTAGGTCAATTAACTTGATTAATTTGGCATACCAAATCTGAAAATGGTTCAAATGACCATTAACTCCAGCAAAGTGTTTTAAGTATAACTCCCACTGGAAGTCTTCAAACAAAATGAGCCATATTATTCTAGAAAGCTAAGAAATAGACCTTTAACTTTGTTTTAGACCTCTCCCTCACCTTGTGAATGTAAGAAGCTAAAATATTGTGTCAAAACTACTGCCCTAGTTGAACATCCTGTCACTACAAGACCATTGAGTCTAGTCCAATTACTTGACCATAAGTAACTCTACAAGACTTGAAAAATTACAATAAAAAATTCTTGGTGACCATAAGACATAGGGTAACATATCCTATGAAGAGTAATGGACCTAAATATGGCAGCAACCTACTCAAATAAAATTGGCAAAGTGTAATACTAAAACTGCCTAGTAAGGGAACCAAAATTCAGAATTGACCTAGTTATGGTCAATTGACCATAACTTGAGTTATACAAATCCAAATGACATGATTCAAAAAGGAAATTAAAGAAGACACAATGAGAAACAATTTAATGAAGAGAAATCTGTTAAATTTACACTGTAGCTTGGTCCAATAGACAGTAAACATTGGCCATGAAACCTGAATAATTACAATAAAATGCAATAAGCTTTAAAATGAAATTGGTAACATATACCAACACTTAGAGACTATAAAATGTGACAATTGGGAACATTAAAATTGACTCACTTAGAGTGCATCAAAGGTCAACGTTATAGGTTGACTAATGAAATGAATTAAAGGGAATAGTACCAAGAAAATTTAGATATTGGATTTTATTGTTAGAAACGATTTAACTGAGTACTGAAACACTTTAAATTGTGTGTTTCAGTTGCAAAGGATATTGAAAAGCATAAGGAACATTGAGTCAAGGCCAAGAGGTGACTCATCAGAGGTTTGTACACAACTAGTTTTTTATTGATTTTGTTCTAAATATTTCATATGATTAAATGACGTTATTTTCCTTATGTATTATGTTTATCAAGTATTGAATTTAATTCAATGATTATTGAAATTGTTATAGTATGTATGAATTTAGCTTTGTGAAATGGTGTTTAACAAGTATTAAGCATTATTATGGATTGAATAAATTATGTTTTGGAAAATTGTGATAGAATATGTTTTGAATTGTGATGGGCACTTTGCATGGAAAAATACAAATTTATGTTTTGAATTGTGATGAGCATAACAAAATTATTGGATATTGGAATTGACTTTGAATCGAATTGTGTTGTAATTTATGCTAACAAAAAGGACAAAGAGATTGATGATATTGTTTTGTATCTCACTATAGATGCTTGACTAGGTTATTACCTGTCTCTCTCATTTGTTGAGGAGACAATGGAGTTAGCTTTGTTTTGATTACCATGGTACGTGCCCAGGCTTAGATTCTCCTCTTATTAGAGGTTAGATCTAATTTTTTATGTTATGGCCCTTTCGGAAGTTTCATTATTGTGATGTATACTGTGTACGATGATTCGACCTACCCGACCATAGGGAGTTAGAATCACCCCAAAGATGGCCCTTGCGGATTAGTCTTGCATAGTTAGTGAGATAAATAATGGTTTTTGAATAGTACAGAATTTCGATTTCAAATGGGATTTATGCATAATTGATTTTGTTGGAATTAATCTTTATTTCCATGATTGCTGGAAGTACTTTAAATGTCCAGTTCTGATTTGATAAATTGAATTTCTTGCTCAAAGTCATTTTAACTAATGATTTATATTATTGGCAACGAAGATTTTGACTTTTGGAATTTTGTTGAATTTCGAGACTTTAAAATTAATTGTAATAATTTTATCAATGTATATTGTACTATGTTTTAAATTATAGTTATGCACCACTGAATTCACCACTCAGCGATAGCTTTGTATGCTGTCGCAGGTGTAAAGAGCATAGAGTAGTTAAGTAAGCTTCTTTGAAGGCACATTCAGATCAGCTCCAGGTATATCATAGGTATACCCATGTACATAGGTTTTGATGTATGCATGCAATAATATGTATGTAAATTATTTGAGTAGTTGTATAAAAACTCTAGTAAAATATTTTGGTATGTAATTAAATGTAAATTATTGTAAATATAAATTTGAGATTTTATTTACCTAAATAGTTTTGTAATATTAATTTTTGAGTCTTGTAATCAATGAAATGTTTCTTTTATGATGAGGTTGGTTTAAAAATGAAATGATTTGATTATTGAGATTGAATTGTGAGATGAAATGAAGTTTATTGGAGTTGTATTTGAGAAAACATATTGAGAGTGTTTTCTTTTTCAGATTTGAAGAACTATTTTCTCAAAATACAGCCGGCACTCTGCCGAAATTTTGAAAATTTTTTATAACACCAGATTTTAATCGATGATTTAAATTTCACGAAAATTGATTTAAAATCCCTTGTAGTTTATTTAATGGGTTACCAGTAGGGGAAGTATGGTAATTTATTAGGTGTACTATGGGATCATGTTACATCTTACGGAGGAGGAGGGTGTGACAGGAGCTAACTCGTCCTGCTGCTCTCTTAGTTGGTGCCATGGGAAATGTGTTGGTAGTATGCCTTAGAGCATATCTTTTAGTATGTATCTTGTACATCTTTTATTAATAAAAGGCATTACCACTTTTCCGTTTACATAATATATTTATGTGTAATAGAAAAGGTCCATTGATATTTTGTTAAAAATTCTATTCTTAAGTTGTTAAGAATATGAGTGACAGTATTTCTAATACAAAGTATCACAAATAGGTTTACAATCGACGATACTTCACAATAAGGACATGACTTATCTAGAAAGATTGTATTCATGTTTGTTCCTAAGTTATTTATATGAGATATAAATAAGATGAAATGGTGAGTCTCATGCCATATGACAAACATGATAGGCACTTATACTGTCACACCCTACCCCTCTGTAAGGCATAACATGATCCCGTAGTATACCTATTGAATTACCAACTTCGTCTATTGATAACCCATTAAATACACTACAAGGGATTTTAAAACTTTTCTTACTTCTTTTTACAGTGGTGAGCACTATTTATAGATGTTAATTTTTTTTTTTTTGAACTTAAGTGAAACAGCTAACACATTTGGACTATTAGTAATTTTTATAAAAATTTTCTCAGAGTGCCCTCTGTATTTTTAATAAAACAGTTCTTCAGAAAACCTGTAAAAAGCACTTCAAATATATTTCTCAATCTCAAACTCCAACATAATTCAACACGATATGTTTTTCCACTCAAATCCACAATAATTTTTCAAAATACTGAGATAAAAGAAATACAGTACAAATTTTACAAGCCAAAATAACTCATAATTTATTTTACAACTTCAATGTACAATTTTAATTTACAACTGCTCAAAACCAAGAACAATATATATATACAGTGAACATACATTACAGTAAAAAATGCAAAATGTGGTACACTCAATATACCCGATGATCTCTCAGTGTTGCCCTAGCAGCCTAGTCTGCTGCCCTGTCAATCTGTCTACCTGCGACAGCAATGAAAAGCTATCGTTGAGACAATGTCTCAGTGGTGCACAACATTAACCAAATACAACTTTAAATCACAATTCATAAATCATATAAATGATGGATACGTAAAACCATAGTTAAATTCAAGACAATGAATGTCATAAGGAATTTAACACAATATCACAATAAATCTCAGTAATCAAAACGTAGTTAAATTCAAAAGACAGTGAATGTCAATAAGAATTTAAACTCCATTTCACAATATCACAATAAATCTCAATAATCAAA
Source organism: Hevea brasiliensis (assembly GCF_030052815.1). Lineage (NCBI taxonomy): Eukaryota > Viridiplantae > Streptophyta > Magnoliopsida > Malpighiales > Euphorbiaceae > Hevea > Hevea brasiliensis. Next base: position 18,693,277 of record NC_079510.1, on the reverse strand, counting down.
ACATGGTTAAATTCAAAAGACAGTGAATGTCAATAAGAATTTAAACTCCATTTCACAAATTATCAAATCTCATAATAACACAATTTAGTCGAATAATTTAAAAAAACAGTGTTGCCAATTAATTCACAACTTAAGCCATGTCACAAAATTTCCGATCAATGCCGCGTTGTACACCACGACAAAGCAATCACAACCCCACTAATCAAAATCAAAGAGGAACGGAGCAAGCTATATAATGAGTACTCATCCGATCACCCCAACTGGTAAACCAGAGAAGGAGAAAAATAAACGATCACGACTCCATAAATGGAGAAGGAAAATAAACGATCACAACCCCATAAATAGAGAAGGAAAGATATGATACTATCATGCTAAGTGTGAACACAAAATCAATTCCAAACATTTTATTCAAATGATTTGTGAGAATCCAATAAATTTCCAAAGTCATAATTTCATTCACAAAATGGCAACACAATTCATAAGTAACTTCAATTTTCACAAATCACACTAAATAATTTTTTCCACAGTTTCAAACCATTTACAATGCTTTTCAAGCAATAAATATCCATTCAAACACATTTCCATTATTGAAAACAATAATATACAAATAGTCATAATTTATTTCAATTGAAAAACTCAAAAGAAATAACTGTTGTGCACAAACACAATTTAAAACAATAATGTACAATTGTCATAATTCATTTCAATTGAAAAATTCAAAAGAAATAGCCATTGTGCACAAACCTTTGATAACTGTCTCCTGGCCTTAACTCAGTGTTTCCTTTCCTTTCCCTGAGTCTTTGCTAACTGAGAAACACAATTTGAAATGTTTCAGTACTCATTTAAACTGTCTATAACGATAATGCTTGATAATTAATTCACTGAATTCTATTATTTCCTTAGTCAACCTAAGATGTCGACCCTCGATGCATTCTAGGTGAATTAGGTTTTAATGTTACCAATATGTCACATTCAATAGTCTTTTAGGGTTGGTACATGTTACCCAATTCATTTCCATGTATCTTACATTTTCTTGCAATTTGCTGGATTCCGGGATACTAGTTTGACCTAGCCGGACGACCTAGTTCCCTCATTTTTCGGGTTTCGGTCAAAGCTACAAACTTGTAGATCTATGTCTTATTGCACGCGGGGCAAAATTTCAGGTCATTCTGAGTTATGTAGACCAAGTTATGGTCATTTTACTATTGCTGGTCAAATTGCATCAAAATTGGTCACTTTAGGTCATTTTAGGTCAATTTTGGTTCGGCCAGTTTTTGGACCCGAACTTGTGCAAGCTGTTTGACTTGCTTATATTCATTTATGGGCTTTGGTGTCTTCATAAGACTTGTAGATATAGGTCTTAACTATTCATGGTCAAAATTTCAGGTCAATTGGACCTGTTTTGAGTGAGTTATGGCCTAAACACTAACTGCTGCCCAAATGGTCAATTTTTAGGCGTTAATTGCACTAATCCGGATTTGGTCACTTTTCAAGTTACCTTACAGGCAGAATTTTGGCAAGCTTCCTTCATGAAAGTTGGCACATTTTGTGCCTAGTTTCACCTCCAATTGGTCTCATACCAATTGGAGCCACACACTTAAAGTTCTAGGCTAAAATGCATACTGCCCTATTGCACTTCCTTTATTACTCGTCAAAGATCACTTTTAGCATTTACCAATTCACACATTCTTACCCAATCTGATTTGTACCATAACCTAAACATATTTTACCACATATTGTTGATCATTTTGGCAGCTTACAATCACATTCAACATACACTGTAAAGTGCAAAATTTGTCAAACTCATTTACAACAATTTAATCACCTATTCATGCTCATTTACATGTCCAACTTCACACCATAATACATATACGCAAGCTGCCATAACAACTATGACAATTCAACATTAATATTCCATAAACCAAACATGAAATAACATCTTTATGGTGCACCAAACCAAGCTACCTATTCATACATTACAGTCCATTAATTTCCAAGCTTCCAAATTCAAGTACACATTCACATACATCACCCAAATTAATTCCTACACACATAAACATTTAATCAACCCTTTAATTTACCATTTACAAGCAAGAATAAACTGTCCTCAAGGAGTTTCCATGGCTGCCAAAAATACAGCTCTCCCTTTATACATCAAACCTCAAAATTCTTTCCACAATTCAAGTACCCATAACATTCCTACCAACTTTAATGAAGCAATAACCCAAAAATACAAACTTACCACTTTGGAAACTCTTCAAAACCTCTCCAAAACTTGGTCTTCTTGCTGCCTATCTACTGCCCATGGTGTGGTGGTCAAGTTTAATAAAGAAACCTTAACCATTGGGAGCTTAGATCATGGATGCATGGAGGTTCCCTTATGGACGACAATGGAGGTTTTTGCTTGAGAATGAATTCGGTTTGAAGATGGAAATGAGGAAGAAGAAGTGAAAGTGGCACTTTCTTGTCCATTAGCACCATTTTATACTCCACTTAGTGCTCCACCAATCTAAATTAACATTAAAATAATCCTAAGTTTTCAATTTCCACATTTAACTCCTAATTTTTGCTATTTAATTTATGCACCACCAATTTAATTTTTCATGACATTTTCTAAGTGTAATATCATGTATTTTTAATGGACATTTAAGTCAAAAGACAACTCAGGGTGTCAAATGACCACAATGCCCCTGTTCGGGTTGCATTTCTGATTTTTTGGCAACACCGGATTTTGTTCATTTTTCGATTTCTCACTTTTCTTTGTACTAATTAATTAATTTTCCTTTGATATTTCTAATGGTATTTATACTTCAATAGAGGTCTATTTAAGTCCTAAAAATATTTTTCAGGGTTCCCCGCAGTCCAGGGCTAGTCAACGGTCTACGCCGTGACTTCCCGGTGCGGTCACCCATCGCTAGGGTTCTCGGCTCACTTAACTTGGTTACATTTCTTTGCTATTATTTTTCTTTTGTTTTTCTTGTGTTTTCTTTTCTTGTATTTCATTATTTTATGTCTCCTCAATCATAATGAAGTGTAGTTCTAGGCATCCTAGTTGTCCGGACAACACTGATCACCGGAACAGTAGAACGCACTACCAAACATAGGGGTGTTACATATACCTAATAAGTAGGTCGAGCCACTGACACTTATGACAAGCACATGGAGTTTACTCTTGTTAATGTATTGTCATAAATCATATCAGTGCATATAATCTTTAGACCTGAGATAGCACAGTTATCTTGCATATAGGTGGTTTGAGTTTGATACTGCTTTCATACTTGTACTGTGTATGGGGTATATGGGCATGTGTTGGCTCCTACTAGTTATATAAGGAGGTAGGTGTTGATCAATATGGAATCTGTTCCTCTAAGTAAATAGAGATAAAATCCTATGTTCATTTAATTGTTCTTGATGTTTCAAGTTCCTGGCCAGGACAGATAGATTTAATCAGAAAAGAGTTTCTGATGAGAAAATCTTTTAATCAAGAACTGGAATTAAAAGAGAACATAATATTCATAGCAAATGGGGTTTGACATAAACCATGACTCCAATTTGAATTGGGATTTTGTAACAGAGAGATTTTAGTGCATGGTAACATATGATTATAGGTTCATTTAAGGTAAACCTTATTACTAATTGGGTGGCCATGGCATGCTATGCTAGGTGTTAGCCATGGTCTATGAGGTGCAAAAATGGTTTAGAGAAATCATTTATGGTAAAAAAGAGTTCGGATGATATTAAGAGTTGATATCACATCTCATTGCCGATTAGTGATGAGCCTAGTAAGTCACACACATATACAAGTAATCACCAAATTAAATATGATTTAATTAATTAATTAAATAGTTTAATTGATTAATTAAATAGGTTTGGTTTACAATTAGATTGCAAAGTCCCTAGCATGACTTGAAACCAAATCTAGATTATTGGATCTATAGTATAAGTTAAATTTATATTTAAAGTGTTTAAATATGAATTTAATTAATGAGAAATTAATTAATAATCATTAATTAATTGATTTATATTGATATAAATTGATTAGAAGAAGAGAAATAATTATTTTGGGTTGAGAACTCAAAATTAAGACACAGGGGTATTTTGGTCATTTCACAGGATGACATGTGGCAACATGAGATGGTGACACATGGCACTACTCATAAACTTGCCAAATGTCTTTTAATCATGTCATATGATTAAAATTAAGATTAAATGTAGGTTTGACACTTGGCACAATGTGATTGGGTCAATTAAACCTAGAGCCAATCAGAAGGTGACATGTGGCAAGAGTTTTAAGTGGTGACCTAGCTATATAAGTGTAAGGATGAAAGAACAAAACACAAACAGCTGCTGCCTCCCTTTGTGCCGCCACCCTTGTGGCTGTCATTCTCTCTTCTTCTTCATCTCTCATCAATTCCAAGAGATTAGCAAACAATCTCTTGAATTAAAAATACTAGAAATTGTTTCTAGTGTCCTGTTTGCATCTTTAATCTCTTAAAAGGCAAAACTTGATTTTCTAATTAATAGAAAAAGCTTTAGAAGCTGTTCAAGGGCTGTCATAGGTGATCTTGGTGTGGACAAGCTAGAGAGACAACATCTGGTGTCCTAAAGACGCATCCTAAAGGTGCCAAACACACTGTAGTGCATCAAGAGGTTAGTGCACTTGTTCTTGATCTAATCTAGGGTTCTAAAATTAATCTGATTAATTCTAAAATCTTAAATGGCAAATATAGATCCAAAAACATATTAAAAGAGTTTTAATATTCCATTTATCATTGTAATCAAATAAATAAAAAATGAATCTTGCATGATGCGTGTGACCCTAGATGAAAATTTTTTAATTTCAATGATCTAAACTTATGTTTTTCATGCTTTCGCTCCTTCATTTGGTATCAGAGCCACTATATTTGCCATTTAGATTATTCAATATGAGATTTGATTGTGTGATTTGATCAAAAGTTGATCAATTCATTGCTGGTTGGAATGAACAAGGTGGCGGCATGGTAGAGTAAGTGCCATTTAGATTATTCAATATGAGATTTGATTGTGTGATTTGATCAAAAGTTGATCAATTCATTGCTGGTTGGAATGAACAAGGTGGCGGCATGGTGGAGTGCACCATGGGTGCGCATGGTTTGGCTCCTCCCATGGTGTGCGCAAGGTTTGGCTTTTTAATTTGCAATTGTTGTATGATCTAAAAGCTCATCCTATGTCTAATTAAATTGTTTAATTAGAGTTTTAATCACACAATTAAATTTTAATTCAAATCAGAATTTTAAAAATTATTTGAATGTGATTTAAATTTGAATTTTAAAAGTTGTTTGAATGTGATTCAAATCTGAATTGTTAAAGTTGGTTGAATCATATTCAAATATGAATTTTTAAAGTTGTTTGAATAATATTCAAATCTGAATTTTTAAAAATTGTTTGAATGTGATTCAAATATGATTTTTAAAAATTGTTTGAATGTGGTTCAAATCTGAATTTTTAAGGTTGTTTGAATGTGATTCAAATTTGAATTTTTAAATTTGTTTGAATGTGATTCAAATCTGAATTTTTAAATTTGATTGAATCATATTCAAATCTGGATTTTTAAGTTGAATATGAGATATTCAATTTAATTTAAGTATGTATGTTTTATTTAATTGTTAAATAGTGATATGCATGATGGATAATCATAGACTATAAAAGACCAATGTGATTGGATTTATTTCTTTTATGTTTCTTTGGGATTATAAATTAATTAATTTATTTTAATTTATTTTGGGCATGTATTATTAAGGTTGTAATAATTTTGGGTTGTAATTTCATTTATTTAAGTTCTTGTAAATTGGCCTTGGTATGCCAAGGATTACTATGTAATTGAATTGCAAAAAGATCAAGGAGGTCAAGAGCATTGGTGGGACCAGTGGGAGGAATTCAAGATCAAGTGTTGATTATGTACTTCTTCAGCTACTCTTGTAAAATGAATGAATGAAATGCACCTAGGAATGCCCTGATTCAATTCTTGGTGGCTCAGAATTGAAACCCTTAGAAAGTCCATGATCATACCATATTTACTATTTATCCATGAATACATGAGATGCATGTGAATGTATGCAAGTATATGGTATATGCATGCTAAATGGATAATGTGCAAAGTGAGACCTTAATAGTAATTAGGATGACCATAAAATCTTTCAAACAAATGATTAAGTTGGAAATTCTATAATTAAAGTAATTATAACATGGGCCCTCCATTGAGGCAATTATTTTAAGAAATTTTAAATACTTGCATAAGATGTAATTAATTTAAGAGATTTTCTTAAGAATAATTGTTAAGCATGAGATGTTGTAAATATGTAAATGGTTTTGTGGCCAATTGAGGACATTAAAATTATTTGTGTCACACCCTACCCCTCTGTAAGGCATAACATGATCCCGTAGTATATCTAATGAATTACCAACTCCGTCTACTGATAACCCATTAAATACACTACAAGGGATTTTAAAAACTTTTCTTACATCTTTTACAGTGGTAAGCACTATTTACAGGTGTTAAAAACTTCTGTGAACTGAAGTGATAGAACTAACTCATTTGTATTTTTTGGAATTTCTGTAAAAATTTTGGCAGAGTGCCATCTGTATTTTGGATAAAACAGTTCTTCAGAAAACTTGTAAAAAGCACTTCAATATATTTCCAAATCTCAACTCCAACATTTTCTCAACACAACAGGTTTCTCAACTCAAATCCGTAGTAATTTTGCAAAGACTGAGATAAAGGAAATATAATACAATTTTTACAAGCCAAAACAACTCATAATTATTTTACAACTTCAAGGTACAATTTGAATTTACAACTGCTCAAACCAAAACAATATGTACATACAGTGGTCATACATTACAGTACAAAATGCCAAATGTGGTATACTCACTATACCCAAAAATCTCTCGCTGGCGGTACTAGCAGCCTAGTCTGCTGCCCTGTCTGTCTGTCTACCTGCGACAGCAATAAAAAGCTATCGCTGAGACAATGTCTCAGTGGTGCACAACATTAACCAAATACAAATTTAAATCACAATTCATAAATCATGTAAATAGTGGATACTTAAAACCATAGTTAAATTCAAGACAATAATGTCATAAGGAATTTAACACAATATTACAATAAATCTCAATAATCAAAACATAGTTAAATTCAAAAGACAGTGAATGTCAATAAGAATTTAAACTCATTTCACAATCTTACAGTATGCATCAATAAATAACACACAACTTTAATCATGTTCTCAAGTTCAATTCATCCCAAAAGCCGATGGCTAATGAGGTATTCAATTCATCCCAAAAGTCAATGACTAATGAGGAATAACATAGCTAGCTAGCAAAAATATGAGTACTCATTCTATTCGTCTTCAACAGGCACACACCTCAACACTTCAGCCAGAGAAGGAATTCAATTCATCCCACTATACAAGCTAGTGAGGAATACAATCAATGTACATGATAGCTGTGGTTTCAAACCAATTACAGTGCTTTTCAATCAATAAGTATCCATCAAATACCATTCAAACCATTTTTCACAATTTCACAACTTAAAACAATAATATGCAAATAGTCATAATTTATTTCAATTGAAAATAATTCAAAAGAAATAGTTGTTGTGCACAAACCTCTGATGACTGTCTCTTGGTCTGGACTCAGTGTTTCTTTCCTTTTTCCTGAGTCTTTAGTAACTGAGAAACACAATTTGAAGTGTTTCAGTGCTAAATTAAACTGTCTCTATCGATAATGTTCGATAAACAATTCACTGAATACCTTTATTTGCTTAATCAACCCATATATCGACCCTCGATGTTTTCTAGGTAAATTAGGTCTTAACGTTATTAATATGTCATATTCGATAGTATTTTAGGGTTGGTACGTTTTACCAAACTCATTTCCTTGTTTAGTGCATTTTAATGCAACTTGCTGGATTCCGGGATACTAGTTTGACCTAGCCAGACGACCTAGTTTCTTCGATTTTCGGGTTTCGGTCAAAACTACAAACTTGTAGATCTATGTCTTATGGAATGCGGGGCAAAATTTTAGGTCATTCCGAGTTAAGTAGACCAAGTTATGGTCATTATACTATTGCTGGTCAAATGGCATCAAATTAGGTCAATTTTAGGTCAATTTGGTCAACTTTGGTTCGGCCAGTTTTTGGACCCGAACTTGTGCAAGCTTTTTGACTTGCTTTTGGTCATTTCTGGGCTTTGGTGTCTTCATAAGACTTGTAGATATGGGTCTTAACTATTCATGGTTAAAATTTCAGGTCAATTGGACCTGTTTTGAGTGAGTTATGGCCTAAATACTAACTGCTGCCCAATTGGTAAATTTTCAGGCCTCAAGTGTACTCAATCCGAATTGGTCATTTTTCATGTCACCTTGCAAGCAGAATTTTGGTATGCTTTCTCAATGAAAGTTGGCACATTTTGTGCCTAGTTTCACCTCCATTTGGTCTCATAACAATTGAGGTTACACATTTAAATTTATAGGCTAGAATGCATACTGCTCTTAATTACCTTGCCTAAACATACATCAATGACACATTTACCTTACTATATGTTCACTTCCCTTACCAATTCTGTTTTGGTACATTACCAAAACCATATACCACTTCACTTTAAAGTCACTTTGGGCAGATTACAATTATCCTCAATACACCAATTAAAACTCAAATTTACAAAGTCTAAGTACAATCACATATACACCTAAACATTACTAATTCTTACATACACTTTACACAATCACTCTATATACATATCCATCAATCCTCAATGTCAATATTCTGCCAATACCTTCATAAACACATACATTTATCCAAGAGTCCCAAGGCTGCCGAAAATGTTCCTCAATACCCAAGTGTCCTACAATTCATCAATTTCCATTCCAAGTGCAAAATCACCATATACATATGGAATAATTTACTAGGATTTAAATCCCTTAATCAACATCATTTCTCATCAAATATATGTACAAATATTTCATTAAATACATAACTCCATGGCTGTCCAAAATGAACATATCAATAACTTCTCAAACTTGAAAATTTTCTTCACAAATCCAACACCCATAACATGTACACAAAGTTTAACAAAGCAATCTTCAAAAATGTTAACTTACCTATGGTTGGGACTTGCCAAACCTTGATTAAACTTCTTGATTTTGGTATCAAGCTCTTTCTTATGATGTGTAGACAATCTTTAATGAAGAAAGGTGTGGGAAAAGGAGGCTTGATCATGGGATTATTAAGTTTTGAAGGTGGGTGGCCATGGGAGTTTTCTTTGGAGAATTTGGTACGGCATGGTGATTCCAAGTGAGGAAGATGAAATTGCTGATGGTATAATGGGTGTACACCTGCCCCATTTAGCCTTTAATTAATTCTTTAGTGGTCCACTTACTTAGATTAAATCATATAATAAGTTTAACTTCCATTTATTCCACATTAACCCATAATTTTTGCTATTTACTTTAGGTACCACCAAATTAATTTTTCATTTTATTTTCTAAGTGTAATATTATTTAGTTTTAATGGAAATTTAGGTCAAAAGACAATTCGGGATGTCAAATGACCATAATGCCCCTATTCGGGTTGCATTCCCGATTTTTCGGTAACACCGGGTTTTGTCCGTTTCTCGATTTCTCACTTTTCTTTGTACTAACTATTTAATTTTTCTTTGATATTTCTAATGATATTTATACTTCAATAAGGGTCTATTTAAGTCCAAAAAATATTTTCCAGGTCCCCGCAGTCCAGGGCTAGTCAACGGTCCACGCCGGGATTTCCCGGTGCGGTCACCCATCGCTAGGGTTCTCGGCTCGCTTAACTTGGTTACATTTCTTTGCTATGATTTTTCCTTTGTTTTTCTTGTTTTTTTCTTTTCTTGTATTTCATTATTTTATGTCTCCTCACTCACATTGAAGTGTGGTTCTAGGCATCCTAACTGTCCGGACAGCACTGGTCACCGGAACAGTAGAATGCACTACCGAACTTAGGGGTGTTACAATTCTCCCCCCCTTAACTAAATATCGTCTCGAAATTTTACCTGGCATTAGTCTCTGAACAGCTGTGGGTGCTGTCTCCTCATATCCTCTTCACGTTCCCAAGTAGCTTCCTGGCTTGAATGATGGTTCCACAGCACTTTAACCAGGTGTATCTGTTTGTTCCTCAGCTGCTTGACATCATAAGCCAAAATTTCTATGGGTTCTTCCTCATATGAGAGGTCTGGGTTTACCTCAATCTCTTCAACTGATAGTACATGAGATGGGTTAGATCTGTACCTCCTTAACATGGACACATGGAAGACACTGTGTATCCTTGCTAGCTCTGGAGGTAATGCCAACCGGTATGCCAAAGGACCCACTCTTTCCAGAACCTCATAAGGTCCGATGAAACGAGGACTCAGTTTCCCCTTTCTGCCAAATCTCATAATCCTCTTCCAAGGGGAAACTTTGAGGAATACTTTATCACCCACTGCATACTCAATATCTCTTCTCTTCAGATCAACATAGGACTTCTGACGGTCTGATGCAGCCTTGAGTCTATCTCTAATCAATCTAATCTTTTCCTCTGTCTGCTGGACAATTTCTGGCCCAATCATCTTCCTTTTACCTACTTCATCCCAACATAAGGGAGTTCTGCACTTTCTGCCATACAAAGCTTCATATGGAGGCATCCCAATGCTTGATTGGTAGCTGTTGTTATAAGCAAACTCAATCAAAGGCAAGTGTGTATCCCAACTACCTTCAAATTCAATCACACAAGCCCGTAGCATATCCTCCGATTCTGAATAACCCTCTCGGGTGGCCATGCATGCGTGGGTGGAATCTTGTCTTTGAAGTTCAATCTAGTTCCTAGGGCTCTCTGAAGACTACCCCAGAATCTAGAAGTGAACCTAGGATCTCTGTCAGACACAATTGATACTGGCACTCCATGCAATTTTACAATCTCATATATGTACAATCTGGCCAATCTTTCCAGGCTATAGTCCATCCGAACTGGCAAAAAGTGAGCAGACTTGGTCAATCTGTCAACTATAACCCATACTGCATCATGACTACTCTGTGTCCTTAGAAGTCCTGTAACAAAATCCATAGTTATTCGTTCCCATTTCCACTGCATCGACAAAGGATGTAACAAACCAGCTGGAACTTGATGTTCTGCCTTTACTTGCTGACAAGTTAGGCATTTGGAAACAAATTCAGCTATGTCTCTCTTCATACCTATCCACCAGTAATGTTCCTTCAGCCCTTTGTACATTTTAGTTCCACCAGGGTGCATAGCAAATGGAGACTTATGTGCTTCCTTCATAATGACTTGTCTTAATTCCACATCACTAGGAACGCACATTCTACCCTGATGTAGTAATAAACCATCATCTCTCACAGAGAATTCAGGTTTTTTGCCCTGCTGGACTTTTTCAGTAACTTCTGATTCTTTTCATCACTCTGAGCAGCCATTCTGCTCTGATCAATCAACACTGGCTGTGCATGCCATGCAACTACTGTCTGTCCCTCATCATCAATCTCTAAACTGGCATGTTATGCTTTCAATTCATATACCATGGACAAAGGAGAAACTCTGATACTTGCCATAGTCTTGTGACTTAAGGCGTCAGCCACTACATTTGCTTTCCCTGGCTGATAGTCTATTAAGCAATCATAGTCTTTAATGAGTTCTAACCATCTCCTCTGCCTCAAATTTAATTCCTTCTGGGTGCCTAAGTACTTCAAGCTCTTATGATCTATGTAAATATAGCATTTCTCCCCATACAAATAGTGTCTCCAGATCTTCAGAGCAAATACAATAGCTGCTAGCTCCAGATCATGTGTTGGGTAGTTCTTCTCATGCGGTTTCAGCTTGCGTGATGCATAAGCAATGACATTCCGATCTTGCATCAGTACACAGCCTAACCCATTGTGAGAAGCATCACTATAAACTGTGTATTCTTTACCCGGAGTAGGTAAAGTGAGAACTGTAGCTTCAGTTAAACACCTCTTCAACTCATCAAAACTTTGCTGGCATTTATCTATCCACTGAAATTTCACATCTTTCCGAAGCAGTTTAGTCAGCGGAGAAGATAACATAGAAAACCCCTTCACAAACCGACGGTAATATCCAGCTAAACCCAGAAAACTGCGAAATTCTGTGATGTTCCTGGGCGGCTTCCAATTAAGGATAGCTTCTATCTTGCTGGAATCTACCTTGATCCCTTTAGCTGACACAACATGTCCCAAAAAGGAGATTTCTTTCAGCCAAAATTCACACTTCGACAATTTGGCGTATAGCTGTTTCTCCCTTAAGGTTTGCAGTACAATCCGCAGATGTCTGTCATGCTCCTCTGCATTCCTCGAGTATATCAAAATGTCATCAATAAACACTACCACAAATTGATCAAGATATGGTCTGAAGATAGTGTTCATGAGATCCATAAAAGCAGCTGGAGCATTTGTCAACCCGAATGGCATTACTAGAAACTCATAGTGGCCATACCGAGTTCTGAAAACAGTTTTTGGAATACTCTGCTCTTGCACCTTCAACTGATAGTAACCGGATCGCAAATCAATTTTGGAGAATACAGCTGCACCCTTCAATTGATCAAACAGATCATCAATGCGAGGCAATGGATATATGTTCTTTATTGTCACCTTATTCAACTGCCGGTAGTCAATGCATAAGCGGAGAGTACCATCCTTCTTCTTAACAAACAACACTGGTGCTCCCCAAGGTGACACACTAGGGCGGATGAAGCCCTTTTCAAGTAGTTCTTGCAACTGTATCTTCAACTCCTTCAACTCTGCTAGTGCCATTCTGTATGGCGTTATGGAGATTGGATCCACACCAGGCATAACATTAATTTCAAACTGCACTTCTCTTTCCGGAGGTAATCCTGGCAATTCATCAGGAAACACATCTGGAAAGTCATGTACTGTAGGAATGTCCTTCAATGCTGGACTCCCCACTTGGGTGTCTACCACATGTGCCAAGTATGCTTCACACCCCTTTCTGATCATTTTTCTGGCTAGTGCAGCCGAAATGAGGTTTGATGGCAATAACTGCCTCTCCCCATGTATTACCACATCACTGTACTGAGGAAGGCCAAAAGTGATTGTCTTCAATCTACAGTCAATCATGGCATGATGCCTAGCTAACCAATCCATGCCCAAGATGATATCATAATCTCTGAAGGGCATTTCAATGAAATCAGACAGGAAAGTGTGTCCTTGGATCACCAAAGGACAATCTCTATACATTCTATTAACCCTGACCTCCTGTCCTAACGGACTTGTTACTAGCACCTCAAAGTCCATTTTTGTACATGGAACAGCAATGCAATCAATGATGCTAGCACTCACATAAGAATGGGTAGAGCACGGATCAAATAACACAAACACATTTTGGTTAAAAGTTGAGAAGGTACCAGCCACAACATCAGATGTCTCGGCCTCTTCCCTCTGCCTCATTGCATAGACTCTGACTGGAGCACTATCTTGCTCTGAATGCTTCACTGTGCCTTGGCTGCCTGCTGGGTTACCTCTACCCCTGCCTCTACCTCTGCTAGGTGGTTGTGAACTTCTGGTGACAGGGCTCTGAACTGACCCTTCTGCAGTAGTAGGAGGTGGTCCAACTCTGCGACTACTGGTGCAGTCCTTGGCAAAGTGTCCTGTGCCTCCACAGTTATAACAGGCTCCAATGGCTTTGTAGCATATCCCACCATGATTTCTTCCACAAGTTTCACATTGGCGGGGAGGGTAGGAACTTCTGGAACTCTGCTGACCAGATAGGGGAGGTCTCTGTCCAGAATATCTTCCCCTACCCGACTTCTTGCCACCTCTGCCATGTCCCCCATAGTTCTTCCTCTTTCCAGTAGGACCACTGGAACTTTGTTCTACTGATTTTCCCTCTTTCTCTGTCTTCTCTGATTTCTTTTTCTCAGGAGCAGTCTCAAACTCAATTCTTTCTAACTCTAGAGCTTGAGAAACAAGTTCAGAGAAGTTAGTGTGTTTGAAGCCGATCACTTGTACTCTGATACTGGGCTTCAAACCAGTTTCAAACCTCTTGCATCTCTCCCTGCTAGTAGAGAGTAGACTCACTGCATAATGGCTCAGGCGGGAAAATTCTCTTTCATACTTAGCCACTGATCTGCCCCCCTGTTTCAGACTTAGGAATTCTTGTAGCTTCTGGTCTACATAAGCATCAGGGACATATTTCTGTCTGAATTCCCTGAGAAAGTCATTCCATGTTAGCACTGCAGGTTCTACTAGACTATGGGGAATGGTTTTCCACCAATCATAAGCAAACCCCTATAACAAAGACACTGAGTATTCAAATCTGAGCTCCTCTGTGCAATGCAGTTTCTTGAATACCCTATCCATCCTTTCTAACCATTGTTCAGCCTCTAGAGGATCTACTATCCCCTTGAACTCTGTAGCCCCATACTTCATCAATTTATCATACTGCCTAGTAGGAGACTGTGGTTGTACCATTGGTGTCTGTATTGGGACTTGAGTAGGCACATTACCAGCCATTTGTTGGAACATTGCAGCCATCTGCTGAGCAAACTGAGCAGGAAACTGCGGTACTATAGGGGCTGGTGCTGCTAAACCACTAACATTATGTAGGCCTGGGGCATCCCCTTGCACCTCAGCCTCAATAGATTGATCGACTGAACGATCACCCTCTTCCATATTCAATGCGAGGATTTTAGATCTCCTGAACAAATAACACAAGGAGATTTCCTCCCGTTAGTGCATATTCATAATGTAATGTACTATATGTATCAAATAATGATATTGAGCAGTTGTACTATGAAGAAAGAACATTCAAATAACAGGTAAAAACAGAATTTAAAAACTTTGCTCTGATACCACCAAAACATGTCACACCCTACCCCTCTGTAAGGCATAATATGATCCCGTAGTATATCTAATGAATTACCAACTCCATCTACTGATAACCCATTAAATACACTATAAGGGATTTTAAAAACTTTTCTTACATCTTTTACAGTGGTGAGCACTATTTACAGGTGTTAAAAACTTCTGTGAACTGAAGTGATAGAACTAACTCATTTGTATTATTTGGAATTTCTGTAAAAATTTTGGCAGAGTGCCATCTGTATTTTGATTAAAACAGTTCTTCAGAAAACCTGTAAAAAAAACTTCAATATATTTCCAAATCTCAACTCCAACATTTTTTCAACACAACAGGTTTCTCAACTCAAATCCATAGTAATTTTGCAAAGACTGAGATAAAGGAAATATAATACAACTTTTACAAGCCAAAACAACTCATAATTATTTTACAACTTTAAGGTACAATTTGAATTTACAACTGCTCAAAACCAAAACAATATGTACATACAGTGGTCATACATTACAGTACAAAATGCCAAATGTGGTATACTCACTATACCCAAAAATCTCTTGCTGGCGGTACTAGCAGCCTAGTCTGCTTTACATGCATCTGTCTACCTGCGACAGCAATAAAAAGCTATCTCTGAGACAATGTCTCAGTGGTGCACAACATTAACCAAATACAAATTTAAATCACAATTCATAAATCATGTAAATAGTGGATACTTAAAACCATAGTTAAATTCAAGACAATAATGTCATAAGGAATTTAACACAATATTACAATAAATCTCAATAATCAAAACATAGTTAAATTCAAAAGACAGTGAATGTCAATAAGAATTTAAACTCATTTCACAATCTTACAGTATGCATCAATAAATCACACACAGCTTTAATCATGTTCTCAAGTTCAATTCATCCCAAAAGCCGATGGCTAATGAGGTATTCAATTCATCCCAAAAGTCAATGACTAATGAGGAATAACATAGCTAGCTAGCAAAAATATGAGTACTCATTCTATTCGTCCTCAACAGGCACACACCTCAACACTTCAGCCAGAGAGGGAATTCAATTCATCCCACTAGACAAGCTAGCGAGGAATACAATCAATGTACATGATAGCTGTGGTTTCAAACCAATTACAGTGCTTTTCAATCAATAAGTATCCATCAAATACCATTCAAACCATTTTTCACAATTTCACAACTTAAAACAATAATATGCAAATAGTCATAATTTATTTCAATTGAAAATAATTCAAAAGAAATAGTTGTTGTACACAAACCTCTGATGACTGTCTCCTGGTCCGGACTCAGTGTTTCTTTCCCTTTTCCTGAGTCTTTAGTAACTGAGAAACACAATTTGAAGTGTTTCAGTGCTAAATTAAACTGTCTCTATCGATAATGTTCGATAAACAATTCACTGAATACCTTTATTTGCTTAATCAACCCATATATCAACCCTCGATGTTTTCTAGGTAAATTAGGTCTTAACGTTATTAATATGTCATATTCGATAGTATCTTAGGGTTGGTACGTTTTACCAAACTCATTTCCTTGTTTAGTGCATTTTAATGCAACTTGCTGGATTCTGGGATACTAGTTTAACCTAGCCGGACGACCTAGTTTCTTCGATTTTCGGGTTTCGGTCAAAACTACAAACTTGTAGATCTATGTCTTATGGAATGCAGGGCAAAATTTTAGGTCATTCCGAGTTAAGTAGACCAAGTTATGGTCATTATACTATTGCTGGTCAAATGGCATCAAATTAGGTCAATTTTAGGTCAATTTGGTCAACTTTGGTTCGGCCATTTTTTGGACCCGAACTTGTGCAAGCTTTTTGACTTGCTTCTGGTCATTTCTGGGCTTTGGTGTCTTCATAAGACTTGTAGGTATGGGTCTTAACTATTCATGGTTAAAATTTCAGGTCAATTGGACCTGTTTTGAGTGAGTTATGGCCTAAATACTAACTGCTGCCCAATTGGTAAATTTTCAGGCCTCAAGTGTACTCAATCCGAATTGGTCATTTTTCATGTCACCTTGCAAGCAGAATTTTGGTATGCTTTCTCAATGAAAGTTGGCACATTTTGTGCCTAGTTTCACCTCCATTTGGTCTCATACCAATTGAGGTTACACATTTAAATTTATAGGCTAAAATGCATACTGCCCTTAATTACCTTGCCTAAACATACATCAATGACACATTTACCTTACTATATGTTCACTTCCCTTACCAATTCTGTTTTGGTACTTACCAAAACCATATACCACTTCACTTTAAAGTCACTTTGGGCAGATTACAATTATCCTCAATACACCAATTAAAACTCAAATTTACAAAGTCTAAGTACAATCACATATACACCTAAACATTACTAATTCTTACATACACTTTACACAATCACTCTATATACATATCCATCAATCCTCAATGTCAATATTCTGCCAATACCTTCATAAACACATACATTTATCCAAGAGTCCCAAGGCTGCCGAAAATGTTCCTCAATACCCAAGTGTCCTACAATTCATCAATTTCCATTCCAAGTGCCAAATCACCATATACATATGGAATAATTTACTAGGATATTAAATCCCTTAATCAACATCATTTCTCATCAAATATATGTACAAATATTTCATTAAATACATAACTCCATGGATTTCCAAAATGAACATATCAATAACTTCTCAAACTTGAAAATTTTCTTCACAAATCCAACACCCATAACTTGTACACAAAGTTTAACAAAGCAATCTTCAAAAATGTTAACTTACCTATGGTTGGGACTTGCCAAACCTTGATTAAACTTCTTGATTTTGGTATCAAGCTCTTCCTTATGATGTGTAGACAATCTTTAATGAAGAAAGGTGTGGGAAAAGGAGGCTTGATCATGGGATTATTAAGCTTTGAAGGTGGGCAGCCATGGGAGTTTTCTTTGGAGAATTTGGTACGGCATGGTGATTCCAAGTGAGGAAGATTAAATAGCTGATGGTATAATGGGTGTACACCTGCCCCATTTAGCCTTTAATTAATTCTTTAGTGGTCCACTAACTTAAATTAAATCATATAATAAGTTTAACTTCCATTTATTCCATATTAACCCATAATTTTTGCTATTTACTTTAGGTACCACCAAATTAATTTTTCATTTTATTTTCTAAGTGTAATATTATTTATTTTTAATGGACATTTAGGTCAAAAGACAATTCGGGATGTCAAATGACCATAATGCCCCTGTTCGGGTTGCATTCCCGATTTTTCGGTAACACCGGGTTTTGTCCGTTTCTCGATTTCTCACTTTTCTTTGTACTAACTATTTAATTTTTCTTTGATATTTATAATGATATTTATACTTCAATAAGGGTCTATTTAAGCCCAAAAAATATTTTCCAGGATTCTTCGCAGTCCAGGGCTAGTCAACGATCCACACCGGGATTTCCCGGTGCGGTCACCCATCGCTAGGGTTCTCGGCTCGCTTAATTTGGTTACATTTCTTTGCTATGATTTTTCCTTTGTTTTTCTTGTATTTCATTATTTTATGTCTCCTCACTCATATTGAAGTGTGGTTCTAGGCATCCTAGCTGTCCGGACAGCACTGGTCATCGGAACAGCAGAACGCACTACCGAACTTAGGGGTGTTACAATTTGCATAATTACCGACTCAATGGGATCAACTTAACTAATGCAAGATAAGTCAATAATGGATGTGCCTGAGATTTTGAGCATTAGGGGCTAGGTAAAGGATTGAACCTCACATGAGATGTGATGGGCAAGGAGTTGCTCACTTATAGTTTATTGTAATTCCAATAATGGATGTACTTGAGGATGATCAATAGAATTATAAGAATTCAATCACCCACTAGAAATCCATCCAACTAGGATTTTCGTTTTCTACTTTGGAAGTGTAGGATTCGCTAAATTAGTGGGAGGACCAATTTGATTAAAAGACCATAATCATTTTGGTTAATTACATGATACATTTACTAATTAATCTAGTTATTTTCTGCAGTTAATTTTCTAATAATAATGAGTACAGAACAACCACCACCATCCAATATCCTTGCAAGCATACTTGATCGCAATAGGTTGACATGACCTAATCTGTCTGATTGGCTAAGAAATTTGAAACTTGTCCTAAACCTTGAACATATAGGATATGTTCTAGACTCAAATCTTCCTGGTCCCTTACCTCCAAAGGCCACCCAAGAGGAACATGAAACTTTGGACAAGTGGAAGGAGCATGATATGAGAGCTAAGTGTTACATGCTTGCCATGCAGAGTGCAAGTGAGATCCTCCTTCACCTACAAGAGTTGTATGGTGAGCACAGCAGGAATGCTAGGTATGAGATATCTAGGCAACTGTTCCACATGAGGATGTCTGAGGAATAGAATGTTGGGGATCATGTCCACAAGATTATTCGACTAATTGAGCAGCTGGAACATCTTGACTTTAACATGGATTTCCAACTGCAGACGGATTTGAACCTTCAGTTCCTTCCTGAGTCGTTTGGGAATTTTGTGACAAATTTCCATATGACTAAACAGGAATGCACCTTAGCTGGTTTACTCAACATGCTGGTTATTGCCCAAAAGAATATACTAGGCAATAAAGGAAAAGAGGTAGCTTTGATTACATCTTCTTATGCTGGAAAGTCCAACAAGAAAGAGGGCAATAAGAAAAAGAAACCTCAGATTCCTAGTCCTTCCAAGAAAATAGCTAAACAGAAGGGGAAGACTAAAGCTGATGGAGGCAAAGGAAAGTGTTTCCACTGCCAAAAGGATGAGCATTGGAAGAGGAACTACCCAGAGTATTGTAAGACCCTCATTTTCATAGTTCGTACATCCTACTGTTCCGACAGCTAATGTCTGCCCCGGAAAGTTGGAATGTCTGGAACTACACTGTAATGACAGTGAGGAAGTATAAAATAATGAAATATGTGATAAGAAAAATAAAAAAAAATAAAAGAGATAAAGTGTGACTAAGTTAAACGAGCCGAACCCGTAGCGATGGGTGACCGCACCGGCAAGTTACGGCGAGGACCGTTGACTAGCCCTGGATCACGGGGAACTCGGGGAAGTATTTTTGAGACATAATTAAAGGTCTACTAAGGTATAATTGACATTGGAAATGTCAAAGAAAAATTAATAAGTTAGTATAAACGAAAAATGAAAATTAAAGAAATCAGTGGTACAAGGAGTAAATCGGTGTTACCGAAAAAATTCGAAATTAACCTAAAGAAGGGCATTTTGGTCATTTGACACCTAGAGTGGACTTTTAACCTCAATGTCTATTAAAAATAAGTGGTATTAAATTTTGAAAATTTCATGAAAAATGAAATTATACATGATATTTGCAATTAAGGAAAAATGAGTGGTATAATTTGGAATAATTAAAAGTGGATTATTAAACTAATTAACCTAAGGTTAGTGGAGCATAATATATATTAATTAACCTAAAGATAATGGGGTATAAAAGGGCTAAAGTAGGCAGATTTCTCCACTAACTCATTTCATTTCCTTAAATTCTTCATCCATGGCCGAAAATGCTCTCCCATAAAACCCCATGGCCATTCATGCATGAAGCTCCAATCCTCCATGATTAAGCCCTAGTTTCTTCAAGAGTTCTTCATTAAAGTTAGTCTACACATCATGGGTAACACATAGGCAGCAAAAAGAAGAAGTTTTGGTGAGGTTTAGCAAACTCCAAATAAAGGTTAGTGCTTAATCTTTCCAATTTCCTTCACTAATCCTTGTATTGAGCTTTGGGCAAGTTGAATTGCTAAGAAAATTTGAGGAAATGATTGAGTATTGGTGAACCTTAGTTTTGGCAGCTATGAAAATGGATGGTTAGTGACTTATTCTTACATTTAATGGATCGGAATTAAGGTTGATTAACTAAAATGGAAGTTGTGGTAAGTTAATATCCAAGTATGTATATGTTAGTGCTTGAATTAAGGGTTTAATAGTGGGACTAGTAAACTGCCATGTTAGGCAGCCTTAAATATCATGAAATTGTGTGTGAGTTTATGAAATTTATCAATGAAATATGATGGTGTTGAATGGTGGGCAGTTTGTGTAATTGCCATGGAAGTGTATGTGTGATATATGTGTTGTTGTACATTGAATTTGGGTTGAAGTAAATGTTTAACATTAATGGTGCATTGTGTGCATTGAGCACTTGAGTGTTCTGCCCAAAATGCCTGCTATAATTGTGTACAATATATATAGAAGTGCCATGATTAAATGTTGAAGTATTGGGAGGAGGAGCATTGTCAAAATTGGAAGTGTGATGTTCAAATGCAGGTTGTGTATGTTGGTAGCACCTAAAGTAGGTCATAAGTGTAAATCTGTGAACCCAATTGGTATAAGGCCAATGGGGGGTGAAACTAGACACCAAATAGGCCAACTTTCATGTAGAAATGTTGCCAAAATTCTGCCTAGAAACTGACCTTAAAAATGACCAAATCCGGAATGGCAACCTTGCAACCCAGATTTTTGACCATATGAACAGTAATCATTAGGATGACCATAACTCACTCAAAATAGGTCCAATTGACCTGAAATTTTTTCCATGGATAGGTTAGACATAGAGCTACAATTCTTATGAGCACACCAAGGCCCAAAAATGGCCAGCACCAAGTCAAATAGCTTGCACAAGTTCGGGAATCAAAACTGCCAGAACTAAAAGTGACCTAAAATTGACCAAATTTTGCACTAAAGGTGCAATCTGTCCATCTTTAGTAAATTGACCATATCTTGGTCTATACAACTCAGAATGACCTGAAATTTCACCCAGAGTGCAATAAGACAAAGAGCTACAATTCTTATGAAGACACCAAAGCCCAGAAATGGCCTGAACCAAGTCAAATAGCTTGCATAAGTTCGGGTACCAAAACTGCCAGAACTAAAAGTGACATAAAATTGACCAAATTTTGCACTAATGGTGCAATATGTCCAGCTTTAGTAAATTGACCATATCTTAGTCTATACAACTAAGAATAACCTGAAATTTTGCCCACAGTGCAATAAGACATAGAGCTACAATTCTTATGAAGACACCAAAGCCCAGAAATGACCAGAACCAAGTCAAATAGCTTGCACAAGTTCGGGTACCAAAACTGCCAGAACTAAAGTGACCTAAAATTTACCAAATTTTGCACTAAAGGTGCAATCTGTCCAGCTTTAGTAATTTGACCATATCTTGGTTTATACAGCTCAGAATGACGTGAAATTTTGCCCAGAGTGCAATAAGACATAGAGCTACAATTCTTATGAAGACACCAAAGCCTACAAATGACGAGAACCAAGTCAAATAGCTTGCACAAGTTCGGGTAGCAAAACTGCCAGAACTAAAAGTGACCTAAAATTGACCAAATTTTACACTAATGGTGCAATCTGTCTAGCTTTAGTAAATTGACCATATCTTGATCTATACAACTCAGAATGACTTGAAATTTTTCCCAGATTGCAATAAGACATAGAGCTACAATTCTTATGAAGACACCAAAGCCCATAAATGACCAGAACCAAGTCAAATATCTTGCATAAGTTCGGGTACCAAAACTGCCAAAACTAAAATTGACCTAAAATTGCCCAAATTTTGCACTAAAGGTGTAATCTGTCCAGCTTTAGTAAATTGACCATATCTTGGTCTATACAACTCAGAATGACTTGAAATTTTTCCTAGAGTGCAATAAGACATAGAACTACAATTTTGCTTCTTTGACCAGAAGCTAAAAGCCAAGAGAAATAGGACTTTAACCTAGACCAATCTAGCACACTAAAATTGAGAATTTGACATTTACATACAATGATGCTTGAAGTAATTTGGCAATGAAAGCCAATTTGTAAAAATAGTAAATTGCACTATATTTGTAGCATATTGAATTACGAATTGTGACATGTTGATACTAGAATCAACTTATGCATGATGTATAACAAGGTCAACATTTTCATTGACCAGTGAATTGTATAATGACCAGTAAACCCTAAAAATAAATATTTAATCTTGTATTATGCCCTAATTTGCCTAGTTGACTAGTTTGGTTAGGTTGGCATGCCAATAGGATTCTGATAGGTATTCTGTAATTGACTTTACGTCATATTGTGTTTTATGGCTTATTATGCCATACTATGATTTTAATAGCCTATGGCTATACAGATTGTGTTATTATACTCGGCTTAATGCCTGATTGATTATATGACTTTTTAGCCACATTGTTTGCACACCAGGAGATACTTTTTGACCGATGGTGTGACGGCCCGAGGTACTAGGTACCTAGTGCTAGTATATCTGTTTATCCAGTCTGGTCAGTGTATAGGCTACATGGGCAGTCAATTAAAACATTATTCAATTCAGGCAGCTAAGTTAAGTTAAGTATAATGAAATTTCAGTACAATTAAATTATGTATTAAATGAATGAGTAAAAGAGATTAGCAAAATAAACATAACAAAAATATAAATTGCAGAACTGTAGAGACTTGAAATACAATACAGTTAGAATAATTTGTATATGAGTAGTATTACTAAAAGTTATAAACTAAGCACTTCCAAAGAGGAACAAACTAGTATATAAGATCGTCGATATTAGAAATACCATACCAAATTAAATTGATTCCTGAGTATCCGAATTATGATTTATTTCTTTTTTTATTTGTATATATTATTTCTTGTTATACTATTGCACCACTAAGTAGAAATGCTTAGCGCGATGGAATTGCTTCCTCGCGCAGGTATTGAAGGTAAAAACAATAGACTGTCGACTGAGATTTTTAGAGTCCAGATCTGCAGAAGTGTCAAAAGAGTTCAAGATTGTCACCTCCTCAGCAATGCATGTAGATAGGGCTCATTTTAAGCATGTTTTCTAATCTGTACATTATAATTACTGCTTCCATTGGAATGTGAATTAGTAACTGTAATTTCATTTGTATATCCTATACTTGACAAATTTATGTACTTAATTGGCAAATTATATACGTTAATGAAATATAAAAATTCTGATATCTGAGTTGATTATATAATCATAATGATTCTGAATGAGATTGAGTTTGAGAAATTTTGAGACTGAATCTGAGTTTGAGAAACTGTTGAGAATGCTTTGAGACAATCTGAGTTATGAATTTGAGTATATATTAAAATTATTTTTAGCAGGTTCAGAAGAACTGTTAGTCCAAATTACTGCCGGCACTCTACTGGATTGTCATTAAAGTTTTTGAATTTTCCAAATTAGTCAGATTTTGATAAACAGTAAAAATAGCCTAAACTTCAGATAAAGTTTTTGAACAAGTAAATCTAGAACTATAATGAAATCAGATAAGATCAGGTGCTCCGGCACTCCGTGTGACATGCTTTGCTCTGCTACTCTGTAGATGGGTGAGGGGTGTTACAAGTATCTTGCTTCTCTGAAGGACAATAAGGATAGACCTTCGGAAGGTATGTCCATATCTTATTATTTAGATTCTGATGATACTCATAGTTCATCTACAGCTTGGGTTTTAGATACTGGTGCCAGTTCTTGAAGGAACGGAAGCGTGAAAAACACAAGTTTATACCATTGAATTCAAAAATTTTCATCTAGGGTCACATGCATCATGCAAGATTTATTTTTATCTATTTGATTTCAATGATAAACAACATATTAAAACTCTTTTAATATGTTTTTGGATCTGTATTTGCCATTTAAGATTTTAAAATTAATCAGATTAATTTTAGAACCCTAGATTAAATCAAGAACGATTACACTAACCTCTTGATGCAATCGCGTGTCTGCGCTTTGAGATTCATCTTGAGGACACGGATGTTGTCCCTCTAGCTTGTCCACACCAAGAACACCTATGGCAGCCCTTGAATAGCTTCTAAAGCTTTTTCTATTAATTAGAAAATCAAGTTCTGCCTTTTAAGAGATTAAAGATGTAAACAGGACACTAGAAACAATTTCTAGTGTTCTTAATTCAAGAGATTGATGGCTAATCTCTTTGAATTGATAAGAGATGAAGAAGAAGAGATAAAAACCCTCAAAGTGGCGTGACAAAGGAGTGTGGCTGCTGGTTGTGTTTTATTTTCTCATAACAACACTTAAATAGCTAGGTTAACACATTAAACCCTTGCCACATGTCACCCTTTGATTAGCTCTAGGTTTAAGTGACCCAATCACATTGTGCCAAGTGTCAAACCTATATTTAATCTTGATTTTAATCATCTTACATGATTAAAAAATATTTGGCAAGCTTATGTGTTATGCCATGTGTCACCATCTCATGGTGCCACGTGTCACACTGTAAAATGACCAGAATGCCCCTGTGTCTTTATTTTGAGTTCTTAACCCAAAATAATTATTTTCTTCTTCTAATTAATTTATATCAAATATAAATTAATTAATTAATCTCTATTAATTAATTTCTCATTAATTAAATTCATATTTAAACACTTTAAATATAAATTTAACTTATATTATACATCCAATAATCTAGATTTGGTTTCAAGTCATGCTATGGACTTTGCAATCTAATTGCAAACCAAACCTATTTAATTAATCAATTAAACTCTTTAATTAATTAATTAAATCATATTTAATTAGGTGATAACTTGTGTATGTGTGTGACTTACTAGGCTCATCACTAATTGGCAATGAGACATGATATCAACTCTTAATATCATCAGAACTCTTTCTTACCATAAATGATTTCTCTAAATCATTTTATGAACCTCATAGACCATGGTTAACACCTAGCATAGCATGCCATGGCCACCCAATTAGTAATAAGGTTTACCTTAAATGAACCTATAATCATATGTTACCATGCACTAGAATCTCTCTGTTACAAAATCCCAACTCAAGCTGGAGTCATGGTTTATGTCAAACTCCATTTGCTATGAATATTATGTTCTCTTTTAATTCCAGTTCTTGATTAAAAAGATTTTCTCATCAGAAACTCTTTTCTGAATAAATCTATCTGTCCTGGCCAGGAACATGAAACATCAAGAACAATTAAATGAACATAGGATTTTATCTCTATTTACTTAGAGGAACATATTCCATCTTGATCAACACCTACCTCCATATATAACTAGTAGGAGCCAACACATGCCCATATACCCATACACAGTACAAGTATGAAAGCAGTATCAAACTCAAACTACCTATATACAAGATATCTGTGCTACCTCAGGTCTAAAGATTATATGCACTGATATGATTTATGACAAAACATTGACAAGAGTAAACTCCATGTGCTTGTCATAAGTGTCACTGGTTCGGCCTACTTATCATTTATAAGTGCCTATCATGTTTGTTATATAGCATGAGACTCACCATTCCATCTTATTTATATCTCATATAAATAACTTGGGAACAAACATTAATACAATCTTTCTGGATAAGTCATGTCCTTATTATGAAGTATCCTCGATTGTGAACCTATTTATGATACTTCGTGCTAGAAATATTTTCACTCATATTCTTAACAACTTAAGAATAATATTTCTAACAAAATATCAATGGACATTTTCTATTACACATAAATATATTATGTAAACGGAAAAATGGAAATGCCTTTTATTAATAAAAATATGTACAAGATACATACTAAATGATATGCTCCAGGGCATACTACTAACAATCTCCCACTAGCACTAGAGCCATTCATTACAATATCTTAGACCCATCTTCTCAAGATGTCGGTCTAACTGAACTTGTGAGAAAAGCTTAGTGAATGGATCAGCTGAATTTTTTTAGCTGATGTTATTTTTCTGCATGGCTATATCGCCTTGCCCAACTATATCTCTGATAATGTGGTAGTGCCTTTCTATGTGTTTGGATTTTGGTGAGACCTTAGTTCCTTAGCTTTGTATGATGCTCCATTATTGTCACGGTGTAGTGGGCTATTGACTCAATGGAAGGAACTCTTGTAAGTTCTATCACGAATTTCTTTATCCAAACGACTTCCTTTGCGACATCGATGCAACAATATACTCGGCTTACGTAGTGGAATCTACTGATCGTGCTCTGTTTGGAACTCTTCCAACCGATCGCACCTCCGTTACAAATGAACACATATCCAGAGGTAGACTTTCTATCATCGATATCGATTGGAAATCGAGAATCGATATAACCATCCAATTGCAAGTCTCCACCTCCATAAATCAAGAATAAATCCTTAGTTCTTCTCAAGTACTTAAGGATATTCTTGTGACTATCGATGTTCCAAACTGGATTGGATTGATACCTGCTAGTCAAACTAACAGCATATGCGATATCCGGCCTAGCACACAACATTGCATACATTAAACTTCCAATAGCCGAAGCATACGGAATCCTGGCCATCTTATATCTTTCTTCAGGTGTCTTTGGAGACATCTGTTTAAAAAGATGGATACCATGTCTCACTGGTAACAATCCTCTCTTGGAATCAAGCATGTTAAACCTCTTTAACACCTTTTCCAAGTATAGACTTTGGGATAAACCAATTATTCGTTTCGCTCTATCTCTATAGATGCGAATCCCAAGAATATAGGTTGCCTCCCCTAAGTCTTTCATGGAGAATGTATTTGACAACCATACCTTTATAGTCGTCAACATACCTGTGTCATTACCCATCAACAGTATGTCATCCACATATAAGACAAGGAAAGTGATAGCACTGTCACTAACCTTCTTATATACACATGGCTCATCCTCATTTTTGATAAAACCAAAGGATTTAATGGCTTCATCAAAATGAATGTTCCAACTCCTCGAAGCTTGTTTCAACCCATAAATGGATCGCTTTAGCTTGCATACCTTGGAACCATCTTGGGATTCAAATCCCTTAGGTTGTTCCATGAAAATGTTTTCTTCAATGTATCCATTGAGAAAAGCTGTTTTGACATCCATCTGCCAAATCTCATAATCAGAGTACGCAGCTATTGCTAATAAAATCCTAATTGATTTAAGCATGGAAACAGGAGAGAATGTCTCCTCAGAGTCGATTCCTTGCCTTTGGCGAAACCCTTTCGCTACTAGCCTTGCCTTATAGGTCTTTACCTTTCCATCAGAACCAATTTTCTTCTTGAAAACCCATTTGTTCCCTATAGGTATAATACCTTCAGGTGGGTCAACAAGATCCCAAACTTGATTCTTATACATGGAATCAATCTCGGATTTCATAGCATCAATCCATTTTGAAGAGTCTATATCTGATATAGCTTCTTCATAGGTAAGTGGATCATCTCCATGATCTAATTCTTCATGAGTAGACAACTCTTGTTCTTCTTCATGAAGAAAACCATATCTCACTGGTGGGTGAGATACCACGGTTGTTCTACGAGGAACAGTGTAGATGTTTCATCAACGGGTATTGGTTGACTAGATGGATCTATATCCATCGATGCATTTGTTGGTTAGAATTCTCCAATTCTAACTCTATTTGCCTTCCTTTGCCTCCTTCTTGAACAAACTGTTGTTCAAGAAATGTGGCATCTCTACTTATCACAACCTTTTGTGAAGTAGGCAAATAAAAATAATATCCAAAACTATCTTTTGGACTTCCAACAAATCGACCTTTTTCTGATCTGGTCTCCAATTTATCAGTGTTCAGCTTTTTGATATAAGCTGGACAACCCCAAATCTTAACATGCTTAAGACTTGGTTTTCTTCCATGCCATATCTCATAAGGTGTGGAAGAAAGCGATTTTGATGGAATCCTATTCATAATATACAAAGTGATTCTAATGCAAATCCCCAAAGGAGATTGGCATATTAGTATAGCTCATCATACTACGTACCATATCCAATAGGGTACGATTTCTCCTTCGAAACACCATTCAAATTGTGGCGTTCTGGAGGAGTCGGTGAGAAACAATGCCATGCTCTCTCAAGTATTCATCAAATTCGATACTCAAATATTCACCTCCACGATCGATCGAAGAGCTTTAATATTCTTTCTGTTTGATTTTCTACTTGATTTAAATTCTTTGAACTTTTCAAAAGATTCATGTTTGTATTTCATCAAATACAAATACCCAAACCTTGATTTATCATCATAAAGGTAATAAAATAATGAAAACCCCCTAGCCATTTCTTTAAATGGACCACATACATCACTATGTATTAGCTCTAAAATATTTTCACTCTTAGCCTGTCCAACAAAGGGTGATCTAGTCATTTTGCCCTGAAGGCAAGATTCAAAAGTTGGAGTAGGCTCAGAGCCCAATGAGGATAAAATCCCCATTTTCTCCAGTTTTGCAATCCTATCTTCTGCAACATGACATAACCTTAAGTGCCAAATATATTTTGAACTTGAGTTGGTTTTCACCATGGCATTGCATTCATTTAGATTGCTATACTCGGCGATGGAAACACTTTCTTCGGCAATGGAAACACTTTCCTGTTGGTAATGGAAACACTTTCCTGTTGGCAGTGGAAACACTTTCCTTTGCCTTTGTCAGCTTTAGTCTTCCTTTTCTGTTTAGCTATTTTCTTGGAAGGACCAGGAATCTGAGGTTTCTTTTTCTTATTGCCCTTCTTTTTGTTGGACTTTCCAGCAGAAGAAGATGCAACCAAAGCTACCTCTTTTCCTTTATTGCCTGGCATATTCTTTTGGGCAATAACCAGCATGTTGAGTAAACCAGCTAAGGTGCATTCCTGTTTAGTCATATGGAAATTTGTCACAAAATTCCCAAAAGACTCAGGAAGGGACTGAAGGATCAAATCCGTCTGTAGTTGGAAATCCATGTTGAAGTCAAGATGTTCCAACTGCTCAATCATCTGAATCATCTTGTGGACATGATCCCCAACATTCTGTCCCTCAGACATCCTCATATGGAATAGCTGTCTAGATATCTCATACCTAGCATTCTCTTTGTGCTCACCATACAACTCTTGTAGGTGAAGGATGATCTCACTCGCACTCTGCATGTTCTCATGTTGCTTCTGTAACTCATTACTCATGGAAGCAAGCATGTAACACTTAGCTCTCATATCATGCTCCTTCCACTTGTCCAAAGTTTCATGTTCCTCTTGTGTGGCCTCTGGAGGTAAGGGACCAGGAACATTTGAATCTAGAACATATCCTATATGTTCAAGGTTCAGGACAAGTTTCAAATTTCTTAGCCAATCAGACAGATTAGGTCCTGTCAACCTATTGTGATCAAGTATGCTTGCAAGGATATTGGATGGTGGTGGTTGTTTTGTGCTCATTTTTATCAGAAAATTAATTGCAGAAAATAACCAGATTAATTAGTAAATGTATCATGTAATTAACCAAAATGATTATGGTCTTTTAATCAAATTGGTCCTCCCACTAACTTAGCGAATCCTACACTTCCAAAGTAGAAAACGGAAATCCTAGTTGGATGGATTTCTAGTGGGTGATTGAATTCTTATAATTCTATTTATCATCCTCAGGTGCATCAATTATTGGAATTACAATAAACTATAAGTAAGCAACTCTTTGCCTATCACATCTCATGTGAGGTTCAATCCTTTACCTAGCCCCTAATGCTCAAAATCTCAGGTACATCCATTATTGACTTATCTTGCATTAGTTAAGTTGATCCCATTGAGCCAGTAATTATGCAAATAATTTTAATGTCCTCAGGTACATCCAATATTGGCCACTAAACCTTTTACATATTTACAACATCTCATGCTTAATAATTATTCTTAAGAAAATCTCTTAAATAAATTGCATCTTATGCAACTATTTAAAATTTCTTAAAATAATTGCCCCAATGGAGGGCCTATGTTATAATTACTTTAATTATAGCATTTCCAACTTAATCATTTGTTTGGAAGATTTTATGGTCATTCTATTTACTATTAAGGTTTCACTTTGCACATTATCCATTTAGCATGCATATATCATATAATTGCATACATTCCCATACATCTCATGCATTCATGGATAAGCAGTAAATATGGTATGATCATGGACTTTCTAAAGGATTCAATTCTAAGCCACCAAGAATTGAATCAGGGCATTCCTAGGTGCATTTCATTCACTCATTTTACAAGAGTTGCTGAAGGAGTACATAATCAACACTTGATCTTGAATTCCTCCCACTGGTCCCACCAATGCTCTTGACCTCCTTGAACTTCTTGCAATCCAATATTACATAGTAATCCTTGGCATACCAAGGCGAATTTACAAGAACTTAAATAAATGAAATTACAACCCAAAAATTATTACAAACTTAATAATACATGCCCAAAATAAATTAAAATAAATTAATTAGTTTACAATCCCAAAGAAACATAAAAGAAATAAATCCAATCACATTGGTCTTTTATAGTCCATGATCATCCATCATGCATATCACTATTTAACAATTAAATAAAACATACATACTTAAATTAAATTGAATATCTCATATTCAACTTAAAAATCCAGATTTGAATATGATTCAAATAAATTTAAAAATTCAGATTTGAATCTCATTCAAACAAATTTAAAAATTCATATTTGAATCACATTCAAACAACTTCAAAAATTCAGATTTGAATCACATTCAAACATTTTTTAAAAAATCAGATTTGAATCACATTCAAACATTTTTTAAAAAATCAGATCTGAATTTTATTCAATCAATTTAAAAAAATCAGATTTAAATATGATTCAAACAACTTTAAAAATTCAGATTTGAATCACATTCAAACAACTTTTAAAATTCAGATTTGAATCACATTCAAACAATTTTTAAAACTCTGATTTGAATCATAATTTAATTGTGTGATAAAAACTACTAATTAAACACTTTAATTAGTCAAAGAATAGGCCTTAGATCATACAACAATTGCAGAATTAAAAGCCAAACATTAAACCACCCATGGAAGCCAAACCATGCGCACCATTGATGGTGTTTTTTCAAGTATGCCGCCAACTTGCTTTGCAACCAGCAATGAACTTTTGATCTCATGATCAAACACCCAATTAAATCATATAATCAACAATCTAAATGGCAAATATAGTGGCTCTGATACCAATTGAAGGCAGGCGTGAAAAACACAAGTTTATACCATTGAATTCAAAAATTTTCATCTAGGGTCACATGCATCATGCAAGATTTATTTTTATCTATTTGATTTCAATGATAAACAACATATTAAAACTCTTTTAATATGTTTTTGGATCTGTATTTGCCATTTAAGATTTTAAAATTAATCAGATTAATTTTATAAACCTAGATTAAATCAAGAACGATTACACTAACCTCTTGATTCACTGCAGCGTGTCTGCGCCTTTGAGATTCATCTTCAGGACACCAGATGTTGTCCCTCTAGCTTGTCCACACCAAGAACACCTATGGCAGCCCTTGAATAGCTTCTAAAGCTTTTTCTATTAATTAGAAAATCAAGTTCTGCCTTTTAAGAGATTAAAGATGTAAACAGGACACTAGAAACAATTTCTAGTGTTCTTAATTCAAGAGATTGATGGCTAATCTCTTTGAATTGATAAGAGATGAAGAAGAAGAGATAAAAACCCTCAAAGTGGCGTGACAAAGGAGTGTGGCTGCTGGTTGTGTTTTATTTTCTCATAACAACACTTAAATAGCTAGGTTAACACATTAAACCCTTGCCACATGTCACCCTTTGATTAGCTCTAGCTTTAAGTGACCCAATCACATTGTGCCAAGTGTCTAACCTATATTTAATCTTGATTTTAATCATCTTACATGATTAAAAAATATTTGGCTAGCTTATGTGTTATGCCATGTGTCACCATCTCATGGTGCCACGTGTCACACTGTAAAATGACCAGAATGTCCCTGTGTCTTTATTTTGAGTTCTTAACCCAAAATAATTATTTTCTTCTTCTAATTAATTTATATCAAATATAAATTAATTAATTAATCTCTATTAATTAATTTCTCATTAATTAAATTCATATTTAAACACTTTAAATATAAATTTAACTTATATTATACATCCAATAATCTAGATTTGGTTTCAAGTCATGCTAGGGACTTTGCAATCTAATTGCAAACCAAACCTATTTAATTAATCAATTAAACTCTTTAATTAATTAATTAAATCATATTTAATTAGGTGATAACTTGTGTATGTGTGTGACTTACTAGGCTCATCACTAATTGGCAATGAGACATGATATCAACTCTTAATATCATCAGAACTCTTTCTTACCATAAATGATTTCTCTAAATCATTTTATGAACCTCATAGACCATGGTTAACACCTAGCATAGCATGCCATGGCCACCCAATTAGTAATAAGGTTTACCTTAAATGAACCTATAATCATATGTTACCATGCACTAGAATCTCTCTGTTATAAAATCCCAACTCAAGCTGGAGTCATGGTTTATGTCAAACTCCATTTGCTATGAATATTATGTTCTCTTTTAATTCCAGTTCTTGATTAAAAGGATTTTCTCATCAGAAACTCTTTTCTGAATAAATCTATCTGTCCTGGCCAGGAACATGAAACATCAAGAACAATTAAATGAACATAGGATTTTATCTCTATTTACTTAGAGGAACAGATTCCATCTTGATCAACACCTACCTCCATATATAACTAGTAGGAGCCAACACATGCCCATATACCCATGGACAAGAGTAAACTCCATGTGCTTGTCATAAGTTTCACTGGTTCGGCCTACTTATCATTTATAAGTGCCTATCATGTTTGTTATATAGCATGAGACTCACCATTCCATCTTATTTATATCTCATATAAATAACTTGGGAACAAACATGAATATAATCTTTCTGGATAAGTCATGTCCTTATTATGAAGTATCCTCGATTGTGAACCTATTTATGATACTTCGTGCTAGAAATATTGTCACTCATATTCTTAACAACTTAAGAATAATATTTCTAACAAAATATCAATGGACCTTTTCTATTACACATAAATATATTATGTAAACGGAAAAGTGGAAATGCCTTTTATTAATAAAAATATGTACAAGATACATACTAAATGATATGCTCTAGGGCATACTACTAATAGTTCTCACATTCTTATGATATGCAGGAACTAGCAAATAGTAGCAGCTTGCATTCTCGAGATGTTAGAGTCCGGATTGGCAATGGCTCAACTGTTGAAGCTTTAGCCATAGGTTCTAAATCTTTTTACATGTCAGGACATGTTTTTTGTTTGAATAATATTTTATATGTACCTGATGCTTTTAAGAACATCATTTCTATATCTAGTTTGACTTGAAATGGCTATGAATTTCAGTTCACAGATGATGTTTGCAATATTTATTTTAGAAATAAATATGTTGGTTCGGGTTATATGAATGATGGTCTTTATTATTTGGATAATAATGATAAACACAAAATGAATGCAAGTGATCTGAATGAATGCAATGCCATGGTGAAAATCAACTCAAGTTCAAAATATATTTGGCACTTAAGGTTATGTCATGTTGCAGAAGATAGGATTGCAAAACTGGAGAAAATGGGGATTCTTTCCTCAATAGGCTCTGAGCCTACTCCAACTTGTGAATCTTGCCTTCAGGGCAAAATGACTAGATCACCCTTTGTTGGACAAGGGCTAAAGGCTGAAAATATTTTGGAGCTAATACATAGTGATATATGTGGTCCATTTAAGGAAATGGCTAGAGGTAGTTTTCATTACTTTATTACCTTCACTGATGATAAATCAAGGTTTGGGTATTTGTATTTGATGAAATACAAACATGAATCCTTTGAAAAGTTCAAAGAATTTAAATCTGAAGTAGAAAATCAAATAGGAAAGAGTATTAAAGCTCTTCGATCAGATCGTGGAGGTGAATATTTGAGTACTGAATTTGATCAATACTTGAGAGAGCACCGCATTATTTCCCAGCTGACTCCTTTAGGAAAACCATAGCTGAATGGTGTATCTGAAAGGAGAAATCGTACCTTATTGGATTTGGTACGTAGTATGATGAGCTATATTGATATGCCAATCTCCTTTTGGGGATTTGCATTAGAATCAGCTTTGTATATTCTAAATAGGATTCCATCAAAATCAGTTTCTTCCACACCTTCTGAGATATGGCATGGAAGAAAACTAAGTCTTAAGCATGTTAAGATTTGGGGTTGTCTAGCTTATATCAAAAAGCTGAACACTGATAAATTGGAAACCAGATCAGAAAAGGGTCGATTTGTTGGATATCCAAACGATAGTTTTGGATATTATTTTTATTTGCCTACTTCACAAAAGGTTGTGGTAAGTAGAGATGCCACATTTCTTGAACAACAGTTTGTTCAAGAAGGAGGCAAAGGAAGGCAAATAGAGTTAGAATTGGAGAATTCTAACCAACCAATAGATCAGATAGATATAGATCCATCTAGTCAACCTACACCCATTGATGAAACATCTACAGCTGTTCCTCATAGAACAACCCGAGTATCTCACCCACCAGTGAGATATGGTTTCCTTCATGAAGAAGAACAAGAGTTGTCTACTCATGAAGAAGTAGATCATGGAGATGATCCACTTACCTATGAAGAAGCTATATTAGATATAGACTCTTCGAAATGGATTGATGCTATGAAATCCGAGATTGATTCCATGTATAAGAATCAAGTTTGGGATCTTGTTGACCCACCTGAAGGTATTGTACCTATAGGGAACAAATGGGTTTTCAAGAAGAAAATTGGTTCTGATGGAAAGGTAGAGACCTATAAGGCAAGGCTAGTAGCGAAAGGGTTTCGACTATGAGGAGACTTTCTCGCTTGTTGCCATGCTTAAATCAATTAGGGTTCTATTAGCAATAGCTGCATACTATGATTATGAGATTTGGCAGATGGATGTCAAAACAGCTTTCTCAATGGATACATTGAAGAAAACATTTTCATGGAACAACCTAGGAGTTTTGAATCCCAAGATGGTTTCAAGGTATGCAAGCTAAAGCGATCCATTTATGGGTTGAAACAAGCTTCGAGGAGTTGAAACATCCATTTTGATTAAGCCATTAAATCATTTGATTTTATTAAAAATGAGGATGAGCCATGTGTATATAAGAAGGTTAGTGATAGTGCTATCACCTTCCTTGTCTTATATGTGGATGACATACTGTTGATGGGTAATGAAACAGGTATGTTGACAACTGTAAAGGTATGGTTGTCAAATACATTCTCCATGAAAGACTTAGGAGAGGCAACCTATATTCTTGGGATTCGCATCTATAGAGATAGAGCAAAAAGAATAATTGGTTTATCCCAAAGTCTATACTTGAAAAAGGTGTTAAAGAGGTTTAACATGCTTGATTCCAAGAGAGGATTGTTGCCAGTGAGACATGGTATCCACCTTTATAAAGAGATGTCTCTAAAGACACTTGAAGAAAGAGATAAAATGGCCAGGATTCCATATGCTTCGGCTATTGGAAGTTTAATGTATGCAATGTTGTGTATTAGGTCGGATATCGCATATGCTATTAGTTTGACTAGCAAGTATCAATCCAATCCAGGTTTGGAACACTGGATAGCTGTCAAGAATATCCTTAAGTACTTGAGAAGAACTAAGGATTTATTCTTGATCTATGGAGGTGGAGACTTGCAATTGGATGGTTATACTGATTCTAATTTCCAATCAGATATCGATGATAGAAAGTCTACCTCTGGGTATGTGTTCATTTATAATGG
Source organism: Hevea brasiliensis (assembly GCF_030052815.1). NCBI lineage: Eukaryota > Viridiplantae > Streptophyta > Magnoliopsida > Malpighiales > Euphorbiaceae > Hevea > Hevea brasiliensis. The sequence goes on along the minus strand of NC_079510.1, from coordinate 18,656,819 downwards.
AGGTGCAGTCAGTTGGAAGAGTTCTAAATAGAGCACGACTGTAGATTCCACTACCGAGGCTGAGTATATTGCTGCATCAGATGCTACAAAGGAAGCTATTTGGATAAATAAGTTCATGACAGAACTTGTAGTCGTTCCTTCCATTGAGTCAGCAGTTCCACTTCACTATGACAACAATGTAGCAGTCATACAGGCTAAGGAACCCTGGTCTCACCAGAAATCCAAACACATAGAAAGGCACTACCACATTATCAGAGAAATAGTTGGACGAGGCGATGTAACCATGCAAAATATAGCATCAGCTGAAAATCCGGCTGATCCATTCACTAAGCCTATGTCACAGACTCAGCTAGACTGACATCTTGAGAAGATGGATCTAAGATATTGTAATGAATGGCTCTAGTGCTAGTGGGAGATTGTGAGTAGTATGCCCTAAAGCATATCATTTAGTATGTATCTTGTGCATCTTTTATTAATAAAAGGCATTTCCACTCTTCCGTTTACATAATATATTTATGTGTAATAGAAAAGGTCCATTGATATTTTGTTAGAAATTCTATTCTTAAGTTGTTAAGAATATGAGTGACAGTATTTCTAGCACAAAGTATCATAAATAGGTTTATAATCGAGGATACTTCACAGTAAGAACATGACTTATCCAGAAAGATTGTATTCATGTTTGTTCCCAAGTTATTTATATGAGATATAAATAAGATGGAATGGTGAGTCTCACGCCATATGACAAACATGATAGGCACTTATACATGATAAGTAGGTCGAACCAGTGACACTTATGACAAGCACATGGAGTTTACTCTTGTCAATGTATTGTTATAAATCATATCAGTGCATATAATCTTTAGACCTGAGATACCACAATTATGTTGTATGTAGGTGGTTTGAGTTTGATACTGCTTTCATACTTATACTGTGTATGGGTATATGGGGATGTGTTGGCTCCTACTAGTTATATATGGAGGTAGGTGTTGATTAAGATGGAATTTGTTCCTCTAAGTAAATAGGGATAAAATCCTATATTCATTTAATTATTCTTCATGTTTTAAGTTCCTGGCCAGGACAGATAGATTTAATCAGAAAAGAGTTTCTGATGAGAAAATCTTTTAATCAAGAACTGGAATTAAAAGAGAATATAATATTCACAGCAAATGGGGTTTGACATAAACCATGACTCCAGCTTGAATTGGGATTTTATAACAGAGAGACTCTAGTGCATGGTAACATATGATTATAGGTTCATTTAAGGTAAACCGTATTACTAATTGGGTGGCCATGGCATGCTATGCTAGGTGTTAACCATGGTCTATGAGGTGCATAAAATGGTTTAGAGAAATCATTTATGGTCAGAAAGAGTTCTGATGATTTAAGAGTTGATATCATATCTCATTGCCAATTAGTGATGAGCCTAGTAAGTCACACACATACACAAGTAATTACTAAATTAAATATGATTTAATTAATTAATTAAAGAGTTTAATTGATTAATTAAATAGGTTTGGTTTGCAATTAGATTGCAAAGTCCCTAGCATGACTTGAAACCAAATCTAGATTATTGGATGTATAGTATAAGTTAAATTTATATTTAAAGTGTTTAAATATGAATTTAATTAATGAAAAATTAATTAATAAAGACTAATTAATTGATTTATACTTGATATAAATTGATTAGAAGAAGAGAACTAATTATTTTGGGTTGAGAACTCAAAATTAAGACACAAGGGCATTTTGGTCATTTCACAGGATGACATGTGGCACCATGAGATGGTGACACATGGCACTACACATAAGCTTGCCAAATGTCTTTTAATCATGTAAGATGATTAAAATTAAGATTAAATATAGGTTTGACACTTGGCACAATGTGATTGGGTCAATTAAACCTAGAGCCAATCAAAAGGTGACATGTGGCAAGGGTTTTAAGTGGTGACCTAGCTATATAAGTGTAAGGATGAAAGAACAAAACACAACCAGCTGCTGCCTCCCTTTATGCCGCCACCCTTAAGGCTGCCATTCTCTCTTCTTCATCTCTCATCAATTCCAAGAGATTAGCAAACAATCTCTTGAATTAAAAATACTTAAAATTGTTTCTAGTGTCTTGTTTACATCTTTAATCTCTTAAAAGGCAAAACTTGATTTTCTAATTAATAGAAAAAGCTTTAGAAGCTATTCAAGGGCTGCCATAGGTGATATTGGTGTGGACAAGCTAGAGGGACAACATCTGGTGTCCTAAAGATGCATCCCAAAGGTGCCAAACACACTGCAGTGCATCAAGAGGTTAGTACACTTGTTCTTGATCTAATCTAGGGTTCTAAAATTAATCTGATTAATTCCAAACTCTTAAATGGAAAATATAGATCCAAAAACATATTAAAAAAGTTTGAATATGCTGTTTATCATTGTAATTAAATAAATAAAAAATGAATCTTGCATGATGCATGTGACCTTAGATGAAAATTTTTTGATTTCAATGATCTAAACTTATGTTTTTCATGCTTCTGCTCCTTCAAGATGAAGGGATGAAGAGATTTCTAGGGTTTGGAGAGGGGAATCAAGATTAGAGGGAGACTTGTGAGGAAACCTTTGGAAAGAGAGGTATTTGTAGGAGTTGAAGGGGTAGGTAATCGTTAAAGGGCATTTAAAAGGGTAAAGGTGGCATTCGAATCACTTTCCCACCTCTTAAGTGTGCAATCTACAACATTTTACACGGGTCTGTGTATCACTACACAGTTGTCATGACTATATGAAATAAGAATGTGAATTGATGAACATTTTGATGCTTGGAAAATTATTGAAATATTTTTGAAATCACAGTTGTCATGACTGTTTGTTTGAATTCCTCACTAACTTGCCTAGTGAGACGAATTGGATTTGTATTCCCTCTCTGGTTGAAGTGTTGAGGTGTGTGCCAATTGAGGACGAATTGAATAAGTACTCATATATACGTGCTAGCTAGCCTTTGCATTTCCCATTAGCCTTTGGTTATTGGGATGAATTAGATAATCGTGTCATAATCAAAATTGTGTGACTTTTTGAAATTCTTGTTCTATGATTTATGGAATAAAATTTGGTTTATTTAAGAAATTTTCTAGCTTTAAAAATAAAGCATGATTTTATATGTGTTAATATTTCAATTGATTTAATTTACAAAATTGTGATTATGTTAATGATGAGAATCAAGCTACATCCACGCCAAAGGATTTCATCCAAGGTCCAATTACTAGAGTTAGAGCTAAATCACTTCAGAATTTAATTTGTGAAATCTTAAGGAGCAAGGATTATAAGCTAGAATGGCATGAATAAAATTATAAAGGATTAAATTTGATGAAAATGAAGCTTGGAAGTGACCAGGTGTCATGTGGAGCTTTAAGTTACATGGAATAACCTGTGGACATGCATGCACTAGATCCAACTCATGTACATGCATCTGCTGGCACCTTTTTGAAGGAATATTCCTTGCTGTTATAACCACCTCTCTTTTGGACTTAAATGCCCTTATTTGTTGCTGTATTAAATTTGCTTTTTGTTGGAAGTTTTTAGTATTTTGATAGATTAATTTTTCTTTGGACTTAAAGCTCCTTACAGCTGTTACTAAAGTAGGGATATTTTTGTCTTTAGCTTTGAAGCTAAGAGACTATAAATACAAGTGTAATTAGAGAGTGGAGGACACACTTTGAATATTAATGAAAGATTGTTTCTGCTCCATTAGTAAGTAAATTGGTTGTTGCCTTTGTTCTTGTGAAGCTCATTAACTTACTGAGATTTTTATCTTGCAAGGTTTAATGTGTATAATATTCTTGGTTTATTCATTCTCCATATGAATTAGGTCAAGAATCTCATTTCTGATATTTTCTTTAAATTACACAGCAATCTGATTGTGCTAGTTCAAAGAATCAAATTGACACATCTTGATTTGCTGCTTTCCATATTGTTCCTTTAATTCTTGAATGTGGGTTTTCAAGTTACCAATTACTTGATGGTTCACATCAGTTAACGTGTAAATTATTATTTTCTTTAAGTTGTTCACCACTGAGTCTTTGGCTCAGCGATAGCTTGTTTATGCTGTCGCAGGTAAAGAGGCAGATAAAGCAATAGAGTAGACTGCTTGTGATGTGGAGTGATCAACATTTTAGAGTCATTACTGAGTATATAGATTATACCCTTGTCAATTTTCTTTTAATGTATATGTATCTGTGTGTATGTGCATTACTTGAGCAGTTGTATAAAGATTTTGGAATTTTATTTTTGATCAGTTTAAATATTTGTAATATAAACTTGTTCTTTCTTGTTAATGAAATACTTAAGTTTCTTTTTGAATTTTTCAAATAATGAATTGCTTGAAACTGTGTTGTTGAGATTGAATTGTATTTAAAATATTGGAGTTGTGGTTAAGACACATATATTGGGAGTGTTTTAACAGGTTTTTGAAGAACTATTTGCTTAAATTATAGACGGCACTCTGCCGAAATTTTTATAAAATTTTTGAAATCACAAATAAATTAAAAATTTGGCTTGTGACATTAACCTTGACTAAAGGCTTTTAATAAGTATTCAACAAAACCTTACAACTAAAGGCTTTTAATAAGGCGAAGTTCGGTAATTCATTAGGTATACTACAGGATCATGTTATGTCTTACAGAGGGGTAACGTGTGACAGTTTTAAGGAGTGCAAATACGAGGGTAGCATCTATGCACAAAGTACTAAGTATACTGAGTTTATTGCACTAGTTTTAGACAGAGAAGAGGGGTTCTTTAGTTTTTATAGTGCCACGCATGTTTTTATGATTCTTATCTTGGGACCCCCTTTTTTTTTTAGTCCCCTTTGTCCTCTCCCCCAAACTCATTGCTTTTGCTTGGTTGGAAAGGCAAATTTTTATTTGATTTCAGTTGCACACTTGCACTCTTTCTTGAGTTTTACACCCCCTTCTCATACCTCATATATATTTTACTTATGCATTTAGCTCCCTTAAAAGGGGTAAGGTAGGTGTTTAGGCTTAGGCTAGGTAAATAATAAGGGTAAGCAATAAATTTTAAGGGATAATTATAGTCTTCAAGTCGGCTATAAGAGATATATATTTTAATTAGGGGTGGCTATGGCTTAGTGAGGCTATATCAAAGAATGCCTTAATCATCTCTTCATCAAGCGTATGCTAGGATTTCGCCTCGATAGGTCCAAGAGACATGTTTTAGAGTTGGTGAGGCATTTTTGGGTTTTCCTTGTATTTTAAAAATTTTCTTCTAATTTTTGCAAGTTCAATGTGATAGATTAATGGCTATGAAGGGGTTTAACTAGTCTCACTCCACTTAGGTGAATTGGCCTTTCACAATTAACATATTAAAGCCTTTTACCTATCCGGATACATTCATTCCTCTATCCCAGGGAGTTCAATCATTAGCTCATCAAAATTTTGATTATAACTCTAAGTTAAAAGACTTTTTGAAAATTTTAAAATTTTGAAAATTTGCAAAAACTTTCTTTATTTTTTTGATACACAAGTATAATATGGATATAATTAAGCAATAATATGTAATGTGTAAGTGTATTAATGCATGACTGCACCCCGAAACTCAGAATTGACATTGTCCCCAATGGCAAACGGAGTAGGCAAAATATGCAGAAAAGATCATTCATTTAGCAGTAAAGAGAGCAAAATAGAACAAAAAATTTAATAGTCATGGACCTAGGTGCCAAAACTAAGTATAGTATATAAAAAAGAAAAAGGCAGTCTATGGTCCTAGTGACTAAAAAGTCTCGAATGGCGAAGAAGGGTCGTCTGTATTGTGGCGCTCTAATATAGTGTCCAATTTGTTGTAGGCCTCTTAGAGACTTTTTTCACTAAGCGCAGTCAGTCCTCAAAAGTGGTCACTAATGCCCACATCCAAGCGTCAATATTGGTTTCCATCCTCTGCAAGAATGCTAGCACGGGGTCAGTAGGGGCTGGTGTGTAGGGAGGGACTCGGGCTGGGGATCCACACAAAATGGGGTCTGGGTCCTTCTGTTGCTATTGCTACTGTGCTGCGCTGGAAGATTCGCCTCTTTCCCTTCCACCTGGTATGGCTTGGGGAATCAGAATCCCCTCAACGTCAATCAAAAGGCACTGGCCCCCTACTATCCTACATATCCCCATAGAGATGCAGATAGTCCAGTCAATCCTGGAGGCACCTGGTGCACAGATGGACATTGGCAGACACAAATCCGAAGTGGAAGGCAACGGTAGTGATCAGCCTCCTACAGCAATATTGCCTGTTGCTTGGTGGGATATTCGACGAAAGTGGTTACGAAGGAAGTACCCAGTGCTGCAACGCTATCCAGTCACCATGCAGTAGAGGAAAAAGAGTTCATTGGCATTGACCACGCCTAAACTATCACCTCATCCCATGATGGTGTGGGCAGTAAATCAATCCATATAGCGCAGGGCAGGGCTTACCAATCTGTTGGATTTCGACCTGCTAGAGTTATAGATTTTCAAACTTGGTGTGTAACACCCCTATGTTCGGTAGTGCGTTCTACTGTTCCGGTGACCAGTGTCAGTCTAGACAACTAGGATGCCTAGAACTACATTTAAATGTTAGTGAGGAGACATAAAATAATGAAATAAAAGAAAAAGAAAATACAAGAAAAACAAAAGAAAAATAATAGCAATGAAATGTAACTAAGTTAAACGAGCCAGCACCGCAGCGATGGGTAACCACGCGGGGAAGTTACGGCGCAGGCAATAGCTGACCCCAGGACTGTAGGGAACCCTCGGAATTTAGTTTCGAGACATAATTCAAGACTTATTAAAGTATAAATTTCATTAGAAATATCAAAGAAAAATTAATTAATTAGTATAAAGAAATACAAGAAATCGAGAAAACGATAAAACTCGGTGTTACCGAAAAGTCGAGAATGCAACCCGAATAGGGACATTATGGTCAATTGACATCCTGAGTTGCCTTTTGACCTCAATGTCCATTAAAAATGAGTGATAACACACTTTGAAAATATCATAAAAATTAAAATTGTGGTACATTATAATAATACTACAAGAAATGAGCTGTAATTTGAATAATTAAAACTTTAACACATAATATTGTTTAATTAAACTATAGTGGAGCACTAAGGGGTATTTAAACTCATTAAGGGACATGTGCATGTGAAGGAAAGGAAGCGTGAAAAATACAAGTTTATACCATTGAATTCAAAAATTTTCACCTAGGGTCACATGCATCATGTAAGATTTATTTTTATCTATTTGATTTCAATGATAAATAACATATTAAAACTCTTTTAATATGTTTTTGGATCTGTATTTGCCATTTAAGATTTTAAAATTAATCAGATTAATTTTAGAACCATATATTAAATCAAGAACGATTACACTAACCTCTTGATGCACTGCAGCGTGTCTATGCCTTTGAGATTCGTCTTTAGGACACTAGATGTTGCCCCTCTAGCTTGTCCACACCAAGAACACCTATGGCAGCCCTTGAACAACTTCTAAAGCTTTTTCTATTAATTAGAAATTCAAGTTTTGCCTTTTAAGAGATTAGAGATGTAAACAGGATACTGGAAACAATTTCTAGTGTTCTTAATTCAAGAGATTGATGGCTAATCTCTTTGAATTGATGAGAGATGAAGAAGAATAGATGGAGAACCTCAAAATGGCGTGACAAAGGAGAGGAGTGGCTGCTGGTTCTTTTCTTTTTCATAACAACACTTATATAGCTAGGTTAACACATTAAACCCTTGCCACATGTCACCCTTTGATTTGCTGTAGGTTTAAGTGACCCAATCACATTGTGCTAAGTGTCAAACCTATATTTAATCTTGATTTTAATCATCTTACATGATTAAAAAACATTTGGCAAGCTTATGTGTAATCTTATGTGTCACCATCTCATGGTGCCACGTGTCACACTGTGAAATGACCAAAATGCCCCTTTGTCTTAATTTTGAGTTCTTAACCCAAAATAATTATTTTTCTTCTTCTAATTAATTTATATCAAATATAAATTAATTAATTAATCTCTATTAATTAATTTCTCATTAATTAAATTCATATTTAAACACTTTAAATATAAATTTAACTTATACTATACATCCAATAATCTATATTTGGTTTCAAGTCATGCTAGGGACTTTGCAATTTAATTGCAAACCAAACCTATTTAATTAATCAATTAAACTCTTTAATTAATTAATTAATTAAATCATATTTAAATAGGTGATAACTTGTGTATGTGTGTGACTTACTAGGCTCATCACTAATTGGCAATGAGACATGATATCAACTCTTAATATCATCAGAATTCTTTCTTACCATAAATGATTTCTCTAAATTATTTTATGAACTTCATAGACCATGGTTAACACCTAGCATAGCATGCCATGGCCACCCAATTAGTAATAAGGTTTACCTTAAATGAACCTATAATCATATGTTACCATGCACTAGAATCTCTCTGTTACAAAATCCCAACTCAAGCTGGAGTCATGGTTTATGTCAAACTCCATTTTCTATGATTATTATGTTCTCTTTTACTTCCAGTTCTTGATTAAAAAGTTTTTCTCATCAGAAACTCTTTTCTGAATAAATCTATCTGTCCTGGTCAGAAACTTGAAACGTCAAGAACAATTAAATGAACATAGGATTTTATCGCTATTTACTTAGAGGAACAGATTCCATCTTGATCAACACCTACCTCCATATATAACTAGTAGGAGCCAACAGATGCCCATATACCCATACACAGTACAAGTATGAAAGCAGTATCAAACTCAAACTACCTATATACAAGATAACTGTGCTATCTTAGGTCTAAAGATTATGTGCACTGATATGATTTATGACAAAACATTGACAAGAGTAAACTCCATGTGCTTGTCATAAGTGTCACTGGTTCGGCCTACTTATCATTTATAAGTGCCTATCATGTTTGTCATATGGCATGAGACTCACCATTCCATCTTATTTATATCTCATATACATAACTTGGTAACAAACATGAATACAATCTTTCTGGATAAGTCATGTCCTTATTATGAAGTATCCTCGATTGTGAACCTATTTATGATACTTGGTGCTAGAAATATTGTCACTCATATTCTTAACAACTTAAGAATAATATTTCTAACAAAATATCAATGGACCTTTTCTATTACCCATAAATATATTATGTAAAAGGAAAAGTGGAAATGCCTTTTATTAATAAAAATATGTACAAGATACATACTAAATGATATGCTCTAGAGCATACTACTAACAGTATGTCCACTAAGCAATTCAGTTTCTGCTTCATCTTCTCCATGCCGAATTGAGGTCCTAAATTCCTCCATAGTCAAAACCTTTAAAAGCTCCACAATCTTCACCATTTTCAACTTAAACCCCAAAGCTTGCTTTATTAACTTTGCTCCCCACATCACAAGGAAGAGTTAGATAGCAATTTTAAGAAGTTTAGTGAAGTTTTGGTCAAGCTTTAAAAGTGGTAAGTGTGTATTTTCAATTCTTGTTTCATTAAACCTTGAGTGGATGTTGTGGTGAGTTGTTTTGTGAAAGAAGTTTTGAAGTTTGATGATTTAATGGTGATGCACCATTTCGACAGCCATGGGAATTCAGTGTATTTAGCTTGTTTTCACTTGTAAATGGTTGTTTAAGATGTTGATGTAAGTGTTTATGTGTATAGGAATGATTTAGACAATGTATACTAAGTGTATGTGTAATGGTGCAATTGGTTTTGGAAGCTTAAAAGCAATTTGAAGGAGATGTGTTCAATGAGGTAATTCAGCAACTTTAAAGTGTGGTTAGAAATGTGTAGTTTCATGGAATGGTTTGTTGAATTATGATGCTTATGGTGGCAGCATGTGTATGTGTATAATTGTTTGGATTTAGACATGTAAATGAGGTATGTTCATGTGGTTAAATTATTGTAATTGGACTTTGAAAATTCTGAGTTATAATGTATATGTTGAGAGTGGATACAAGCTGCCCAAAAAGACCAAAATGTAATGTAAAGTGTGTTAATATTATGGTACAAACCAAAATTGGCATGAAAGGATTAGCTTGGTAAGTATAGAATGTGTAATTGGTATGTGATGAAGAATGTGTAATAGGGCAGTGTACATTTTAGCTTAGAACCTTAAGTGTGTGACTCCAATTGGTATGAGACCAATTGGAGGTGAAACTAGGCACAAAATGTGCCAACTTTCATGAAGAAAGCTTACCTAAATTCTGCCTAAAAGGTGACTTGAAAAATGACCAAATCTGGATTAGTGACTTGAAAGCCTGAAAATTGACCATTTGGGCAGTAGTTAGTATTTTGACCGTAACTTACTCAAAACATGTCCAAATGACCTAAACTTTTTACTATGAATAGTATAGACATAGATCTACAATTCTTATGAAGACACCAAAGCCCAGAAATGGCCAAAACCAAGCCAAATAGCTTACACAAATTCAGGTACCAAAGCTAGCTGAACCAAAAGTGACCTAAAAATGACCTAAGCCTACCATTTTAGTGCATTCTATCCAGCATTGGTAAATTGACCATATCTTGGTCTATACAACTTAGAATAACCTGAAATTTTCCCCCGCGTGCAATAAAACATAGACCTACAAGTTTGTAGTTTGGACCGAAACCCGAAGACTGAGGAAACTAGGTCGTCCGGCTAGGTCAAAATAGTACACCGAAATTCGGTAAATTGCAATAAAATGCAATACACGTGGAAATGAAATTGGTAACATATACCAACACTAAAGGGCTATAAAATGTGACATATTAGTAACATTAAACCTAATTCACCTAGAGTGCATCGAGGGTCAACATTTTAGGTTGACAAGGAAAATAATATAATTCAATAAATTAATTATTAAGCCTTATTGTTAGAGACAGTTTAAATGAGTACTGAAACACTTTAAATTGTGTGTTTCCATTAGCAAAGACTCAGGGAAGGGGAAGGAAACATTGAGTCAGGGCCAAGAAACATTTATTAGAGGTTTGTGTACAACAGTTATTTCTTTTGACTTTTCAATTGAAATAAATTATGAGAACTTTATATGTTATTGTTTTGAATTGTGAAAAAATTGTTTGAATGGAAATTTGATGGATACTTATTGTTTGTGTAACACCCCTACGTTCGGTAATGCGTTCTACTGTTCCTGTGACCAGTGTTGTCCGGACAGCTAGGATGCCTAGAACTACACTTAGATATGGATGAGGAGACATAAAATAATGAAATACAAGAAAAGAAAATACAAGAAAAATAAAGGAAAAATAATAGCAATGAAATGTAACCAAGTTAAACGAGCCGATAACCCTAGCGATGGGTAACCGCACCGAAAAGTTGCGGCTGAAGGAACGGAAGCGTGAAAAACACAAGATTATACCATTGAATTCAAAAATTTTCACCTAGGGTCACATGCACCATGCAAGATTTATTTTTATCTATTTGATTTCAATGATAAACAACATATTAAAACTCTTTTAATATGTTTTTGGATCTGTATTTGCCATTTAAGATTTTAAAATTAATCAGATTAATTTTAGCACCCTAGATTAAATCAAGAACGATTACACTAACCTCTTGATGTGCTGCAGCGTGTCTGCGCCTTTGAGATTCATCTTCTGGACACCAGATGTTGTCCCTCTAGCTTGTCCACACCAAGAACACCTATGGCAGCCCTTGAATAGCTTCTAAAGCTTTTTCTATTAATTAGAAAATCAAGTTCTACCTTTTAAGAGATTAAAGATGTAAACAGGACACTAGAAACAATTTCTAGTGTTCTTAATTCAAGAGATTCATGGCTAATCTCTTTGAATTGATGAGAGATGAAGAGAAATAGCTGGAGAGGCTCAAAGTGGCATGACAATTGAGAGGAGAGGCTGCTGGTTATGTTTTCTTTTTATAACCACACTTAAATAGCTAGGTTAACACATTAAACCCTAGCCACATGTCACCTTTTGATTAGCTCTAGGTTTAAGTGACCCAATCACATTGTGCCAAGTGTCAAACCTATATTTAATCTTGATTTTAATCATCTTACATGATTAAAAAACATTTGGCAAGCTTATGTGTTATGCCATGTGTCACCATCTCATGGTGCCACGTGTCACACTGTGAAATGACCAAAATGCCCCTGTGTCTTAATTTTGAGTTCTTAACCCAAAATAATTATTTTCTTCTTCTAATTAATTTATATCAAATATAAATTAATTAATTAATCTCTATTAATTAATTTCTCATCAATTAAATTCATATTTAAACACTTTAAATATAAATTTAATTTGTACTACACATCCAATAATCTAGATTTGGTTTCAAGTCATGCTAGGGACTTTGCAATTTAATTGCAAACCAAACCTATTTAATTAATCAATTAAACTCTTTAATTAATTAATTAAATCATATTTAAATAGGTGATAACTTGTGTATGTGTGTGACTTACTAGGCTCATCACTAATTGGCAATGAGACATGATATCAACTCTTAATATCATCGAACTCTTTCTGACCATAAATGAGTTCTCTAAATCATTGTATGACCCTCCTAGACCATGGTTACCACCTAGCATAGCATGCCATGGCCACCCAATTAGTATTAAGATTTACCTTAACTGAACCTATAATCATATGTTACCATGCACTAGAATCTCTGCATTACAAAATCCCAACTCAAGCCGGAGTCATGGTTTATGTCAAACTCCATTTGCTATGAATATTATGTTCTCTTTTAATTCCAGTTCTTGATTAAAAGATTTTTCTCATCGAAACTCTTTTACGAATAAATCTATCTGTCTGGCCAGAACTTGAAACATCAAGAAAAATTAAATGAACATAGGATTTTATCTCTATTTACTTAGAGGCAGATTCCTTCTTGATCAACAAATAACTACATATATAACTAGCAGGAGCCAACAAATTCCCATATACCCATACAAAGAACAAGTATGAAAGCAATATCAAACTCAAACTACCTATATACAATATAACTGTGCTATATCAGGTCTAAAGATTATATGCACTCGATATGATTTATGACAAAACATTGACAAGAGTAAACTCCATGTGCTTGTCATAAGTGTCACCGGTTGACCTACTTATCATTTATAAGTGCCTATCAAGTTTGTTATATGGCATGAGACTCACCATTCCATCTTATTTATATCTCATATAAATAACTTGGGAATAAACATGAATACAATCTTTCTAGATAAGTCATGTCCTTATTATGAAGTATCCTCGATTGTGAACCTATTTATGATACTTTGTGCTATAAATATTGTCACTCATATTCTTAACAACTTAAGAATAATATTTCTAACAAAATATCAATGGACCTTTTCTATTACACATAAATATATTATGTAAACGGAAAAGTGGAAATGCCTTTTATTATTAAAAATATGTACAAGATACATACTAAATGATATGCACTAGGGCATACTACTAACAATCTCCCACTAGCACTAGAGCCATTCATTACAATATCTTAGACCTATCTTCTCAAGATGTCGGTCTAGCGAGTGCGTGACATAGGCTTAGTGAATGGATCACCGGATTTTCGTGATGCTATTTTTGCATGGCTACATCGCCGCCCAACTATTTCTCCGATAATGTGGTAGCGCCTTTCTATGTGTTTGGATTTACGGTGAGACCTTGGTTCCTTAGCTCAGTATGACTTCTCCATTATTGTCACAAAGGTAATGGAACCTGACTCAATGGAAGGAACTACTGTAAGTTACATCACGAACTTCTTTATCCAAACGACTTCTTTTGCAAAAGATTCGATGCAAAGAATATATTCAGCCTCGAGAGTGGAATCGCAATGCGTGCTCGCTTGGAACTCTTCCAACCGATCGCACCTCCATTACAAATGAACACATATCCAGAGGTAGACTTTCTATCATCGATATCCGATTGGAAATCGTAATCGTGATAACCATCCCATTTCAAGTCTCCACAACCATAAATCAAGAATAAACCCTTAGTTCTTCTCAAGTACTTAAGGATATTCTTGTGACTATCCATGTTCCAAACCTGGATTGGATTGATACCGCTAGTCAAACTAACAAAGATATGCGATATCCGGCCTAGTACACAACATTGCATACATTAAACTTCCAATAGCCAAGCATATGGAATCCTGGCCATCTTATCTCTTTCTTCAGGTGTCTTTGGAGACATCTCTTTAGAAAGGTGGATACCATGTCTCACTGGTAACAATCCTCTCTTGGAATCAAGCATGTTAAACCTCTTTAACACCTTTTCCAAGTATAGACTTTGGGATAAACCAATTATTCTTTTCACTCTATCTCTATAGATGCGAATCCCAAGAATATAGGTTGCCTCCCCTAAGTCTTTCATGGAGAATGTATTTGACAACCATACCTTTATAGTCGTCAACATACCTGTATCATTACCCATCAACAGTATGTCATCAACATATAAGACAAGGAAAGTGATAGCACTGTCACTAACCTTCTTATATACACATGGCTCATCCTCATTTTTGATAAAACCAAAAGATTTAATGGCTTCATCAAAACGGATGTTGCAACTCCTCGAAGCTTGTTTCAACCCATAAATGGATCGCTTTAGCTTGCATACCTTGGAACCATCTTGGGATTCAAATCCCCTAGGTTGTTCCATGAAAATGTTTTCTTCAATGTATCCATTGAGAAAAGCTTTGACATCCATCCGCCAAATCTCATAATCATAGTATGCAGCTATTGCTAATAAAATCCTAATTGATTTAAGCATGGCAACAAAGTAGAAAGTCTCCTCATAGTCTATTCCTTGCCTTTGGCGAAACCCTTTCGCTACTAGCCTTGCCTTATAGGTCTCTACCTTTCCATCAGAACCGATTTTCTTCTTGAAAACCCATTTGTTCCCTATAGGTACAATACCTTCAGGTGGGTCAACAAGATCCCAAACTTGATTCTTATACATGGAATCAATCTCGGATTTCATAGCATCAATCCATTTTGAAGAGTCTATATCTGATATAGCTTCTTCATAGGTAAGTGGATCATCTCCATGATCTACTTCTTCATGAGTAGACAACTCTTGTTCTTCTTCATGAAGAAAACCATATCTCACTGGTGGGTGAGATACCCTGGTTGTTCTACGAGGAACAGCTGTAGATGTTTCATCAATGGGTATAGGTTGACTAGATGGATCTATATCCATCTGATCTATTGGTTGGTCAGAATTCTCCAATTCTAACTCTATTTGCCTTCCTTTGCCTCCTTCTTGAACAAACTGTTGTTCAAGAAATGTGGCATCTCTACTTATCACAACCTTTGGTGAAGTAGGCAAATAAAAATAATATCCAAAACTATCTTTTGGATATCCAACAAATCGACCTCTTTCTGATCTGGTCTCCAATTTATCAGTGTTCAGCTTTTTGATATAAGCTGGACAACCCCAAATCTTAACATGCTTAAGACTTGGTTTTCTTCCATGCCATATCTCATAAGGTGTGGAAGAAACTGATTTTGATGGAATCCTATTCAGAATATATAAAGCTGATTCTAATGCAAATCCCCAAAAGGAGATTGGCATATCAGTATAGCTCATCATACTACGTACCATATCCAATAGGGTACGATTTCTCCTTTCAGATACACCATTCAGCTGTGGTGTTCCTGGAGGAGTCAGCTGAGAAACAATGCCATGCTCTCTCAAGTATTCATCAAATTCAGTACTCAAATATTCACCTCCACGATCTGATCGAAGAGCTTTAATACTTTTTCCTGTTTGATTTTCTACTTTAAATTCTTTGAACTTTTCAAAGGATTCATGTTTGTATTTCATCAAATACAAATACCCAAACCTTGATTTATCATCAGTAAAGGTAATAAAATAATGAAAGCCCCCTCTAGCCATTTCTTTAAACGGACCACATACATCACTATGTATTAGTTCCAAAATATTTTCAGCTCTTAGCCCTTGTCCAACAAAGGGTGATCTAGTCATTTTGCCTTGAAGGCAAGATTCACAAGTTGGAGTAGGCTCAGAGCCCAATGAGGATAGAATCCCCATTTTCTCCAATTTTGCAATCCTATCTTCTGCAACATGACATAACCTTACGTGCCAAATATATTTTGAACTTGAGTTGGTTTTCACCATGGCATTGCATTCATTTAGATTGCTATACTCTGGCCAGTGGAAACACTTTCTTACTGGCAATGGAAACACTTTCCTGTTGGCAATGAAAACACTTTCCTATTTGCAGTGGAAACAATTTCCTTTGCCTTTGTCAGCTTTGGTCTTCCTTTTCTGCTTAGCTATTTTCTTGGAAGGACCAGGAATCTGAAGTTTCTTTTTCTTATTGCCCTTCTTCTTGTTGGACTTTCCAGCAGAAGAAGATGCAATCAAAGCTACCTCTTTTCCTTTATTGCCTGGCATATTCTTTTGGGCAATAACCAGCATGTTGAGTAATTCAGCTAAGGTGCATTCCTGTTTAGTCATATGGAAATTTGTCACAAAATTCCCAAAAGACTCAGGAAGGGACTGAAGGATCAAATCCGTTTGTAGTTGGAAATCCATGTTGAAGTCAAGATGTTCCAACTGCTCAATCAGCCGAATCATCTTGTGGACATGATCCCCAACATTCTGTCCCTCAGACATCCTCATACGGAATAACTGTCTAGATATCTCATACCTAGCATTCCTGCTGTGCTCACCATACAACTCTTGTAGGTGAAGGAGGATCTCACTCGCACTCTGCATGTTCTCATGTTGCTTCTGTAACTCATTACTCATAGAAGCAAGCATGTAACACTTAGCTCTCATATCATGCTCCTTCCAGTTGTCCAAAGTTTCATGTTCCTCTTAAGTGGCCTCTGGAGGTAAGGGACCAGGAACATTTGAATCTAGAACATATCCTATATGTTCAAGGTTCAAGACAAGTTTCAAATTTCTTAGCCAATCAGACAGATTAGGTCTTATCAACCTATTGCGATCAAGTATGCTTGCAAGGATATTGGATGGTGGTGGTTGTTCTGTACTCATTATTATCAGAAAATTAATTGCAGAAATAACCAGATTAATTAGTAAATGTATCATGTATGTAACCAAATATGATTATGGTCTTTTAATCAAATTGGTCCTCCCACTAACTTAGCGAATCCGACACTTCCAAAGTAGAAAACGGAAATCCTAGTTGGATGGATTTCTAGTGGGTGATTGAATTCTTATAATTCTATTGATCATCCTCAGGTACATCCATTATTGGAATTACAATAAACTATAAGTGAGCAACTCCTTGCCCATCACATCTCATGTGAGGTTCAATACTTTACCTAGCCCCTAATGCTCAAAATCTCAGGTACATCCATTATTGACTTATCTTGCATTAGTTAAGTTGATCCCATTGAGCCAGTAATTATGCAAATAATTTTAATGTCCTCAGGTACATCCAATATTGGCCACCAAACCATTTACATATTTACAACATCTCATGCTTAACAATTATTCTTAAGAAAATCTCTTAAATTAATTGCATCTCATGCAACTATTTAAAATTTCTTAAAATAATTGCCCCAATGGAGGGCCTATGTTATAATTACTTTAATTATAGCATTTCCAACTTAATCATTTGTTTGGAAGATTTTATGGTCATTCTAATTACTATTAAGGTCTCACTTTGCACATTATCCATTTAGCATGCATATATCATATAATTGCATACATTCCCATACATCTCATGCATTCATGGATAAGCAGTAAATATGGTATGATCATGGACTTTCTAAGGGATTCAATTCTGAGCCACCAAGAATTGAATCAGGGCATTCCTAGGTGCATTTCATTCATTCATTTTACAAGAGTTGCTGAAGGAGTACATAATCAACACTTGATATTGAATTCCTCCCACTGGTCCCACCAATGCTATTGACCTCCTTGAACTTCTTGCAATCCAATATTACATAGTAATCCTTGGCATACCAAGGCGAATTTACAAGAACTTAAATAAATGAAATTACAACCCAAAAATATTACAAACTTAATAATACATGCCCAAAATAAATTAAAATAAATTAATTAATTTACAATCCCAAAGAAACATAAAAGAAATAAATCCAATCACATTGGTCTTTTATAGTCCATGATCATCCATCATGCATATCACTATTTAACAATTAAATAAAACATACATACTTACATTAAATTGAATATCTCATATTCAACTTTAAAATCCAGATTTGAATATGATTCAAATAAATTTAAAAATTCAGATTTGAATCTCATTCAAACAAATTTAAAAATTTAGATTTGAATCACATTCAAACAACTTCAAAAATTCAGATTTGAATCTCATTCAAACATTTTTTAAAAAATCAGATTTGAATCATATTCAAATATTTTTTAAAAAATCATATCTGAATTTTATTGAATCAATTTTAAAAAATCAGATTTAAATATGATTCAAGCAACTTTAAAATTCAGATTTGAATCACATTCAAACAACTTTTAAAATTCAGATTTGAATCACATTCAAACAATTTTTAAAATTCTAATTTGAATCATAATTTAATTGTGTGATTAAAACAACTAATTAAACACTTTAATTAGTCAAAGAATAGGCCTTAGATCATATAACAATTGCAAAATTAAAAGCCAAACCTTGAACCACCCATGGAACCATTGTTGCCGCCACCAATGGTGGCTCCATCATGTGTGCCGCCACACCTCATGATCCAACCAGAAATGAATCTCTTGATCTCATGATCAAACACACAATTAAATTATATAATCAACAATCTAAATGGCAAATATAGTGGCTCTGATACCAATTGAAGGAACGGAAGCGTGAAAAACACAAGATTATACCATTGAATTCAAAAATTTTCACCTAGGGTCACATGCACCATGCAAGATTTATTTTTATCTATTTGATTTCAATGATAAACAACATATTAAAACTCTTTTAATATGTTTTTGGATCTGTATTTGCCATTTAAGATTTTAAAATTAATCAGATTAATTTTAGAACCCTAGATTAAATCAAGAACGATTACACTAACCTCTTGATGTGCTGCAGCGTGTCTGCGCCTTTGAGATTCGTCTTCAGGACACCAGATGTTGTCCCTCTAGCTTGTCCACACCAAGAACACCTATGGCAGCACTTGAATAGCTTCTAAAGCTTTTTCTATTAATTAGAAAATCAAGTTCTGCCTTTTAAGAGATTAAAGATGTAAACAGGACACTAGAAACAATTT
This sequence comes from Hevea brasiliensis, assembly GCF_030052815.1. Taxonomy (NCBI): domain Eukaryota; kingdom Viridiplantae; phylum Streptophyta; class Magnoliopsida; order Malpighiales; family Euphorbiaceae; genus Hevea; species Hevea brasiliensis. The sequence goes on along the minus strand of NC_079510.1, from coordinate 18,637,599 downwards.
CTAGTGTTCTTAATTCAAGAGATTGATGGCTAATCTCTTTGAATTGATGAGAGATGAAGACAAATAGCTGGAGAGGCTCAAAGTGGCGTGACAATTAAGAGGAGAGGCTGCTGGTTATGTTTTCTTTTTATAACCACACTTAAATAGCTAGGTTAACACATTAAACCCTAGCCACAGGTCACCTTTTGATTAGCTCTAGGTTTAAGTGACCCAATCACATTGTGCCAAGTGTCAAACCTATATTTAATCTTGATTTTAATCATCTTACATGATTAAAAAACATTTGGCAAGCTTATGTGTTATGCCATGTGTCACCTGTTAGTAGTATGCCCTAGAGCATATCATTTAGTATGTATCTTGTACATATTTTTAATAATAAAAGGCATTTCCACTTTTCCGTTTACATAATATATTTATGTGTAATAGAAAAGGTCCATTGATATTTTGTTAGAAATATTATTCTTAAGTTGTTAAGAATATGAGTGACAATATTTCTAGCACAAAGTATCATAAATAGGTTCACAATCGAGGATACTTCATAATAAGGACATGACTTATCCAGAAAGATTGTATTCATGTTTGTTCCCAAGTTATTTATATGAGATATAAATAAGATGGAATGGTGAGTCTCATGCCATATAACAAATATGATAGGCACTTATAAATGATAAGTAGGCCGAACCAGTGACACTTATGACAAGCACATGGAGTTTACTCTTGTCAATGTTTTGTCATAAATCATATCAAGGCATATAATCTTTAGACTGAGATAGCACAGCTTATCTTGTATATAGGTAGTTTGAGTTTGATATCGCTTTCATACTTGTACTATGTATGGGTATATGGGCATGTGTTGGCTCCTCGCTAGTTATATATGGAGGTAGGTGTTGATCAAGAAGGAATCTGCTCTCTAAGTAAATAGAGATAAAATCCTATGTTCATTTAATTGTTCTTGATGTTTCAAGTTCTGGCCAGACAGATAGATTTATTCGTAAAAGAGTTTCGATGAGAAAATCTTTTAATCAAGAACTGGAATTAAAAGAGAACATAATATTCATAGCAAATGGAGTTTGACATAAACCATGACTCAAATTTGAGTTGGGATTTTGTAATGTAGAGAGATTCTAGTGCATGGTAACATATGATTATAGGTTCATTTAAGGTAAATCTTATTACTAATTGGGTGGCCATGGCATGCTATGCTAGGTGTTAACCATGGTCTATGAGGTTCATAAAATGATTTAGAGAAATCATTTATGGTAAGAAAGAGTTCGATGATATTAAGAGTTGATATCATGTCTCATTGCCAATTAGTGATGAGCCTAGTAAGTCACACACATACACAAGTTATCACCTATTTAAATATGATTTAATTAATTAATTAAAGAGTTTAATTGATTAATTAAATAGATTTGGTTTGCAATAAAATTGCAAAGTCCCTAGCATGACTTGAAACCAAATCTAGATTATCGATGTGTAGTATAAATTAAATTTATATTTAAAGTGTTTAAATATGAATTTAATTGATGAGAAATTAATTAATAGAGATTAATTAATTAATTTATATTTGATATAAATTAATTAGAAGAAGAAAATAATTATTTTGGGTTAAGAACTCAAAATTAAGACACAGGGCATTTTGGTCATTTTGTAGGTGACACGTGGCACCATGAGATGGTGACACATGGCATAACACATAAGCTTACAAATATTTTTAATCATGTAAGATGATTAAAATCAAGATTAAATATAGGTTTGACACTTGGCACAATGTGATTGGGTCACTTAAACCTAGAGCTAATCAAAAGGTGACATGTGGCTAGGGTTTAATGTGTTAACCTAGCTATTTAAGTGGGGTTATGAAAAGAAAACACAACCAGCAGCCTCTCCTCTCATAGGTCACGCCACTTTGAGCCTCTCCAGCTATTTCTCTTCATCTCTCATCAATTCAAAGAGATTAGCCATCAATCTCTTGAATTAAGAACACTAGAAATTGTTTCTAGTGTCCTGCTTGCATCTCTAATCTCTTAAAAGGCAGAACTTGAATTTCTAATTAATAGAAAAGGCTTTAGAAGCTGTTCAAGGGCTGCCATAGGTGTTCTTGGTGTGGACAAGCTAGAGGGACAACATCCGTGTCCTCAAGACGAATCTCAAAGGCGCAGACACGCCGCAAAGACATCAAGAGGTTAGTGTAATCGTTCTTGATTTAATCTAGGTTCTAAAATTAATCTGATTAATTTTAAAATCTTAAATGGCAAATACAGATCCAAAAACATATTAAAAGAGTTTTAATATGTTGTTTATCATTGAAATCAAATAGATAAAAATAAATCTTGCATGGTGCTTGTGACCCTAGGTGAAAATTTTTGAATTCAATGGTATAATCTTGTGTTTTTCACGCCTGCCTTCAATTGGTATCGAGCCACTATATTTGCCATTTAGATTGTTGATTATATAATTTAATTGTGTGTTTGATCATGAGATCAAGAGATTCATTGCTGGTTGGATCATGAGATGTGGCGTCACACATGGAGAAGCCACCATTGGTGGCGGCAACAATGGTTCCATGGGTGATTCAAGGTTTGGCTTTTAATTCTGCAATTGTTGTATGATCTAAGGCCTATTCTTTGACTAATTAAAGTGTTTAATTAGTTGTTTTAATCACACAATTAAATTATGATTTAAATCAGAATTTTAAAAATTCTTTGAAGGTGAATCAAATCTGAATTTAAAAAGATGTTTGAATGAGATTCAAATCTGAATTTTTAAAGTAGTTTTAATCATATTTAAATCTGATTTTTAAAATTGATTCAATAAAATTCAGATCTGATTTTTTAAAAATATTTGAATGTGATTCAAATCTGATTTTTTAAAAATGTTTGAATGTGATTCAAATCTGAATTTTTGAAGTTGTTTGAATGTGATTCAAATCTGAATTTTTAAATTTGTTTGAATGAGATTCAAATCTGAATTTTTAAATTTATTTGAATCATATTCAAATCTGAATTTTAAGTTGAATATGAGATATTCAATTTAATTTAAGAATGTATGTATTATTTAATTGTTAAATAGTGATATGCATGATGGATGATCATGGACTATAAAAGACCAATGTGATTGGATTTATTTCTTTTATGTTTCTTTGGGATTGTAAATTAATTAATTTATTTTAATTTATTTTGGGTATGTATAATTAAGTTTGTAATATTTTTGGGTTGTAATTTCATTTATTTAAGTTCTTGTAAATTCGCTTGGTATGCCAAGGATTACTATGTAATATTGGATTGCAAGAAGTTCAAGGAGGTCAAGAGCATTGGTGGGACCAAAGGAGGAATTCAATATCAAGTGTTGATTATGTACTCCTTCAGCAACTCTTGTAAAATGAATGAATGAAATGCACCTAGGAATGCCCCGATTCAATTCTTGGTGGCTCGAATTGAATCCTTAGAAAGTCCATGATCATACCATATTTATCGCTTATCCATGAATGCATGAGATGTATGGGAATGTATGCAATTATATGATATATGCATGCTAAATGGATAATGTGCAAAGTGAGACCTTAATAGTAATTAGGATGGCTATAAAATCTTCCAAACAAATGATTAAGTTGGAAATGCTATAATTATAGTAATTATAACATAAGCTCCTCCATTGGGGCAATTATTTTAAGAAATTTTAAATAGTTGCATGAGATGCAATTAATTTAAGAGATTTTCTTAAGAATAATTGTTAAGCATGAGATGTTGTAAATATGTAAATGGTTTGGTGGCCAATATTGGATGTACTGAGGACATTAAAATTATTTGCATAATTATCGCTCAATGGGATCAACTTAACTAATGCAAGATAAGTCAATATTGGATGTACCCGAGATTTTGAGCATTAGGGGCTAGTAAAAGGATTGAACCTCACATGAGATGTGATGGGCAAGGAGTTGCTCACTTATAGTTTATTGTAATTCCAATAATGGATGTACCGAGGATGATCAATAGAATTATAAGAATTCAATCACCCACTAGAAATCCATCCAACTAGGATTTCCGCTTTCTACTTTGGAAGTGTAGGATTCGCTAAGTTAGTGGGAGGACCAATTTGATTAAAAGACCATAATCATTTTGGTTAATTACATGATACATTTATTAATTAATCAAGTTATTTTCTCGCAGCTTAATTTTCTCGATAAAAATGAGCACAAAACAACCACCACCATCCAATATCCTTGCAAGCATACTTGATCACAACAAAGTTGACAGGACCTAATCTGTCTGATTGGCTAAGAAATTTGAAACTTGTCTCAACCTTGAACATATAGGATATGTTCTATATTCAAATGTTCCCGGTCCCTTACCTCCAGAGGCCACACAAGAGGAACATGATACTTTGGACAAGTGGAAGGAGCATGATATGAGAGCTAAGTGTTACATGCTTGCTTCCATGAGTAATGAGTTACGTATAACATGAGAACATGCAGAGTGCTAGTGAGATCCTCCTTCACCTACAAGAGTTGTATGGTGAGCACAAAGAGAATGCTAGGTATGAGATATCTAAACAGCTTATTCCGTATGAGGATGTCCGAGGGATGTAATGTTGGGGATCATGTCCACAAGATGATTCGGTGATTGAGCAGCTTGGAACATCTTGACTTCAACATGGATTTCCAACTACAAACGGATTTGATCCTTCACCCTTCCCGAGTCTTTTGGGAATTTTGTGACAAATTTCCATATGACTAAACAGAATGCACCTTAGCCGAATTACTCAACATGTCGGTTATTGCCCAAAAGAATATGCTGTGCAATAAAGGAAAAGAGGTAGCTTTGTTGCATCTTCTTCACTGGAAAGTCCAACAAGAAGAAAGGCAATAAGAAAAAGAAACCTCGATTCCCGGTCCTTCCAAGAAAATAGCTAAACAGAAAAGGAAGACTAAAGTCGATGAAGGCAAAGGAAAGTGTTTCCACCGCCAAAAGGATGGGCAATCGAAAAGGAACCGCCTGCAGTATCTTGCTTCTCAAGGACAAGAAGGATACACCTTCTAAGGTATGTCCATATCTTGTTATTTAGATTCGATGATACTTATAGTTCATCTACAGCTTGGGTTTTAGATATCGTGCCGCTTCACATTTCTAATGATATGCAGAACTAGCAAACAAGAGCAAATTGCATTCTCAAGATATTAGAGTCCTGGATTGGCAATGGCTCAATCTGAAGCTTTAGCCATAGGATCTAAATCTTTTACATGTTTGGACATGTTTTGTGTTTGTATAATACTTTATATGTACCTAATGCTTTTAAGAACATCATTTCTATATCTAGTTTGACTAGAAATGGCTATGAATTTCAATTCACAGATGATGTTTGCAATATTTATTTTGGAAGTAAATATGTTGGTTCAAGTTATTGAATGATGGTCTTTATTATTTGGATAATAATGACAAACACAAAATGAATGTAAGTGATCTAAATGAATGCAATACCATGGTGAAAACCAACTCAAGTTCAAAATATATTTGGCACTTAAGGTTATGTCATGTTGCGTAAGATAGGATTGCAAAATTGGAGAAAATGGGGATTCTATCCTCATTGGGCCTCGAGCCTACTCCAACTTGTGAATCTTGCCTTCAAGGCAAAATGACTAGATCACCCTTTGTTGGACAAGGGCTAAGAGTCTGAAAATATTTTGGAACTAATACATAGTGATGTATGTGGTCCGCTTAAAGAAATGGCTAGAGGGGGCTTTCATTATTTTATTACCTTTATCGATGATAAATCAAGGTTTGGGTATTTGTATTTGATGAAATACAAACATGAATCCTTTGAAAAGTTCAAAGAATTTAAATCAAGTAGAAAATCAAACAGAAAAATATTAAAGCTCTTCGATCGATCGTGGAGGTGAATATTTGAGTAATCGAATTTGATGAATACTTGAGAGAGCATGGCATTGTTTCTCACCGACTCTCCAGAACGCCACACCTGAATGGTGTATCCGAAGGAGAAATCGCACTTATTGGATATGGTACGTAGTATGATGAGCTATACCGATATGCCAATCTCCTTTGGGGATTTGCATTAGAATCACTTTATATATTCTGAATAGGATTCCATCAAAATCGCTTTCTTCCACACCTTATGAGATATGGCATGGAAGAAAACCAAGTCTTAAGCATGTTAAGATTTGGGGTTGTCCAAATTATATCAAAAAGTCAACACCGATAAATTGGAGACCAGATCGTAAAAGGTCGATTTGTTGGATATCCAAAAGATAGTTTTGGATATTATTTTTATTTGCCTACTTCACAAAAAGGTTGTGATAAGTAGAGATGCTACATTTCTTGAACAAATGCTTGTTCAAGAAGGAGGCAAAGGAAGGCAAATAGAGTTAGAATTGGAGAATTCTCGACCAACCAATGCATCGATGGATATAGATCCATCAAGTCAACCTAAACTCATTGATGAAACATCTACAGCAGATCCTCGTAGAAAAACCACGGTATCTCACACACCACTGAGATATGGTTTTCTTCATGAAGAAGAACAAGAGTTGTCTACTCATGAAGAAGTAGATCATGGAGATGATCCACTTACCTATGAAGAAGCTATATCAGATATAGACTCTTCAAAATGGATTGATGCTATGAAATCCGAGATTGATTCCATGTATAAGAATCAAGTTTGGGATCTTGTTGACCCACCTAAAGGTATTGTACCTATAGGGAACAAATGGGTTTTCAAGAAGAAAATTGGTTCTGATGGAAAGGTAGAGACCTATAAGGCAAGGCTAGTAGCGAAAGGGTTTCGCCAAAGGCAAGGAATAGACTATGAGGAGACTTTCTCGCCTGTTGCCATGCTTAAATCAATTAGGATTTTATTAGCAATAGCTGCATACTATGATTATGAGATTTGGCAGATGGATGTCAAAATAGCTTTTCTCAATGGATACATTGAAGAAAACATTTTCATGGAACAACCTAAGGGATTTGAATCCCAAGATGGTTCCAAGGTATGCAAGCTAAAGCGATCCATTTATGGGTTGAAACAAGCTTCGAGGAGTTGGAACATCCGTTTTGATGAAGCCATTAAATCTTTGGTTTTATAAAAAATGAGTATGAGCTATGTGTATATAAGAAGGTTAGTGACAAGTGCTATCACTTTCCTTGTCTTATATGTGGATGACATAATCGTTGATGGGTAATGATACAGTATGTTGACGACTATAAAGGTATGGTTGTCAAATACATTCTCCATGAAAGACTTAGGGAGGCAACCTATATTCTTGGGATTCGTGATCTATAGAGATAGAGCTAAAAGAATAATTGGTTTATCCCAAAGTCTATACTTGGAAAAGGTGTTAAAGAGGTTTAACATGCTTGATTCCAAGAGAGGATTGTTACCAAAGTGAGACATGGTATCCACCTTTCTAAAGAGATGTCTCCAAAGACACCAAGAAAGAGATAAGATGGCCAGATTCCATATGCTTCGCTATTGGAAGTTTAATGTATGCAATGTTGTGTACTAGGCCTGATATCGCATATGTCGTTAGTTTGACTAGCGTGTATCAATCCAATCCAGTTTGGAACATCGATAGTCACAAGAATATTCTTAAGTACTTAAGAAGAACTAAGGATTTATTCTTGATTTATGGAGGTGGAGACTTGCAATTGGATGGTTATACCGATTCTCGATTTCCAATCGATATCGATGATAGAAAGTCTACCGATATGTGTTCATTTGTAATGGAGGTGCAATACTGGAAGAGTTCCAAACAGAGCACGATCGCAGATTCCACTCATCGAGGTCGAGTATATTGTCGCATCGATGTCGCAAAAGAAGTCGCTTGGATAAAGAAGTTCGTGATGTAACTTACAAGAGTTCCTTCCATTGAGTCGCCAGCTCCATTACATCGTGACAATAATGGAGCAATCATACAAAGTGCTAAGGAACCAAGGTCTCACCGTAAATCCAAACACATAGAAAGGCGCTACCACATTATCGAGAAATAGTTGGGCGAGGCGATGTAGCCATGCAGAAATAGCATCACCGAAAATCCACCGATCCATTCACTAAGCCTATGTCATGCACTCGCTAGACCGACATCTTGAGAAGATAGGTCTAAGATATTGTAATGAATGGCTCTAGTGCTAGTGGGAGATTGTTAGTAGTATGCCCTAGAGCATATCATTTAGTATGTATCTTGTACATATTTTTAATAATAAAAGGCATTTCCACTTTCCGCTTACATAATATATTTATGTGTAATAGAAAAGGTCCATTGATATTTTGTTAGAAATATTATTCTTAAGTTGTTAAGAATATGAGTGACAATATTTCTAGCACAAAGTATCATAAATAGGTTCACAATCGAGGATACTTCATAATAAGGACATGACTTATCCGTAAAGATTGTATTCATGTTTGTTCCCAAGTTATTTATATGAGATATAAATAAGATGGAATGGTGAGTCTCATGCCATATAACAAACATGATAGGCACTTATAAATGATAAGTAGGTCGAACTAAAGGACACTTATGACAAGCACATGGAGTTTACTCTTGTCAATGTTTTGTCATAAATCATATCAAGGCATATAATCTTTAGACCCGAGATAGCACAGCTTATCTTGTATATAGGTAGTTTGAGTTTGATATCGCTTTCATACTTGTACTATGTATGGGTATATGGGCATGTGTTGGCTCTCGCTAGTTATATATGGAGGTAGGTGTTGATCAAGAAGGAATCTGCTCTCTAAGTAAATAGAGATAAAATCCTATGTTCATTTAATTGTTCTTGATGTTTCAAGTTCCTGCCAGACAGATAGATTTATTCGTAAAAGAGTTTCAGATGAGAAAAATCTTATAATCAAGAACTGAAATAAAAGAGAACATAATATTCATAGCAAATGGAGTTTGACATAAACCATGACTCAAATTGAGTTGGGATTTTGTAACAGTAGAGATTCTAGTGCATGGTAACATATGATTATAGGTTCATTTAAGGTAAATCTTATTACTAATTGGGTGGCCATGGCATGCTATGCTAGGTGTTAACCATGGTCTATGAGGTTCATAAAATGATTTAGAGAAATCATTTATGGTAAGAAAGAGTTCTGATGATATTAAGAGTTGATATCATGTCTCATTGCCAATTAGTGATGAGCCTAGTAAGTCACACACATACACAAGTTATCACCTATTTAAATATGATTTAATTAATTAATTAAAGAGTTTAATTGATTAATTAAATAGATTTGGTTTGCAATAAAATTGCAAAGTCCCTAGCATGACTTGAAACCAAATATGTGTAGTATAAATTAAATTTATATTTAAAGTGTTTAAATATGAATTTAATTGATGAGAAATTAATTAATAGAGATTAATTAATTAATTTATATTTGATATAAATTAATTAGAAGAAGAAAATAATTATTTTGGGTTAAGAACTCAAAATTAAGGCACAGGGGCATTTTGGTCATTTTGTACAGTGACACGTGGCACCATGAGATGGTGACACATGGCATAACACATAAGCTTACAAATATTTTTAATCATGTAAGATGATTAAAATCAAGATTAAATATAGGTTTGACACTTGGCACAATGTGATTGGGTCACTTAAACCTAGAGCTAATCAAAAGGTGACATGTGGCTAGGGTTTAATGTGTTAACCTAGCTATTTAAGTGGGTTATGAAAAGAAAACACAACCAGCAGCCTCTCCTCTCATATGTCACGCCACTTTGAGCCTCTCCAGCTATTTCTCTTCATCTCTCATCAATTCAAAGAGATTAGCCATCAATCTCTTGAATTAAGAACACTAGAAATTGTTTCTAGTGTCCTGTTTGCATCTCTAATCTCTTAAAAGGTAGAACTTGAATTTCTAATTAATAGAAAAGGCTTTAGAAGCTGTTCAAGGGCTGCCATAGGTGTTCTTGGTGTGGACAAGCTAGAGGGACAACATCCGTGTCCTCAAGACGATCTCAAAGGCGCAGACACGCCGCAAAGACATCAAGAGGTTAGTGTAATCGTTCTTGATTTAATCTAGGGTTCTAAAATTAATCTGATTAATTTTAAAATCTTAAATGGCAAATATAGATCCAAAAACATATTAAAAGAGTTTTAATATGTTGTTTATCATTGAAATCAAATAGATAAAAATAAATCTTGCATGGTGCTTGTGACCCTAGGTGAAAATTTTTGAATTCAATGGTATAATCTTGTGTTTTTCACGCTTCCGTTCCTTCATCACCATCTCATGGTGCCACGTGTCACACTGTGAAATGACCAAAATGCCCCTGTGTCTTAATTTTGAGTTCTTAACCCAAAATAATTATTTTCTTCTTCTAATTAATTTATATCAAATATAAATTAATTAATTAATCTCTATTAATTAATTTCTCATCAATTAAATTCATATCTAAACACTTTAAATATAAATTTAATTTATACTACACATCAAATAATCTAGATTTGGTTTCAAGTCATGCTAGGGACTTTGCAATTTAATTGCAAACCAAACCTATTTAATTAATCAATTAAACTCTTTAATTAATTAATTAAATCATATTTAAATAGGTGATAACTTGTGTATGTGTGTGACTTACTAGGCTCATCACTAATTGGCAATGAGACATGATATCAACTCTTAATATCATCAGAACTCTTTCTTACCATAAATGATTTCTCTAAATCATTTTATGAACCTCATAGACCATGGTTAACACCTAGCATAGCATGCCATGGCCACCCAATTAGTAATATGATTTACCTTAAATGAACCTATAATCATATGTTACCATGCACTAGAATCTCTCTGTTACAAAATCCCAACTCAAGCTGGAGTCATGGTTTATGTCAAACTCCATTTGCTATGAATATTATGTTCTCTTTTAATTCCAGTTCTTGATTAAAAGATTTTTCTCATCAGAAACTCTTTTCTAAATAAATCTATCTGTCCTGGCCAGGAACTTGAAACATCAAGAACAATTAAATGAACATAGGATTTTATCTCTATTTACTTAGAGGAACAGATTCCTTCTTGATCAACACCTACCTCCATATATAACTAGCAGGAGCCAACACATGCCCATATACCCATACATAGTACAAGTATGAAAGCAGAATCAAACTCAAACTACCTATATACAAGATAAGCGTGCTATCACAGTCTAAAGATTATATGCACTGATATGATTTATGACAAAACATTGACAAGAGTAAACTCCATGTGCTTGTCATAAGTGTCACTGGTTCGGCCTACTTATCATTTATAAGTGCCTATCATGTTTGTTATATGGCATGAGACTCACCATTCCATCTTATTTATATCTCATATAAATAACTTGGGAACAAACATGAATACAATCTTTCTGGATAAGTCATGTCCTTATTATGAAGTATCCTCGATTGTGAACTTATTTATGATACTTTGTGCTAGAAATATTGTCACTCATATTCTTAACAACTTAAGAATAATATTTCTAACAAAATATCAATGGACCTTTTCTATTACACATAAATATATTATGTAAACGGAAAAGTGGAAATGCCTTTTATTATTAAAAATATGTACAAGATACATACTAAATGATATGCACTAGGGCATACTACTAACAGCGGCGTGGACCGTTGACTAGCCCTAGACCACGGGGAACCCTGGAAAATATTTTTAGGACTTAAATAGACACCTATTGAAGTATAAATACCATTACAAATATCAAAGAAAAATTAATTAATTAGTACAAAGAAAAGTGAGAAATCGAAAAACGGACAAAACTCAGTGTTACCGAAAAATCGGGAATGCAACCCGAACAGGGGCATTGTAGTCATTTGACCTAATTTTCCATTAAAAATATATGATATTACACTTGGAAAATGTCATGAAAAATTAAATTAGTGGTACCTAATGTAAATAGCAAAAATGGGAAGCTTAATGTGGGAAAATGAAACCTTAGATTAAACTAATATTTAATTTTAACTAAGTGCTCCACTCACCCATCAAAGTGGACCACTAACTCATCATCTTGGGCAAAATACTCATCTTCATCTTCAACCTCTCAATTTCAGCCGAAACTAAGAAGAACAAACCTCCATTGTCGCATGGCTTAAAAGCTCCATGTAAGTGTGATTCAAGCTCCTTTCTTGGCACTTCCCTTCATTAAAAGTTGTCCATACACCTTGGGCAGTAGATAGGCAACAAGAAGACCAATTTTTGGAGAGGTTTTGAAGAGTTTCCAAAGAGGTAATTATGTGTTTTTGATTATTGCTTCATTAAAGTTTGCAAGGATGTTATGGGTACTTGAATTGTGGAGAGATTTTTGAGGTTTGATGTTTAAAGGGAGATGTGTACTTTTGGTAGCCATGGAAACTCCTTAAGGACAGTTTATTCTTGCTTGTAAATGGTAGATTAAAGGGTTGATTAAGTGTTTATGTGTGTAAGAATTAATTTGGGTGATGTATACTAAGTATATGTGAATGTGTACTTGAATTTGGAAGCTTGGAAATTAATGGAGAGAGGTGTATGAATCGGCAGCTTGAATGGTGAACCATAAAAATGTTATTTCATGTTTGGTTTCTGGAATATTAATGTTGAATTGTGGTACTTGTTATGGCAGCTTGTGTATATGTATGAAGGTGTGAGGTTGGACATGTAAATAAGCTAGGTTAGGTGATTGAATTATTTGTAATTTGAGCTTGAAAAATTCTGTACTATATGGTGCATATTGAGTGTGATTATAAGCTGCCAAAATGACCAACAATGGGTTGTGAAATTTGTTTGTGTTATGGTACAAAACAGAAATGGCATGAATGTGCAACTTGGTAAGTGTTAAAAGTGTATTTGGTATGTAATGAAGAGTGTTGCTATAGGGCAGTGTGCATTTTGGCCTAGAACCTTAAGTGTGTGGCTCCAATTGGTATGAGACCAATTAGAGGTGAAACTAGGCACAAATTGTGCCAACTTTCATGAAGGAAGCTTACCAAAATTCTGCTTGTAAGGTAACTTGAAAAATGACCAAATCCGGATTAGTGCAATTAAGGCATGAAAATTGACCATTTGGGCAGCAGTTAGTGTTTAGGCCATAACTCACTCAAAACAGGTCCAATTGACCTGAAATTTTGACCATGAATAGTTAAGACATATATCTACAAGTCTTATGAAGACACCAAAGCCCAAAAATGACCATAAACAAGTGAAATAGCTTGCACAATATCAGGTCCAAAAACTGGCCGAACCTAAAATGACCTAAAATGACCTAAAGTGACCAATTTTGATGCATTTTGACAAGCAATAGTAAAATGACCATAACTTGGTCTACATAACTCAGAATGACCTGAAATAGATCTACAAGTTTGTAGTTTTGACCAAAACTGAAAAATCGAGGAAACTAGGTCATTCGGCTAGGTCAAATTAGTGTACCGGGATCCGACAAATTGCAATAAAATGCACTATACATGGAAATTAATTTGGTAACATGTACCAATACTAAAAGGCTACAAATGTGACATATTGGTAACATTAAAATCTAATTCATCTAGAATGCATCAAGGGTCAACATATTAGGTTGACTAAGAAAATAATAGAATTCGATAAATTAATTATTGAACCTTATTCTCAGAGACAGTTTAAATGAGTACTGAAACACTTCAAATTGTGTTTCTCAGTTAGCAAAGACTCAAGGAAAGGGAAGGAAACACTGAGTCAAGGCCAAGAGGCAGTTATCAGAGGTTTGTGCACAACAGTTATTTCTTTTGAATTTTTCAATTGAAATAAATTATAACTATTTGTATATTATTATTTTAAATTATGGAAATGTGTTTGAATGGATACTTATTGCTTGAAAAGCATTGTAAATGGTTTGAAACTGTGAAAAATTGTTTGAATGATATTTGATGGATACTTATTGATTGAAAAGCATCAGAAATGGTTTGAAACCACAGCTATCATGTATATTGATTGTATTCCTTGCTAGCTTGTCTAGTGGGACGAATTGAATTCCCTCTCTGGCTGAAGTGTTGAGGTGTGTGCCTGTTGAGGACTAATCGAATGAGTACTCATATTTTTGCTAGCTAGCTATGTTATACCTCATTAGCCATCGGCTTTTGGGATGAATTGAATACCTCATTAGCCATCGGCTTTTGGGACGAATTGAACTTCGGAACATGATTAAGTTGTGTGTGATTTATTGATATGTATTGTGAGATTGTGAAATGGAGTTTAAATTCTTATTGACATTCACTATTTTTTGAATTTAACCAAGTTTTGACTTATTGAGATTTACTGTGATATTGTGAAATGGAGTTTAAATTCTTTATGACATTCATTGTCTTGAATTTAACTATGGTTTAAGTATCCACTATTTATATGACTTATGATTTGTGATTTAAAGTTGTATTTGGTTAATGTTGTGCACCACTTAGACAATGTCTCAGCGATAGCTTTTCATTGCTGTCGCAGGTAGACAGATGGACAGGGCAGCAGACTAGGCTGCTAGGGCAACACTGAGAGATCATTGGGTATATTGAGTATACCATATTTTGCATTTTGTACTATAATGTATGTTCACTGTATGTATATATTGTTCTTGGCTTTGAGCAGTTGTAAACTAAAATTGTACATTGAAGTTGTAAAATAAATTGAGTTATTTTGACTTGTAAAATTTGTACTATATTTCTTTTATCTCATCCTTTAGAAATGTTGAAAAAAATTTATTGTGGATTTGAGTTGAGAAACATATTGTGTTGTTTAACTGTTGGAGTTGAGATTGAGAAATATATTTGAACTGTTTTTTACAAGTTTTCTGAAGAACTATTTTATTCAAAATACAGAGGGCACTCCGCCAAAATTTTTACAAAAATTACTAATAATTCAAATGTGTTAGCTCTTTCACTTAAGTTCAAAAAAAATTTTAACGCCTGTAAATAGTGCTCACCACTGTAAAAAGAATTAAGAAAAGTTTTAAAATCCCTTATAGTGTATTTAATGGGTTATTAGTAGACGAAGTTGGTAATTCATTAGGTATACTACAGGATCATGTTATGCCTTATAGAGGGGTAGGGTGTCACATGTTTTAGTGGTATCAGAGCAAATTTTTAAATTCTGTTTTCACCTGTATTTTGAATATTGTTTCTTCATAGTACAACTGCTCAATGTCATTGTTTGATACATACAGTACATTACATTATAAATATGCATTAACAGGAGGAAATCTGCTTGTGTTATTTGTTCAGGAGGTCTAAGATCCTCGCATTGATTATGGAAGAGGGTGATCATTCAGTCGATCAATCTATAGAGGCTGAGGTGCAAGGGGATGCCCCAGCCCTACACAATATCAGCAGTTCAGCAGCACCAGACCCTGTAGTACCGCAGTTTCTTGCTCAATTTGCTCAGCAGATGGCTGCAATGTTTCAACAAATGGCTGGTAATGTGCCTACTCAAGTCCCAATACAGGCACCAGTGGTATAACCACAGTCTTCTGCTAGGCAGTATGACAAATTGATGAAATATGGGGCTACAGAGTTTAAGGGGACAGTAGATCCTCTAGAGGCAGAACAGTGGTTAGAGAGGATGGATAGGGTATTCAAGAAGCTATATTGTACAGAAGAGCTCAGATTTGAATACTCAGTATCTCTGCTATAGGGCGATGCATATGACTAGTGGAAAACCATTCCCCACAGTCTGGTAGAGCCTGCAGTGCTAACATGGAATGACTTTCTCAGAGAATTCACACAAAAATATGTCCCTGATGCTTATGTAGACCAGAAGCTACAAGAGTTCCTAAGTCTGAAACAGGGGAGTAGATCAATGGCTGAATATGAAAGGGAATTTTCCCGCCTGAGCCATTATGCAGTAAGTCTACTTTCTACTAGCAGGGAGAGATGCAAGAGGTTTGAAACCCGCTTGAAGCCTAGTATCAGATTATAAGTGGTCGGATTCAAACATAACAATTTCTCTGAACTTATTTCTCAAGCCCTAGAGTTAGAAAGAATTGAATCTGAAGCTGCCCCTAAGAAAAAGAAATAAGAGAAGACAGAGAAAGAGGGGAAATCAGTAGAACAGAGTTTCAGTGGTCCTACTAGAAAGAGGAAGAATCATGGGGGACACAGTAGAGGTGGTAAGAAGTCTGGTAGGGGAAGATATTTAGGGCAGAAACCTCCTCTATCTGGTCAGCAGAGTACCAGAGATTCCTACCCTCCCCGCCAATGTGAAACTTGTGGAAGAAATCATGGTGGGATATGCTACAAGGCTATAGGAGCCTGTTATAACTGTGGAGGCACAAGACACTTTGCCAAGGACTGCACCAGTAGTAGCAGAGTTGGACCACCTCCTACTACTGCAGAATGGTCGATTGAGCCACGTCACCAGAAGTTCACAACCACCCAGCAGAGGTAGAGGCAGGGGTAGAGGTAACCCAGCAGGCAGCCAAGGCACAGTGAAACAATCAAAGTAAGACAGTGCTCCAGTCAGAGTCTATGCAATGAGACAGAGAGAAGAGGCCGAGACATCTGATGTTGTGGCTGGTACCTTCTCAACTTTTAATCAAGATGTGTTTGTGTTATTTGATCCGGGTTCTACCCACTCTTATGTGAGTTCTAGCATCATTGATTGCATTGTTGTTCCATGTACAAAAATGGACTTTGAGGTGCTAGTAACAAGTCCGCTAGGACAGGAGGTCAGGGCTAATAAAATGTATAGGGATTGTCCTTTGGTGATCCAAGGACATACTTTTCTATTTGATTTCATTGAAATGCCCTTCAGAGATTATGATATCATCTTGGGCATGGATTGGTTAGCCAGGCATCACGCCATGATTGATCAGAGGTCAAGAGTCACTTTTGGCCTCCTCGATCTGATGATATGGTAATACATGGGGAGAGGCAGCTATTGCCATCAAACATCATTTCGGCTGCACTAGCCAGAAAAATGATCAGAAAGGGGTGTGAAGCATACTTGGCACATGTGGTAGACGCCCAAGTGGGGAGTCCAGCATTGAGGGACATCCCTACAGTATATGACTTTCCAGATGTGTTTCCTGATGAATTGCTAGGATTACCTCCGGACAGAGAGGTACAGTTTGAAATTAATGTTATACCTGGTGTGGATCCAATCTCTATAACACCATACAGAATGGCACTAGCAGAGTTGAAGGAGTTGAAGGTACAATTGCAAGAACTACTAGAAAAGGGCTTCATCCGCCCTAGTGTGTCACCTTGGGGAGCGCCAGTGTTGTTTGTTAAGAAGAAAGATGGTACTCTTTCCTTATGTATTAACTACCGGCAGTTGAATAAGGTGACAAGAAAGAACAGATATCCATTGCCTCGCGTTAATGATCTGTTTGATCAGTTGAAGGGTGCAGCTGTATTCTCCAAAATTGATTTGCGATCTGGTTATTATCAGTTGAAGGTGCAAGAGCAGAGTATTCCAAAAACTGCTTTCAGAACTCGGTATGGCCACTATGAGTTTTTAGTAATGCCATTCGGGTTAACAAATGCTCCAGCTACTTTTATGGATCTGATGAACACTATTTTCAAACCATATCTCAACCAATTTGTGGTGGTGTTTATTGATGATATTTTGATATATTCGAGGAATGTAGAGGAGCATGACAGACATTTGCGGATTGTGCTACAGACTTTAATGGAGAAACAGCTATATGCCAAATTATCGAATTGTGAATTTTGGCTGAAAGAAATCTCCTTTTTGGGACATGTTGTGTGAGCTGAAGGTATCAAGGTAGATTCCAGCAAGGTAGAAGCTATCCTTGATTAGAAGTCGCCCAGGAATATCACAGAAATTCACAGTTTTCTGGGTTTAGCTGGATATTACCGTCGGTTTGTAAAAGGGTTTTATATGTTATCTTCTCCACTGACCAAGCTGCTTCGAAAAGATGTAAAATTTCAGTGGACAGATAAATGTCAGCAAAGTTTTGATGAGCTGAAGAGGTGTTTGACTGAAGCTCCAGTCCTTACTTTACCTATTCCGGGTAAAGAGTATACAGATTATAGTGATGCTTCTCACAATGGGTTAGGCTGTGTACTGATGCAAGATCGAAATGTCATTGCTTATGTGTCACGCTAGCTGAAACCGCATGAGAGGAACTACCCAACACATGATTTGGAGCTAGCAGCTATTGTTTTTGCTCTGAAGATCTGGAGACACTATTTGTATGGGGAGAAATGTTACATTTACACAGATCACAAGAGCTTGAAGTACTTAGGCATCCAGAAGGAATTGAATTTGAGGCAGAGGAGATGGTTAGAACTGATTAAAGACTATGATTGTTTAATAGACTATCAGCCAGGGAAAGCAAATGTGGTGGCTGACACCTTAAGTCTCAAGACTATGGCAAGTCTCAGAGTTTATCCTTTGCTCATGGTATATGAGTTGAAAGCACAGCATGCCGGTTTAGAGATTGATGATGAGGGACAGACAGTAGTTGCATGGCATGTACAGGCAGTGTTGATTGATCAGATCAGAATGGCTGCTCAGAGTGATGATAAATATCAGTAGCTACTGAAAGAAGTCCAGCAGGGCAAGAAACCTGAATTCTCTATGAGAGATGATGGTTTATTGCTACATCAGGGCAGAATGTGCATTCCTAATGATGTGGAATTGAGACGGATCATTATGAAGGAAGCACATGAGTCTCCTTTTGCTATGCACCCTGGTGGAACTAAAATGTACAGAGGGCTGAAAGAGCATTACTGGTGGATGGGTATGAAGAGGGATATAGATGAATTTGTTTCCAAATACCTAACTTGTCAGCAAGTAAAGGCAGAACATCAAGTTCCAGCTGGTTTGTTACATCCTTTGCCAGTACCAGAATGGAAATGGGAACGAATAACTATGGATTTTGTTGCGAGACTTCCGATGACACAAAATAGTCATGATGCAGTATAGGTTATAGTTGACAGACTGACCAAGTCTGCACACTTTTTGCCAGTTCGGATGGACTACAGCCTAGAAAGATTGGCCAAATTGTACATATATGAGATTGTAAAACTACATGGAGTGCCAATATCGATTGTATCTGACAGAGATCCTAGGTTCACTTCTAGATTCTAGGGTAGTCTTCAGAGAGCCCTAGGAACTAGATTGAACTTTAGCACAGCATTCCACCCACAGACAGATGGCTAATCTGAAAGAGTAATTCAAATATTGGAGGATATGCTACGGGCTTGTGTGATTGAGTTTGAAGGTAGTTGGGATACACACTTGCCTTTGATTGAGTTTGCTTATAACAACAGCTACCAATCAAGCATTGGGATACCTCCATATGAAGCTTTGTATGGCAGAAAGTGCAGAACTCTCTTATGTTGGGATGAAGTAGGTGAAAGAAAGATGATTGGGCCAGAAATTGTTCAGCAGACAGAGGAAAAGATCAGATTGATCAGAGATCGACTTAAGGCTGCATCAGACCATCAGAAGTCCTATGTTGATCTGAAGAGAAGAGATATTGAATATGCAGTGGGTGATAAGGTATTCCTCAAAGTTTCTCCTTAGAAGAGGATTATGAGATTTGGCAGAAAGGGGAAACTGAGTCCTCGCTTTATCGGACCATATGAGGTTCTGGAAAGAGTGGGTCCTTTGGCATATCGGTTGGCATTACCTCCAGAGTTAGCAAGGATACACAGTGTCTTCCATGTGTCCATGTTAAGGAGGTACAGATCAGACCCATCTCATATACTATCAGTTGAAGAGATTGAGGTAAATCCAGACCTGTCATATGAGGAATAACCCATAGAAATTCTGGCTTATGAGGTAAAACAGCTGAGGAATAAACAGATACACCTGATTAAAGTGCTATGGACCCATTATTCAGGCCAGAAAGCTACTTGGGAACGTGAAGAGGATATGAGAAGAGAGCACCCACAGCTGTTCAAAGACTAATGCCAGGTAAAATTTCGAGAAGAAATTTATTTTAAAGGGGGGGGGGGAGAATTGTAACACCCCTATGTTCGATAGTGCGTTCCACTGTTCCTGTGACCAGTGTTGTCCGGACAGCTAGGATGCCTAGAACTACACTTAGATATGGATGAGGATACATAAAATAATGAAATACAAGAAAAGAAAATACAAGAAAAACAAAGGAAAAATAATAGCAATGAAATGTAACCAAATTAAACGAGTAGAGAACCCTAGCGATGGGTGACCGCACCGGGAAGTTGCGGCATGAACCGTTGACTAGCCCTGGACCGCGGGGAACCCTAGAAAATATTTTTAAGACTTAAATAGACACCTATTGAAGTATAAATACCATTAGAAATATCAAAGAAAAATTAATCAATTAATACAAAGAAAAGTGAGAAATCGAAAAACGGACAAAACTCAGTGTTACCGAAAAATCAGGAATGCAACCCGAACAGGGGAATTGTAGTCATTTGACACCCCGAATTGTCTTTTGAACTAAGTGTCCATTAAAAATATATGATATTACACTTGGAAAATGTCATGAAAAATTAAATTAGTGGTACTTAATGTAAATAGCAAAAATGGAAAGCTTAATGTGGGAAAATGAAACCTTAGATTAAACTAATATTTAATTTTAACTTAATGCTCCACTCACCCATCAAAGTGGACCACTAACTCATCATCTTGGGCAGAATACTCATCTTCATCTTCAACCTCTCAATTTCAGCTGAAACTAAGAAGAACAAACCTCCATTGCTGCATGGCTTGAAAGCTCCATGCAAGTGTGATTCAAGCTCCTTTCTTGGCACTTCCCTTCATTAAAAGTTGTCCATACACCTTGGGCAGTAGATAGGCAACAAGAAGACCAAGTTTTAGAGAGGTTTTGAAGAGTTTCCAAAGATTTAAGTATGTGTTTGTGATTATTGCTTCATTAAAGTTTGTAAGGATGTTATGGGTACTTGAATTGTGGGGAGATTTTTGAGGTTTGATGTTTAAAGGGAGATGTGTACTTTTGGCAGGCATGGAAACTCCTTAAGGACAGTTTATTCTTGCTTGTAAATGGTAGATTAAAGGGTTGATTAAGTGTTTATGTGTGTAGGAATTAATTTGGGTGATGTATACTAAGTATATGTGAATGTGTACTTGAATTTGGAAGCTTGGAAATTAATGGAGAGAGGTGTATGAATCAGTAGCTTGAATGGTGAACCATAAAAATGTTATTTGATGTTTTGTTTGTGGATTATTAATGTTGAATTGTGGTACTTGTTATGGCAGCTTGTGTATATGTATGAAGGTGTGAGGTTGGACATGTAAATGAGCTAGGTTAGGTGATTGAATTGTTTGTAATTGAGCTTGAAAAATTATGTACTATATGGTTCATATTGAGTGTGATTATAAGCTGCCAAAATGACCAACAATGTGAAATGTGTTTGTGTTATGGTACAAAACAGAAATGGCATGAATGTGCAACTTGGTAAGTGTTAAAAGTGTATTTGGTATGTAATGAAGAGTGTTGCTATAGGGCAGTGTGCATTTTGGCCTAGAACCTTAAGTGTGTGGCTCCAATTGGTATGAGACCAATTGGAGGTGAAACTAGGCACAAAATGTGCCAACTTTCATGAAGGAAGCTTACCAAAATTCTACTTGTAAGGTAACTTGAAAAATGACCAAATCCGGATTAGTGCAATTAAGGCCTGAAAATTGACCATTTGGGCAGCAGTTAGTTTTTATGCCATAACTCACTCAAAACAGGTCCAATTGACCTGAAATTTTGACCATGAATAGGTAAGACATATATCCACAAGTCTTGTGAAGACACCAAAGCCCAGATAAACAAGTGAAATAGCTTGGCCGAACCTAAAATGACCTAAATTGACCTAAAGTGACTAATTTTGATGCATTTTGACCAGCAATAGTAAAATGACCATAACTTGGTCTACATAACTCAGAATGACATGAAATTTTGCCCCGCGTGCAATAAGACATAGATCTACAAGTTTGTAGTTTTGACTGAAACTCGAAAACCGAGGAAACTAGGTCATCCGACTAGGTGAAATTAGTATACCAGGATCCGACAAATTGCAATAAAACGCAATATACATGGAAATTAATTTGGTAACATGTACCAATACTAAAAGGCTACAAATGTGACATATTGGTAACATTAAAACCTAATTCATCTAGAATGCATAGAGGGTCAACATATTAGGTTGACTAAGGAAATAATAGAATTCGATAAATTAATTATTGAACCTTATTCTTAAAGACAGTTTAAATGAGTACTGAAACACTTCAAATTGTGTTTCTCAGTTAGCAAAGACTCAGGGAAAGGGAAGGAAACACTGAGTCAAGGCCAGGAGACAGTTATCAGAGGTTTGTGCACAACAGTTATTTCTTTTGAATTTTTCAATTGAAATAAATTATGACTATTTGTATATTATTGTTTTAAATTGTGAAAATGTGTTTGAATGGATATTTATTGCTTGAAAAGCATTGTAAATGGTTTGAAATTGTGAAAAATTGTTTGAATCATATTTGATGGATACTTATTGATTGAAAAGCGTCGGAAATGGTTTGAAACCACAACTATCATGTATATTGATTGTATTCCTCGCTAGCTTGTCTAGTGGGACGAATTGAATTCCCTCTCTGACTAAAGTGTTGAGGTGTGTGCCTGTTGAGGATGAATCGAATGAGTGCTCATATTTTTGCTAGCTAGCTATGTTATATACCTCATTAGCCATCGGCTTTTGGGACGAATTGAATACCTCATTAGCCATCGGCTTTTGGGACGAATTGAATACCTCATTAGCCATCGGCTTTTGGGACGAATTGAACTTTGGAACATGATTAAGCTGTGTGTGATTTATTGATATGCATTGTGAGATTGTGAAATGGAGTTTAAATTCTTATTGACATTCACTCTCTTTTGAATTTAACCATGTTTTGACTTATTGAGATTTATTGTGATATTGTGAAATGGAGTTTAAATTCTTTATGACATTCATTATCTTGAATTTAACTATGGTTTAAGTATCCACTATTTATATGACTTATGATTTGTGATTTAAAGTTGTATTTGGTTAATGTTGTGCACCACTGAGACAATGTCTCAGCAATAGCTTTTCATTGCTGTCGTATGTAGACAGACGGACTGGGCAGCAGACTAGGCTGCTAGGGCAACACGGAGAGATCATCGGGTATATTGAGTATACCATATTTTGCATTTTGTACTCTAATGTATGTTCATTGTACGTATAAATTGTTCTTGGTTTTGAGCAGTTGTAAACTAAAATTGTACATTGAAGTTGTAAAATAAATTGTGAGTTATTTTGACTTGTAAAATTTGTACTATATTTCTTTTATCTCATCCTTTGGAAATATTGAAAAAAATTTATTGTGGATTTGAGTTGCCCTTCTACAGTAGTAGGAGGTGGTCCAACTCTGCGAGTATTGGTGCAGTCTTTGGCAAAGTGTCCTATGCCTCCACAGTTATAACAGGCTCCAATAGCTTTATAGCATACCCCACCATGATTTCTTCCACAAGTTTCACATTGGCGAGGAGGGTAGGAACTTCTGGTACTCTGCTGACCAGATAAAGGAGGTTTCTGTCCTGAATATCTTCCCCTACCAGACTTTTTACCACCTCTACTGTGTCCTCCATGGTTCTTCCTCTTTCCAGTAGGACCACTGAAACTCTGTTCTACTGACCTTCCCTCTTTTTCTGTCTTCTCTGATTTTTTTTTCTCTGGGGCCGCTTCTGATTCAATTCTTTCTAATTCCAGTGCTTGAGAAATAAGCTCAGAGAAGTTGTTATGTTTGAATCCGACCACTTGTAATCTGATACTGGGCTTCAAGCCGGTTTCAAACCTCTTACATCTCTCCCTGTTGGTAGCAAGTAGACTTACTGCATAGTGGCTTAGGCAGGAAAATTCCCTTTCATACTCTGCCACTGATCTACTCCCCTGTTTCAGACTTAGGAACTCTTGCAGCTTCTGGTCCACATAAGCATCAGGGACATATTTTTGTTTGAATTCCCGTAGAAAATCATTCCATGTTAGCACTGAAGGTTCTGCCAGACTATGGGGAATAGTTTTCCACCAGTCATATGCATCCCCCTATAGCAGAGATGCTAAATATTCAAATCTGAGCTCCTCTGTACAATGTAGCTTCTTGAACACCCTATCCATTCTCTTTAACCACTGTTCTGCCTCTAGAGGATCTACTGTCCCCTTGAACTCAGTAGCCCCATATTTCATCAATTTGTCATACTGCCTAGCAAAAGACTATGGTTGTACCACTGGTGTCTATAGTGGGACTTGAGTAGGAACATTACCAGCCATTTGTTTGAACATTGCAGCCATCTGCTGAGCGAACTGAGCAGGAAACTGCGGTACTAAGTGGGCTGGTGCTGCTGATCCACTGACATTGTGTAGGGCTGGGCATCCCCTTGTACCTCAGCCTCTATAGATTGATCGACTGAACGATCACCCTCTTCCATAGTAAATTCGAGGATCTTAGACCTCCTAAACGGATAACACAAGGAGATTTCCTCCCGTTAGTGCATATTTATAATGTAATGTACTGTATGTATCAAACAATGACATTGAGTAGTTGTATTATGAAGAAAGAATATTCAAATTACAGATGAAAACAGAATTTTAAAAACTAGCTCTGATACCACTAAAACATGTCACACCCTACCCCTCTGTAAGGCATAACATGATCCCATAGTATACCTAATGAATTACCAACTTCGTCTACTGATAACCCATTAAATACACTACAAGGGATTTTAAAACTTTTCTTACTTCCTTTTACAGTGGTGAGCACTATTTTCAGGTGTTAAAAATTTTTTTTGTTTGAACTGAAGTGAAACAGCTAACACATTTGAATTATTAGTAATTTTTGTAAAACTTTTGGAGGAGTGCCATCTGTATTTTGAAGAAAGTAGTTCTTCAAAAACCTGTAAAAAGCACTTCAAATATATTTCTCAATCTCAAAATCCAACACTTAATTAACATAATATGTTTCTCAACATTTGTCAACTCAAATCCACAATAATTTTTTTTTTGTGTTTTCAAAGACTGAGATAAAAGAAATATATTACAATATTTACAGACCAAAATAATTTATAATTTATTTTACAACTTCAATGTACAATTTTAATTTACACCTACTCAAAACCAAGAACACTATATACATACAGTGAACATACATTACAATACAAAATGCAAACTATGGTATACTCAATATGCTCGATGATCTCTCAGTGTAGTACTAGCAGCCTAGTCTGCTGCCCTGTCAGTCTGTCTACCTGCGACAGCAATGAAAAGCTATCCCTGAGCCAATGTCTCAGTAGTGCACAACATTAACCAAATACAACTTTAAATCACAAATCATAAGTCATACAAATAGTAGATACTTAAAACCATAGTTAAATTCAAAGACAGTGAATGTCAATAAGAATTTAAACTCCATTTTACAATCTCACAATAAATATCAATAAATCATACACACAGCTTAATCATGTTCCAAAGTTCAATTTGTCCCAAAAGCCGATGGCTAGTGAGTAATTCAATTCATCCCAAAAGCCGATGGCTAATGAGGAATAATATAGCCAGCTAGCAAAAATATGAGTACTCATTCTATTCGTCCTCAACAGGCGCACACCTCAACACTTCAGCCAGAGAGGGAATTCAATTCATCCCACTAGATAAGTTAGCGAGCAATTCAATCAATATACATGATAGCTATGGTTTCAAACCATTTACAATGCTTTTCAATCAATAAGTATCCATCAAATATCGATCAAACAATTTTTCACAATTTAAAACAATAATATACAAATAGTCATAATTTATTTCAATTGAAAATTCAAAAGAAATAATTGTTGTGCACAAACCTCTGATAACGGTCTCTTGGCCCTGACTCAGTGTTTCCTTCTCCTTCCCTGGGTCATTGCTAACTGAAACACACAATTTGAATTGTTTCAGTGCTCATTTAAACTGTCTCTAAGAATAAAACTTAATACTTAATTTATTGAATTCTATTATTTCCTTAGTCAAACTAAGATGTTGACCTCGATGCAGTCTAAGTGAATTAGGTTTTAATGTTACCAATGTGTCACATTTAATAGCCTTTTAGTGTTGGTACATGTTACCCAATTCATTTTCATGTATATTGCATTTTATTGCAATTTATCAAATTCCGGTATACTAATTTGACCTAGCCGGATGACCCAGTTCCCTCGATTTTCGGGTTTCGGTCCAAACTACAAACCTGTAAGTCTATGTCTTATTGCACGCGGGGAAAACTTTCAGGTCATTCTGAGTTGTGTAGACCAAGTTATGGTCAATCTACCAATGCTGGATAGAATGTATCAAAATGGTCACTTTAGGTCATTTTTAGGTTACTTTTGGTTCAGCCAGTTTTTGGACCTGAACTTGTGCAAGCTATTTGGCTTGGTTCTGGGAATTTTTGGGTTTTGATGTCCTCATACGAATTGTAGATATATGTCTAAACTATTCATGATAAAAATTTTAGGTCAATTGGACCTGTTTTGAGTGAGTTATGGGCAAAACACTAACTGCTGCCCAAATGGTCAATTTTCAGGCTTTTAATGTACTAATCCGGATTTGGTCATTTTTCAAGTCACCTTCCAAGCAGAATTTTGGTAAGCTTCATTTATGAAAGTTGGCACATTTTATGCCTATTTTCACCTCCAGCCACACACTTAAGGTTTTAAGCCAAAACATACACTGCCCTATTGTACATTGTTCATCCTTTACCAATTACACATCCTATGCTTACCAAGTCACTCTTCCATGCCCATTCTGGTTTGTACCATAACATAAACACATTTAGCAACTCATTTTTGGTCATTTTGGCAGCTTATAACCATTCTCAATATGCACATTATAGTACAGAATTTTCCAAGTCCAATTATGAACAATTTAACCACATGACATAGCTCATTTACATGTCCAAATTCAAACCTTTATACACATATACATGCTGCCATAACAAGCACCATAATTCAACAATATAATTCTATAAACCAAACCATGAAACAACACATTTTGATCTACACTTCAAATTGCTGATTTGTACATCTCCTTCAATTAGCTTCCAAGCTTCCAAAATCAAGTGTACTATCACACATACATTTAGTATACATTATCCAATTTATTCCTACACACAAAAACACTTGCATCAATACTTTAATCCACCATTTATATGCAAAGATAAACTGCTCTTATTGAAGTTCCATGGCTGCCAAAAATGCACCTCTCCCTTAACTCATCAAACTTCAAAAATCCTTCTACAATTCAACTACCCATAACATCCATTCAAGGTTTAATGAAACAAGAATAAAAAGTACATACTTACCGCCTTTGAAATTCTTCAAAACCTCACCAAAACTTGATTTGCTTGCTGCCTATCTACTGCCCAAGTTGTGTAAAACAACTTTAGTGAAGGGAGTATTGAAGGATCATGGCTTGATCATGGGAAATGGAAGCTCAAAGGTGGGACGGCAATGGAGTTTGGGAAAGAATTTGAAATTCGGCAATGAAGGATAAAGTAGATGAAGGTGATGAATGGCTGTCCACATTTGTCCACATGTGCTTATATGGTCTCACTTAGTGTTCCACTAACTTAGATTAAGTATTTAATATTCCAAAGTTTCTAAATTCCCACATTTAACTCCTATCTTTTGCTATTAAATTATGTACCATCAATTTAATTTTTCATGACATTTTCCAAGTGTAACATCATTTATTTTTAATGGACATTTAGGTCAAAATACAACTTGGGGTGTCAAATGACCACAATTCTCCTGTTCGGGTTGCATTCCCAATTTTTTGATAACACCGAGTTTTGTCATTTTCTCGATTTCCCATTTTTCTTTATACCAATTAATTAATTTTTCTTTAATATTTCTACCGATATTTATACTTCAATAGATGTCTATTTAAGTCTTAAAAATATTTTTCAGGGTTCCCCGCGGTCCAGGGCTAGTCAACGGTCCACGCCGCAACTTCTTGGTACGGCCACCCATCGCTCGGGTTCTCGGCTCTTTTAACTTGGTTACAGTTCATTGCTATTATTTTTCCTTTATTTTTCTTGTATTTTATTTTCTTGTATTTCATTATTTTATGTCTCCTCACTCATATCTAAGTGTAGTTCTAGGCATCCTAGCTGTCCGGACAACAATGGTCACCGGAACAGTAGAACGCACTACCGAACATAGGGGTGTTACAATTCTCCGCCCCTTAAAATAAATTTCGTCTCGAAATTTTACCTGGCATTAGTCTCTGAATAGCTGTGGGTGCTGTCTCCTCATATCCTCTTCATGTTCCCAAGTAGCTTCCTGGCCTGAATGATGGTTCCACAGCACTTTAACTAGGTGTATCTGTTTATTCCTCAGCTGCTTCACCTCATATGCCAGAATTTCTATGGGTTCTTCCTCATATGAGAGGTTTGGTTTTACCTCAATCTCTTCAACTGATAGTACATGAGATGGGTCAGATCTGTACCTCCTTAACATGGATACATGAAAGACACTGTGTATCCTTTCTAGCTCTGGAGGTAATGCTAGTCGATATACCAAAGGACCCACTCTTTCCAGAACCTCATATGGTCCGATGAAATGAGGACTCAGTTTTCCCTTTCTGCCAAATCTTATAA
The DNA here is from genome assembly GCF_030052815.1 of Hevea brasiliensis. Classification (NCBI taxonomy): domain Eukaryota; kingdom Viridiplantae; phylum Streptophyta; class Magnoliopsida; order Malpighiales; family Euphorbiaceae; genus Hevea; species Hevea brasiliensis. The sequence goes on along the minus strand of NC_079510.1, from coordinate 18,609,006 downwards.
TCCTCTTCCAAGGAGAAACTTTAAGGAATACCTTATCATCCACTGCATATTCAATATCTCTTCTCTTCAGATCAACATAGGACTTTTGACGGTCTGATGCAGCCTTGAGTCTATCTCTGATCAATTTGATCTTTTCCTCTGTCTGCTGAACAATTTCTGGCCCAATCATCTTTCTTTCACCTACTTCATCCCAACATAGGGGAGTTCAGCACTTCTTGCCATACAAAGCTTCATATAGAGGCATCCCAATGCTTGATTGGTAGCTATTGTTATAAGCAAACTCAATCAAAGGCAAGTGTGTATCCCAACTACCATCAAACTCAATCACACAAGACCGTAGCATATCCTCCAATATCTGAATTACCCTTTCGTGATCGCCATCCGTCTCTGCGGTGGAATGTCATTGTTGAAGTTCGATCTAGTTCCTAGGGCTCTCTGAAGACTACCCCAGAATCTAGAAGTGAACCTAGGATCTCTGCCAGATACAGTTGATACTGGCACTCCATGCAATTTTACAATCTCATATATGTATAATCTGGCCAATCTTTCCAGGCTATAGTCCATCCGAACTGGCAAAAAGTGAGCAGACTTAGTCAGTTTGTCAACTATAACCCATACTGCATCATGAATATTCTGTGTCCTTGGAAGTCCCGTAACAAAATCCATAGTTATCCGTTCCCATTTCCACTCTGGTACTGGCAATGGATGTAACAAACCATGTAACACCCTTATGTTCGGTAGTGCGTTCTACTGTTCCAGTGACCAGTGTTGTTCGGACAGCTAGGATGCCTAGAACTACACTTCAATATGAGTGAGGAGACATAAAATAATGAAATACAAGAAAAGAAAATACAAGAAAAACAAAGGAAAAATAATAGCAAAGAAATGCAATCAAGTTAAGCGAGCCGAGAACCCTAGCAATGGGTGACCGCACCGGGAAGTCACGGTGTGGACCGTTGACTAGCCCTGGACCACGGGGAACCTTGAAAAATATTTTTAGGACTTAAATAGACCCCTATTGAAGTATAAATATCATTAGAAATATTAAATAAAAATTAAATAAATAGTATAAGGAAAAGTGGGAAATCAAAAACGGACAAAACCCGGTGTTACCGAAAAATCGGGAATACAACCCGAACAGGGGCATTGTGGTCATTTGACACACCGAGTTGTCTTTTGACCTAAATGTCCATTAAAAATAAATAATATTACACTTGGAAAATGTCAAAGAAAAATTAGTCAGTCAATATAAATAAAAACGAAAATTTAGAAATCGACGGGTCAAGGATTTAATCGGTAACACTAAAAATTTTGAAATACAAACCAAATAAGGGCATTTTTGTCAATTGATACCCCGAGTTGACTTTTGACCTAAATGTCCATAAATAATTAGTAGTGTTAAAAATTTAACAATGCAAAAAAAAAAAAAATTGAAGTCAAATGTGTGGAGTAATTAAGAGGAATTAAGGGTAAAATGTGGAATAATTAAAAATTTAGATTATTTAAATGTTAATTATGTTAATGGAGCACTATGGATTATTTAAACTCATTAAGTGGACAGATTCCATTACCAAAACCACCTCATTTCTTCATTCCAAGCAACATTGCCGAAATTGATTTTCTCTCCTTAAGACTCCATGGCCACCCACCATGCATGAACTCCAATCCTCCATTTCAAGCCATAATTTCTTCACTTGTTCTTCATTAAAGTTACTCTACATAGCTTGGGCAGTATTTGGGCAGCAAAAGGAAGCAAGATTGGTGAGTTTTGATCAAGCTCCACAAAAGGTTAGTGCTAGTTTTCCTTACCTCACTTGATTAAACTTTATACTATGGTTGAAATGAGTTGAATGGTGAAGAAATTGGAAGATTTTAATGGGTTATTGATGTGTACAATTTTTGGAAGCCATGGAAAACCTTGAAGGCAATTTATTTTTGCTTGTTAATGGTGAATTAAATGATTGATTAAATGTATATTGTGTAGGAAATTGTTTGGGTGATGTATACTTAGTGTATGTAAATGTGAATTGAAATTTGAAGCTTGGAAATTAATGGAATGTAAAGGTACCATTGTGGCAGTTTGTTAACTCTTGAAGAATGCTGGAATTCATGCTTGGTTTATGGAATAATGATGTTAAAATGTGTTGGTTGTTATGGCAGTTTGAATGTATGTATGGTGGTGTGAAGTTGGACATGTAAATGAGCATGAATTGGTGATTGAATTGTTGTAAATTGGGTTTGAAAAATTCTGCACTTATTGGTGCACATTGAATGCAATTGTAAGCAGCCAAAATGACCTATAAAATGTTGTGAATTATGTTTAGGTCATGGTACAACCAGAATTGGCTTGAATGTTGAGTTTGGTAGGTGTTAAAAATGATCCTTGATGTGTATGCAAGAAATGCAATAAGGCAGTTTGTGTTTTGGGCCTAGAACTTTAAGTGTGTGGCTCCAATTAGTATGAGACCAATTGGAGGTGAAACTAGGCACAAAATGTGCCAACTTTCATGAAGAAAGCTTACCAAAATTCTGCTTGCAAAGTAGCTTGAAAAATGACAAAATCCGGATTAAGTGCAAATAAGGCCTAAAAATTGACCATTTGGGCAGCAGTTAGTGTTTAGGCCATAACTCACTCAAAACAGGTCCAATTAACCTGAAATTTTGACCATGAATAGTTAAGACCCATATCTACAAGTCTTATGAAGACACCAAAGTCCAGAAATGACCATAAGAAAGTCAAACAGCTTGCAAAAGTTCGGGTCCAAAAACTGGCCGAACCAAAATTGACCTAAAATGACCTAAAATGACCAATTTTAGTGCAATTTGACCAGCAATAGTAAAATGACCATAACTTGGTCTACATAACTCAGAATGACCTGAAATTTTGCCCTGCGTTCCATAAGACATAGATCTACAAGTTTGTAGTTTAGACCAAAACCCGAAAACCGAGACAATTAGGTAGTCTGGCTAGGTCAAACTAGTATCCCGAAATCCAGCAAATTGCAAAAAAATGCAGTATACACGAAAATGAACTTGGTAACATGTACCAACCCTAAAAAACTATCAAATGTGACATGTTAGTAACATTAAAACCTAATTTACCTAGAATGCATCGAGGGTCGACATATTAGGTTGATTAAGCAAATAATAGCATTCAGTGAATTACTTATCAAGCATTATCGTTAGAAACAGTTTAATTTAGTACTGAAACACTTCAAATTGTGTTTCTCAGTTAGCAAAGACTCAGGAAAAGGGAAGGAAACACTGAGTCAAGACCAGGAGACAGTTATCAAAGATTTGTGCACAACTAGTTTTTAACTGATTTTGTTTTGAAGATTTCATATGATTAAATGCATATTTTTCTTATGTATTATGTTTAACAATCATTGGATTTAATTCAATGATTATTGAAATTGTTATAGTATGTATGAATTTAGCTTTATGAAATGGTATTTCCACAAGTGTTAAGCATTGTTATGGATTGAACAAATTATGTTTTGGAAAATTGTGCTAGAACATGTTTTGAATTGTGATTGTGATTGTAATTTTCATGGAAAAATGCAAATTTATGATTTGAATTGTGATTAGCATAAAAATTATTGGATATTGGAATTGAATTTGAATCAAATTATATTGTGATTTATGCTCACTAAAAGGATTGTGATATTGTTTTATATCTCACTATAGATGCTTGACTAGGTTATTACCCGTCTCTCTCATTTGTTGAGAAGACAATGGAGTTAGTTGTGTTTTGATTACCATGGTACGTGCACAGGCTTAGATTTTCCTCTGATTTGAGGTTAGATCTAAGTTTATTTTATCGTTATGGCCCTTGCGAAAGATTCATTATTGTGATGGTACTGTGCACGATGATTCAACCTCCCCGACCATAGGGAGTTAGAATCTTATTCGACCTCCCCGACCATAGGGAGTTAGAATCACCCCGAAGATGGCCCTTTCGGATTAGTCTTGCATAGTTAGTGAGATAAAGAATGGTTTTTGAGATAAAGAATGATTTTTGAGATACAGCATGATTTTTGAGATACAGCATGGTTTTTGAGATACAGCATGATTTTTGAGATACAACATGGTTTTTGAGACACATAATGTTTTTGAATGGTAAAGAATTGTGATTTCAATTATGATTTATGTATAATTGATTTTGTTGAAATTACCTAAATGGTTAGTTATGATTTGATAAATTGAATTTCGTGATCAAAGTCATTTTATACAAATGATTCACATTATTGGCAATTAATATTTTGAGTTTTAAAATTTGATGAGTATTCAGATTCCCAAATTATTTACTGTAAATTTTGTCAATGTATATTGTACTATGTTTTAAATTATAGTTGTGCACCACTGAGTTCACCACTCAGCGATAGCTTTGTATGCTGTCGCAGGTAAGAAGAGCATAGAGCAGTGAGTAAGTTTCTTTGAAGACACTTTCAGATCAGCTCCAGGTATATTATAGGTATACCCATGTACATAGGTCTGATGTATGCATGTAATAATATGTATGTAAATTATTTGAGCAGTTGTAAATTAAAATTGTACATTGAAGTTGTAAAGTAAATTATGAGTTATTTTGACTTGTAAAATTTGTATTATATTTCTTTTATGTCATCCTTTGAAAATACTGAAAAATTGTTGTGCATTTGAGTTGAGAAAAATATTGTGTTGAATTTTGTTGGAGTTTGAGAGAGGAAAATATTGAAGTGCTTTTTACAGGTTTTCTGAAGAACTGTTTTATCCAAAATATAGACGGCACTCCGCCAAAATTTTTACAGAAATTACTAATAGTCCAAATGAGTTAGCTGTTTCACTTCAGTTCAAAAAGGTTTTTAACACCTGTAAAAAGTGCTCACCACTGTTTAAAAAAAAAAAAAAAGATAAGAAAAGTTTTAAAATCCCTTGTAGTGTATTTAATGGGTTATCAGTAGACGGAGTTGGTAATTCATTAGGTATACTACGGGATCATGTTATGCCTTACAGAGGGGTAGGGTGTGACAAACCAGCTGGAACTTGATGTTCTGCATTTACTTGCTGACAAGTTAGGCATTTGGAAACAAATTCAGCTATGTCCCTCTTTATACCCATCCACCAGTAATGCTCTTTTAGCCCTCTGTACATTTTAGTTCCACCAGGGTGCATAGGAAAAGGAGACTCATGTGTTTCCTTCATAATGATCTGTCTCAATTCCACATCATTAGGAATGCACATTCTGCCCTGATGTAGCAATGAACCATCATCTCTCACAGATAATTCAGGTTTCTTGCCCTGCTAGACTTCTTTCAGTAGCTTCTAATATTTATTATCATTCTGGGTAGCCATTTTGATCTGATCAATCAACACTGGCTGTACATACCATGCAACTACTGTCTGTCCCTCATCATCAATCTCCAAACTAGCATGCTGTGCTTTCAACTCATGTACCATGGACAAAGGAGAAACTCTGAGACTTGCCATAGTCTTGCGACTTAAGGCATCAACCACCATATTTGCTTTCCTTGGCTAATAGTCTATTAAGCAGTCATAGTCTTTAATCAGTTCTAACCATCTCCTCTGCCTCAAATTCAATTCCTTTTGATCTGTGTAAATGTAGCATTTCTCCCCATACAAATAGTGTCTCCAGATCTTCAGAGCAAAAACAATAGCTGCTAGCTCCAAGTCATGTGTTGGGTAGTTCCTCTCATGCAGTTTCAGCTGGTGTGATGCATAAGCAATGACATTTCGATCTTGCATCAGTACACAGCCTAACCCATTGTGAGAAGCATCACTATAAACTGTGTATTCTTTAGCCGGTATAGGTAACGTAAGGACTGGAGCTTCAGTCAAACACCTTTTCAACTCATCAAAACTCTGCTGGCATTTATCTATCCACTGAAATTTTACATCTTTCTGAAGCAGCTTGGTCAGTGGAGAAGATAACATAGAAAACCCTTTCACAAATCGGCGGTAATATCCAGCTAAACCCAGAAAAACTGTGAATTTCTGTGATATTCCTGGGTGGATTCCAATTAAGGATAGCTTCTATCTTGTTGGAATTTACCTTGATCCCTTCAGCTGACACAACATGTCCCAAAAAGGAGATTTCTTTCAGCCAAAATTCACATTTCGACAATTTGGCGTATAGCTGTTTCTCCCTTAAAGTCTATAGTACAATCCGCAGCTGTCTGTCATGCTCCTCTGCATTCCTCGAATATATCAAAATATCATAAGATAGTGTTCGAGATATGGTCGAGATATGGTCTGAAGATAGTGTTCATCAGATCCATAAAAGCAGCTGGAGCATTAGTTAACCCGAATGGCATTACTAGAAACTCATAGTGGCCATATCGAGTTCTGAAAGCAATTTTTGGAATACTCTGCTCTTGCACTTTCAACTGATAATAACTAGATCGCAAATCAATTTTGGAGAATACAGCTGCACCCTTCAACTGATCAAACAGATCATCAATGCGAGGCAATGGATATCTGTTCTTTATTGTCACCTTGTTCAACTGCCGGTAGTCAATACATAAGCGAAGAGTGCCATCCTTTTTCTTAACAAACAATACTGGCACTGCCCAAGGTGACACACTAGGGCGGATGAAGCCCTTTTCAAGTAGTTCTTGCAACTGTAGCTTCAACTCCTTCAACTCTGCCAGTGCCATTCTGTATGGTGTTATAGAGATTGGATCCACACCAGGCAGAACATTAATTTCAAACTACACCTCTCTTTCTGGAGGTAATCCTAGCAATTCATTAGGAAATACATCTGGAAAGTCAAATACTGTAGGGATGTCCCTCAATGCTGCACTCCCCACTTGGGTGTCTACCACATGTGCCAAGTATGCTTCACACCCTTTTCTGATCATTTTTCTGGCTAGTGTAGTCGAAATGATGTTTGATGGCAATAGCTGCCTCTCCCCATGTATTATCACAACACTGTACTTAGGGAGACCAAAAGTGACTGTCTTCAATCTACAGTCAATCATGGCATGATGCCTGGCTAACCAATCCATGCCCAAGATGATATCATAATCTTTGAAGGGCATTTTAATGAGATCAGATAGAAAAGTATGTCCTTGGATCACCAAAGGACAATCTCTATACAATATATTAACCCAGACCTCTTGTCCTAACGGACTTGTTACTAGCACCTCAAAGTCCATTTTTGTACATGGAACAGCAATGCAATCAATGATGCTAGCACTCACATAAGAATGGGTAGAACCCGGATCAAATAACACAAACACATCTTGATTAAAAGTTGAGAAGGTACCAGCCACAATATCAGATGTCTCGGCCTCTTCTCTCTGTCTCATTGCATAGACTCTGACTGGAGCACTGCCTTGCTCTGATTGATTCACTGTGCCTTGGCTGCCTACTGGGTTACCTCTACCCCTGCCTCTACCTCTACTAGGTGGTTGTGAACCTCTAGTGACAGGGCTCTGAACTGACCCTTCTACAGTAGTAGGAGGTGGTCCAACTCTGCGAGTACTGGTGCAGTCTTTGGCAAAGTGTCCTGTGCCTCCACAGTTATAACAGGCTCCAATAGCCTTATAGCATACCCCACCATGATTTCTTCCACAAGTTTCACATTGGCGAGGAGGGTAGGAACTTCTGGTACTCTGCTGACCAGATAGAGGAGGTTTCTGTCCTGAATATCTTCCCCTGCCACACTTCTTACCACCTCTATTGTGTCCCCTATAGTTCTTCCTCTTTCTAGTAGGACCACTGGAACTCTGTTCTACTGACCTTCCCTCTTTTTCTGTCTTCTCTGATTTCTTTTTCTCTGGGGCCGCTTCTGATTCAATTCTTTCTAATTCCAATGCTTGAGAAATAAGCTCAGAGAAGTTGTTATGTTTGAATCCGACCACTTGTAATCTGATACTGGGCTTCAAGCCAGTTTCAAACTTCTTACATCTCTCCCTGTTGGTAGCAAGTAGACTTACTGCATAGTGGCTTAGGCGGGAAAATTCCCTTTCATACTCTGCCATTGATCTACTCCCCTGTTTCAGACTTAGGAACTCTTGTAGCTTCTGGTCCACATAAGCATCAGGGGCATATTTTTGTCTGAATTCCCATAGAAAATCATTCCATGTTAGCACTGAAGGTTCTACGAGACTATGGGGAATGGTTTTCCACCAGTCATATGCATCCCCCTATAGCAGAGATATTGAATATTCAAATCTGAGCTCCTCTGTACAATGTAGCTTCTTGAACACCCTATCCATTCTCTCTAACCACTGTTCTGCCTCTAGAGGATCTACTGTCCCCTTAAACTTAGTAGCCCCATATTTCATAATTTGTCATACTGCCTAGCAGAAGACTGTGGTTGTACCACTGGTGTCTATAGTGAGACTTGAGTAAGCACATTACCAGCCATTTGTTGGAACATTGCAGCCATCGGCTGAGTGAACTTAGCAGGATACTGCGGTACTGAGGGTGCTGATGCTGCTGATCCACTGACATTGTGTAGGGCTGGGGCATCCCCTTGTACCTTAGCCTCTATAGATTGATCGACTGAATGATCACCCTCTTCCATAGTCAATTCGAGGATCTTAGACCTCCTGAACAGATAACACAAGGAGATTTCCTCCCGTTAGTGCATATTTATAATATAATGTACTGTATGTATCAAACAATGACATTGAGCAGTTGTATTATGAAGAAAGAATATTCAAATTATAGGTGAAAACAGAATTTTAAAAACTAGCTCTGATACCACTAAAACATGTTACACCCTACCCCTCTGTAAGGCATAACATGATCCTGTGGTATACCTAATGATTACCAACTTCGTCTACTGATAACCCATTAAATACACTACAAGGGATTTTAAAACTTTTCTTACTTCTTTTTACAGTGGTGAGCACTATTTACAGGTGTTAAAAAAAAAATTTTTTGAACTGAAGTGAAACAGCTAAGACATTTGAATTATTAGTAATTTCTGTAAAAATTTTGGAGGAGTGCCATCTGTATTTTGAAGAAAGCAGTTCTTTAAAAACCTGTAAAAAGCACTTCAAATATATTTCTCAATCTCAAACTCCAACACTTAATCAACACAATATGTTTCTCAATATTTGTCAACTCAAATCCACAATAATTTTTTTTTGTATTTTCAAAGACTGAGATAAAAGAAATATATCACAATATTTACAGACTAAAATAATTTACAATTTATTGTACAACTTCAATGTACAATTTTAATTTACAACTGCTCAAAATCAAGAATACTATATACATACAGTGAACATACATTACAATACAAAATGTAAAATATGTTATACTTAATATACCCGATGATCTCTCAGTGTAGTATTAGCAGCCTAGTCTGCTGCCCTGTCAGTCTGTCTACCTGCTACAGCAATGAAAAGCTATCGCTTAGCCAATGTCTCAGTGGTGAACAACATTAACCAAATACAACTTTAAATCACAAATCATAAGTCATAGCGGTCACCGATCGCTAGGGTTCTCGGCTCGTTTAACTTGGTTACATTTCATTGCTATTATTTTTACTTTGTTTTTCTTATATTTTCTTTTCTTATATTTCATTATTTTATGTCTCCTCACTCATATCTAAGTGTAGTTCTATGTATCCTGGCTGTCCGAACAGCACTGGTCACCGGAACAGTAGAACGCACTACCGAACATAGGGGTGTTACAAGAGAAATCCTAGGATGGGTGACCTCCTGGGAAGTTCTCCATTCCACCTATGGGACAAACCGTGAGGCTTATGGCCAAAGCGGACAATTCCTCTAGTGGTTGGAGTCCGATCGTTACATGCAATACTGCTAACTGAACCCTATTGGTATGCCAACCTATCCAAACCAATCTTACTAGGTGTACTAGGGAACATTACAAAGTTATTAATTGAATTTTTATGTTTTACATGTAAGGTTACTATTCATTTTACTATTTAGGTCAAATTATTGACTTTTCAATGGATAATAGTTGCATAAGTCCTAATCACATAAATTTACCACATTTTGGTTCCCAAAAGTGTTGGCATTAGTTGCCAATCCATACGCCTAACCAATGGAAAATAAATCAAAATTTCAATTTTTGGGTGCTAGAGTTCACTGTTCTATTAGGCCATTCTACAGTGAGAATTTGGCCAAGTGTTTCAAATCAAAGTTATTCTTTATTTGGTCTAGTTACATTTCACTTTTTGAATCACCCCATTTGGAGTTTTCTGGGCAATTTTTGGTTCTGCCAGATTTGGTAATCAAATTTTGGCTAGCAATTTCATTTAGTTAAGTCCAAAATTTGAGTTTGTGTTCTATATGAAAGTTGTTCTAAATTGCCTCAGCTTTCAATTGATATAAATTTTAAGTCAATTGGACCTTTCTACACTGAGTTATGACCAAATGAATGAACACTGTTCATTTAGTCATTTTGCCCTAGCAGAATATGTGTTACTTGGATTTGGTCAATTTTTAGGGCATCCTAAGTTTGTTTTCTGGATAGAGTTCCCACACCAAAATTGTGCCATTATGTGTCTAATTTCATGTCCAATTGGCATTGCACCAATTGAACCTACACAACACAAGTTATGGCTGCCCAAACATGCTGGACTCACATCAAGACCTACAGGGCACTCAAGGTAGCACACCTAACCTCAAATCCCAAGCTACAATTCACTTCAATTCCTCATTATACTCAGCCAAATGGTCATTAATTGACTATTAGAACTTCCATGCATCAACACATGATCAAAATCCAAATTTTGTGCCCCAAACCCTAGCTCCAACAATCTTAATTTTCTATATACATACAATCCATGAATTAAAACACCAAAATCATGTTCAATGGTAGCCATACACAAGTATTATACAATCAAGTTGATGAAATCCTAAGGTACCCTAAGGCTACCAAAATTTCATGGGGCAAGTTCATACATCCTTAATTCATTTTTCATCAAATTTTTAACTTAACTCAACTTAGATTCATGCTTAGAAAAGAATGGAAGCAAGAAAATTGGCACTAACCTTGTTGGAGCTACTCCCATGCTTGCTAAAACCTTTCTTTTTCCTTTTCTTTTTGCTGCCTTAAGCTTGCTCTAATGGTGATGACAAGTTTTTGTGAAGGGAGTAAAGGATTTGAGGGGGGTGTTTATGAAGGAAATTTAGAGAGAAGTGAGGTCATCAATGGAGATAGAGAGAAAGAGTGAAATTCGGCTAAGGAAGAAGAAAGAAAGAGAGCAGAATTTTCTTTTTATTTTTCAGTCCATTTAACACATTTAATTGGGTTTATTATGAGGTGTTAAAATGTGATTGGGTGGGAGTGCTTAGTGACATAAGCATGAGGTCAAAATTATAATTTTAATTCATTTTCTTTTCTTTTCTTTTCTACTCAATTTTAATTTAATTTGTAGCAATATTTATTCATATTTTATATCATAATAATTATTTACTTAACTAGACAAGTTGGCCAAAAATCATCTCAGAAGACGAAATGACCAAAATACCCTCCGTTTGGCTTATTGAGCCAAAATCATCTGTACCGATCGAAAAAAATTTCTAAGCCTTTTCTTGGCATTCTAATGCCATAGAAACCTCAATGACTCTTCTCTAGAGTCCCAAAAATTATTTTTGAATTTTCCCTTGGGTTTAGGGCTTCTAACTGTGAAAACAATAACTTCCCACTGGTTACCATCGCTAGGGCACTGCCTCATTTAACTTAGTTTTATTTTATTTTTAAAATTTTTCCTAAATTTTTCTTATTAATATTTGAGTTAATTATGGCTCCTCACTTTAGTCTAAATATTTTCCCAGATGTTCTAGCTATCCGGACCGACAACAGTCACCAGAATAGTAGAATGTACGGAATTACGACAGTGAGGGTGTTACAAAACTTGTGAGGAAACCTTTGGAAAGAGAGGTATTTGTAGGAGTTGAAGGGGTAGGTAATTGTTAAATGGCATTTAAAAGGGTGAAGGTGGCATTTGGAATCACTGTCCCGCCTTTTTAGTGTGCAATCTACAATATTTTACACAGTTCCATGTATCACTACACGGCCCAACCCGTGGAATCTTCTATCCTGCTAGTTCCTTTTTCTCAGCAAGTACATTGTAACACCCCAAACCTCCGAGTTATGAATAGTACCATTTTTAATCCGTGACTAATACTATTCAAAGACACCTTGAGGACTAAAAATAAATAGAAAATTAATTGAGATAGACACAATAAAAATTCTAGTGAACAAAAAAGCTAAGGACTCATCAGGTATTATAAAAAGAAGGATTATGACCCGATGAGGGGCATTTTGGTCAATTCGCCTCAAGAGTTGACTTTTGACCAAAATGTCAATTAAATTAAATGAAATTAATGACTTGAATTATGGGGTAAAAATTGAAGAAAAATTCAAGTAAAAATATGTAAGGGAAAATTTAAGAAATGAAAACTTAAACTTTCATTTCCATTATGACAAAATTAAAATGAAAGACTTATGGGTTTTGATAGTTAAATTTAATTATTTAATTAAAAGGAAAAATTAAGTGTAAATGTAAAAAAAAAAGGGAATAAAAAATTTAAGTTTAATTATCCTTATGACACAATTAAAATTTATAATTTTAATAAGCTAATTATGGGGATAAATATATATATATATATATATATATATATATATATATATATATATATATATATATATATATATAAATAAGAAGACAAATGTGTTCTTCATTTCTTTTTTTTTCATAAGAGGCCACCACCGTCTCCTCTCTCTTTCTCTCTATCTCTCTTTTTCTCTTCTTCTTCCACTTCTTCCCCTCATTGATTTCCCCACCCAAGTTTTAATTCCTTTAAATTCCCTTCATAAATTCCATAGCCCACTAAAAGAAAATATCAAAGAGATCTTTGATTGAGAGATTAAAAGCAAGGAGAACAAAAATTGAAAGAAAAGTGAAGTTGGAAAGAAATCAACAAGAGATAAGTTTCTTTTCATGTTAGATTAGTTGTATAAACTTGGAGTGAAGTTAATTTATGATGAAATTTTATAACAAAGGTCCCTTAGGCAAATCCCACATCGGCAAAGCACAGAGATGGTCGTGGGTTCAAAAAGTAATGATATATAAAATGGGGGAACTAATCACTAGAGGCGCTTTTTGGTGGAATGGCCTGGAGAGTTGGAAGAACTCCAGGGTTAAGCGTGCTCGCTTGAGAGAAATCCTAGGATGAATGACCTCCTGGGAAGTTCTCCATTCCACCTATGGGACAAAACCGTGAGGCTTATGGCCAAAGCGGACAATTCCTCTAGTGGTTGGAGTCTGATTGTTACAATTGGTATCAGAGCCGCTCGCGTGTCCTCTTGGGCGATGAAAAGGTCCCTTAGGCAAATCCCATATCGGCAAAGCACGAAGATGGTCTTGGGTTCAAAAAGTAATGATATATAAAATGGGGGAACTAATCACTAGAGGCGTTTTTTGGTGGAATGGCCTGGAGGGTTGGAAGAACTCCAGGGTTAAGCGTGCTCGCTTGAGAGAAATCCTAGGATGGGTGACCTCTTGGGAAGTTCTCCATTCCACCTATGGGACAAAACCGTGAGGCTTATGGCCAAAGCGGACAATTGCTCTAGTGGTTGGAGCCCGATCATTACTTTGTAGCATAACTAAGGGGTTATCGGTAGGTGGAGTTTGGTGATTCATTAGGTATGCTACGGGAACATGTCATGCCTTACAAGGGATAAGGTGTGACATGTTTTAGTGGTATCAGAGCAAACTCATTCAATTTAACACATTCCAAGCAATTTACAAATTTAAAAACGAAGAAAATGTTAGTTGTGCACAAACCTTCAATGCTCTCCTTTATTGTTACCTACTTCTCCTTGTCCGTTCCAACTTTTTTTTCTACTGAAAATACACAAATAGAATACCTCAATACCAATCTCAATTGCTGCCAATAACTCATTATATGCATGTCTAATGCGTCCCAAGTTAGCTTTGAAAATTTTAGAATATTTTGGTTTTGGGACAGCTTGGTGCCCCAATCTTTGAACCCAATTTTTACCTAGTTTCGATCATAATTTGGTGAGGTGTTCTTCATGAAAATTGTTCATTTAGGTCTTAACTTTATTTTCCTTTTTGAATCGCCTAATTCGGAGCTGTGTAACTCAAGTTATGCCCAAAACACCATTACTGTTCACGTCACTGTTCATGCTGCAAATTTTGTTCTGGCAGATTTATCGATCCAACTTCGTTCAGCAATTTGACCAAGTTAAGTCCATAATTTAGTCTAATGTTCTTCATATTAAATGTTCTATTATGTCTTAGGTTTCCATCGGTTTAAGAATCGCCTAAATCGGAGTTTTCTAGAGAGAGTTATAGCCTTGCAAAGTTTACTGTTCATTTGGTCAATTTTAGGTGCCCAGATTCTAGCAGATTTGGTGACCCGAATTCGTTTCACAATTTGATTGAGTTAAGTTCATAATTTGGCCTAACATTCTTCATATGAAATATTCTACTATGCCTTAGGTTTCCATCAGTTCAAGAATCGCCTAAATTGGAGTTTTCTAGAGAGAGTTATAGCCTTGCAAAATTTACTGTTCATTTGGTCAATTTTAGGTGCCCAGATTCTGACAGATTCGGTGACCCGAATTCGTTTCGCAATTTGATTGAGTTAAGTTCATAATTTGGCCTAACATTCTTCATATGAAATATTCTAATATGTCTTAGGTTTCCATCGGTTCAAGAATTGCATAAATTGGAGTTTTCTAGAGAGAGTTATAGCCTTGCAAAATTTACTACTCATATGGTAATTCTGCAGTTTTACAGATTCAGTAACTCAACTTTGCTCAATAATTTGATTGGGTTAATGGTATAATTTGGATTTGTGTTCCTCATGAAAGTTTTAGGTCTATATCTCATCTAACTACTGGTAAAATTTCAGGTCATTTTGACCTGCCTAGCTCGAGTTATGACCCAAACACGATTACTGTTCATGTGTACTATTCATACTGCAGTTTTTCAAGTTTGGTCAGTTTGTTCACTAGGTTTTGGTCACTTTTTTGGCATGATTCCTCAATGAAAATTGTGTCATTTAGTGCCTATTTTCAGTCCCAATTGGTCCCATACCAATTGGACTTGTAAAATTTCATTTTTGGTCCCTCAAAGTTGACTTTTGGTCATGCTTCATACCCAATCCGAATTTGGCTTTGATTTAAACTCTTCTAACACACTTAATTAGGTCACAATGGCCATTTCTTTCCTTAAACTATGTCAAAGACATCATTTAGCACTTTTTCACATTTTTTGTCTCTAAACCCTAATGTTCAAAACCCTAATTTTTCTCCCATTTGGCCAAAATCCTAGTTTAGGTTCCATACATGTTTTCTTTCATTTTCTTATGAAATTTCATCATAAATTAACTTCACTCCAAGTTTATACAACTAATCTAACATGAAAAAAAACTTACCTCTTGTTGATTTCTTTCCAACTTCACTTTTCTTCCAATTTTTGTTCTCCTTGCTTTTAATCTCTCAATCAAAGATCTCTTTGATGTTTTCTTTTAGTGGGCTATGGAATTTATGAAGGGAATTTAAAGGAATTAAAACTTGGGAGGGGAAATCAATGAGGGGAAGAAGTGGAAGAAGAAGAGAAAAAGAGAGAGAGAGAGAAAGAGAGAGGAGAGGGTGGTGGCCTCTTATAAAAAAAAAAAATATGAAGAAGACATTTGTCTTCTTATTTATATATATATATATATATATATATATATATATATATATATATATATATATATATATATATATATATATATTTATCCCCATAATTAGCTTATTGAAATTATAAATTTGAATTGTGTCATAAGGATAATTAAACTTAAATTTTTATTCCCCTTTTTTTTTTTTTTTACATTTACACTTAATTTTTCCTTTTAATTAAATAATTAAATTTAACTATCAAAAGCCCATAAGTCTTTCATTTTAATTTTGTCATAATGGAAATGAAAGTTTAAGTTTTCATTTCTTAAATTTTCCCTTACATATTTTTACTTGAATTTTTCTTCAATTTTTACCCATAATTCAATTCATTAATTTCATTTAATTTAATTGACATTTTGGTCAAAAGTCAATTCTTGAGGTGAATTGACCAAAATGCCCCTCATCGGGTCATAATCCTTCTTTTTATAATACCCGATGAGTCCTTAGCTTTTTTGTTCACTAGAATTTTTATTGTGTCGATCTCAATTAATTTTCTATTTATTTTTGGTCCTCATGGTGTCTTTGAATAGTATTAGTCACAGACAAAAAATGGTACTATTCATAACTCGGAGGTTTGGGGTGTTACATAAATGGGTCATGTACTGGTACACGGGGTGACCCATGTAACTTTCTGCCGAAGAATCCATTTAGTTCCTATTTTACATGGGACCGTGTACTGAGAAACAAGGCTCGTGTAAGTTTCTATCCTTGGTCATCTCAACCTTGATTGTTAGGTTCTTTGGTTACATGGCCCATGTATATTGACACAGGGTGACCCCTGTAACTTTTTGGAGTTTCTATTTCTGTGAATTTTAATAGTCCAGAATGTTACACAGGGCATGTACCATTACATTGCCTGGGCTGTTTAACTTTTTGGGCCAAAATTATTTTGCTCTTCAAGGGTAATTTCTTGTCCAAACTCTGTGGAATGTTATGCTAACTTAATTCGTGTGAAAGAATTTAATGCAATTTGGAGTTAGCAATAGAATACTTCCCTGTTTGTGGTTTCCCTCTCTTGCAAGGATTAGACTTGGTGATTTTCTCTCCTTCTTTGTGTTCCTCTTATCCATTATGCAATGTGAAGAGTGGGGTGCCTACAAAACAAGAAAGAACATAAAGTAAAGGAACTTAAAATGTAAAGAAAACATAAAAATCTTAGGTTGCCTCCCAAGTAGCGCTTGTTATAGTTATTAGCTCAACTGTATTCAGCTTCATAATTACATAGGAGGATTGCTTGTAACACCCAGAACCTCCGAGTTATGAATAGTACCATTTTTGTTCCATGACTAGTACTATTCAAAGACACCTTAAGGACCAAAAATAAATAGAAAATTAATTGAGATAGACACAATAAAAATTCAAGTGACCCAAAAATATAAGGATTCACTAGGTACATTGTAAAAGAGGGATTATGACCCGATAAGGGGCATTTTGGTCAATTCACATTAAGAGTTGATTTTTGACCAAAATGTCAATTTAATTAAATGAAAAAAAGATATTGAATTATGAAGAAATATTGAGGGAAAATTAGAGTAAAAGTGGAAAGAAAATAAAAGAGGTAAAAATCTAGAATTTAAATTCCATTTTTGACCTAATTAAAATTAATGACTTGTGGGCTTTTGAAAATTAAACATAATTATTTAATTAAAAAGGAATAAATAAGTATAAAAAAAGACAAGTCTCCTTCTTTCCCTTCTTCCATGCCACCACCCATCTTCCCTCTCCCTCTCTTTTCTTTTCTCTTCTTTTCCAATCTTCTTCCACCATTGTTTTCCCTCCTAAGTTTTAATTCCCTTAAATTCCCTTCATAAATCCCATAACCCACTAAAAGAAAAGATCAAAGAGAACTTTGATTGATGCATTAGAGCAAGTAGTGCAAAAGAAATTGGAAGAAAAATTGACATTGGAAAGAAATCACTTGAGGTAAGTTTCTTTTCATGTTAGATTAGTTTTATAAGCCTTGAATGAAGTTAACTTATGATGAAATTTCATGAAAAATTGAAAGGAAACGTGCATGGAACCTAAACTAGGGTTTTGGCCAACTTAGGAAAAATTAGGGTTTTGATGTATTTTAGTTAAATTGATGATAAATCTAAGTAAAATTGATGTGTGTAGTGTTAAATTATGATCATTTGAGGTTTATTTAGTTTGAATTGACATTGGTTGATGAATGGAAGTAATGAAATGGTAGGATTAGGGAAAATTACAAACTTTGGTGTTTGAAAATTGTGGAGTTTCTGCTAGGAAGTGCCATTGATGTGTCAATGCTAAATTATAGTCATTTTGGGTGAATTAAATGTGAATTGAGGTTGGTTAATGGAAGTAATTGAAGAAATGAAAAATTGAACTTAGGGCAGAATTTTGCACACTGAATTGAGTGTGTTTGGAAGCCCATAACTTAAGCTACACAACTCCAATTGGTGTGAAACTAATTGGAAATGAAACTTAAGACATAGGGCTACAATTTTCGTGAAGATACCCTGCCCCGAAAATGACCTTAAGCTATCCGCAATGAGCCTTGAACTTAGAGACAAAATTCTGGAACCTGCAGAATTTGACCATATGAACAATAAACTTTGCATGGCCATAACTCTCTCTAAAAAACTCCAATTTAGGTGATTCTTGAACCGATGGAAAACTAAGACATAGTAGAACATTTCATATGAAGAACTTGAGGTCAAATTTGTAATACCCCTATTTGCATAGCCTAGTATATTTCGCTATTCCGGTGACCGGTGTCAGTCCAGATAATTAAGGGGATTAGAACCACACTTAAGACAACTAGATAAGCTATAAACACAAATAATTAGTAATTACCAATTAGTTAAGTATAAATAAGAAAAACATAACATAAGAAGTTAAACAAGCCGAGAGTTACAGCGATGGGTGACCTTCTCGGGAAGGACTGCGAAGTCAATTTAAACTCAAATTTCGAACCGTAAAATATGACGCTGATGTCTTTAGGACTATTACGAACACAGTAGAAAAGAGAAAATCATGAAAAAGAATTGTTAAGCCAGTCAAATAATTAAGTCAGGGATTCGGAAGAAATATTGAATTATTTGTAAACCGAGTCGAACCGGCGAGGGGCAATTTGGTCAATTGACCCTAAGAGCTGACTCATGACCTAACTGTCTAATAAAATCAGAGAAATAAAAATTTCTGAATCGAGGATTAGATTAAAGAACTAATGAAAAATTTAAGAAAATTGAAAAAGAAAAGAAAAAGGTTTATTGCATCATGTGGATGACATCATTGTGATGTCAAAAATCAATTTTAATTTCCCAACTTTTTTAACCAAGTCAAATACATAAAATTACACTTAAAATACCTACAAAATTAAAAGGAAAAATCATTTCTTCTTCATTACAAATTTCATCTAGCTCCCATTCTTTTCTCTCTCTTTTTCTTTTCAATTTCCTCCATTAATGGTCATTTAAGCTTCTTAAACCCTATTATTTCTTCATAAATTTCATACTCACCAAATTAAGGTCTTGCTCTTTGGCTTTGATAGAGAGATTAGAAATAAGAAAGATAAAAAAGAAGTGAAGATTTGGAATGACAAATTTTGCTCAATAAGTAAGTCCCTCTTTCTAACTTAATTTGAGTAAAATGCATATAAATGAGCTTGAATAAGTAGGAAATTACATAGAAACTCAAGAAATCACTCATGTATGAAGCTTTATCAAATTTGGTCAGCATGAAATTAATTAGGGTTTGATAGAAATTGTTGGAATTAAAGAGGTACTCATGCTTGATTGAGTAAGTAAGTGAGACTTGTACACTTAGAATTCATGAATTGAGGAAATTGAGGAATTAGGGTTCTTGACCCTTAGGGTTTTGGGAGGAAATTTAAGAAATTGGTAAACTAATGTACTTTGACCTAAATGAGACTCAAAATGGTCAGTTAAGACAAATTAGGATGTGTTTGAATGGTTAGAAAAAAAACCAAATTCGGATTGGTGGGGTCCCAATCTGGACAGCCTGACCTAGGTCCATTTCAAGGACCAAAACTGAAAATTTACAAGTCCAATTGGTATGAAACCAATTGGGAATGAAAATAGACACAAAATGACACAATTTTCATTCAGGAATCATGCCCAAAAAGTGACCAAAACCTAGTGAACAAATTGACCAAATCTGGATTTTTACAATCTGACCTGTACAAAAATGACTAAATGAATAGTATTTGTTCATTTGGCCATAACTTGGTCTAGGCAGGTCTAAATGACCTGAAAGTTTACCAGTGGACAGTTGAGATATAGACCTAAAACTTCTATGAAGAATACAAACCCAAATTATGCCCTTAACCAAGTCATTTGGCCACCCAAAGTTGGTGACCTAAAACTACTAGAACCAGTTTGGTGCCCAGAAATCTGGGTTAAGTCCAATCCGGCAGCCATGTTTCAAATGGCTATAACTTGAGCTACAAAACTCCAAATGGAGTGATTCGAAAAGGAGAATAAAGTTAAAACATTAAGGAACAATTTCTGTGAAGAAAACTTAGCCAAATTCTAATAGTAAAATGACCAATGGAACAGTGCAACCTATGACATCAAAACTGAAAATTTGCAATTTATCTAAAAGACCTAAGTTTTGAGAAAATGACCAAAACCAACAAGTTTGGTAACCAAAATGTGGTATGTAGGTGAAGTTGGAGTTCCCATACCTATTAAGCCTTAGAAAGTCAATAAATTGACTTGAATAGTACCATGAATAGTAACCTCAACCTAAAATTTGCAAGAATATAAGTTTAAACATATTGGAATTAGTTATTGGAATTGTTATGAAGTAAAGATACTGAGACACTATAAATTTTGTGTTTCAGCTGAAAAAGACTCGAAAAGTCTGAGAGACTGAGTCAAGGCCTAGAGGCAACTCACGTCAGGTTTGTGCAAAATAAACCCTATTTAAGCATTTTATCGTTGAAAAATGGATTTAGTATGCATTATGAGTTTAAGAACTTTTGTGTTGCCACTTTGTGAATGAAAATGTAACTTTGGAAATTGATTTGATTTTTGTATGCAATATTTGAATAAATTGTTTTAATTTCATTTCGGATTCACACTTAGCATGACAGTACCATATTATTCCCCCATTTATGGGGTTGAGATCGATTGTTTTTCTCCCTTTCTGGTTTACCAGTTGAGGTTGTAGATCGGATGAGTACTCATTAGCTAGCTAGCCACCTCCCTCATTGATTTCAATTAGTGGGGTTGTAGATTGCTTTGTCGTGGTGTACAATGCGGCATTGATCGAAAATTTTGTGTCGTGGCTTAAGTTGTGTATGATTTGGCAACACGATGTTTATTAAATTATTTGACCAAAATTGTGCTATAATGAGTTTTGATAAATTGTGAAATGTGATTATGAAATATTCAAATTGTGAATTTGTTAAGGAATGTTTTATGTATTGCATTTCAATTTTTATTGTGCACCACTGAGTATTTTTATACTCAACGATAGCTTATTTTGCTGTCGCAGATATGAGCAAGGAAAAAGCAGCAAAGTGAGCTGCTGAACCATAAAAGCTTCCGTTGATCTTTTGTACGGGTATTTATTTATACCCTTGTAATTATTTGATGTAAACATTGTAATATTTTATGTATCAATGTAAAGTTAAGTAGTTGTATAATAAACTATAATAATATTATTTTTGTATTTTATATCTGTAAATTAAACTTGTGAATGCAAATTAGCTTTGTTGAATGAAATGATGAAATATTTTGAGATGACAAACTTGGATTAAATTGTGAAATTATTTTGAAGTGGTTTGGTTTGAGAATTGAGTTGATTTGGGGTTGGGAGTTGTGAAAAATTTATTGGAAGTGTTTTTTTCAGGTATTTGAAGAACTGTTTTCTCAAAATGCAGATGGCACTCTGCTGAAATTTTTATAAAATTTGCGAAAAAATAAAATGGGCAAAAGTTTTAACTAGTTTTGAAACTTCAATTAAATGATTTTAATTCCTACCAAAATGCTCACCACTTTCAAAATGTAAAAAAATGGTTTTAAAATCCCTTGTAGTGTACTTAATGAATTATCGGTAGGTGAAGTTTGGTAGTTCATTAGGTATTCTACGGGATAATATTACGCCTTACAGAGGGGTAAGGTGTGACATGCTTTAGTGGCATCAGAGCATGGTTTTGCAATAAATTTTGACTATTTATGTGAATATTTCTTTGATAAGTACAACTGCTCAAGTGTCTTTAATTGATACATATGACATATTTACATCATGAATATGCACTAACGGAGGTCAACCTCCTTGTGTTTGATCTCAGGAAGTAGAAATTTTGGGAAAATGGAATGGAAGAAGGAGATCATTCCATGGAACAATCTGTTGAGGCTGAGGTTCAAGGGGAAGCCCCAGCACTCCAGAACGTGAGTGGGTCAGCCACTCCAGCTCCTACTCTAACACCGTAGTTTCCTACTTAGTTTGCACAGCAGATGGCTACATTTTTCCAACAAATGGCGGGAAATGTGCCACTCAAGCTCAAATGCAAGCACCTATAGCACAACCACAGCCCTCGACTCGGCAATATGAAAAATTGATGAAATTTGGGGCCACCGAGTTTAAGGGCATTGTGGATCCACTGGAGGCAGAACAGTGGTTAGAGCGAATGGAACGAGTTTTTAGAAAGCTGCAGTGTGCAGAAGAGCTGAAGTTCGAGTACTCTGTTTCTCTGTTGCAAGGGGATGCATATGAATGGTGGAAGACCATCCCCCACAGCCTGGTTGAGCCACCTGTGTTGACCTGGTTAGACTTTTTGAGGGAGTTTCGACATAAGTGGGTTCCCGATGCTTATGTGGATATGAAATTGCAAGAATTCCTGAGTTTGAAACAAGGGGACAGAACCATAGCAGAATATGCGAGAGACTTCTCTCAACAAAGCCACTACGCTAAAAACTTAGTCTCCACCCCCAGAGATAGATGTAAGAGGTTTAAGGTTGAGTTAAGGCCGAATATGAGAATGCAAGTTGTGGGTTTCTGACATTAGAATTTCTCTGAGTTGATCTCACAGGCCCTGGAACTGGAAAGGATAGAATCAGAAGGGGCAGTGAAGAAGGGTACACAAGAGAAAGAGAAGACTGAAAAGACTACTGATCAAGCACCTAAAAGTGATTCAGGGAAGAGGAAACAGTCTGGAGGTTCTAGCTCTCGCAGATCTGGTAGAGGCAGATTCTCTGGCCTAAGACCACCTCGATTTGGTCAGCAGGCCCAACAAGCTTCTCGAGGATCTTTATCAGTTCGACAGTGTGAGACTTGTGGTAGAACACACGGTGGGGTTTGTTTCAAGGCCACAGGTGCATGTTTTAACTGTGGAGGGAGTGGACATTTTGCTAAGGATTGTACTAGTCCGCATCGATCTGGACCTTCTGCTACATCTGAAGGACCAGCCCAAGTCTCTGCACCTAGAGGGTCACAATCAGCTGCTAGAGGTAGAGGGAGAGGTAGGGGTCCTGGTAACACTCCTGGAAGTCAAAGCACTGTTAACCAGCCAGTACCCAATGGCGCACTAGTCAGAGTGTATACCATGCGTCAAAGGGAGGAGGATGAAACATCAGACGTAGTAGCTGGTATTTTCTCCATCCTTGACCAAGATGTATATGTGTTGTTTGATCCTGGCTCCACACATTCGTATGTTAGCGCTAGTGTGATGTGTTCTACTGCTATTCATTGTGTACCAATGGACTATGATGTGCTAGTAACTAGTCCATTAGGCCAGGAGGTTAGGGTAAATAGACTATATAGGGACTATCCTTTGGTGATCCAAGGACACACTTTTCTGTCTAATTTGATTGAAATGCCGTTCAGAGATGATGACATTATCTTGGGCATGGATTGGTTAGCCAGGCATCATGCAATGATTGACTGTAGATTGAAGACAGTCACTTTTGGTGTCCCTCAGTATGGTGATGTAGTAATACATGGGGAGAGGCAGTTATTGCCTTCACACATCATTTCAGCTGCACTAGCCAAAAAAATGATTAGGAAGGGGTGTGAGGCATACTTGGCACATGTGATAGACACCCAAGTGGGGTAGTCCAGCATTGAGGGACATCCCCATAGTATGTGACTTTCTGGATGTGTTTCCTGATGAATTGTCAGGATTACCTCTAGAAAGAGAAGTGCAGTTTGAAATTGATGTTATGCCTAGTGTGGACCCAATCTCTATAACACCATATAGAATGGCACCAGCAGAACTAAAAGAATTGAAAGTGCAATTGCAAGAGCTGCTTGACACGGGCTTTATCCGCCCTAGTGTGTTACCTTGGAGAGCACCAGTGTTGTTTGTAAAGAAGAAAGATGGCACTATCTAGTTATGCATTAACTATCGGCAGTTGAATAAGGTGACAATAAAGAACAGATACCCATTGCCCCGCATTGATGACTTGTTTGATCAGTTGAGGGGTGCAGCTGTGTTCTCCAAAATTGACCTGAGATCAGGTTATTATTAGTTGAAAGTACAAGAGCAGAGTATTTCTAAAACTGCCTTTAGAACCCGTTACGGCCATTATGAGTTTTTGGTTATACCATTCGAGTTAACTAATGCTCCGGCTGCTTTTATGGATCTGATGAACACTATCTTCAGACCATACCTCGACCAGTTTGTTGTGGTATTTATAGATGATATATTGGTTTATTTGAGGAATGCAGAAGAGCATGATAGACATCTGCGCATTGTACTGCAAACTTTGAGGGAGAAACAGCTATACGCCAAATTGTTGAAGTGTGAATTTTGGCTGAAGGAGATATCCTTTTTGGGGCACATAGTATTAGCATAGGGTATTAAGGTAGATCCTAGCAAGATAGAAGCTGTCCTTCATTAGAGGCCACCCAGAAATATCACAGAGATTCACAGTTTTCTGGGGTTAGCTGGATACTACCGTAGGTTTGTGAAGGGATTCTCCATGTTGGCATCTCCATTGACTAAGCTGCTTAGGAAAGATGTGAAATTTCAGTGGACGGATAAATGCCAACAGAGTTTTGATGAATTGAAGAGGTGTTTGACTGAGGCTCCAGTCCTGACTTAACCTACATCGGGTAAAGAATATACAGTTTACAGCGATGCTTCTCACAATGGGTTAGGCTGTGTGTTGATGCAAGATCGAAATGTCATTGCCTATGCATCACGTTAGCTAAAACCGCATGAGAGGAATTATCTGACACACGACTTGGAGCTTGCAGCTATTGTGTTTGCTCTTAAGATCTAGAGGCACTATTTGTATGGGGAGAAATGCTACATCTACACAAATCATAAGAGTTTGAAGTATTTGGGCACCCAGAAAGAGTTGAATTTTAAACAGAGGAGATGGTTAGAGTTGATAAAAGACTATGATTGTCTGATAGACTATCAGCAAGGGAAAGCTAATGTTGTGGTTGACGCCTTAAGTCACAAGACTATGGCAAGTCTACGGGTTACTCTTTTGTCTATGGTACATGAGTTGAGATCATTACATGCTAGTTTAGAGATTAATGATGAGGGGCAGACAGCAATTGTATGGCATGTACAGCCAGTGTTGATTGATCATATCAGAATGGCTACTCAGAATGATCAGAAGTATCAGAGGCTGTTGGAAAAAGTCCAGCAGGGCAAGAAACCAGAATTCTCAATAAGAGATGATGGTCTATTGCTACACCAGGGCAGAATGTGTGTTCTTAATGATGTTGAATTGAGGCAGATCATTTTGAAGGAAGCACATAAGTCTCCTTTTGCCATGTAACCTGATGGTACAAAAATGTATAGAGGGCTAAATGAGCATTACAAATGGATGGGTATGAAAAGAGATGTGGCAGAATTTGTTTCCAAATGCCTAATTTGTCAGCAAGTGAAGGCAGAGCATCAAGTACCAACTGGATTGTTACATCCACTATAAGACCAGAATGGAAATGGGAGACAATAACAATGGATTTTGTGATGGGACTTCCAAGGACATAGAAGATTCATGATGCAGTATGGGTTATTATTGACAGACTGACCAAGTCTGCTTATTTTCTGCCAGTTCGGATGGACTACAGTTTAGAAAGATTAGCCAAGTTGTACATTGATGAGATTATGAGACTGCATGGAGTGCCAGTATCCATCGTATTTGACAGAGATCCTTGGTTCACTTTTAGATTATGGGGTAGTCTTTAGAGAGCCCTAGGAACCAGACTAAACTTCAGTACGACATTCCACCCATAGACAGATGGCCAATCTGAGAGGGTAATTTAGATATTGGAGGACATGCTACGGGCTTGTGTGATTGAGTTTGAGAGCAGTTGGGACACACACTTGCCTTTGATTGAGTTTGCTTACAACAACAGCTGCCAATCAAGCATTGGGATGCGTCCATATGAAGCTTTGTATGGCAGAAAATGTAGAACCCCATTGTGTTGGGATGACATGGGTGAAAGGAAGATGATTGGGCCCGAAATTGTTCAGCAAACTGAAGAGAAAATTAAATTGATCAGAGAGCGACTTAAGACTGCATCAGATGGTCAAAAGTCCTACATTGATTTAAAGAGAAGGGATATTAAATATGTAGTGGGTGACAAAGTATTCCTCAAGGTTTCCCCTTGGAAGAGGATTATGAGATTCGGCAGAAAGGGGAAACTGAGTCCTCATTTCATTGGGCCATATGAGGTTCTGGAAAGAGTGGGTCCTTTGGCATATCAGTTGGCACTACCTCTAGAGTTGGAGAAGATACATAATGTCTTTCATGTGTCCATGTTGAGGAGGCACCGATCAGACCCATCTCATGCACTACCAATGGAAGAAATTGAAGTGAATCCAGACCTCACATATGAAGAAAAACCCATAGAGATTCTGGCTTATGAGTTGAAGCAGCTACGGAACAAGCAGATACCATTGGTAAAAGTGCTGTGGAACCATCATTCGGGCCAAGAAGCTACTTGGGAATGAGAGGAGGACATGAGGAGACAGTACCCACAGCTGTTCAGAGATTGATACCAGGTAAAATTTCGAGACAAAATTTATTTTAGGGGGGGGGGGGGGAGAATTGTAATACCCCTATTTGCATAACCTGGTATATTTCGCTATTCCGGTGACTGGTGTCGATCCGAATAATTAAGGGGATTAGAACCACACTTAAGACAACTAGATGAGCTATAAACACAAATAATTAGTAATTGCCAATTAGTTAAGTATAAATAAGAAAAACAGAACATAAGAAGTTAAACGAGCCGAGAGTCACAGCGATGGGTGACCTTCTCGGGAAGGACTGCGAAGTCGATTTAAACTCAAATTTCTAACTGTAAAATGTGACGCTAATGTCCTTAGGACCATTAAGAACACAGTAGAAAAGAGAAAATCACGAAAAAAAATTGTTAAGCCAGTTAAAAAATTAGGTTAGGGATCCGGAATAAATATTGAATTATTTGCAAATCAGGTCGAACCGGCGAGGGACAATTTAGTCAATTGACCTCGAGAGCTGACTCTTGACCTAACTGTCTAATAAAATCGGAGAAATAAAAATTTCTGAATCGAGGATTAGATTAAAGAACTAATGAAAAATTTAAGAAAATTGAAAAAGAAAAGAAAAAGGTTTATTGCATCATGTGGATGACATCATTGTGATGTCAAAAATCAATTTTAATTTTCCAACTTTTTTGACCAAGTCAAATACATAAAATTACACTTGAAATACCTAAAAAGTTAAAAGGAAAAATCATTTCTTCTTCCCTACAAATTTCATCCGGCTCCCATTCTTTTCTCTCTCTTTTTCTTTTCAATTTCCTCCATTAATGGTCATTTAAGCTTCTTAAACCCTATTATTTCTTCATAAATTTCATACTCACCAAAGTAAGGTCTTGCTCTTTGGCTTTGATAGAGAGATTAGAAATAAGAAAGATAAAAAAGAAGTGAAGATTTGGAATTACAAATTATGCTCAACAAGTAAGTCCCTCTTTCTAACTTAATTTGAGTAAAATGCATAGAAATGAGCTTGAATAAGTAGGAAATTACATAGAAACTCAAGAAATCACTCATGTATGAAGCTTTATGAAATTTGGTTAGCATGAAATTAATTAGGGTTTGATAGAAATTGTTGGAATTAAAGAGGTACTCATGCTTGATTGAGTAAGTAAGTGAGACTTGTACACTTAGAATTCATGAATTGAGGAAATTGAGGAATTAGGGTTCTTGACCCTTAGGGTTTTGTGAAGAAATTTAAGAACTTTGTACATTAATGTACTTTGACCTAAATGAGACTCAAAATGGTCAGTTGAGACAAATTAGGATGTGTTTGAATGGTTAGAAGAAAAACCAAATTCGGATTGGTGGGGGTCCAATTCTGGACTGCCTGACCTAGGTCCATTTCAACGACCAAAACTGAACATTTACAATTCCAATTGGTATGAGACCAATTGATAATTAAAATAGACACAAAATGACACAATTTTCATTTAGGAATCATGCCCAAAAAGTGACCAAAACCTAGTGAACAAATTGACCAAATCCGCATTTTTGCAGTCCGACCTGTACAAAAATGACTAAATGAACAGTATTTGTTCATTTGGCCATAACATGGGCTAGGCAGGTCTAAATGACCTGAAATTTTACCAATGGACAGCTAAGATATAGACCTAAAACTTTCATGAAGAACACAAACCCAAATTATGCCCTTAACTAAGTCATTTGGCCACCCAAAGTTGGTGACCTAAAACTGCGAGAACCAGTTTGGTGCCTAGAAATCTGGGTTAAGTCCAATCCGGCAGCCATGATTCAAATGGCTATAACTTGAGCTACAAAACTCCAAATGGAGTGATTCAAAAAGGAGAATAAATCTAAGACATTAAGGAACAATTTCTATGAAGAAAACTTATCCCAATTCTAACAGTAAAATGATTAATGGAACAGTGCAACCTAAGACACCAAAACTGAAAATTTGCAATTTTGCCTAAAAGACCTAAGTTTTGAGAAAATGACCAAAACCAACAAGTTTGGTAACCAAAATGTGGTATGTGGATAAAGTTGGAGTTCCCATACCTATCAAGCCTTAGAAAGTCAATAAATTGACTTGAATAGTACCATGAATAGTAACCTCAACATGAAATTTGCAAGAATATAAGTTTAAACATATTGGAATTAGTTATTGGAATTGTTATGAAGCAAAGATACCGAGACACTATAAATTTTGTGTTTCAGCTGACAAAGACTCGGAAAGTCTGAGAAACTGAGTCAAGGCCTAGAGGCGACTCACGTCAGGTTTGTGCACAACAAACCCTATTTAAGCATTTTATCATTGAAAAATGGATTTAGTATGCATTATGAGTTTAAGAACTTTTGTGTTGCCACTTTGTGAATGAAAATGTAACTTTGGAAATTGATTTGATTTTTGTATGCAATATTTGAATAAATTGTTTTAATTTGATTTCGGATTCACACTTAGCATGACAGTACCCTATTATTCCCCCATTTATGGGGTTGAGATCGATTATTTTCCTCTCTCTCTGGTTTACCAGTTGAGGCTGTAGATCGGATGAGTACTCATTAGCTAGCTAGCCACCTCCCTCATTGATTTTGATTAGTGGGGTTGTGGATTGCTTTGTCGTAGTGTACAACGTGGCATTGATCGGAAATTTTGTGTCATGGCTTAAGTTGTGTATGATTTGGCAACACGATGTTTATTAAATTATTTGACCAAAATTGTGCTATAATGAGTTTTGATAAATTGTGAAATGTGATTATAAAATATTCAAATTGTGAATTTGTCAAGGAATGATTTATGTACTGCATTTCAATTTTTATTGTGCACCATTGAGTGTTTTTATACTCAGCGATAGCTTATTTTGCTGTCGCAAATAGGAGCAAGGAAAAAGCAGCAAAGTGAGTTGCTGAACCGGAAAAGCTTCCGTTGATCTTTTGTACGGGTATTTATTTATACCCTTGTAATTATTTGATGTAAACATTGTAATGTTTTATGTATCAATGTAAAGTTGAGCAGTTGTATAATAAATTGTAATAACATTATTTTTGTATTTTATATCTGTAAATTAAACTTGTGGATGTAAATTAGCTTTGTTGAATGAAATGATGAAATATTTTGAGATGACAAACTTGGATTAAATTGTGGAATTATTTTAAAGTGGTTTGATTTGAGAATTGAGTTGATTTGCGGTTGGGAGTTGTGAAAAATTTATTGGAAGTGTTTTTCTCAGGTATTTGAAGAACTGTTTTCTCAAAATACAGACGGCACTCTGCCGAAATTTTTATAAAATTTGCAAAAAAATAAAATGGGTAAAAGTTTTAACTAGTTTTGAAACTTCAATTAAATGATTTTAATTCCTACCAAAACGCTCACCACTTCCAAAATGTAAGAAAATTGTTTTAAAATCCCTTGTAGTGTACTTAATGAATTATTGGTAGGTGAAGTTCAATAGTTCATTAGATATTCTACGGGATCATATTACGCCTTACAGAGGGGTGAGGTGTGACAAAATTATAGACTTAACCCAATCAAATTGTTGAGCAAAGTTGAATCACCGAATCTGCAGAAATTTGGAAATTTGCAGATTTATCATATGAACAGTAAACTTTGTATGGCCATAACTCTCTTTAGAAAGCTCCGATTTAGGCGATTCTTGAACCGATGGAAACCTAAGACATAGTATAACATTTTGTATGAAGAACATTAGACCAAATTATGGACTTAACTTGGTCAAATTGCTGAACGAAGTTGGATCGATAAATCTGCCAGAACTGAATCTGCAGGATGAACAGTGACGTGAACAGTAACCGTATTTTGGTCATAACTTGAGCTACACAGCTCTGAATTAGGTGATTCAAAAAGGAAAATAAAGTTAAGACCAAAATGAACAATTTTCATGAAGAACACCTCACCAAATTATGATCGAAACTAGGTAAAAATTGGGTTCAAAGATTGGGGCACCAAGCTGTCCCAAAATCAAAATATTCTAAAATTTTCAAAGCTAACTTGGGATGCATTAGACATTCATGTAATAAGTTCTTGGCAGCAATTGAGATTGGTATTGAGGTATTCTATTTGTGTATTTTTAGTAGAAAAAGAAGTTGGAACGGACAAGGAGAAGTAGGTAACAAGGAAGGAGAATTATTGAAGGTTTGTGCACAACTAACCTTTTCTTCGTTTTTAAACTTGTAAATTGCTTGGAATGTGTTAAATTGAATGAGTTTGCTTTGAACAAGTTTACTTTGATTGAAATATGGTTTTTCTCTTACATTTAAGAAATTTGGGTGTTGCCACCTTTGTATGGATATTATGATGAATTTAAATGTGTTTATTGGTTTATAAATGTGATTGTTGAGTGGGAAATTTTTAGAAACTGTTTTGAAACCACAGTTAGCATGACAGTCCCTTTCGGATCTCCCCAGTAGTAACGGCTACTTGGGGTTGATAATTGATATTGATTATGTCTCCCATTAATAACGATTAGTGGGGTAAGACTACATGAGTACTCATTACCTAGCTAGCCCTTCCCTCATTAATAACGGTTAGTGAGGTTGAGATTGCTTTGTCGTGGTGTACAACATGGCACTGATCGTGAAATTTTGTGTCATAGTCTAAACTGTGTATTGATGTTGGCAACACTAATACTTTGTGAATTGTGATTTATGAAGTGTGATTTCTCTTTTGAAATGTTATTCCAATAAATGGCTCTTATGGACTTAGAACTATTGTGAAGTTTTCATGCTTAAGAAAAATGTGATTTATTATGCTTTGACAAATTGTGTTTTACCTTAAGTTTTAAAGTTATTAGTTGTGCACCACTGAGTGATATACTCAGCGATAGCTTCTTTATGCTGTTGCAGGTAAGGGAAAGGAGAAAGCTGCCGAGTGAGAGACTTGGAAGTAGCATTTTGGTATTGATTGTGGGTATTTACGTAAGGTATACTCTTATGATTCCTTTGGATGTATTTTGTACCTATATGTATAGATGTATGAACATTGAGCAGTTTGTATTAAAAAGTACTGCATTACTAAAGTATTTTGAGTTTGTAACTATTTGTATTTTATTTTGAGACTTATGAAAATGTAACTTTTGCAATATTTAGTCTATCATTATTTCCAATGAATGTTTACATAGAATTTTAACTATTCTCATGCAGTTTTCTGCAAAAGAATTGATAAGATAAAAAGCTATAATTTGTTTTAAAATCCTTTGTAAAATAACTAATGGGTTATCGGTAGGTGGAGTTCGGTAATTCATTAGGTATGCTACGGGAATATGTGATGCCTTACCAGGGATAAGGTGTGACATTGCTAAAGGATTGCGTGAATCCTTTCTCAATTATGTCTCCTGAGAAGTATGGCTTCAATCTCTGCCCGTAAACCTTGAAGGTACTAGAGGATTCACTCCATATTTCTACTGCTCCAGGAGAGAAGATTTTAGTGACCTTGAAGGGTCGGGACCATCTTGATAGTAGCTTTCCAGGGAAGAGCTTTAGTCTTGAGTTGAATAGTAGGATGGGGTCTCCTTCTTTGATTTCCTTCCTGATTATGTGCCTATCATGCCATCTTTTGGTCCTGTCCTTAAAGATCTTGGCATTCTCATAGGCATCTTGTCTTATTTCTTCTAGTTCATCGAGCTATAATGGTCTTTTCTCTCCAGTAGCTTTCAAGTCAAAATTCAGGGTTTGAATTGCCCAATAGGCCTTGTGTTCGAGCTCGACTGGGAGGTGGCATGATTTCCCATAAACCAAGTGAAAGGGGATGGTTTCATTGGGAGTCTTGTATGCAGTGCGGTAGGCCCCAGAATGCATCATCTAATTTTGAGGACAAGTCCTTCCTTGAGCGATTGACTGTTTTCTCAAGAATTTGCTTCAATTCCCTATTTGAAACTTCCACTTGACTGCTGGTTTAGCGGTGATAAGGTGTTGCCACTTTATGAGTCACTCCATACTTCTTTAGTAGTATCTCAAATTGCTGATTGCATAAGTAACTTCCTCCATCGTTCATAATTGCCTTTGGGGTGCCGTATCTTATAAAGATGTACTTTTTAAGGAATTTAGTTACTACTCTAGCATCGTTTGTTAGTGTGGCTATTGCTATCACTTATTTTGATACATATTTAACACCAACCATAATATACTTGTTTTCGAATGAAGGTGGGAATGTGTAACATCCTCATTTTAGCTAGTCCGTACAGTCTACTGTTCCTGTGACCAGTGTCGGTCCGGACAGCTAGAACGTTCGGAAAAATATTTAAACTAAAGTAAGGAACCAAAAATTAACTCAAATATTAATAAGAAAAAAAATTTAGGAAAAATTATAAAATAATTTTTGAGACTCCAAAGAAGGGTCATAGAGGTTCTTATGGCATTAGAATGCTAAGAAAATACTTAGAAAAATTTTTTAATCGGTACAGACAATTTTGGCCCGTTAAGCCAAACGGAGGACATTTTGGTCATTTCATCTTCAAAGATGATTTTTGGCCAACTTGTCCAGTTAAATAAATAATTTATATAACATAAAATATGAATAAATATTGTTAAAAATTTAATTGCATTAAATAGACAAGAAATGGAGAGAAAATGAAAGAAAATGGATTTATGACATCAACATGATGTCATTAAAAATTTTCCAACCAATCCAATCTTGACACATGGCATAACTTTATATAAAAGAGACTAAATGGGCTGAAAATGAAAAAAAAAATCAGAAAACCTTCTTCTCTTCTTCTCATTGACGTCAACCCCTCCTCCATGGCCACCATGAACAAGCTTTTTCAAGCTTGATTTTCCCTAGCTTTCTTCCACAAAAAACCCTAATTGTCAACACAAAAACTTGCTCTTACACCTTGGTGATTCTTTTGGGAGCAAAAAGAAGAGGAAAACAAGAGCTTTAGCAAGAAGGAAAATCTCACTCCATAGAGGTTAGTGACCTAATCATGAATTTTACTTTAAATTCATGTTAAGGACTTTGAATGAGTGTAAATTATAAAGAAAAAAAATTGTTGAATAACATTTGTATGTAAACCCTAGATTTTTGGTAGCCATGGTTAGGGTTTGATTGTGTTGAGTTTAATAAAATTAAAAGACTATCATGGCTGCGCATAATATGCATTTACTAAGTGGATTGATGAAATGAAGTGAAAATGCATGTGTGTTAATGTTTGAGTTAGGGTTTGGAGTGGAAAAATGGGATTTTGACCATGTTATGATGAAAATAGGTTTTAATGGTCAATTCTGTTTAAATAAAAAAAGAAGTGTGTTGAGTGATGGGATTTTGGTTGGTGTGGCTGCCATTAGAGTGACCTGCAGAATTGGACTTGAGTCCAGTAGGTTTGGGCAGCCATAACTTGAATTGTAGAGGTTCAATTAGTGCAAGGCCAATTGTACATGAAACTAGACACATAATGGTACAACTTTGGTGAAGAAACCATGCCCATAAAACCAAACCAAGTGGACCAAAAGCTTGCCTTAATCCGGGTGATCTGCAGTCTGCCTGGGTAAAATAACCATCTGTTCATTTGGCCATAACTCAGTGTAGAATGGTCCAATTGACCTAAACTTTTAACAGCAACAAGCTGAGATATAGACCAACAACTTTCATGAAGAAACCTAACCCAAATTATGACCAGAACCTATCCAACAAGTGAGTTGTAGTCACTGTTCACTGCACTGTAGATATGGTCAGTCCAGAAAAGTATCAATCTGGCCAGTTGTGGTTTTTGGACCATAACTTGAGCTACAAAACTCCAAATGAAGTGATTCAAAAAAGGAAATTCAATTAGAAAAAATAAGGAACAACTTTCATGTTGATCATTTTGCCAAATTCCCACTGTAAAAATAACTAATGGAACAGTAAAAATGAAGTATGAAAACTGAAAATTCTGCATAATTGACAATAACCTTAGATGGTATTGGCAACCAATACCAACAAATTTTGAATGCAAAATGTGGTATGTTGGGAGTATTAAAACCAATGTACCTATTGTCTATGCAAAAGTCAACATTTTGGTTGACTAATGAAATGAATAGTAACACCAAAACTTGAAATTCAAAAATTGTAAAACTCAAAAGTGTAAAATGCCCTAGTATACCTAACAAGATTGGTTTGGATAGCTTGGCATGCCAATAGGGTTCTGTTAGCAGTACTGCATATGGCTTCATGCCATTCTGTGTTTCATGGCTTCCTATGCCATTCTGTGACATAATAGCCTTTGGCTATGTTATTTGAATTGTTGCACTTGGGTTTTAACCCCGATAATTATTACAGCTTATTAGCTGTTCTGTTGCACACTGGGAGACACAATGTTGGTCGATGGTGTGATGGTCTGAGTGAAGAAACGGAAGCGTGAAAAACACAAGTTTATACCATTGAATTCAAAAAATTTCACCTAGGGTCACATGCATCATGCAAGATTTATTTTTATCTATTTGATTTTAATGATAAACAACATATTAAAACTCTTTTAATATGTTTTTGGATCTGTATTTGCCATTTAAGATTTTAAAATTAATCAGATTAATTTTAGAACCTTAGATTAAATCAAGAACGATTACACTAACCTCTTGATGCACTGCAGCGTGTCTGCACCTTTGAGATTCGTCTTCAGGACACCAGATGTTGTCCCTCTAGCTTGTCCACACCAACAACACCTATGGTAGCCCTTGAACAGCTTCTAAAGCTTTTTCTATTAATTAGAAATTCAAGTTCTGCCTTTTAAGAGATTAAAGATGTAAACAGGACACTAGAAACAATTTCTAGTGTTCTTAATTCAAGAGATTGATGGCTAATCTCTTTGAATTGATGAGAGATGAAGAAGAATAGATGGAGAGCCTCAAAATGGCGTGACAAAGGAGAGGAGTGGCTGCTGGTTGTTTTTTTCTTTTTCATAACAACACTTATATAGCTAGGTTAACACATTAAACCCTTGCCACATGTTACCCTTTGATTAGCTCTAGGTTTAAGTGACCCAATCACATTGTACCAAG
Source organism: Hevea brasiliensis (assembly GCF_030052815.1). Lineage (NCBI taxonomy): Eukaryota > Viridiplantae > Streptophyta > Magnoliopsida > Malpighiales > Euphorbiaceae > Hevea > Hevea brasiliensis. The sequence continues at coordinate 18,573,395 of NC_079510.1, read as the reverse complement.
TGTCAAACCTATATTTAATCTTAATATTAATCATCTTACATTATTAAAAACATTTGGCAAGCTTATGTGTAATCCCATGTGTCACCATCTCATGGTGCCACGTGTCACCCTGTGAAATGATCAAAATGCCCCTGTGTCTTAATTTTGAGCTCTCAACTCAAAATAATTATTTTTCTTCTTCTAATCAATTTATATCAAATATAAATTAATTAATTAATCTCTATTAATTAATTTCTCAACAACTAAATTCATATTTAAACACTTTAAATATAAATTTAACTTATATTATACATCCAATAATCTAGATTTGGTTTTAAGTCATGCTAGGGACTTTGTAATTTAATTGCAAACCAAACCTATTTAATTGATCAATTAAACTCTTTAATTAATTAATTAAATCACATTTAAATAGGTGATAACTTGTGTATGTGTGTGACTTACTAGGCTCATCACTAATTGGCAATGAGACATGATATCAACTCTTAATATCATCAGAACTCTTTCTTACCATAAATGATTTCTCTAAATCATTTTATGCACCTCATAGACCATGGTTAATACCTAGCATAGCATGCCATAGCCACCCAATTAGTAATAAGGTTTACCTTAAATGAACTTATAATCATATGTTACCATGCACTAGAATCTCTCTGTTACAAAATCCCAACTCAAGCCGGAGTCATGGTTTATGTCAAACTCCATTTGCTATGAATATTATGTTCTCTTTTAATTCCAGTTCTTGATTAAAAAGATTTTTCTCATCAGAAACTCTTTTCTGAATAAATCTATCTGTCCTGGCCAGGAACTTGAAACATCAAGAACAATTAAATGAACATAGGATTTTATTTCTATTTACTTAGAGGAACAAATTCCATCTTGATCAACACCTACCTCCATATATAACTAGTAGGAGCCAACACATGCCCATATACCCATACACAGTACAAGTATGAAAGCAGTATCAAACTCAAACTACCTATATACAAGATAACTGTGCTATCTCAGGTCTAAAGATTATATGCACTGATATGATTTATGACAAAACATTGACAAGAGTAAACTCCATGTGCTTGTCATAAGTGTCACTGGTTCGGCCTACTTATCATTTATAAGTGCCTATCATATTTGTTATATGGCATGAGACTCACCATTTCATCTTATTTATATCTCATATAAATAACTTGGGAACAAATATGAATACAATCTTTCTGGATAAGTCATGTCCTTATTATGAAGTATCCTCGATTGTGAACCTATTTATGATACTTTGTGCTAGAAATACTGTCACTCATATTCTTAACAACTTAAGAATAGAATTTCTAACAAAATATCAATGGACCTTTTCTACTACACATAAATATATTATGTAAACGGAAAAGTGGAAATGCCTTTTATTAATAAAATATGTACAAGATACATACTAAATGATATGCTCGAGGGCATACTACTAACACCGAGGTACTTAGTACCCAGTGCCAGTTTACCCATTTATCCAGTCCAGTTAATTAGTATGGGTTACTCGGGCAATGTTAATGAACCTTACCAAAATTTTTATCATATAATAATGCAAATAATTTCAGAAGTTAAGTCTACCAAAAATGTAAACACACATTCTGCATATTTGTTTTATCATATTTTATTTTATTTTATTTTATTTTATATTGTCACCACTAAGCAGAATTGCTTAGCGCGTCGCTTTTGCCACGCGCTGGTATTGGAGACCTAGTTGGGGAGCCTAGTAGACATCAGACGGGATGAGCCTTCAGAGCTGCATCCGGGGTTCAGAGTCACCTCACATCTGCACTGCATATGGTAGGACATTAGGATTATAAGTGGCCCTTTTGTATTTTGCATTTTTTATTAGTTTGGATTGTAACTATAAACTCCTGTAATTATGTATTAATGTAAATATATAAAATTTCATACTATTGAAATTTTCTGCATAATGTATGTTGATAACTGAAATGTTGAGAATTATTTGTGAATATGCTTCAAGTGATGAAGTGAACAGAAAAGTTTTGAAAATAGTATTGTGATTTGAGATTGAGATTTTGAGATTTGACTTGAATGTGTATAATGGAGTTTGGATTTGGAAATTATTTTGGAAGTGTTTTTAAACAGGTTCAAAAGAACTGTTTTTCCAATTTACAGCCGGATTTTCTATAAAATTTGCGAATAAATTCAGATTTATCAAAATTGAAAATAAATGAATTAAAAGGGATAAATTGTAATGAAACATAAATTGGTGCTCCGACACACTGAGTTGCATAACTTGCTCGGCTACACTGTAGTCGGATAAAGGGTGTCACATTTAGTGGTATCAGAGCCAGGTTTAGGCGTTTCTAGGCCTAGATAGAGTGCATACCATTGCATTACATTTGTAAGTGTTGAGGTGACACTGATGCAGATCTGTTTGTTTTCTTATTTTGAATAGGATATGGATTCTGCTTCACAAAGAGTAGTTGAGGAAGAGGTGGAGAGTCGTGCTCCACCAAAGGCTGAATCTGGGGGCAGGGTAGAATCTGCTCCACCAGCAGCTGAGGCACCTGCCCAACCTCAGTTTGCTCTATTTCAGCAAATGACTGAATTCTACCGGTAAATGATGGGGGCAATTCCACCACCAGAACCACAGCCACAACCACCACCAGCACCACAGAAATCTCATTTGGAGAAATTGAGGAAGCATGGGGCTATGGATTTCTTTGGGAAGAGGGAGGATGATCCCATGGCCGCAGAAAACTGGTTGGATAGAACAATCAGAGTGCTGAAACAACTAAATTGCACCCCTGAGTAGAACCTAGTGGGTGCTGTGTCCCTACTTCAGGATGATGTATATCAGTGGTGGGACACAGTAACCAGTGAGGTGCAACCTGAACGGATCACCTGGGAATTCTTCCTCACAGAGTTCAGGAAGAAATATATCAGCAAAGTGTATTTAGAAGAGCGAAGAAGGGAATTTATCAGTCTAAGACAGAGACAGTTGTCAGTGGCTGAGTATGAGCATGAATTTGTCAGACTGAGTAGATATGGGAGGGAGATAGTCCCTACAGAGGTAGAGAGGTGCAGAAGGTTCGAAGAAGGGCTCAATGACAACATCAAAGTCATGATCACAGCATTGGAAATCACAGATTTTGCTAAACTGGTTAATGCAGCATCAAAAGTGGAAAGGGTCAGAATCAATGAATAAAATAGAAGGGAAAGACAGCAGAAGAGGGGTCCGGGTCAATCCAATACATTTTCTACTCCAAGCAAGAAGAGTAAGGGTCCTCCTGCTCAGAGTTCAGGACCACCACAGGGTTAGGGCCAGTCTCAGGGGCCCAGACCATAGTCCACACCTAGGAGAGGGTAGTCCAAACCATCAATGGGCAGCTCTCTAGGGACAGTGTTTAGGGGTGTAACACCCTCCCTGTAGCAACTCCGAACATTCTACTGTTCCGGTGACCAGTGTCGGTCCGGACAGCTAGAACATCCGAAAAAAAATAAATATTTAAACTAAAATGAAGAACCATAATTAACTCAAATATTAATAAGAAAAATTTAGCAAAAATTTTAGAAATAAAATACAACCAAGTTAAATGAGCCGGTGCCCTATCGATGGGTAACCTAGTGAGAAGTTGCGGTTCTCGCAACTAGGAGCTCTAGACCCGGGGGAAAAAAAATTGAGACTTCAGAGAAAGGTTATTGAGGTTCTTATGGCATTAGAATGCCAAGAAAATACTTAGAAAAATTTTTCAATCGGTACAGACAATTTTGGCCCGTTAAGCCAAACGGAGGGCATTTTGGTCATTTCGTCTTTAGAGATGATTTTTGACCAACTTGTCCAGTTAAACAAAATAATTTATATAACATAAAATATGACTAAATGTTGTTAAAAATTTAATTGAAATTAATTAGATAAGAAATGGAAAGAAAATGAGATTTATTACCTCATGCTTATGTAAGCATGAGGTAATTAAAAAGGGATGGCCAATCAAATTAAAGGAAGACATTTATAATACATAAATTGGGCAGAAAAAGAGACAATTCTAGAAAAAATTCTGCAGCTACTCATCTTCCCAAAGGAGAAGCCCCACACTCCTCCTTTCCCTCCTCCATTTTCATGCTTGCAAAGCTTGAATTCCTTAGTCTTTTCTCAATAAAACCCTAACCTAGCAACATAAAAATTTGTTCTTACATCCTAGTGAAGCTTTTGGGAGCAAAAAGAATTAAAAAGAAAGAGTTCTTGCAAGCTTTGGATTAGCTCCCTAAGAGGTTAGTGACCTAAACCTTGAATTTCACTTTAATTTCATGTTTAAGAACTATAAATATGTGTAAATGATAAAGAAATTTGATGAAACACCATTGGTATGCTAACCCTAAATTTTGGCAGCCATGGTTAGGGTAATATGGTGATGATTTTTTGGGAGTTAACATGCTAGTATGGCTGCCCTTAATGAGTATCTCATAAGGGAATTGATAAATGCAATGATAATGCATGGTTTTGAAATGTTGAGTTAGGGTTTGGGTTGAGGAATGAGACTTTGATTATGTGGTGATGGAAATAGGCTTTAATGGTCAATTAGTGATCATTTGTTTTGGTTTGAATAAAAAATGAAGTGAATTGGGTTGTGGGAATTGAGATTAGTGTGGCTGCCCTAGGTGACCTGCAGAATTGGACATGAGTCCAGCAGGTTTGGGCAGCCATAACTTGAAATATAGAGGTCCAATTGGTGCAAGGCCAATTGGACATGAAACTAGACCCATAATGGCACAACTTTGGTGAAGAAACCATGCCCAGAAAACCAAACCAACTTGACCACAAGTTTGCCCTAATCTGGGTGACCTGCAATCTGCCTGGGCAAAATGACCAAATAAACAGTGTTTGGTCATTTAGCCATAACTCAATGTAGAAAGGTCCAATTGACCTGAAATTTTACCAGAAACAAGGTAAAATATAGACCAACAACTTTCATGAAGAAACCTAACCCAAATTATGACCATAACCTAGTCAAATTGCCAACCAAACTTGAGATACCAAATCTGGCAGAAACAGATTTGCCCAGAATTTTGGAATCTATCCAATCCGGCCAGTTATGGTTTTTAGGCCATAACTTGAGCTACAAAACTCCAAATGGAGTGATTCAAAAAAGGAAATTCAACTAGACAAAATGAGGAACAACTTTCATGTTGAGCATTTTTCCAAATTCCCACTGCAAAAATGACTAATGCAACAGTAAACCCATAGCTTGAAAACTGAAAATTTTGTCCAATTCACATTAAACTTAGAGATGGTATTGGCAACCAATACCAACAAGTTTAAAATGCAAAATGTGGAATGTTGATGATATTTAAACTAATTTACCTATTGTCAATGCAAAAGTCAACATTTTGGTTGACCAATGAAATGAATAGTAATCATAAAAATTCAATTTCAAAGAATTACATAAATGAAAGTGTTAAATGCCCTAGTAGGCCTAATGTGATTGGTTTGGATAGGTTGGCATGCCAATAGGGTTCTGTTAGTAGTACTGCATATGGCTTCATGCCATTCTGTATTTCATGGCTTCCCATGCCATTCTGTGACATAATAGCCTTTGGCTATGATATTGAGTTGTTATACTCGGGTTTAATCCCTGATAATTATCACGTTTATTAGTTGTTCTGTTGCACACCGGGAGACACAATGTGACTGATGGTGTGATGGTCCGAGGTACTTAGTACCCAGTACCAGTTTACCCGCTTATCCAGTCCAGTTAACTTGTATAGGTTACTCGGGCAGTATTAATAAATCTTACCAAACTTCAATTGAATAATATTACAATAAACATTTGAGACTTAGTTCACCCAAAAATGTAAACATATATTCTTTACACATGTTTTTATTTTATTTTATTTTATTTTATTTTATATTGTCAACACTAAGCAGAATTGCTTAGCGCGTTGCTTTTGCCACGCGCAGGTACTGGAGACATAGCTGGGGAGTCCAGCAGGCCTCATACGGGGTGAGCCTTCATATCTGCACTCAGAGTTCAGAGTCACCTCACATTGCAGTGCATTTGGTAGGACATTAGGCCATTTTGATATTTTGATATTTTGATATTTTGTATTTAGTAACCTTCTGTAATGTATATTATAAATTCATGTAATTATGCTTTTGATGTAAGTATCTATGGAATATGTTCAGTAATAAATTGATCATTTTTTATTGAGTTGATTGTGTTTTGAATTGAATTGAATTTTTGAGATACTGAAGTGAATTGAGAAATTGTTTAGAATATATTGGAGGTTGATTGAGAATAATGTGATGATATTATTGGAAGTGTTTTTAACAGGTTCAGAAGAACTATTTTTCTAATTTATAGCCGGCACTCTGCCGAATTTTCTATAAAATTTGCGAAAAAATTTAGATTTATCAAAAATTATAAATAAATGAATTAAAAAGGATTAATTGAAATTGAAACATGAATTAGTGTTCTGACACACTGAGTGGCATAACTTGCTCGGCTACACTATAGACGGGTAAGGGGTGTCACATTTAGTGGTGTCACATAACTTGCTCGGCTACACACACTGAGTGGCTACACTAGATAGAGTATATACCATTGCATTGCATTTGTAAGTGTTGAGGTGACACTGATGCATATATGTTTGTTTTCTTATTTTGAATAGGATATGGATCCTGCTTCGCAAAGAGCTGTTGATGAAGAGGTGGAGAGTCATGCTCCACCAAGGGCTGAGTCTGGGGGCAGGGGAGAATCTGCTCCACCAGTAGCTGAGGCACCTGCTCAACCTCAGTTTGCTCTATTCCAGCGAATGACCAAATTCTATCGGCAAATGATGGGAGCAATTCCACCACCACAACCACAGCCACAGCCACAACCACCACCAGCCCCACAGAAGTCCCATTTGGAGAAATTGTGAAAACATGGGGCTGTAGACTTCTTTGGAAAGAGGGAGAATGATCCCATGGCTGCAGAAAATTGGTTGGACAGAACCATCAGAGTACTAAAATAGCTAAACTGCACCCCCGAGCAGAACCTGGTGGGTGTTGTGTCCCTACTTCAGGATGATGCATATCAGTGGTGGGACACAGTAACCAGTGAGGTGAAACCTGAACGGATCACCTGGGAATTCTTCATCACAGAGTTCAGGAATAAATATATCAGTAAAGTGTATTTAGAAGAGCGAAGAAGGGAATTCATCAGTTTGAGACAGAGACAGTTGTCAGTGGCTGAGTATGAGCGTGAGTTTGTTAGACTGAGCCGGTATGGGAGGGAGATAGTCCCTACCGAGGCAGAGTGGTGCAGACGGTTTGAGGAAGGGCTCAATAACAACATCAAAGTCATGATCACAGCACTGGAGATCATGGATTTTTCTAAACTGGTGGATGCTGCATCAAAAGTGGAAAGGGTTAGAATCAATGAACAAAATAGAAGGGAAAGACAGCAGAAGAGAGGTCCGGGTCAGTCCAGTGCATTCTCTGCTCCCAGCAAGAAGAGTATGTTAGTAGTATGCCCTAGAGCATATCATTTAGTATGTATCTTGTACATATTTTTATTAATAAAAGGCATTTCCACTTTTCCGTTTACATAATATATTTATGTGTAATAGAAAAGGTCCATTGATATTTTGTTAGAAATATTATTCTTAAGTTGTTAAGAATATGAGTGACAATATTTCTAGCACAAAGTATCATAAATAGGTTCACAATCGAGGATACTTCATAATAAGGACATGACTTATCCAGAAAGATTGTATTCATGTTTGTTCCCAAGTTATTTATATGAGATATAAATAAGATGGAATGGTGAGTCTCATGCCATATAACAAATATGATAGGCACTTATAAATGATAAGTAGGCCGAACCAGTGACACTTATGACAAGCACATGGAGTTTACTCTTGTCAATGTTTTGTCATAAATCATATCAAGCATATAATCTTTAGACTGAGATAGCACAGCTTATCTTGTATATAGGTAGTTTGAGTTTGATCGCTTTCATACTTGTACTATGTATGGGTATATGGGCATGTGTTGGCTCCTGCTAGTTATATATGGAGGTAGGTGTTGATCAAGAAGGAATCTGTTCCTCTAAGTAAATAGAGATAAAATCCTATGTTCATTTAATTGTTCTTGATGTTTCAAGTTCATGGCCAGGACAGATAGATTTATTCAGAAAAGAGTTTCTGATGAGAAAATCTTTTAATCAAGAACTGGAATTAAAAGAGAACATAATATTCATAGCAAATGGAGTTTGACATAAACCATGACTCCAGCTTGAGTTGGGATTTTGTAACAGAGAGATTCTAGTGCATGGTAACATATGATTATAGGTTCATTTAAGGTAAACCTTATTACTAATTGGGTGGCCATGGCATGCTATGCTAGGTGTTAACCATGGTCTATGAGGTTCATAAAATGATTTAGAGAAATCATTTATGGTAAGAAAGAGTTCTGATGATATTAAGAGTTGATATCATGTCTCATTGCCAATTAGTGATGAGCCTAGTAAGTCACACACATACACAAGTTATCACCTATTTAAATATGATTTAATTAATTAATTAAAGAGTTTAATTGATTAATTAAATAGGTTTGGTTTGCAATTAGATTGCAAAGTCCCTAGCATGACTTGAAACCAAATCTAGATTAATGGATGTGTAGTATAAATTAAATTTATATTTAAAGTGTTTAAATATGAATTTAATTGATGAGAAATTAATTAATAGAGATTAATTAATTAATTTATATTTGATATAAATTAATTAGAAGAAGAAAAATAATTATTTTGGGTTAAGAACTCAAAATTAAGACACAGGGGCATTTTGGTCATTTCACAGTGTGACACGTGGCACCATGAGATGGTGACACATGGCATAACACATAAGCTTGCCAAATGTTTTTTTAATCATGTAAGATGATTAAAATCAAGATTAAATATAGGTTTGACACTTGGCACAATGTGATTGGGTCACTTAAACCTAGAGCTAATCAAAAGGTGACATGTGGCTAGGGTTTAATGTGTTAACCTAGCTATTTAAGTGTGGTTATGAAAAGAAAACATAACCAGCAGCCTCTCCTCTCAATTGTCACGCCACTTTGAGCCTCTCCAGCTATTTCTCTTCATCTCTCATCAATTCAAAGAGATTAGCCATCAATCTCTTGAATTAAGAACACTAGAAATTGTTTCTAGTGTCCTGTTTACATCTCTAATCTCTTAAAAGGCAGAACTTGAATTTCTAATTAATAGAAAAGGCTTTAGAAGCTGTTCAAGGGCTGCCATAGGTGTTCTTGGTGTGGACAAGCTAGAGGGACAACATCTAGTGTCCTGAAGACAAATCTCAAAGGCGCAGACACGCTGCAGCACATCAAGAGGTTAGTGTAATCGTTCTTGATTTAATCTAGGGTTCTAAAATTAATCTGATTAATTTTAAAATTTTAAATGGCAAATACAGATCCAAAAACATATTAAAAGAGTTTTAATATGTTGTTTATCATTGAAATCAAATAGATAAAAATAAATCTTGCATGGTGCATGTGACCCTAGGTGAAAATTTTTGAATTCAATGGTATAAACTTGTGTTTTTCACGCTTCCGCTCCTTCAGAGTAAGGGTCATCCTGCTCAGAGTTCAGGACCACCACAGGGTCAGGGTAAGTCTCAGGGGCCCAGGCCACAGTTTACACCTAGGAGAGGCTAGTCCACACCATCAATGGGCAGCTCTCCAGGGACAGTGTTTAGGGGACCAGCCCCTGCATCTTCTGCCTATCAATACTGTCAGAAGTGGCATAAAGGGGAGTGTTGGCGAGTGACCGGTGCATGCTTACGGTGTGGATTGACAGAACACCAGATCAAGAATTGTCCAAAAAGGACTACTACTGTTGCTCCAACACAAACTGACAGACCTACTCCTGCACCACAAAGAGGTAGGAAGCCTGGTAAACCTGAGGCAGCTGGTCCATCACTGAGGCCTACATCCGAGTCAACTGAGAGGCCAGACACTAGAATACCAGCCAGGGCTTATGCCATCAGAGCTCAAGAGGAGCAAGATGCCCCGGATGTCATCAGGGGTACGTTTTCCCTCTACAACACTTTTGTACATGCATTGGTGGATCCAGGATCCACTCATTCCTACATTTGCATCAAACTACCCATAGAGAGGGGAGTTCCAGTAGAGGAGAGTGATCAAGACATTTTAGTCACAAATCCACTAGGCCACAGTGTGATAGTGAATAAGGCGTATAAAGGTTGCCCGTTGAGGATTCAGGGGTATGAATTCTCAGCAGACCTAATTGAATTACCCTTTCACGAGTTTGATGTGATTTTGGGAATCGACTGGTTGTCACGTCATCAGGCAATAGTTGATTGTAAATTGAAGAGAATTTCTCTGAAAACTTTTGAGGGTAATGAGATCACTGTTATGGGTGAAAGGATAGATTTCCTGTCCAATGTTATCTCAGCTACAGTTGTAAGAAGAATGATGAGAAAAGGCTGTGAAGCTTACCTAGCACACGTGGTTAATACTAGGCAAGCTAAGCCAAACCTGAATGATATACCCACAGTAAGAGACTTCCAAATGTATTTTCTGAAGAGTTGCCTGGTTTACCACCAGAAAGGGATGTCGAATTTGCTATTGAGGTAATGCCGGGTACAACACCCATTTCCATTGCTCCTTATGGGATGGCACCCACTGAATTGAGGGAGTTGAAAACTCAGTTGTAAGAGTTGCTTGATAAGGGGTTCATACGCCTCAGTGTGTCACCATGGGGAGCTCTGGTGCTGTTTGTGAAGAAAAAGGATGGAACTTTGAGATTGTGTATTGATTACCGGCAGTTGAATAAAGTAACTGTGAAGAATAAATATCCATTGCCCAGAATTGACGATCTATTTGATCAGTTGAAGGGAGCCAGTGTATTTTCAAAAATTGACCTCAGATCAGGGTATCATCAGTTGAGGGTAAAGGATCCAGATGTGTCAAAAACTGCATTCAGAACCCGGTATGGGCACTATGAATTTCTAGTGATGCCGTTTGGGTTAACAAATGCACCAGTAGCATTTATGAACCTTATGAACCGTATCTTCCATCCATACTTAGATCGGTTTGTAGTGGTATTTATTGATGATATTCTGGTGTATTCCAAGACCAGGGAAGAACATGATGAACATTTGAGGATTGTTCTGCAAATCCTGCGAGAAAAGAGGCTGTATGCTAAGTTATCCAAGTGTGACTTCTGGATGAGTGAAATCTCTTTCCTTGGACACATAGTATCAGCAGAGGGGATTAGAGTGGATCCCAAAAAGATAGAACCAGTGATGGAATGGAAGCCTCCCAGAAATACAACTGAGGTCAGAAGTTTCTTGGGGCTAGCTGGGTATTACAGAAGATTTGTGAAGGGATTTTCCTTAATATCTGCTCCAATGACCAAGTTGTTACACAAGAATGTCAGATTTAACTGGAATGACAAATGTTAGGCTAGTTTTGAGAGGTTAAAGGCTATGTTGACAGAGGCACCAGTGTTAACACAGCCAGTGTCAATAAAGGACTTTGTGGTCTACAGTGATGCCTCACATAATGGGCTAGGGTGTGTATTGGTGCAAGAGGGGAAAGTGGTCGCTTATACTTCCAGGCAGTTAAGGCCACATGAACAGAACTATCCTACTCATGACCTGGAGTTAGCAGCGATTATCTTCGCACTGAAGATATGGAGGCATTATATATATGGTGAAAAATGCTACATCTATACAGACCACAAGAGTCTAAAATATTTGCCAACCCAGAAGGAGCTCAATCTTAGACAGAGGTGATGGATTGAGTTCCTAAAGGACTATGATTGTGTGATAGATTATCATCCTGGGAAGGCAAATGTAGTTGCTGATGCTTTGAGCAGGAAGTCCAGCATAGCTTTAAGATCACTCAATGCCTGTTTGTCCTTAGCTCAAGATGGAGCTATTTTGGCTGAGTTGCAACTGAGGCCAACCCTACTACAGCAAATACAAGATGGGCAGAAGGCAGATGAAAAACTAATGGCAATTATGGCTAAAATTCCTGAGGGGAAGGAAACTGAATATGAGGTGAAAGCAGATGGGTGTCTATATTAAAGAGAAAGAGTGTGTGTACCAGATGATGGGGAACTGAAGACTAGTGTTCTGAAAGAAGCACACACGAGTGTTTATGCTATGCACCCGGGGAGCACAAAAATGTATAATGATTTGAAGCCTCATTATTGGTGGCCTGGTATGAAGAGGGATATAGCTGACTATGTGACTAAATGCTTGACATGTCAGTAAGTTAAGGCAGAACATCAAGTTCCATCGGGTTTGTTACAGCCTATAAACATACCTGAATGGAAATGGGACCGGGTCACTATGGATTTTGTTAGTGGTCTACCTCTCACCTAAAGGAAGCATGATGCAGTGTGGGTGATAGTGGGCCAGTTAATGAAATCGGCACATTTCTGCCGATTAGGGTGACTACTAACTGGAGAAGCTAGCAGAATTGTATATCAGTGAGATAGTTAGGCTGCATGGAATCCCACTTTCCATCATATCTGACCGAGACCCAAGGTTTACATCGAGATTTTGGAAAAAGTTGCAAGAAGCCTTGGGCACACAACTCCACTTTAGCACGGCTTTCCATCCTCAGACAGATGGGCAATCAAAAAGAGTAATCTAGGTAAACAACTGAAACCAATTGACCTAATGCAAATATTAAACTGAAATGATAATAATAACATGAAATATATGTCAGATCCTGGAGGATATGCTAAGGAGTTATGTCATTGAGTTTGAGGGGAGTTAGGATTGATATCTCCCACTGGCAGAATTCGCATACAACAATAGCTACCAAGCTAGCATTCAAATGGCTCCGTATGAAGCATTGTATGGGAGGAAATGTAGAACTCCAGTGTGCTGGACTGAATTGGGCGAAGACAAACTGGTAGTGTAACACCCCTTAGTTCGGTAGTGCGTTCTACTGTTTCGGTGACCAGTGTTGTCCGGACAGGTAGGATGCCTAGAACTACACTTCGTTATGATTGAGGAGACATAAAATAATGAAATGCAAGAAAAGAGAATACAAGAAAAATAAAGGAAAAATAATAGCAAAGACATGTAACCAAGTTAAGCGAGCCGAGAATCCTAGCGAGGGTGACCGCAACGGGAAGTCACAGCGCGGACCGTTGACTAGCCCTGGACCGCGGGGAACCCTGGAAATTAATTTTAAGACTTAAAGAGACATCAATTAAAGTATAAATATCATTAGAAATATCAAAGAAAAATTAAATAATTAGTGCAAAAAAAAGTGAGAAATCGAAAAACAGACAAAACTTGGTATTACCGAAAAATCGGGAATGCAACCCGAACAGGGGCATTGTGGTCATTTGACACCCCGAGTTGTCTTTTAACCTAAATGTCCATAAAAAATACATTATATTATATTTGTAAAATATCATAAAAATTAAAATTGTGGTACATAGTATAAATGATGGAAGTTTGGGGCATAAAAATGAAAATTGAGAAAGTTTGAATAATTAAACATTAAAATAAATTAAGTGCTCCACTAAGGCAGCTTGGACCACCTATAAAAGACACTTTGGACAGATGAACATCATCTTCAACCTCCAGCAAATGAACCAGCCGAATGCATCCCAAAGAAAACTCCATGGCCATTCATGCATGAAGCTCCAATCCTCCATGATCAAGCTCTAGTTTCTTCAAGAGTCCTTCACTAAAGTGAAGGAACGGAAGCGTGAAAAACATAAGTTTATACCATTGAATTCAAAAATATTCACCTAGGGTCACATGCATCATGCAAGATTTATTTTTATCTATTTGATTTCAATGATAAATAACATATTAAAACTCTTTTAATATGTTTTTGGATCTGTATTTGCCATTTAAGATTTTAAAATTAATCAGATTAATTTTAGAACCCTAGATTAATCAAGAACGATTACACTAACTTCTTGATGTACTGCAGTGTGTTTGCGACTTTGAGATTCGTCTTCAGGACACTAGATGTTGTCCCTCTAGCTTGTCCACACCAAGAACACCTATGGCAGCCCTTGAACAGCTTCTAAAGCTTTTTCTATTAATTAGAAATTCAACCTCTGCCTCTTAAGAGATTAGAGATGTAAACAGAACACTAGAAACAATTTCTAGCGTTCTTAATTCAAGAGATTGATGGCTATTCTCTTTGAATTGATGAGAGATGAAGAAGAATAGATGAAAACCCTCAAAGTGGCGTGACAAAGGAGAGGAGTGGCTGCTGGTTATTTTTTCTTTTCATAACCACACTTAAATAGCTAGGTTAACACATTAAACCCTTGCCACATGTCACCCTTTGATTAGCTCTAGGTTTAAGTGACCTAATCACATTGTGCCAAGTGTCAAACCTATATTTAATCTTGATTTTAATCATCTTACATGATTAAAAAACATTTGGCAAGCTTATGTGTTATTCCATGTGTCACCATCTCATAGTGCCACGTGTCACACTGTGAAATGACCAAAATGCCCCTGTGTCTTAATTTTGAGTTCTTAACGCAAAATAATTATTTTTCTTCTTCTAATCAATTTATATCAAATATAAATTAATTAATTAATCTCTATTAATTAATTTCTCATTAATTAAATTCATATTTAAACACTTTAAATATAAATTTAATTTATATTACACATCCAATAATCTAGATTTGGTTTCAAGTCATGCTAGGGACTTTGCAATTTAATTGCAAACCAAACCTATTTAATTAATCAATTAAACTCTTTAATTAATTAATTAAATCATATTTAAATAGGTGATAACTTGTGTATATGTGTGACTTACTAGGCTCATCACTAATTGGCAATGAGACATGATATCAACTCTTAATATCATCAGAACTCTTTCTTACCATAAATGATTTCTCTAAATCATTTTATGAACCTCATATACCATGGTTAACACCTAGCATAGCATGCCATGGCCACCCAATTAGTAATAAGGTTTACCTTAAATGAACCTATAATCATATGTTACCATGCACTAGAATCTCTCTGTTACAAAATCCCAACACAAGCTGGAGTCATGGTTTATGTCAAACTCCATTTGCTATGAATATTATGTTCTCATTTAATTCCAATTCTTGATTAAAAGATTTTCTCATCAGAAACTCTTTTCTGAATAAATCTATCTGTCCTGGCCAGGAACTTGAAACATCAAGAACAATTAAATGAACATAGGATTTTATCTCTATTTACTTAGAGGAACAGATTCCATCTTGATCAACACCTACCTCCATATATAACTAGTAGGAGCCAACACATGCCCATATACCCATACATAGTACAAGTATGAAAGCAGTATCAAACTCAAACTACCTATATACAAGATAACTGTGCTATCTCAGGTCTAAAGATTATATGCACTGATATGATTTATGACAAAACATTGATAAGAGGAAACTCCATGTGCTTGTCATAAGTGTCACTGGTTCGGCCTACTTAGCATTTATAAGTGCCTATCATGTTTGTTATATGGCATGAGACTCACCATTCCATCTTATTTATATCTCATATAAATAACTTGGGAACAAACATGAATACAATCTTTACGATAAGTCATGTCCTTATTATGAAGTATCCTCGATTGTGAACCTATTTATGATACTTTGTGCTAGAAATATTGTCACTCATATTCTTAACAACTTAAGAATAATATTTCTAACAAAATATCAATGGACCTTTTCTATTACACATAAATATATTATGTAAATGGAAAAGTGGAAATGCCTTTTATTAATAAAAATATGTACAAGATACATACTAAATGATATGCTCTAGGGCATACTACTAACAATCTCCCACTAGCACTAGAGCCCTTCATTACAATACCTTAGACCCATCTTCTCAAGATGTCGGTCTAACTGAGTCTGTGACATAGGCTTAGTGAATGGATCAGCTAGATTTTCAGCTGATGCTATTTTCTGCATGGCTACATCGCCTCGCCCAACTATTTCTCTGATAATGTGGTAGCGCCTTTCTATGTGTTTGGATTTCTGGTTAGACCTTGGTTCCTTAGCTCAGTATGATCGCTCCATTATTGTCACAGGTAGTGGAACTCACGACTCAATGGAAGGAACTACTATAAGTTCTGTCACAAGAACTTCTTTATCCAAACGACTTCCTTTGCAAAGATCTCGATGCAAAGAATATACTCGGCTCACGTAGTGGAATCTGCAGTCGTGCTCTGTTTGGAACTCTTCCAACTGACTACACCACCATTACAAATGAACACATATCCAGAGGTAGACTTTCTATCATCGATATCTGATTGGAAATCAGAATCAGTATAACCATCCAATTGCAAGTCTCCACCTCCATAAATCAAGAATAAATCCTTAGTTATTCTCAAGTACTTAAGGATATTCTTGACAGCTATCCAGTGTTCCAAACACGATTGGATTGATACCGCTAGTCAAACTAATAAAGATATGCGATATCCGGCCTAGTACACAACATTGCATACATTAAACTTCCAATAGCCGAAGCATATGGAATCCTGGCCATCTTATCTCTTTCTTCAGGTGTCTTTGGAGACATCTCTTTAGAAAGATGGATACCATGTCTCACTGGTAACAATCCTCTCTTCGAATCAAGCATGTTAAACCTCTTTAACACCTTTTCCAAGTATAGACTTTGGGATAAACCAATTATTCTTTTCGCTCTATCTCTATAGATGCGAATCCCAAGAATATAGGTTGCCTCCCCTAAGTCTTTCATGGAGAATGTATTTGACAACCATACCTTTATAGTCGTCAACATACCTGTCAACAGTATGTCATCCATATATAAGACAAGGAAAGTGATAACACTGTCACTAACCTTCTTATATACACATGGCTCATCCTCATTTTTGATAAAATCAAAGGATTTAATGGCTTCATCAAAACGGATGTTCCAACTCCTCGAAGCTTGTTTCAACCCATAAATGGATCGCTTTAGCTTGCATACCTTGGAACCATCTTGGGATTCAAAACCCTTAGGTTGTTCCATGAAAATGTTTTCTTCAATGTATCCATTGAGAAAAGCTATTTTGACATCCATCTTCCAAATCTCATAATCATAGTATGCAGCTATTGCTAATAAAATCCTTATTGATTTAAGCATGGCAACAGGCGAGAAAGTCTCCTTATAGTCGATTGCTTGCCTTTGGCGAAACCCTTTCGCTACTAGCCTTGCCTTATAGGTCTCTACCTTTCCATCAGAACCAATTTTCATCTTGAAAACCCATTTGTTCCCTATAGGTACAATACCTTCAGGTGGGTCAACAAGATCCCAAACTTGATTCTTATACATGGAATCAATCTCGGATTTCATAGCATCAATCCATTTTGAAGAGTCTATATCTGATATAGCTTCTTCATAAGTAAGTGGATCATCTCCATGATCTACTTCTTCATGAGTAGACAACTCTTGTTCTTCTTCATGAAGAAAACCATATCTCACTGGTGGGTTAGATACCCTGGTTATTCTACGAGGAACAGCTGTAGATGTTTCATCAACGGGTATAGGTTGACTAGATGGATCTATATCCATCTGATCTGTTGGTTGGTCATAATTCTCTAATTCTAACTCTATTTGCCTTCCTTTGCCTCCTTGAACAAACTGTTGTTCAAGAAATGTGGCATCTCTACTTATCACAACCTTTTGTGAAGTAGGCAAATAAAAATAATATCCAAAACTATCTTTTGGATATTCAACAAATCGACCTTTTTCTGATCTGGTCTCCAATTTATTAGTGTTCAGCTTTTTGATATAAGCTGGACAACCCCAAATCTTAACATGCTTAAGACTTGGTTTTCTTCCATGCCATATCTCATAAGGTGTGGAAGAAACTGATTTTGATGGAATCCTATTCAGAATATACAAAGCTGATTCTAATGTAAATCCCCAAAAGAAGATTGGCATATCAGTATAGCTCATCATACTATGTACCATATCCAATAGGGTACGATTTCTCCTTTCAGATACACCATTCAGTTGTGGCATTCCTGGAGGAGTCAGCTGAGAAACAATGCCATGCTCTCTCAAGTATTCATCAAATTTAGTACTCAAATATTCACCTCCACGATCTGACCGAAGAGCTTTAATACTCTTTCCTGTTTGATTTTCTACTTCATATTTAAATTCTTTGAACTTTTCAAAAGATTCATGTTTGTATTTCATCAAATACAAATACCCAAACCTTGATTTATCATCAGTAAAGCTAATAAAATAATGAAAACCCCCTCTAGCCATTTCTTTAAATGGACCACATACATCACTATGTATTAGCTCCAAAATATTTTCAACTCTTAGCCCTTGTCCAACAAAGGGTGATCTAGTCATTTTGCCATGGAGGCAAGATTCACAAGTTGGAGTAGGCTCAAAGCCCAATGAGGATAGAATCCCCATTTTCTCCAGTTTTGCAATCCTATCTTCTGCAACATGACATAACCTTAAGTGCCAAATATATTTTGAACTTAAGTTGGTTTTCACCATGGCATTGCATTCTTTTAGATCACTTGCATTCAATTTGTGTTTGTCATTATTATCCAAATAATAAAGACCATCATTCATACAACCCGAACCAGTATATTTATTTCTAAAATAAATATTGCAAACATCATCAGTGAACTGAAATTCATAGCCATTTCTAGTCAAACTAGATATAGAAATGATGTTCTTAAAAGCATCAGGTACATATAAAATATTATCCAAACACAAAACATGCCCAAACATGTAAAAAGATTTAGATCCTATGGCTAAAGCTTCAACAGTTGAGCCATTGCCAATCCGGACTCTAACATCTTGAGAACGCAAGCTGCTACTATTTGCTAGTTCCTGCATATCATTAGAAATGTGAGAACTGGCACCAGTATCTAAAACCCAAGCTGTAGATGAACTATGAGTATCATCAGAATCTAAATAACAAGATATGGACATACCTTCCGAAGGTGTATCCTTCTTGTCCTTCAGAGAAGCAAGATACTCTGGGCAGTTCCTTTTCCAGTGCCCATCCTTTTGGCAGTGGAAACACTTTCCTTTGCCACCATCAGCTTTAGTCTTCCTTTTCTGTTTAGCTATTTTCTTGGAAGGACCAGGAATCTGAGGTTTCTTTTTCTTATTGCCCTTCTTCTTGTTGGACTTTCCAGTAGAAGAAGATGCAACCAAAGCTACCTCTTTTCCTTTATTGCCTGGCATATTCTTTTGGGCAATAACCAGCATGTTGAGTAAACCAGCTAAGGTGCATTTCTGTTTAGTCATATGGAAATTTGTCACAAAATTCCCAATAGACTCAGGATAGGACTGAAGGATCAAATCCGTCTATAGTTGGAAATCCATGTTGAAGTCAAGATGTTCCAACTGCTCAATCAGCCGAATCATCTTGTGGACATGATCCCCAACATTCTGTCCCTCAGACATCCTCATACGGAATAGTTGTCTAGATATCTCATACCTAGCATTCTCTTTGTGCTCACCATACAACTCTTGTAGGTGAAGGAGGATCTCACTCACACTGCATGTTCTCATGTTGCTTCAGAACTCATTACTCATGGAAGCAATCATGTAACACTTAGCTCACATATCATGATCCTTCCACTTGTCCAAAGTTTCATGTTCCTCTTGTGTGGCCTCCGGAGGTAAGGGACCAGAACATTTGAATCTAGAACATATCCTATATGTTCAAGGTTCAGACAAGTTTCAAATTTCTTAGCCAATCGACAGATTAGGTCTGTCAACCTATTGTGATCAAGTATGCTTGCAAGGATATTGGATGGTGGTGGTTGTTTTGTGCTCATTTTTATCAGAAAATTAACTGCAGAAAATAACCAGATTAATTAGTAAATGTATCATGTAATTAACCAAAATGGTTATGGTCTTTTAATCAAATTGGTCCTCCCACTAACTTAGCGAATCCTACACTTCCAAAGTAGAAAACGGAAATCCTAGTTGGATGGATTTCTAGCGGGTGATTGAATTCTTATAATTCTATTGATCATCCTCAGGTACATCCATTATTGGAATTACAATAAACTATAAGTGAACAACTCTTTGCCCATCACATCTCATGTGAGGTTCAATCCTTTACCTAGCCCCTAATGCTCAAAATCTCAGGTACATCCATTATTGACTTATCTTGCATTAGTTAAGTTGATCCCATTGAGCCAGTAATTATGCAAATAATTTTAATGTCCTCAGGTACATCCAATATTGGCCACTAAACCATTTACATATTTACAACATCTCATGCTTAACAATTATTCTTAAGAAAATCTCTTAAATAAATTGCATCTTATGCAACTATTTAAAATTTCTTAAAATAATTGCCCCAATGGAGGGCCTATGTTATAATTACTTTAATTATAACATTTCCAACTTAATCATTTGTTTGGAAGATTTTATGGTCATTCTATTTACTATTAAGGTCTCACTTTGCACATTATCCATTTAGCATGTATATATCATATAATTGCATACATTCCCATACATCTCATGCATTCATGGATAAGCAGTAAATATG
Organism: Hevea brasiliensis; assembly: GCF_030052815.1. Lineage (NCBI taxonomy): Eukaryota > Viridiplantae > Streptophyta > Magnoliopsida > Malpighiales > Euphorbiaceae > Hevea > Hevea brasiliensis. The sequence continues at coordinate 18,552,871 of NC_079510.1, read as the reverse complement.
GTATGATCATGGACTTTCTAAGGGATTCAATTCTGAGCCACCAAGAATTGAATCAGGGCATTCCTAGGTGCATTTCATTCATTCATTTTACAAGAGTTGCTGAAGGAGTACATAATCAACACTTGATCTTGAATTCCTCCCACTGGTCCCACCAATGCTCTTGACCTCCTTGAACTTCTTGCAATCTAATATTACATAGTAATCCTTGGCATACCAAGGCGAATTTACAAGAACTTGAATAAATGAAATTACAACCCAAAAATTATTACAAACTTAATAATACATGCCCAAAATAAATTAAAATAAATTAATTAATTTATAATCCCAAAGAAACATAAAAGAAATAAATCCAATCACATTGGTCTTTTATAGTCCATGATCATCCAACATGCATATCACTATTTAACAATTAAATAAAATATACATACTTAAATTAAATTGAATATCTCATATTCAACTTAAAAATCTAGATTTGAATATGATTCAAATAAATTTAAAAATTCAGATTTGAATCTCATTCAAACAAATTTAAAAATTCAGATTTGAATCACATTCAAACAACTTCAAAAATTCAGATTTGAATCACATTCAAACATTTTTTAAAAAATTAGATTTGAATCACATTCAAACATTTTTTAAAAAAACAGATCTGAATTTTATTCAATCAGTTTTAAAAAATCAGATTTAAATATGATTCAAACAACTTTAAAAATTCAGATTTGAATCACATTCAAACAACTTTTAAAATTCAGATTTGAATCACATTCAAACAATTTTTAAAATTCTGATTTGAATCATAATTTAATTGTGTGATAAAAACTACTAATTAAACACTTTAATTAGTCAAAGAATAGGCCTTAGATCATACAACAATTGCAGAATTAAAAGCCAAACCTTAAACCACCCATGGAAGCCAAACCATGCGCACCATTGATGGTGTTTTTTTCAAGTATGCCGCCAACTTGCTTTGCAACGAGCAATGAACTTTTGATCTCATGATCAAACACACAATTAAATCATATAATCAACAATCTAAATGGCAAATATAGTGGCTCTAATACCAATTGAAGGAACGGAAGTGTGAAAAACACAAGTTTATACCATTGAATTCAAAAATATTCACCTAGGGTCACATGCATCATGCAAGATTTATTTTTATCTATTTGATTTCAATGATAAATAACATATTAAAACTCTTTTAATATTTTTTTCGATCTGTATTTGCCATTTAAGATTTTAAAATTAATCAGATTAATTTTAGAACCCTAGATTAATCAAGAACGATTACACTAACCTCTTGATGCACTGCAGCGTGTCTGCGACTTTGAGATTCGTCTTCAGGACACCAGATGTTGTCCCTCTAGCTTGTCCACACCAAGAACACCTATGGCATCCCTTGAACAGCTTCTAAAGCTTTTTCTATTAATTAGAAATTCAAGTTCTGCCTTTTAAGAGATTTGAGATGTAAACAGGACACTAGAAACAATTTCTAGCGTTCTTAATTCAAGAGATTGATGGCTAATCTCTTTGAATTGATGAGAGATGAAGAAGAATAGATGAAAACCCTCAAAGTGGCATGACAAAGGAGAGGAGTGGCTACTGGTTATTTTTTCTTTTCATAACCACACTTAAATAGCTAGGTTAACACATTAAACCCTTGCCACATGTCACCCTTTGATTAGCTCCAGGTTTAAGTGACCCAATCACATTGTGCCAAGTGTCAAACCTATATTTAATCTTGATTTTAATCATCTTACATGATTAAAAAACATTTGGCAAGCTTATGTGTAATTCCATGTGTCACCATCTCATGGTGCCACGTGTCACACTGTGAAATGACCAAAATGCCCCTGTGTCTTAATTTTGAGTTCTTAACCCAAAATAATTATTTTTCTTCTTCTAATCAATTTATATCAAATATAAATTAATTAATTAATCTCTATTAATTAATTTCTCATTAATTAAATTCATATTTAAACACTTTAAATATAAATTTAATTTATATTACACATCCAATAATCTAGATTTGGTTTCAAGTCATGCTAGGGACTTTGCAATTTAATTGCAAACCAAACCTATTTAATTAATCAATTAAACTCTTTAATTAATTAATTAAATCATATTTAAATAGGTGATAACTTGTGTATGTGTGTGACTTACTAGGCTCATCACTAATTGGCAATGAGACATGATATCAACTCTTAATATCATCAGAACTCTTTCTTACCATAAATGATTTCTCTAAATCATTTTATGAACCTCATAGACCATGGTTAACACCTAGCATAGCATGCCATGGCCACCCAATTAGTAATAAGGTTTACCTTAAATGAACCTATAATCATATGTTACCATGCACTAGAATCTCTCTGTTACAAAATCCCAACTCAAGCTGGAGTCATGGTTTATGTTAAACTCCATTTGCTATGAATATTATGTTCTCTTTTAATTCCAATTCTTGATTAAAAGATTTTCTCATCAGAAACTCTTTTCTGAATAAATCTATCTGTCCTGGCCAGGAACTTGAAACATCAAGAACAATTAAATGAACATAGGATTTTACCTCTATTTACTTAGAGGAATAGATTCCTTCTTGATTAACACCTACCTCCATATATAACTAGTAGGAGCCAACACATGCCCATATACCCATACATAGTACAAGTATGAAAGCAGTATCAAACTCAAACTACCTATATACAAGATAACTGTGCTATCTCAGGTCTAAAGATTATATGCACTGATATGATTTATGACAAAACAATGACAAGAGTAAACTCCATGTGCTTGTCATAAGTGTCACTGGTTCGGCCTACTTATCATTTATAAGTGCCTATCATGTTTGTTATATGGCATGAGACTCACCATTCCATCTTATTTATATCTCATATAAATAACTTGGGAACAAACATGAATACAATCTTTCTGGATAAGTCATGTCCTTATTATGAAGTATCCTCGATTGTGAACCTATTTATGATATTTTGTGCTAGAAATATTGTCACTCATATTCTTAACAACTTAAGAATAATATTTCTAACAAAATATCAATGGACCTTTTCTATTACACATAAATATATTATGTAAACGGAAAAGTGGAAATGCCTTTTATTAATAAAAATATGTACAAGATACATACTAAATGATATGCTCTAGGGCATACTACTAACATAAAGTTGTTCTATACAACTTGGGCAGTAGATAGGCAGCAAGAAATTTATGTTTTGGTGAGGTTTTGAAGAATTTCAAAAGTGGTAAGTATTTATTTTTGATGCTTGCTTCATTAAAGTTTGTGTGGATGTTATGGGTACTTGAATTGTGGAAAGAATTTTGAGGTTTGATGTTTAAAGGGAGAGCTGTATTTTTGGCAGCCATGGAAACACTTTGAGGACAGCTTATTCTTGCTTCTAAATGGTAGATTAAATGATTGATTAAATGTATATTGTGTAGGAAATTGTTGGGTGATGTATACTTAGTATATGTAAATGTAAAATGAGATTTAAAGCTTGGAAAGTAATGGAATGTAAGTGTACCATTGTGGCAGTTCGCTAACTCTTGAAGAATGCTGGAATTCATGCTTGGTTTATGGAATAATGATGTTAAAATGTGTTGGTTGTTATGGCAGTTTGAGTGTGTGTATGGTGGTGTGAAGTGGGACATGTAAATGAGTGTAAATTGGTGATTGAATTGTTGTAAATTAGGTTTGAAAAATTCTGCACTTTTTGGTGCACATTGAATGCAATTGTAAGCTGCCAAAATGACCTATAATGTGTTATGAATTATATTTAGGTCATGATACAATCGGAATTGGCTTAAAGGTTGAGTTTTGTAAGTGTTAAAAGTAATGTTTGATATGTATGCAAGAATTGCAATAAGGTAGTTTCAGTTTTAGGCCTATAACTTTAAGTGTGTGGCTCCAATTGGTATGAGACCAATTGGAGGTGAAACTAGGCACAAAATGTGCCAACTTTTATGAAGAAAGCTTGCCAAAATTCTGCTTGCAAAGTAGCTTGAAAAATGATCAAATCCGGATTAAGTGCAATAAGGCCTGAAAATTGACCATTTAGGCAGCAGTTAGTTTTTAGGCCATAACTCACTCAAAACAGGTCCAATTGACATGAAATTTTAACGATGAATAGTTAAGACCCATATCTACAAGTCTTATGAAGACACCAAAGCCCATAATGACCATAAGTAAGTCAAACAACTTGCACAAGTTCGAGTCCAAAAACTGGCCGAACCTAAAATGACCTAAAGTGACCAATTTTGGTGCAATTTGACCAGCAATAGTAAAATGACCATAACTTGGTCTACATAACTCAGAATGACCTGAAATTTTGCTCTGCGTGCAATAAGACATAGATCTACAAGTTTTTAGTTTTGACCAAACTAGTATCCCGGAATCCAGGTCGGCGTGCAAACAAGTTTTTAGTTTTTAGTTTTGATCTAGGTCGTCCGGCTAGGTCAAACTAGTATCCCGAAATCCAGCAAGTGGCAATAAAATGCAAGATACATGGAAATGAATTTGGTAACATGTACCAACCCTAAAAGACTATTGAATGCGACATATTGGTGACATTAAAACCTAATTCATCTAGAATGCATCGAGGGTCGACATCTTAGGTTGACTAAGGAAATAATAGAACTCAATGAATTAATTATTAAGCATTATCGTTAGAGACAGTTTAAATGAGTACTGAAACACTTCAAATTGTGTTTCTCATTTAGCAACGACTCAGGGAAAGGGAAGGAAACACTGAGTCAGAGCCAAGAGGCATATATCAAAGGTTTGTGCATAATAAGTATTTCTTTTGAATTTTTCAATTGAAATAAATTATGATTATTTGTATGTTATTGTTTTAAAGTGTGTTTGTGCACAATAAGTATTTCTTTTGAATTTTTCAATTGAAATAAATTATGATTATTTGTATGTTATTGTTTTAAAGTGTGTTTGTACACAATAAGTATTTCTTTTGAATTTTTCAATTGAAATAAATTATGATTATTTGTATGTTATTGTTTTAAATTGCATTTGTACACAGATTATTTGTATGTTATTGTTTTAAATTGTATTTGTGTACAATAGCTATTTCTTTTGAATTTTTCAATTGAAATAAATTATGATTATTTATATGTCATTGTTTTAAATTATGTTTGTGCAAAATAATTTTAACTTCTCATTTTCTATGTAAAAATTTAATTGAACATTATAGTTTTAAATTGTGTCTGTGCACAATACTTTTATATTCACTGCTTTTACTAGCAAATTTATTTGGAGAAATGAGTTAGAATAGTTTTTGATTATTTTGGCTTTGGGAATATTATTTCAAAATTATTGTGTTGCCTACTTTGCAAATGGAAATTTTGAGATAAAATGTTATTTGGGAATTGTATGAAATATTGTGATTTGAAATTGTTTTGATTCACAATTGGCATGACACTGTTACAATGTTCCTCCTCCATTTATGGGGTGAGTGTGATATATTCCTCCCTCTTTGACTTATCAGTCTGGGGTGAGTGTGATTATGTTCCTCCCTCTTTGACTTCCCAGTCTGAGGTGAGTGTGGATGATGACTCATTATTCAGCTAGCTTCCTCCCTCATTGATTTCGATTATTGGGGTGAGTGTGTCTTGTCGTGGTGTACAACACGGCATGTGTGGAAAAATTGTGTCATGGCCTAAATTATGTTATCGATTGGCAACATTGTATTATTCAGTTATTTGATCGAATTGTGTTATTGATTTGCAAAACGGTATTATTCAATTACTTGATCAAATTTGTGTTAGATGGATTTTGTAAATTGTGAAATGGAATTGTGAATCATTTGATTTGTGAACTGCCAATAAAAGATTTATATATCGCATTTCAAATTGTTATTGTGCACCACTGAGTAAATTTTACTCAGCGATAGCTTTTCATTCTTTATGCATGATCGACGGTGACAGTAGCAGACTAGGCTGCTAGTACTACATTGAGAGATCATCGGGTATATTGAGTATACCACATTTTGTATTTTGTACTGTAATATATGTTCACTGTATGTATATATTGTTCTTGATTTTGAGCAGTTGTAACTTAAAATTGTACATTGAAGTTGTAAAGTAAATTATGAGTAATTTGGCTTGAAAAATTTGTACTGTATTTCTTTTATCTCAGTATTTGAAAAATTATTGTGGATTTGAGTTGAAAAACATATTGTGTTGAATTATGTTGGAGTGTGAGATTGAGAAAAATATTGAAGGGCTTTTTACAGGTTTTTGAAGAACTGTTTTGTCAAAAATACAGATGGCACTCTGCCAAAATTTTTACAGAAATTATTAATAGTCCAAATGTATTAGCTGTTTCACTTCAGTTCAAAAAAGTTTTTAACTCCTGTAAATCGTGCTCACCACTATAAAAGAAGTAAGAAAAGTTTTTAAAATCCCTTGTAGTGTATTTAATGGGTTATCAGTAGACGGAGTTGGTAATTCATTAGGTATACTACGGGATCATGTTATGCCTTACAGAGGGGTAGGGTGTGACATGTTTTAGTGGTATCAGAGCAAAGTTTTTAAATTTTGTTTTCACATATTATTTGAATATTCTTTCTTCATAGTACAACTGCTCAACATCATTGTTTGATACATACAGTACATTACAGTATAAATATGCACTAACGAGAGTAAATCTCCTTGTGTTATTTGTTCAAGAGATCTAAGATCCTCGCATTGACTATGGAAGAGGGTGATTGTTCAGTCGATCAATCTATAGAGGCTGAGGTGCAAGGGGATGCCCCAGCCCTACATAATGTCAGTAGTTCAAAGACACCGCATGATCTGCGATTTCTGCTCGGTTAAGCTCAGATGGCTGCAATGTTCCAACAAATGGCTGGTAATGTGCCTACTCAAGTCCCAATACAGACACCAGTGGTATAACCACAGTCTCCTGCTAGGTAGTTTGATAAATTGATGAAATATGGGGTTACAGAGTTCAAGGGGATAGTAGATTCTCTAGAGGCTGAACAATAGTTAGAGAGGATGGATAGGGTATTCAAGAAAGCGCCTTTGCATGGAGGAGCTCGATTTGAATACTCGGTATCTTTGCTCTGAGGATGCTTATGATGGTGAAAAACCATTCCCACGATGCAGTAGAACCTGCAGTGCTAACATGGAATGACTTTCTCAGGGAATTCAGACAAAAATATGTCCCTGATGCTTATGTAGATCAGAAACTGCAAGAGTTCCTAAGTCTGAAACAGGGGAGTAGATCGGTGGCTGAATATGAAAGGGAATTTTTCCGCCTGAGCCATTATGCAGTAAGTCTACTTTCTACCAGTAGGGAGAGATGTAAGAGGTTTGAAACCGGCTTGAAGCCTAGTATCAGATTACAAGTGGTCGGATTCAAACATAACAACTTCTCTGAACTTATTTCTCAAGCACTAGAATTAGAAATAATTGAATCTGAAGCGGCTCCTGAGAAAAAGAAATCAGAGAAGACAGAAAAAGAGGGAAAGTCAGTAGAACAGAGTTCTAGTGATCCTACTGGAAAGAGGAAAAACTTAGGGGGACACAATAGAGGTGGTAAGAAGTCCGATAGAGATAGATCTTCTGGACAGAAACCACCCCGATTTGATAAGCAAACTCAGCAGAAACCTAGAAATGCGCTGTCAGATCGACTTTGTGAAACTTGTGGTAAACCACATAGTGTGGTATGTTATAGAGCCGTACGAGCATGTTTTAATTATGGAGAGACTGGTCATTTTGCTAGGGATTGTGTAAATCCATGTCATTCTGGATCATTTACTACACCAAAGGGATCAACCCAAGTTTCTACCCCAAAGAGTTCACCATTAGTTAGTAGAGGCAGACGTAGAGGTAGGGGTAGTACACCTAGAAGTCAGAGTACTGTGAATCAGCCAGAACAGGGTGATGCTCCAGTTGGAGTATACGCTATACGGCAGAGAGAAGAGGCTTAGACTTTTGATATTATTGCTGGTACTTTCTCAAATAGTAATTAAGATATATATATGTATTGTTTGACATGGGGTCTGCATACTTTTATGTTGGTGTTAGAACTATATGTTCTATTATTATTCCTTTACAGGGGGAATAAATTTTGATGCATTAGTGATTAGTCCTTTAAGATAAGGATTGTGATAATAAGTGAAATTAGTTTTGAAAGAGTTTATCGGCGAAAAGTATGTTCTAACACACCATAAATTATAAAGCTAAACGGCAAGCCTACTTAATGTAAGGCAAGAGGACGTAAAAGTAAGTTACAGTAATAGAATTACTCTAGATGAGGGCAAGGATGTTACTGTTAGTAATTGTTAATGGATATTGTAATCATAATAAGTTCGGGATATTAGTGAATTCGAAAAGGATAAAAGATAGGAAAGTTTGATCTATTGGGGTGTATCGTAGTAACTATGCAATGTTCTTGATGTTTATACTGTAAGCTGCAGATTACAGTATTGACTTGAGATTATTGTGTAGAGCTACGTATTACCCGATAGTACACCTAGATGAGAATAGTTGCCAACGGCATCTATTTTGGTATAGTTATGCCAGGACATAATTTAATTGTTAGAAATAACTTTGGAAATCCTACTTAGGGATCTAAAACTCAAAAGTTAGAATATCGAAAGGTTATAGTTCAGTACAAAAGGAAGTAAGTTATAGAATATTGACAGATAAAAAGAGTTATGGAAGTAGAGACTTGAACAACTGATTCATATATAACAAAGAAATATTACGAATGTGAGGAAGACTATGGACTAGAATGGTCAGAGGACCAATGACTAGATGAATGATTCTAACATGACCTCAAGGGTCATTCAAGAAGGAACGTGAACCGAAATATTAGACAGCACAATAGTAAGAGGAGATTGGTGTTATCCAAACAAATTAACCGTTGTATTAGATTGTTAAAAGTCTTATACAAATTTGAGGAAAAGAAGATTATACGATCGTATAGAAAGGAGAAAATAAACGTATGACTATTGTAAGATGGCAATTGGGTAAAATTTCGTGGACGAAATTATTTTAAGGGGGGGAGAATTGTAACACCCCTAAGTTCGGTAGTGCGTTCTACTGTTCCGGTGAGCAGTGTTGTTCGGACAGCTAGGATGCCTAGAACTACACTTCGTTATGATTGAGGAGACATAAAATAATGAAATACAAGAAAAGAGAATACAAGAAAAACAAAGGAAAAATAATAGCAAAGACATGTAACCAAGTTAAGCGAGCCGAGAACCCTAGCGATGGGTGACCGCACCGGGAAGTCACAGCGCGGACCGTTGACTAGCCCTGGACTGTGGGGAACCCTGGAAATTAATTTTAAGACTTAAAGAGACATCAATTGAAGTATAAATATCATTAGAAATATCAAAGAAAAATTAAATAATTAGCGCAAAGAAAAGTGAGAAATCAAAAAACAGACAAAACTCGGTATTACCGAAAAATCGGGAATGCAACCCGAACAGGGGCATTGTGGTCATTTGACACCCCGAGTTGTCTTTTGACCTAAATGTCCATTAAAAATACATGATATTATATTTGTAAAATGTCATAAAAATTAAAATTGTGGTACATAGCATAAATGATGGAAGTTTGGGGCATAAAAATGAAAATTGAGAAAGTTTGAATAATTAAACATTAAAATAAATTAAGTGCTCCACTAAGGCAGCTTGGACCACCTATAAAAGACACTTTGGACAGTTGAACATCATCTTCAACCTCCAGCAAATGAACCAGCCGAATGCATCCCAAAGAAAACTCCATGGCCATTCATGCATGAAGCTCCAATCCTCCATGATCAAGCCCTAGTTTCTTCAAGAGTCCTTCACTAAAGTTGTTCTATACAACTTTGGCAGTAGATAGGCAGCAAGAAATTTATGTTTTGGTGAGGTTTTAAAGAATTTCAAAAGTGGTAAGTATGTATTTTTGATGCTTGCTTCATTAAAGTTTGTGTGGATGTTATGGGTACTTGAATTGTGGAAAGAATTTTGAGGTTTGATGTTTAAAGGGAGAGCTGTATTTTTGGCAGCCATGGAAACACTTTGAGGACAGCTTATTCTTGCTTCTAAATGGTAGATTAAATGATTGATTAAATGTATATTGTGTAGGAAATTGTTGGGTGATGTATACTTAGTATATGTAAATGTAAAATGAGATTTAAAGCTTGGAAAGTAATGGAATGTAAGTGTACCATTGTGGCAGTTCGCTAACTCTTGAAGAATGTTGGAATTCATGCTTGGTTTATGGAATAATGATGTTAAAATGTGTTGGTTGTTATGGCAGTTTGAGTGTGTGTATGGTAGTGTGAAGTGGGACATGTAAATGAGTGTAAATTGGTGATTGAATTGTTGTAAATTAGGTTTGAAAAATTATGCACTTGTTGGTGCACATTGAATGCAATTGTAAGCTGCCAAAATGACCTATAATGTGTTATGAATTATGTTTAGGTCATGATACAACCGGAATTGGCTTGAAGGTTGAGTTTGGTAAGTGTTAAAATTGATGTTTGATATGTATACAAGAATTGCAATAAGGCAGTTTCAGTTTTAGGCCTATAACTTTAAGTGTGTGGCTCCAATTGGTATAAGACCAATTGGAGGTGAAACTAGGTACAAAATGTGCCAACTTTCATGAAGAAAGCTTGCCAAAATTCTGCTTGCAAAGTAGCTTGAAAAATGACCAAATCCGGATTAAGTGCAATAAGGCCTGAAAATTGACCATTTAGGCAGCAGTTAGTTTTTAGGCCATAACTCACTCAAAACAGGTCCAATTGACCTGAAATTTTAACTATGAATAGTTAATACCCATATCTACAAGTCTTATGAAGATACCAAAGCCCAGAAATGACCATAAGTAAGTCAAACAGCTTGCACAAGTTCGAGTCCAAAAATTTGCCGAACCTAAAATGACCTAAAGTGACCAATTTTGGTGCAATTTGACCAGCAATAGTAAAATGACCATAACTTGGTCTACATAACTCATAATGACCTGAAATTTTGCCCCGTGTGCAATAAGACATAGATCTACAAGTTTGTAGTTTTGACCGAAACCCAAAACCGAGGGAACTAGGTCGTCCGGCTAGATCAAACTAGTATCCCGGAATCCAGCAAGTGGCAATAAAATGCAAGATACATGGAAATGAATTTGGTAACATGTACCAACCCTAAAAGACTATTGAATGTGACATATTGGTGACATTAAAACCTAATTCACCTAGAATGCATCGAGGGTCGACATCTTAGGTTGACTAAGGAAATAATAGAACTCAATGAATTAATTATTAAGCATTATCGTTAGAGACAGTTTAAATGAGTACTGAAACACTTCAAATTGTGTTTCTCAGTTAGCAACAACTCAGGGAAAGGGAAGGAAACACTAAGTCAGAGCCAAGAGGCATATATCAAAGGTTTGTGCACAATAAGTATTTCTTTTGAATTTTTCAATTGAAATAAATTATGATTATTTGTATGTTATTGTTTTAAAGTGTGTTTGTGCACAATAAGTATTTCTTTTGAATTTTTCAATTGAAATAAATTATGATTATTTGTATGTTATTGTTTTAAATTGTATTTGTGCACAGATTATTTGTATGTTATTGTTTTAAATTGTATTTGTGCACAATAGTTATTTCTTTTGAATTTTTCAATTGAAATAAATTATGATTATTTATATGTCATTATTTTAAATTATGTTTGTGCAAAGTAATTTTGACTTCTCATTTTCTACGTAAAAATTTAATTGAACATTATAGTTTTAAATTGTGTCCGTGCACAATACTTTTATATTCACTGCTTTTACTAGCAAATTTATTTGGAGAAATGAGTTAGAATAGTTTTTGATTATTTTGGCTTTGGGAATATTATTTCAAAATTATTGTGTTGCCTACTTTGCAAATGGAAATTTTTAGATAAAATGCTATTTGGGAATTGTATGAAATATTGTGATTTGAAATTGTTTTGATTCACAATTGGCATGACACTGTTACTATGTTCCTCCTCCATTTATGGGGTGAGTGTGATATATTCCTCCCTCTTTGACTTATTAGTCTGGGGTGAGTGTGATTATGTTCCTTCCTCTTTGACTTCCCAGTCTGAGGTGAGTGTGGATGAGTACTCATTATTCAGCTAGCTTCCTCCCTTATTGATTTTGATTATTGGGGTGAGTGTGTCTTGTCATGGTGTACAACACGGCATGTGTGGAAAAATTGTGTCATGGCCTAAATTATGTTATCGATTGGCAACATTGTATTATTCAGTTATTTGATCGAATTGTGTTATTGATTTGCAAAACGGTATTATTCAATTACTTGATCAAATTTGTGTTAGATGGATTTTGTAAATTGTGAAATAGAATTGTGAATCATTTGATTTGTGAACTGCAAATAAAAGATTTATATATCGCATTTCAAATTGTTATTGTGCACCATTGAGTAAATTTTAGTCAGCGATAGCTTTTCATTGCTGTCGTAGGTGGACAGACTGACAGGGCAGTAGACTAGGCTGCTAGTAGTACATTGAGAGATCATCGGGTATATTGAGTATACCACATTTTGTATTTTGTACTGTAATGTATGTTCACTGTATGTATATATTGTTCTTGATTTTGAGCAGTTGTAACTTAAAATTGTACATTGAAGTTGTAAAGTAAATTATGAGTAATTTGGCTTGAAAAATTTGTACTGTATTTCTTTTATCTCAGTCTTTGAAAAATTATTGTGGAATTGAGTTGAAAAACATATTGTGTTGAATTATGTTGGAGTGTGAGATTGAGAAAAATATTGAAGGGCTTTTTACAGGTTTTTGAAGAACTGTTTTGTCCAAAATACAGATGGCACTCTGCCAAAAATTTTACAGAAATTATTAATAGTCCAAATGTGTTAGCTGTTTCACTTCAGTTCAAAAAGGTTTTTAACACTTGTAAATAGTGCTCACCACTATAAAAGAAGTAAGAAAAGTTTTTAAAATCCCTTGTAGTGTATTTAATGAGTTATCAGTAGACGGAGTTGGTAATTCATTAGGGATACTACGGGATCATGTTATGCCTTACAGATGGGTAGGGTGTGACAGGTAGGGCCAGACCTGGTGAAACAGACTGAGGAAAAAGTAAAAATAATCAAAGCTATCCTGAAGTTTGCCTCCGATAGACAAAAGTCTTATGCCGACCTAAAGAGAAAAGAAATAGAATATGCGGTTGGCGACAAAGTGTTCCTCAAGGTGTCACCGTGGAAGAAGGTACTAAGGTTTGGAAGAAAAGGTAAATTGAGCCCTAGGTTTATTGGCCCATATGAAGTCATTGAACGTGTGGGACCAGTAGCCTATAGGCTAGCTTTACCACCAGAGCTGGACAAGATCCACAATGTGTTCCACGTGTCTTTGCTAAGAAGATACCACTCAGATCCTTCACATGTCACCTCCGTGGAAGAAATTGAAGTACAACCGGATTTGACATATGAAGTGGAACCCATACGGATCCTGGCTCAGGAAGTAAAAGAGTTGAGGAATAAGCAGATTCCACTGGTAAAAGTGCTTTGGAGGCACCACAACACTGAGGAGGCAACTTGGGAAAGTGAAGAGACGATCAGGCAACAGTTCCCTCAACTATTTGCATCAGGTAAATTTCGAGGATGAAATTTAAATTAGAGGGGAAGAGTTGTAACACCCTCCCTGTAGCAACTCCGAACATTCTACTGTTCCGATGACCAGTGTCGGTCCAGATAGCTAGAACGTCCGAAAAAAAAAATATTTAAACTAAAGTGAGGAACCATAATTAACTCAAATATTAATAAGAAAAATTTAGCAAAAATTTTAGAAATAAAATACAACCAAGTTAAATGAGCCGGTGTCCTAGCGATGGGTAACCTAGTGAGAAGTTACGGTTCTCACAACTAGGAGCCCTAGACCCAGGGGAAAAATTATAAAATAATTTTTGAGACTCCAGAGAAGGGTTATTGAGGTTCTTATGGCATTAGAATGCCAAGAAAATACTTAGAAAAAATTTTCAATCGGTATAGACAATTTTGGCCCGTTAAGCCAAACGGAGGGCATTTTGGTCATTTCATCTTCAGAGATGATTTTTGATCAACTTGTCCAGTTAAATAAATAATTTATATAACATAAAATATGACTAAATGTTGTTAAAAATTTAATTGAAATTAATTAGATAAGAAATGGAAAGAAAATGAGATTTATTACCTCATGCTTATGTAAGCATGAGGTAATTAAAAAGGGATGGCCAATCAAATTAAAGGAAGACATTTATAATACATAAATTGGGCAGAAAAAGAGACAGTTCTAGAAAAAATTCCGCAGTTACTCATCTTCCAAAAAGAGACGCCCCACACTCCTCCTTTCCCTCCTCCATTTTCATGCTTGCAAAGCTTGAATTCCTTAGTCTTTTCTCAATAAAACCCTAACCTAGCAACATAAAAATTTGTTCTTACATCCTAGTGAAGCTTTTGGGAGCAAAAAGAATTAAAAAGAAAGAGTTCTTGCAAGCTTTGGATTAGCTCCCTAAGAGGTTAGTGACCTAAACCTTGAATTTCACTTTAATTTCATGTTTAAGAACTATAAATATGTGTAAATGACAAAGAAATTTGATGAAACACCATTGGTATGCTAACCCTAAATTTTGGCAGCCATGGTTAGGGTAATATGGTGATGATTTTTGGGGAGTTAACATGCTAGTATGGCTACCCTTAATGAGTATCTCATAAGGGAATTGATAAATGCAATGATAATGCATGGTTTTGAAATGTTGAGTTAGGGTTTGGGTTGAGGAATGAGACTTTGATCATGTGGTGATGGAAATAGGCTTTAATGGTCAATTAGTGACCATTTGGTTTGGTTTGAATAAAAAATGAAGTGAATTGGGTTGTGGGAATTAAGATTAGTGTGGCTGCCCTAGGTGACCTACAAAATTGGATATGAGTCCAACAGGTTTGGGTAGCCATAACTTGAAATATAGAGGTCCAATTGGTGCAAGGCCAATTGGACATGAAACTAGACGCATAATAACACAATAAATTAGTTTAAATATCATCAACATACCACATTTTGCATTTTAAACTTGTTGGTATTGGTTGCCAATACCATCTCTAAGTTTAATGTGAATTGGACAAAATTTTCAGTTTTCAAGCTTTGGGGTTACTATTCCATTAGTCATTTTTTCAGTGGGAATTTGGAAAAATGCTCAACATGAAAGTTGTTCCTCATTTTGTCTAGTTGAATTTCCTTTTTTGAATTACTCCATTTGGAGTTTTGTAGCTCAAGTTATGGCCTAAAAACCATAACTTGCCGGATAGGACAGATTCCAAAATTCTGGGCAAATCTGTTTCTGCCAGATTTGGTAACTCAAGCTTTGTTGGAAATTTGACTAGGTTATGGTCATAATTTGGGTCAGGTTTCTTCATGAAAGTTGTTGGTCTATATGTCACCTTGTTGCTGGTAAAATTTCAGGTCAATTGGACCTATCTACATTGAGTTATGACCAAATGACCAAACACTGTTCATTTGGTCATTTTGCCCAGGCAGATTGCAAGTCACCCGGATTAGGGCAAACTTGTGGTCAAGTTGGTTTGGTTTTCTGGGCATGGTTTCTTCACCAAAGTGGATACCATGTCTCACTGGTAGCAATACTCTCTTGGAACCAAGCATGTTAAACCTCTTTAACACCTTTTCCAAGTATAGACTTTGGGATAAACCAATTATTCTTTTCGCTCTATCTCTATAGATGCGAATCCCAAAAATATATGTTGCCTCCCCTAAGTCTTTCATGGAGAATGTATTTGACAACCATACCTTTATAGTTGTCAACATACTTGTGTCATTACCCATCAATAGTATGTCATCCACATATAAGACAAGGAAAGTGATAGCACTGTCACTAGCCTTCTTATATACACATGGCTCATCCTCATTTTTGATAAAACCAAAGGATTTAATGGCTTCATCAAAACGGATGTTCCAACTCCTTGAAGCTTGTTTCAACCCATAAATGGATCGCTTTAGCTTGCATACCTTGGAACCATCTTGGGATTCAAAACCCCTAGGTTGTTCCATGAAAATGTTTTCTTCAATGTATCCATTGAGAAAAGCTGTTTTGACATCCATCTGCCAAATCTCATAATCATAGTATGCAGCTATTGCTAATAAAATCCTAATTGATTTAAGCATGGCAACAGGCGAGAAAGTCTCCTCATAGTCGACTCCTTGCCTTTGGCGAAACCCTTTCACTACTAACCTTGCCTTATAGGTCTCTACCTTTCCATCAGAACCAATTTTCTTCTTGAAAACCCATTTGTTCCCTATAGGTACAATACCTTCAGGTGGGTCAACAAAATCCCAAACTTAATTCTTATACATGGAATCAATCTCAGATTTCATAGCATCAATCCATTTTGAAGAGTCTATATCTGATATAGCTTCTTCATAAGTAAGTGGATCATCTCCATGATCTACTTTTTCATGATTAAACAACTCTTGTTCTTCTTCATGAAGAAAATCATATCTCACTGGTGGGTGAGATACCCTATTTGTTCTACGAGGAATAGCTGTAGATGTTTCATCAACGGGTATAGGTTGACTAGATGGATCTATATCCATCTGATCTGTTAGTTGGTCAGAATTCTCCAGTTCTAACTCTATTTGCCTTCCTTTGCCTCCTTCTTGAACAAACTGTTGTTCAAGAAATGTGGCATCTCTACTTATCACAACCTTTTGTGAAGTAGGAAAATAAAAATAATATCCAAAACTATCTTTTGGATATCCAACAAATCAATCTTTTTCTGATATGGTCTCCAATTTATCAGTGTTCAGCTTTTTGATATAAGCTGGACAACCCCAAATCTTAACATGCTTAAGACTTGGTTTTCTTCCATGCCATATCTCATAAGGTGTGGAAGAAACTGATTTTGATGGAATCCTATTCAAAATGTACAAAGCTGATTCTAATGCAAATCCCCAAAAGAAGATTGGCATATCAGCATAGCTCATCATACTACGTACCATATCCAATAGGGTACGATTTCTCCTTTCAGATACACCATTCAGCTGTGGCGTTCCTGGAGGAGTCAGCTGAGAAACAATGCCATGCTCTCTCAAGTATTCATCAAATTAAGTACTCAAATATTCACCTCCATGATCTGATCGAAGAGCTTTAATACTCTTTCCTGTTTGATTTTCTACTTCAGATTTAAATTCTTTAAACTTTTCAAAGGATTCATGTTTGTATTTCATCAAATACAAATACTCAAATCTTGATTTATCATCAGTAAAAGTAATAAAATAATGAAAGCCCCCTCTAGCCATTTCTTTAAATGGACCACATACTTCACTATGTATTAGCTCCAAAATATTTTCAGCTCTTAGCCCTTGTCCAACAAAGGGTGATCTAGTCATTTTGCCCTGAAGGCAAGATTCACAAGTTGGAGTAGGCTCAAAGCCCAATGAAGATAGAATCCCCATTTTCTCCAGTTTTGCAATCCTATCTTCTGCAACATGACATAACCTTAAGTGCCAAAAATATTTTGAACTTGAGTTAGTTTTCACCATGGCATTGCATTCTTTGAGATTGCTATACTCTGGGCAGTGGAAACACTTTCTTACTGGCAATGGAAACACTTTTCTATTGGTAATGGAAACACTTTCCTGTTGGCAGTGGAAACACTTTCTTGTGCCTTTGTCAGCTTTGGTCTTCCTTTTCTGTTTAGCTATTTTCTTGGAAGGACCAGGAATCTGAGGTTTCATTTTCTTTTTGCCCTTCTTCTTATTGGACTTTCTAGCAGAAGAAGATGCAACCAAAGCTACCTCTTTTCCTTTATTGCCTGGCATATTCTTTTGGGTAATAACCAGCATGTTGAGTAAACCAGCTAAGGTGCATTCCTGTTTAGTCATATGGAAATTTGTCACAAAATTCCCAAAAGACTCAGGAAGAGACTGAAGGATCAAATCCATCTATAGTTGGAAATCCATGTTGAAGTCAAGATGTTCCAACTGCTCAATCAGCCGAATCATCTTATGGACATGATCCCCAACATTCTGTCCCTCAGACATCCTCATACGGAATAGCTGTCTAGATATCTCATACATAGCATTCCTGCTGTGCTCACCATACAACTCTTATAGGTGAAGGAGGATCTCACTCGCACTCTGCATGTTTTCATGCTGCTTCTGTAACTCATTACTCATGGAAGCAAGCATGTAACACTTAGCTCTCATATCATGCTCCTTCCACTTGTCCAAAGTTTCATGTTCCTCTTGTGTGGCCTTTGGAGGTAAGGGACCAGGAACATTTGAATCTAGAACATATCCTATATGTTCAAGGTTCAGGACAAGTTTCAAATTTCTTAGCCAATCAGACAGATTAGGTCCTGTCAACCTATTGCGATCAAGTATGCTTGCAAGGATATTAGATGGTGGTGGTTGTTCTGTGCTCATTATTATCAGAAAATTAATTGCAGAAATAACCATATTAATTAGTAAATGTATCATGTAATTAACCAAAATGATTATGGTCTTTTAATCAAACTGGTCCTCCCACTAACTTAGCGAATCCTACACTTCCAAAGAAGAAAACGGAAATCCTAGTTGGATGGATTTCTAGTGGGTGATTGAATTCTTATAATTCTATTGATCATCCTCTGGTACATCCATTATTGGAATTACAATAAACTATAAGTAAGCAACTCCTTGCCCATCACATCTCATGTGAGGTTTAATCCTTTACCTAGCCCCTAATGCTCAAAATCTCAGGTACATCCTTTATTGACTTATCTTGCATTAGTTAAGTTGATCCCATTAAGCCAGTAATTATGCAAATAATTTTAATGTCCTCAGGTACATCCAATATTGGCCACTAAACCATTTACATATTTACAACATCTCATGCTTAATAATTATTCTTAAGAAAATCTCTTAAATTAATTGCATCTTATGCAACTATTTAAAATTTCTTAAAATAATTTCCCTAATGGAGGGCCTATGTTATAATTACTTTAATTATAGCATTTCCAACTTAATCATTTGTTTGGAAGATTTTATGGTCATTCTAATTACTATTAAGGTCTCACTTTACACATTATCCAATTAGCATGCATATATCATATAATAGCATACATTCCCATACATTTCATGCATTCATGGATAAGTAATAAATATGGTATGATCATGGACTTTCTAAGGGATTCAATTCTGAGCCACCAAGAATTGAATCAGGGCATTCCTAGGTGTATTTCATTCATTCATTTTACAAGAGTTGCTGAAGGAGTACATAATCAACACTTGATCTTGAATTCCTCCCACTGGTCCCACCAATGCTCTTGACCTCCTTGAACTGCTTGCAATCCAATTACATAGTAATCCTTGGCATACCAAGGCGAATTTACAAGAACTTAAATAAATGAAATTACAACCCAAAAATTATTACAAACTTAATAATACATGCCCAAAATAAATTAAAATAAATTAATTAATTTACAGTCCCAAAGAAACATAAAAGAAATAAATCTAATCACATTGGTCTTTTATAGTCCATGATCATATCACTATTTAACAATTAAATAAAACATACATACTTAAATTAAATTTAATATCTCATATTCAACTTAAAAATCCAGATTTGAATATGATTCAAATAAATTTAAAAATTCAGGTTTGAATGTCATTCAAACAAATTTAAAAATTCAGATTTGATCACATTCAAACAACATTAAAAATTCAGATTTGAATCACATTCAAACATTTTTTAAAAAATCAGATTTGAATCACATTCAAACATTTTTTAAAAAATCAGATCTGAATTTTATTAAATTAATTTTAAAAAATCAGATTTAAATATGATTCAAACAACTTTAAAAATTCATATTTGAATCACATTCAAACAACTTTTAAAATTCAGATTTGAATCACATTCAAACAATTTTTAAAATTCTGATTTGAATCATAATTTAATTATGTGATAAAAATTCTAATTAAACAATTTAATTAGACATAAAATGGATCTTAGATCATACAACAATTGCACATTCACCAACCATTTACCTTCGCACACCATTGTGGTGCATCAACCAAGCGCACCATAGTGTTCATCATTTGTGCCGCCACCTTGGCTTTGCAACCAGCAATGAATTTTTTATCTCATGATCAAACACACAATTAAATCATGTAAACATCAATCTAAATGGCAAATATAGTGGCTCTAATACCAATTGTAGGAACGAAAGCGTGAAAAACACAAGTTTATACCATTGAATTCCAAAATTTTCACTTAGGGTCACATGCATCATGCAAGATTTATTTTTATGTACTTGATTTCAATGATAAACTACATATTAAAACTCTTTTAATATGTTTTTGGATCTGTATTTGCCATTTAAGATTTTAAAATTAATCAGATTAATCTTAGAACCCTAGCTTAAATCAAGAACGATTACACTAACCTCTTGATGCACTGCAGTGTGTCTGCGCCTTTGAGATTCGTCTTCAGGACACCAGATGTTGTCCCTCTAGCTTGTCCACACCAAGAACACCTATGGCATCCCTTGAACAGCTTCTAAAGCTTTTTCTATTAATTAGAAATTCAAGTTCTGCCTTTTAAGAGATTAGAGATGTAAACAGGACATAAGAAACAATTTCTAGTGTTCTTAATTCAAGAGATTGATGGCTAATCTCTTTGAATTGATGAGAGATGAAGAAGAATAGATGAAGAGCCTCAAAATGGCGTGACAAAGGAAAGGAGTGGCTGCTGGTTATTTTTCTTTTCATAACAACACTTAAATAGCTAGGTTAACACATTAAACCCTTGCCACATGTCACCCTTAGATTAGCTCTAGGTTTAAGTGACCCAATCACATTGTGCCAAGTGTCAAACCTATATTTAATCTTAATATTAATCATCTTACATGATTAAAAAAACATTTGGCAAGCTTATGTATAATCCCATGTGTCACCATCTCATGGTGCCACGTGTTACACTGTGAAATGACCAAAATGCCCTTGTGTCTTAATTTTGAGTTCTTAACCCAAAATAATTATTTTTCTTCTTCTAATTAATTTATATCAAATATAAATTAATTAATTAATCTCTATTAATTAATTTCTCATTAATTAAATTCATATTTAAACACTTTAAATATAAATTTAATTTATACTACACATCCAATAATCTAGATTTAGTTTCAAGTCATGCTAGGGACTTTGCAGTTTAATTGCAAACCAAACCTATTTAATTAATCAATTAAACTCTTTAATTAATTATTTAAATCATATTTAAATAGGTGATAACTTGTCTGTGTGTGTGACTTACTAGGCTCATCACTAATTGGCAATGAGACATGATATCAACTCTTAATATCATCAGAACTCTTTCTTACCATAAATGATTTCTCTAAATCATTTTATGAACCTCATAGACCATGGTTAACACCTAGCATAGCATGCCATGGCCACCCAATTAGTAATAAGGTTTACCTTAAATGAACATATAATCATATGTTACCATGCACTAGAATCTCTCTGTTACAAAATCCCAACTCAAGCTGGAGTCATGGTTTATGTCAAACTCCATTTGCTATGAATATTATGTTCTCTTTTAATTCCAATTCTTGATTAAAAAGATTTTCTCATCAGAAACTCATTTCTAAATAAATCTATCTGTCCTGGCCAGGAACTTGGAACATCAAGAACAATTAAATGAACATAGGATTTTATCTCTATTTACTTAGAGGAACAGATTCCATCTTGATCAACACCTACCTCCATATATAATTAGTAGGAGCCAACACATGCCCATATACCTGCATACGATAAGTACGAAAGCAGTATCAAACTCAAACTACCTATATACAAGATAACTGTGCTATCTCTGGTCTAAAGATTATATGCACTGATATGATTTATGACAAAACATTAACAAGAGTAAACTCCATGTGCTTGTCATAAGTGTCACTGGTTCAGCCTACTTATCATTTATAAGTGCCTATCATATTTGTTATATGGCATGAGACTCACCATTCCATCTTATTTATATCTCATATAAATAACTTGGGAACAAATATGAATACAATCTTTCTGGATAAGTCATGTCCTTATTATGAAGTATCCTCGATTGTGAACCTATTTATGATACTTTGTGCTAGAAATATTGTCACTCATATTCTTAACAACTTAAGAATAATATTTCTAACAAAATATCAATGGACCTTTTCTGTTACACATAAATATATTATGTAAACGGAAAAGTGGAAATGCCTTTTATTAATAAAAATATGTACAATATACATACTAAATGATATGCTTTTGGCATACTACTAACAGCATAAGTGCCTATCATGTTTGTTATATGGCATGAGACTCACCATTCCATCTTATTTATATCTCATATAAATAACTTGGGAACAAATATGATTACAATCTTTCTGGATAAGTCATGTCCTTATTGTGAAGTATCCTCGATTATGAACCAATTTATGATACTTTGTGCTAGAAATACTGTCACTCATATTCTTAACAACTTAGGAATAGAATTTCTAACAAAATATCAATGGATCATTTCTATTACACATAAATATATTATGTAAACGGAAAAGTGAAAATGCCCTTTAATTAATAAAACATGTACAAGATACATACTAAATGATATGCTCT
The DNA here is from genome assembly GCF_030052815.1 of Hevea brasiliensis. Lineage (NCBI taxonomy): Eukaryota > Viridiplantae > Streptophyta > Magnoliopsida > Malpighiales > Euphorbiaceae > Hevea > Hevea brasiliensis. The sequence goes on along the minus strand of NC_079510.1, from coordinate 18,530,234 downwards.
AGGGAATACTACTATTAAACCACAACGCCAGCCACAAGCTGCCCCACAACCCGAAATCTACAGTCCTTGGGGATTCCGTGATGATGCCCATAAGGCAATGTGCACCCGGCTTCACACCCGAAAAATTAGCTCCACAAAGTACATGGATTTTGCGCTTCTAAAGCAAATTGGGCTGCAGGATGAGATCAATGGACTGCTCGATAGCATCATGTGGACAAGGTTCACCCAACTCCAATTCCCCGCATACCAGAACACCAGACTGGAGTTTTTGGGCAGTTTCAAGGCCACCTTTGAAAGAACGGAAGTGTGAAAAACACAAGTTTATACCATTGAATTCAAAAATTTTCACCTAGGGTCACATGCATCATGCAAGATTTATTTTTATCTATTTGATTTCAATGATAAACAACATATTAAAACTCTTTTAATATGTTTTTGGATCTGTATTTGCCATTTAAGATTTTAAAATTAATCAGATTAATTTTAGAACCCTAGATTAAATCAAGAACGATTACACTAACCTCTTGATGAACTACAGCGTGTTTGCGCCTTTGAGATTCGTCTTCAGGACACCAAATGTTGCCCCTGTAGCTTGTCCACACCAGGAACACCTTTGACAGCCCTTGAACAGCTTCTAAAGCTTTTTCTATTAATTAGAAATTCAAGTTCTGCCTTTTAAGAGATTAGAGATGTAAACAGGACACTAGAAACAATTTCTAGTGTTCTTAATTCAAGAGATTGATGGCTAATCTCTTTGAATTGATGAGAGATGAAGAAGAATAGATGAAAAACCTCAAAATGGTTTGACAAAGGAGAGGAGTGGCTGCTGGTTATTTTTCTTTTTCATAACAACACTTATATAGCTAGGTTAACACATTAAACCCTTGCCACATGTCACCCTTTGATTAGCTCTAGGTTTAAGTGAACCAATCACATTGTGCCAAGTGTCAAACCTATATTTAATCTTAATTTTAATCATCTTACATGATTAAAAAACACTTGGCAAGCTTATGTGTAATCCCATGTGTCACCTTCTCATGATGCCACATGCCACACTGTGGAATGACCAAAATGCCCCTGTGTCTTAATTTTGAGTTCTTAACCCAAAATAATTATTTTTTCTTCTTCTAATTTATATCAAATATAAATTAATTAATTAATCTCTATTAATTGATTTCTCATTAATTAAATTCATATTTAAACACTTTAAATATAAATTTAACTTATACTATACATCCAATATTCTAGATTTGGTTTCAAGTCATGCTAGGGACTTTGCAATTTAATTGCAAACCAAACCTATTTAATTAATCAATTAAACTCTTTAATTAATTAATTAAATCATATTTAAATAGGTGATAACTTGTGTATGTGAGTGACTTACTACGCTCATCACTAATTGGCAATGAGACATGATATCAACTCTTAATATCATCAGAACTCTTTCTTACCATAAATGATTTCTCTAAATCATTTTATGAACCTCATAGACCATGGTTAACACCTAGCATAGCATGCCATGGCCACCCAATTAGTAATAAGGTTTACCTTAAATGAACATATAATCATATGTTACCATGCACTAGAATCTCTCTGTTACAAAATCCCAACTCAAGCTGGAGTCATGGTTTATGTCAAACTCCATTTGCTATGAATATTATGTTCTCTTTTAATTCCAGTTCTTGATTAAAAAGATTTTCTCATCAGAAACTCATTTCTGAATAAATCTATCTGTCCTGGCGAGGAACTTGAAACATCAAGAATAATAAAATGAACATAGGATTTTATCTCTATTTACTTAGAGGAACAGATTCCATCTTGATCAACACCTACCTCCATATATAACTAGTAGGAGCCAACACATGCCCATATACAAGTATGAAAGCAGTATCAAACTCAAACCACCTATATACAAGATAAATGTGCTATCTCAGGTCTAAAGATTATATGCACTGATATGATTTATGACAAAACATTGACAAGAGTAAACTCCATGTGCTTGTCATAAGTGTCACTAGTTCGGCCTACTTATCATTTATAAGTGCCTATCATGTTTGTTATATGGCATGAGACTCACCATTCCATCTTATTTATATCTCATATAAATAACTTGGGAACAAACATGAATACAATCTTTCTGGATAAGTCATGTCCTTATTATGAAGTATCCTCGATTGTGAACCTATTTATGATACTTTGTGCTAGAAATATTGTCACTCATATTCTTAACAACTTAAGAATAATATTTCTAACAAAATATCAATGGACCTTTTTTTTTACCCATAAATATGTTATGTAAACGGAAAAGTGGAAATGCCTTTTATTAATAAAAATATGTACAAGATACATACTAAATGATATGCTATAGGGAATACTACTAACAACCTTATGGCCTATCGATAGGGAAGATAGAGGCAGAAGTGAATTTCACCTTCTTGGTGTTGACCAGGTGATGAATATAGATGAGTTTAATGCCATTTTCGGCTTCGATAGTGTCGGCCACCAAGAGATCCCTAGGAATCGCATGCTTTACAACGTCAACAACTTCTAGAGTTCCATTGCCCCGAACACGGAGTTGTATAACTCCAGCAAGTCCAAATCCTCGGGTATCACAAGTCCAGCCTTGCGCTACATGCATTGGTTAGCCACCCACACCATCATGGGCCATGGTGATAGCTTTGGCATGGTAAACGCTAGCGAGCTATTTTTCTTGTGGTGTATGGTCACTGAGCAGTGCTGCAGCATCGACTTTTTTTTGTGCAACCACCTCTGCCACCTTTGTCATCAGCCTACCAGGCATATCGTGCTTGGTGGCCTCGTCACAACCATCGCCCTCCGCAAGCAATCGAGGACAGCCTCCAGGAATCCCACAACAAGTTGGACATGCTAATGGAGAGGCTCAATGAAGAGGAGCCAGTGTCACCATCATCACCATCAGAGACCTTTTAGAGCTAGGACTATAGGATAGGTTCTTTATTGTAAAATCTTGAATGCCTTAGTCTTAAATTGTAATCATAGGTCTCTTTTATTTGCTTTATGTCCAAACTTTTCCATGCTTAATAAATAATACGCTTTCTTATAATTTTTGTACGTTTTCTCTAATTTTGCTTATTATGTTAACATTGAGGACAATGTCCGATTTGAGTTTGGGGGGGTACAAGTGCATTTCATGTCTTGCATATCATTACATTGCTTAATTTCAGCTATATTATTCTTGTGTATCAAAATTCCAGCAAAAAAAAAAATATTGAAAAATTTTTGAATATTTCAAAATTTTTTAAAATTTTGAACTTTGAATTATGAAACTTAGAACTATAACCAATTTCTAGTAAGCTAATAACTGGACTCCACGGGATAGAGGAATGAACATATCTGGATAGGCAAAAAGGGATTCTAACATGTTATCTGTGAAAAATCTAATCTCTTTAGTGGAACTAGACTAGTTAAACCCCTTCATAACTATTAATTTGTCACATCGAACTTATGAAGTTAGGAGAAGTTTCTTAAAATATAAACAAACTTAAAAATACCTCACCAGCTCTATAACATATCTCTTGGACCTATCAATGTGAAATCCTAGTATATGCTTGATGAAGAAATGATTAAGGTATTCTTGGCTATAGCCTAATTAAGCCTTAGCCACCCTTAGTCACAAATGTCCCTTGCACCCAACTTGAGCCTATATTTTTACCTATGTGATTTTCTTTGCTTACCCATATTATTTACCTAGCCCCTAGCCTAAACACATACCTACCCTTTGAGGAAGCTAAATGCATAAGTAAAAAGTATATTAAGTACAACAAGAAAATGGAGAGAGGATGAAGAACTCAAGAAAGAGTGCAAGTGTGAAATTAAAACCAAAGAAAAATTTGACTTCCTAACCCAGCAAAAGCAATGAGTTTGGGGGAGAAGACAAAAAGGATATAAATAAAATAAAAAAAAGAGAGAAAAAAGGAAGTCCTAAGAATCATGGAAGCATGCTTGGCATTATAAAAACTAAAAGCCCCTCCTCTCCATACAAAATTAATAGAATAAACTTAGTATACTTGGTATTTTATGCATAAATGCTATCCTCATATTTGCATTCCCTATAAACCTTTCATTGGCAACCAAGTCATTATCCTTTAGCCCCATTACAAGTGTTTTAAAGACCTTTTGAACTTTTGAAAAGTGTATGCAACATTAGTGGAGATAGAAAATTGAGATATGCCTATGGAGTTGGAATTGAGTCGTTTCATCACAATTATCCACAATAGAGGCAAATTTGGGAGAGTAAGTATTTCTCAAGTCTATCCTAATAAAACAAGTTATTTGTGACTTATTAATGGCCTTGTATAAAGGAATAATTAGTTAAAATACCATGAAAGGAGGTGAAGTTCCAAACAGGCAGCTATTAGAACCCTTATGCCTTGAAAGAGGGTAAATGGTATGAAGGATTGGAGGAGTTCAATTTTGTGCTTATTAAATTGTTGGTTATATTCCTAAGTTATCCCCTGAAATGCATTTTAAAATAGAGTTTTGTTTTGCTTGAGGAGAAGCAAAAGTTTGAGTTTGGGGGTATTTGATACACTTGAATTGTATAGATGTTTGTAAGAACATTTGTATACTATCTCATGGCATTTAGGTAAGTAATCTCATGCATAGTAGTTGATTTCATCAGTTTTTGTAATTTCTATTGTCGAGCCCTTAATTTCATGTTTTTTTCATTATTTCAGGTGTTTGGGTGAAGTCATAGGGCATAGGAGTGCAAAGGGAAGCTTGAAGAGGTTAAAAGACTTAGAATTACTACTGATACAAAGTACATGGGTCATGTAAGCAAAGCCATAGACCCGTGTAACTTTTTGCCAGAAGAAAGCCAGAGAGCCAATGGAGAAACAAAAGTACATGGGTCATGTAATTGAACCTGTGTAATCTGCAATGACCTGTGTAAGTCTCTGTCGGGCACAAGCTTGAAGAACTTTCTGAGAACAATAGTACACAGCTAGTGTAACCAAGCCCGTGTAGCCAACGCAGACTTATGTAAGTCTTTGTGCTAATGTAAGACTTCGTAATTCTGCTCTAGTAAGTTACACGGCCCGAGGCTGTGTAGTGACACAAGGGACGTGTACTATGCAGTAGCCATTTTTCTAACCCGAATTCCCGCTCTTATTTACTGATTCAAATCAAACTCCTAAAGCTTTTTGGATTAAAAAATGACCTAACCCTAGAATAGCCATTATAAATAGAATCAGAAAACATCCAAAGGGGGAGATCAATCCTTTTACAGTACTTTTTAGGAGTTTCAAAGAGGATTCGCCTCTGAAATCTCACCAGTCGTCTTGAGGAGAAGAATATCAGTATCAAGAGGAGTTTTCTAGCCGAAGTTCCACAAGATCAAAGCTACAAACCCTCTTCGGTTGTTTCATTCCATTTCCTTAAACGGATTTTTATTACTTTTTTCTTCTATACGATTACTTTTTACTATCTTTATTTTTGTTTATCATGATGTTTGCTAAACTCACCATGAGTGAGTATTTTTCATATTCTGAAATTGGGAGAGTAATGCTTGTAATCATTATTATGGATGAACATTAAGTTTTATTTATTCAATTTGAGATTTTTTCCTTGACTTAGTTTCTTGTGATCTTAATGCATGCTATGTGTTGGTACCCACTTAGTATTGATTATAGATATTAATTGAAGGACTAAAAGGTGAAGATTAATATTACAAAATCAAGATTTTGAACCTAGAAATTCTGACCTAGACATAGGCTGATACCTTTGTGGAATTTCAAAATTGGTCAAAGACCTTAAAGGGTTTTAATTAATTTGATCGCCACAAAAGTCGAGTTTAAGTTAATTAAAATACACTCTAGGTACCTTGAGAGAGGACTTAGGATACCTTGGGATTAATTTCCATCAAGGCAAACGATTCTCAACCCAGTAAATAAACGAGGTAACATCTATAGTAAGATTCAAGTGTGAAATCTAAATTCCGAAACTGTTTCAAAATAGATTGTTTCATTTTAAGTTTATCATTCTAGTGTTTAAAATAAACAACCATCATTCCCTCAGTATTTAATAGCCTAAACAATCAAAATTATTGTGTAGATTGGTACTTACTAATCAAATTCCTCGTGGGAACGATACTTTACTCATCATTTTATTACTTATTAGCGATTCATGCACTTGCGGGGTTGTAAAACCAGCGAAACAAGTCCTTGGGGGTTAGTAGTTCCATCATTAAAATTAAATATTCTACCATATCTAAGATGGATTTTCCTAATAGCACACCTATAGTTGGTGTGACCAAACTTGCCACAATAGTGGCAATGTCCATTGAATCTTCTATGTGTTTGAGGGTAAGCAAATGGTCTCATATGACCAATCTTTTTATGTCCATTATGTGAATGTGAGCATGAGGCATGGTAAGTGTGATAATAGTTATGAGTCCTAGTACCATGTCCCCTGCGAAGGTTTGGCCTAGATGCAACACTCATAGATGTTTATGTCCCATTTACATTTTGTCTAGAAGAATGTTGATGAAATGAAGTCTTTCTAGTTTCATTACCACAAGATTTCTTTGGCTCTTGTTCTTTAGGATTGGACACCTTTGGATTAGGCACTTGGGGACTAGGCTCATTAGAACTAGATGCTTTAACAAAGATGATCTTGGAAGGAGGTGTTTGAGCAAATTTACTATAGCCAAGTCCATACTTGATGCTAGGAGACCTTTGAGACTCCAAAATTGCATCAAGTTTGTCCTTCCCTTTAGCAAATTTGGAAAGAGAAGTTTTTAGCTCAATAATTTCATTTTTCAACTTCTCATTTTCTAATGAGAGGTCATCTAAGTATTTTTGCAAATCATCCCCTAAAGGTTTATCATCCTTAGTTAAGGTCTCATTTTCTTTCCTTAAACAAACTACTTCCTTTTTCAAGAGCTTGTTTTTCTTATGACTTAACTCAAGTTCATCATTCATAACTTTAAGTGCATTAACTAGTTCATCATAAGAAAATTCAACAACATCATCATTTAAAGTTACCTCATTGGAGCTTTCCTCCATTTCCATAAAGCACATTTGGGCAACTTGATCACCAATCTCCTCATCTTTGGAGTCACTTGATTCATCCCATGTTACTTTAAGTGCCTTCTTCTTGAACTTCTTGAAAGGCTTCTTCAATTTGGGACAATCCGTTCTAATGTGACCCGGCTTGTTGCATTCAAAGCATATGGGAGGATCCCTCTTGCTACTTTCACCCTTATCCTTTTTGAAGATCCTCTTTGGGATGAACTTCTTTTGGAAGAGCATCTTACTTATTCTCCTTGTCATTAGACCCAATTCTTCCTCATCAAACTCATCATCTTCATCACTAGAGTTTTTAGAAGATACTTTAAAGGCAATGGTCTTTTTGGCTTTGTTAGGTTCCTCCACTTGCTCTCTTTTGAGGGTCATCTCATAGTCAATGAGATTTCCTAAGAGCTCATCAAGTTGTACCTTGCTCAAGTCCTTAGAATCCTTTAGTAAAGTTACTTTGGGTAGCCACTCCTTAGGAAGACTTCTTAAAATCTTCTTTGCTAGCTCCTCATTTGTGAACGTCATCCCAAGAGATTTAATTCCTCCTATAATTTCCACAAATCTATCATACATTTCATTTATGGTTTCATCTGACTTCATATTGAATAATTCATATTGGTAGATAAGGGAATCCATCTTGTTCTCATTTACTTGACTAGTACCCTAATGAGTAACCATTAAAGCATCCCAAATTTCTTTTGTAGTAGAATTTATACACACTTTATTATTCTCACTTCTACTTAATGCACATAATAGATCATGAATAGCCTTATCATTTAAAGCCACTCTTCTTTTCTCTTGTTCGCTCCATTCACCCTTAGGCTTAGCTATATGCACACTATCTACAATCTTAGTTGGGGTGAATGGGCCATTTTCTACAACATCCCACAAGTCAACCCCTTCTGATTTAAGAAAATAATACATCCTATTTTTCCAATACAAAAATTCATTACCATCAAAGAAAGGAGGTCTTACCACGGATTGACCTTCTTGTGCATTGAGGGTTGCCATTGATCTTTACTCCAAGATGATTAAATCTTGGAGACTAGCTCTGATACTTGTTGTTGTCCCTTGTACCAACCCAACAAGGGGGAGGGGGGTGAATTAGGTTCTAATTGCAAAATTAAAGATTAAAAGAAATGTAACCACAAAGAATAGTAGAGGAAGAATGATGACATAAGAAATTTATAGAGGTTTGGCTATCCCAAGGTCCTCTCCTCAAGGTCCTCCTTGAGAGTTAACTCCATTAAAATTCCTCTTTGAGTGAAGAATAAACCCCTTAAAATCACCACAAGAGCAAACCTTTGCTCTTTTACAAATCCCTTTACACTCAAGAGCTATTTAAAACTCTATCACACTCAAAATAACAATAAGTGCTCACAACAACCTTGAATGAACTCTCAGAACAATGAATTTACAACACAAATATCAAGTTCTCAACATTAACTATGGTAGCTCAAGCTCTAGAGAGAGAGAGAGAATGAAGAAAATCTTTTGAACACAATAAATTTCCAAAAGATTATTGTTGTAAAAAAACTTGTTTCCAGTCATAAATGTGTCTATTTATAGTTTTTGCAAGAAAATAACCATTGAGGGTGCATTAAATGCTAAACTAGCCATTTAACCACCCAAAGCTCTATCTTATCAAGTTGCAAAAGCCAAGGTTCAGCTGCCGACATTATTTACTTTGGCTGCCAAAGGTTGGAGTACCAAAAAATAGCTTTTGAAAAGTCACTTTCGGCTACTGAAGTTCTCACTTTCGGCTGCCGAAGTTCTCACTTTCGGCTGTCGGAGTGCTCTCTGGACAAAATGGCTTTTAACGCTCAAAAACCATGGTTTAAAGAATGAACTTCGGCAGTTGAACTTCCCACTTTCGACTGTCGAAGTGCTCTTTGGATAGAAAGTGTTAAAAGGGCACTTAGGTTTCGGAAATGCGTAACTTTTTTACCAGAACTCGGATTTTTGATCCGTTTGAACCGTTAAAAAGCTAATTTGATAAACTTTTCAATGAAAACACTTTCAAAAACAAATTTTAATTTCTCAAATTTGAAAACTTCATTTTACTCCCCCTTGGTCAAGAAAAAGTTACAAGTAAAGACATTAAGAAATTAAGAGTTTAAAAAACTCAACTTTTTGATCAAAACTTGGATTTTTAATCTGTTTGAACCATTGAAAAGCGAATTCAATGTATTTTGCAACTAAAATACTTTTCAAAACTAATTTTGCATTTTTGAAAAATTTATTTAATTTTCCCTTGATAAAAAATTAGGTAAAAACTAAGTTGAATAAGATATTCTTAGTTCCACCTAGACTTGAGCCAACACAATTAATAAAATGAGATTTACAAGATATAAAATAAATAAAAGTTACATTGTAGGGTTCCATAAATGTTTGCTTCCTTATCTTGCTCTTCCTTAACTTTAATTTGAAGCAATTTGGCAATTTTGAATCTAGGGCCAACAAACTCAACACAAACACTTTCGAAGTATATTAGTAGCACACTAATTGTTTATTATCATCAAAATATGGGTTAAGACACCTAGGTCCAACACTTGTCTTCACAAAAACTTGATCCCACACCTTGAGGAAGCCTTAGGCAACCAAGAATTGAAGAAAAATTAAAGTTTTAGCAACTCTAAGTTGGTCACAAATGAGGTTAGTGCACTATATAAGCTTCCTTATTTCTTTAAGCATTGCAAGCATGCTAAACTAAGTTGAAATTCCATAAAATTAAAAGAATATCATGATTAAATGAAAACCCTAATTTCAACAGCCATGGGGGGAGGTTGAAATTTGATCATTTGTTTGAATTAAATTACCTAGAAGTGGTTTTGATGAGTATATTTGAGTTAGATGTTGGATGGCATGTGTTACATGAGATTGTAAAATTAATACGTTAGGGTTTGGCATGAAAATTGGGAATTTGATGATATGTTGATTAATTGATGATGTTGAGATCAATTATAGACTATTTGAAGTGCATTGAATGTGATTTGAAGTTGGTAGTAGCATGGAATGGTGGTATTGGGAGTGTTATTTTCATAGAGGAAATTTTGGATCTTGGGTCCAGTACATAAATATGGCCATAAGTAGAGCTATGTTGCTCCAATTAGTGTGAGACCAATTCGAATGAAACTTAGGACATAAAGCCACATTTTTCATGAAGAGACCCTTCCCAGAAACTAATCACAAAATGACCTAAAATTGGCTTTAATCGGGGTAAACATATACTGGACCTGGAAAAATGATCATATGAACAGTAATTGTTCAAATGGGCATAACTTACCCTAGGAATGTCAGAATGACCTTATTCTTGAACCATTGGAAAGGTTAGACATAGGAACAAATTTTTCATGCAGATTAAGAACCCTAGTTCTGACCCTAACCTAATCAAATTGCTAACCAAAGTTAGCCTAATAAAACTGCCAGAACCAAACTGACCAGAAAATCCTGGACATTGACCAATCCGACCAGTTGTGATAAAAATGCCATAACTCAGCCTACAAAACTGCAAATGTAGTGATTTAAAAGCCAAAATTTTAATAATACCTAGAACTATAACTTCGATGTTTGGACTAAAACCCAGAACCAAATGCAACCTAGGGAAATTGCTTGGAGAAATCAAGACTTCCTAATCTGGAAATTCTTGCACCTGGACAAATTGACCATTTGACACCCAGATGGTAAATGAATCATAACTTTCAGTAGAAAATTCCAATTGAGATGAACCAAATTGATATGAAAAGTTAAGAAATAGAGCTTCAAATTTGAGTTAGGAACCTTGCTCAAATTGTGAGTGTAAGGACCTCAAATGTGGGTTGTAAAGACTGACCTAAACCTGAAATTCTGGATGTATAAGGTTTAGGAGTCTAGGTCAGTTAAACTGTCATAACTCATCCAACGTAGCTTGAAAATTTGTGATTCTTGAACCTGTGTGACCAGGACACATAGGGGAACAAGTCATATGAAGAATATTATGCCAAAATATGATTGTAGCTTGGCTAAATGGCTGGATAAAGTGAGATTCCAGAATCTGTCAGGTTCTGAAACAGCAAAGGGTCAGTGAAACAGTCTTGGTAAATTAACCATATCTTGAGCTACAAAACTCCAAATTGAATGATTCAAAAGGGAAATTAAAGCTAACACATAAAGAGACAACTTCCATGAAGGAAGTATGGCCAAATAGACTATGCATCTTAGCCAAATTGCTAGAGGACATTAAGGTATAAAATTTGAAATCCATGAAATTTTCATGGACAACTTGGAATATGAATGGTACCCCACTTAAATGACTTAATGAACACCTAAATCATGTAAATAGGTAGTTGGGGCTTTATATTCCCATCACAAATAGAACTTATGATACATTGTCAACATAACTTGAAATATAAATTGTAATCATTATAAATGAATTGTTAAATGTGTAAATGATGTGAAAATGTCAATTGGGACTTATGTTCCCATTATGAGTAAAAATGAGAATGCTCGAACCTGAATGACATGTGAAATGGTATGATAAATTAGATAAGATATTGTAAATGGTAAATATATGATGTGATTGGTAAATTGTGATTCATATGAATGAAATCTATGAATACATGCATTATGTGAAAATGAAATTAGGCATTGTGTTCCCATTAGGAATAGAAGTAAAATGCTATAAAATATAAATAGAAAATATAATAAAATAATAAAACATATGAACACTTAATGATACTGATGTGCCCATGTATTGCCTAGACATATGTGTCAGATTAGATAGATTGGCATGCCAATAGGAGATTGATTTAGCAGTACTGCGTAAGGCTTTATGCCTGTATCTAAAGCTTTATGCCCATTATTAAGGCTTTATGCCCGTATTCATGGCTTATATGCCTGGTCATGTGTTACCATGGCTTAGTAGCCATATTGGTAGCATACGTAGTTGATGTTATGCGTCCCATGGTATGACAGCTCGAGGTCTAGTGCCAGGGACTCGTGTACCCAGTCCAGTCAGCCTGTCATAGGTTACTTTGGCAGTGAAATAAGTTAAGAATGTTAGAAATTAAATAAATGAGTGGGAAAGATCTAAAATGAACTAGATTGGTTCTAAAAATTTATTTATTATGAAATGATCCAAAATACATAGAAAATGTTAAGTAAAGCAATGAAGGGGCTGGAAAAATAAATATAACTTAAATAATTATTATAAACGTATCTTTCATAATAATATAAACATAAATTCAATATATTTTTTTTTAATTTTGTATATTGTATATTATTATTACAAACTTATGAAATAAGCGCTTCCAAAAAATGACAAAAATGACTAAAGATATTCAATATTAAAAATTTCATATGGAATCAAAATAATTATTGATTACATAAATTGTGCTCTTATTTTTATCTTTATTCGTATGTATTATTTCCTTGTTATATTATTGCACCATTAAGCAGAAATGCTTAGCTCGATGGATTATTTCCTCACGTAGTGAATAGTGAATAGTGAAATTTTGAAACAGGTGAATAGTGAAAACACACCAAATGGTAATAAAATAGAAAAAAAACTCTGTTAGTTTCTATTTTGAATATAATTGATTTTAAAATACAACAAGATTAAAACTTATTAAAGGAATAAAGTAAGATAAAATAAGATACTCCAGCTGATGGTTGTCGAATCCACCAGAAATTAAATTAACTGGTATCACCAATTATGAAATATTTTCTGCAGTAAGTGGTAAATCCAAGTCGAACCCTAGAGACTGAATTATTAAATTTCGTGCGTTTGTGTAATGGAAAAAGAAACAAAGGTTGGGGAGGGGGGTAATTCACAATCCAAAGAAGAAATCAAAAATCCAAAATTAAGATCTAAAATAAGAAACTCTCGAATTAAACAAACTGCAGTCCAAGGTAATTCTCATTACAATGCATTGATTCGATCATAGACAAAAGAAATACAATTATATCTTATTGAATACTTAACGTAGATTTACCAAACAGCGAGGTAAACCCGTGACTTCCCTAAACTCATCAATTCGAGCCCAGCACTCTTGTTGACCCTAATTATTAACTGAATTGGTATTAAGCAATCCTAATCAAATTAATAATTGCTTTAAGAATAGAAAGTAGTTAAGCTGAGCAACAATTTATGAAGCATAAATCATTTAATTCACCCTATTATTTTCTTAGGTTATTATTGAAAATTGGGATCATAATCAATAAAATCTAATTGCTACTCATATTCAATCTTACACAACAATTACGGATTATGAAGATGAACTAGCAATTGATCAAATCAAACAATTAACTAATAGGCCTTTTTAGTAAATCATTTAATAGATCAAAAATAATTAAATCAGAAAACAATAGATATTCAAAAATACATAAATTAAATTAAAAACCTGGTCTCACAAATCAAGCAAAAGAACTTGAATCCCTTGAACTAAATTAAAAGCTTAGCCACTCATATTCATGGCTTACAGAAAATTAAAGAAGAAAATTGAAGAAATCTAGAATGTGAATGGAGAACGAAAGTGTTGGAGGCGTGTTGAAAGTCTGAATAGTTCTTTTGTATTGGCTACTGCCTCTTCTATTTATAATAAATGGTCTAGGGTTAGGTTTTTAGAGTCTCTGTCAAAAATTGCAACAGGAGCAAAATCAGGAAACTGATTGTCGATGGATACACGGCCCATGTATCACTACACGGCCCAGGGTCATGTAACTTACTGGAGTTGAATGGGTATGTCTTGCATTGGCACAGAAAGTTACATGGGTCTCCAGGATTTACACGGGTCAAGTTACACAGCCCGTGTATTTTGTTTCTTCCTCGTTTCTCTAGATTTCTTCTGGCAGAATGTTACACGGGTCTGTGGTTGTGCTTACACGACTCGTGTACTTTGTATTAACAATGCTTCTCAATCCTTCGACCTTTCCAAGTTTCCTTCCACACTTCTATGCTCTGGGACTTCACCAAAACCCTAAAAAATACAGCAAGAGTCAGATTAATGCAAATGCCAAAAATTTCTTCATTTAATACAATTATTTCAACAACTCTCTAAACATATGCCTAATAGATAATTATACTTTAATCAACTGAAATAGGCATAAAGATACCCTAGAAACATTAAATGTGATGGAAGTAAAATTAATAAATTATAAACTTATCACCAGCACAGAGTGTGGCAGTCCTTGCTCTGCTACGCTATAGAGGTAAGGGGTGTTACATTTAGTGGTATCAGAACACAGTTTAAGCGTTTCTGGACCTAGATAGAGTGCATATCATGCATTGCATTCATAAGAGTCGAGGTGACACTAATGCAGATCTATTTTCTCTATTTATTATAGGTTAAGGTATGGATCCTGGTCCACAAAGAGCTATAGAGGAAAAGGTGGAAAGCTATGTTTCGCCTATGGGGGATATGGGAAGCAAGGGAGATCCTGCTGTGCCAATATTAGAGGGACTGCACAACCCCAACAAGCTTTATTGGAGCAAATGACTGGGTTCTTTCGACAGATGACTTGGGCTGCGCCACCACCACAGCCTCTATAACAAAAGTCCCATATAGAGAAAATAAGGAAGTACGGGACTATAGATTTCAATGGTAAAAAGGAAGATGACTCTATAACTGTTGCATACTAGTTAGAAAGGACTGAAAGAGTCCTGTAGCAACTACATTGCACCTAGAAATAGAGTTTAGAGTGTGCAGTTTCACTCCTACAGGAAGCTGCCTGTAAGTGGTGGGATGCTGTAACCAAAGTAGTGCCACCAGGCAAGGTGAATTGGGATTTCTTTCTGATGGAGTTCAGAAAGAAATATCGATAAGTGCATAATTTATTAATTTTACTTCCATCACATATAGTGTTTCTAGGGTATCTTTATGCCTAATTCAGTTGATTAAAGTATAACTATCTATTAGGCATATGTTTAGAGAGTTGTTGAAATAATTATGTTAAATGGAGAAATTTTTAGCATTTACATTAATTGGACTCTTGCTGTATTTTTCAGGGTTTTGGTAAGTCCCAGAGCATAGAAGTGTTGAAGGAAGCTTGAAAAGGGCGAAGGATTGAGAAGCGTTATTGATACAAAGTACACGGGTCGTGTAAGCACAACCACAGACCCGTTTAACATTCTACAAAAAGAAATCCAGAGAACCAAGAAAGAAACAAAGTACACGGGCCATGTAACTTGACCCGTGTAAATCCTGAAAACCTGTGTAACGTTTTGTGCCAATGCAAGGCATACCCATTCAACTCGAGTAAGTTACACGGCCCTGGGCCGTGTAATGATACACGGGCCGTGTATCCGTCGACAATCAGTTTCCTGATTTTGCTCTAGTTGCAATTTTTGATAGAGAGAAAGACTCTTAAACCTAACCCTGGGCCATTTATTATAAATAGAAGAGGCAGTAACCATCACAAAAAAAAGAGAAGATCAGACTTTCGTTCTCCATTAACATTCTAGATTTCTTCAATTTTCTTCTTTATTTTTCTGTAAGCCATGAACATGAGTGGCTAAGTTTTTAATTTAGTTCAAGGGATTCAAGTTCTTTTGCTTGATTTGTGAGATCAGGTTCTTAATTTAATTTATGTCTTTTGAATATCTATTATTTTTTGATTTCATTGTCTTTGATCTATTGAATGATTTGCTAAAAAGGCCTATTAGTTAATTATTTGATGTGATCAATTGCTAGTTCATCTTCATAATCTGCAATTGTTATGTAAGATTGAAATGAGTAGCAATTAGGTTTTGTTGATTATGATCCCAATTTTCGATAATAACCTAAGGAAATAATAGGGTGAATTAAATGATTTATGCTTCATAAATTATTGTTCAGCTTAACTACTTCCTATTCTTAAAGCAGTTATTGATTTGATGAGGATTGCTTAATACCAATTCATTTAATAATTAGAGTCAACAAGAGTGCTGGGCTCGAATTGATGAGTATAGGGAAGTTAGGGATTTTACCTTGCTGTTTTGGTAAATCTACGTTAAGTATTCAATAAGATATAATTGTATTTCTTTTGTCTATAATCGAATCAATGTATTGGAATGCGAATTACGTTGGACTGAAGTTTATTTAATTTCAGAGTTTCTTATTTAATTTTAGATCTTAATTTTTGATTTTTGATTTCTTTTTTGGATTGTGAATTACCTTCTCCCCCCCCCCCCCTAACCTTTGTTTCTTTTTCCATTACACAAGTGCACAAAATTTAATAATTCAGTCTCTAGGGTTCGACCTGGATTTACCACTTACTGCAGAAAATATTTCATAATTGGTAATTTCAGTTAATTTAATTTTTGGTGAATTTGACAGCCATCAAGAATTTTGGCGCCGTTGCCGGGGACTGAAATTTATTGGATTTCGTGTTTTTGGTGTTAGGTTGTTCTGTTATTAATTTTGTTTGTGAGTTGTTGCTATTTTTTTTTTAGATTTTCAAAAAAACATTAAGAAGTTTGGTTGAATTTGGAGGGCGGCCTATACCTATTTTGAAGAAAATGACATTCTGATCAAGACCAATCAATCCATAGGATTTCTTGGCCCCACCCTCTTAAGGCTAAATTCGATTGTTTTCTAGGGTTTTGAGGCATTTTTCTATTTTTACTTTGATTTCTTTTTGTTTATGATAAGAGCTTCTCAATCTAGTGAGTTGATCTTTGATCCAGAAGTAGAAAAAATAGATAAATAGTTGAGAAAATTAGCTAAGCAGGCTAAGCAGATTCCGAGTACATATGAAGGAGTCCAATCTCCAAGGGAGTTAAGTTAGGATTCAGATTTGGATTCAAATTCCGAAAATGAAACCATGGCTGCTAGGACTTTGAAAGAGTTGGCTGCTCCTGATCTAAACCAACAGCCTTTGTGTATTCAATACCCTGCTTTAAATGTTGCTTTTGAGTTAAAATCTGGACTAATTCATTTGTTGCCTAAGTTTCATGGTCTTGCAGGTGAGGATCCATATAAGCATTTAAAGGAATTTCATGTTGTGTGTTCTACATGAAACCTCAAGGAGTTTTAGAGGATCAAATCAAGCTTTGAGCTTTTCTTTTCTCACTAGAAGGCACAGCTAAGGATTGGTTATATTACCTTTCTTCTGGATCTGTCAACTCATGGAATGGGATAAAGCAGATATTTTTGGAGAAGTATTTTCCTGCTTCCCGTGCTGCCAACATAAGAAAAGAAATTTGTGGCATTCGGTAGTATAATGGAGAGAGCTTGTATGAGTATTGGGAACAATTTAAGAAATAGTGTGCAAGCTGTCCCCATCATCAAATAAGTGAGCAGCTATTGATTCAGTATTTCTATGAAGGACTTCTACCAATGGACCGTGGTATGATAAATGCTGTTAGTGGAGGAGCTTAGGTTGACAAGACACCAGAAGAGGCAAGGAGGCTGATTGCTAACATGGTAGTAAATTCTCAGCAGTTTGGGATGAGAATGGATCACACACCTATGAAGGTTAATGAGGTAAGTACATCTAACCTTGAGAAACAGATTTCTTATTTAACTTTTTTGCTGAGGCAGTTGGCTGTAGGGAATATGCAAACTGTTAAGGTATGTGGGATTTGTTCGGGTTTGGGTTCGGGTCATGCTACTGACATGTGTCCTACATTACAAGAGGATGAATCAATGCAACATGCTAATGCAGTAGGACATTATGGGTGGCCATAATGTAGGTATGATCCCTTTTCTAGTACATATAATCCAGGATGGCGAGATCATCCTAATCTGAGTTATGAGAATCAACCAGTGCAAAACCAATACCAGCAGCAAAGAACACAAGTGAATCAACCACCTCCACCTCCCTCAAATCAAGGTATGTCACTTGATGAAATTGTTAAGGTTTTGGCTAACAATACACAATAGTTTCAACAGGAGACTAGAAATAGCATTCAAAACATAAAGAGGCAGATTGGTCAGTTTGCCTCATCTGTGAGTAAGCTGGAAGCTTAAGGTTTTGGAAAGCTTCCATCACAAATAGTCATGAATCCTAGAGAAAATGCGAATGCTATAATGTTGCGAAGTGGGAAAGAAGTTGATAACCAGACTCCACATGAGCCAATGAAAAAGAAAAAGCAAGGAGCAAAAGAGTCTGAAGTTCCTAAAGGTCCTAAAGTTGAGGTAAGTACTAAACCTAAACTGAATAAGGTTAATAATTCCATTCTTCCTCCATTCCCATGCAGGTTGGCTAAAAATAAGAAAGAAGAACAAGAGAAAGAAATTTTGGGGACTTTTAAAAAGGTGGAAGTGAATATACCTTTACCTGATACAATCAAACAAGTTCCCAAGTATGTTAAATTCCCTAAGGAACTATGCACTACAAAGTGCAAGTTGAGGAATAATGAGAAGATCAGTGTGGGGGAAAATGTATTGGTATTAATTCAGCAAAAATTACCCCCTAAGTGTAAAGATCCAGGTTTGTTTTCTATTCCCTGCAGAATAAGTGATTCTAAATTTGAATGTGCAATGGCAGATTTAGGAGAATCTATTAATGTTATGTCAAATTCAATTTTTCAAACTTTAAATTTGGGTCCTTTGAAAGAAACAAGTGTCATTATTTAGTTAGCTGATCATTTTAATGCTTACCCATTGGGAGTAGTTGAGGATGTGTTGGTGCAAGTTAGAGAATTGATTTTTTTCTTCAGATTTTTACATTATGGATATGGAGGATAGTGTTCCCACATGAAAGTCAGGTTTGATTTCATCTGGAATACCTTTCCTAAAAACTGCCAAGACAAAAATTGATGTGGATGATGGTACCCTAACTTTGGAGTTTGATGGAGAGAATATCAAATTTAATATCTTTGATGCCATGAAGTATCCTGCTGATGACCATTCTGTTTTTTCTATTGATGTTGTCGATACATTTGTGCAGGATGTTTTTGAGTTAAGCATGAAGGATGAGTTAGAAGTGGTGATTAAATGTAGAGGTTCAAGAGGCAGTAATGGCATTGCAGTAATTACCTCCTGTTCCAAAAAGGTATGGAGTATAAAAGATCGACTTACCTGTATCTCACAAAAAATTATTACCTTCTGTGGTGCAGGCACCAGTTCTTGAACTCAAGCCTTTACTTGAGCATTTGAAGTATGTTTACTTGGGAGACAATGAAACACTTCTAGTTATCATCTCAAGTAATTTAACAAAGATTCAAGAAGACAGATTGATTAGAGTTATGAGAATACACAAGGAAGCAATTGGATGGACAATAGCTGACATCAAAGGTATAAGTTCATCAGTGTGCATGCACAGGATTTTACTGGAGGATGAGGCTAAACCAAGTAGAGAAGCTCAAAGGAGATTGAACCCACAGATGATGGAGGTTGTAAAGAAGGAGATTTTAAAGCTACTGGATGCAGGAGTTATTTACCCAATTTCAGACAATAAATGGGTAAGTCTAGTCCAAGTAGTGCCAAAAAAATCAGGAGTCACTATGGTAGCAAATCAAGATAATGAACTTGTTCCAACAAGGATTCAAAATGGATGGCGAATGTGCATAGACTATCGCAAGCTGAATTCAACAACAAGGAAGGACCACTTCCCACTGCCATTCATTGATCAGATGCTTGAGAGGTTAGCAGGTAAGTCTTATTTCTATTTTCTCGATGGCTTTTCTAGATATAATCAAATTGTGATTGCACCAGAGGATCAAGAGAAGATTACCTTCACTTGCTCTTTTGGAACTTTTGCTTTTAGAAGGATGCCCTTCGGGCTTTGTAATGCACCTGCCACATTTCAGAGATGCATGATGAGCATATTTTCAAATTACATTAATACTTGCATTGAGGTGTTCATGGATGATTTTACTGTGTATGATGATTCATTTGATACATGTTTACATCATTTGACTTCTGTTCTTGAGAGATGCATTGAGAAAAATCTTGTTTTGAATTATGAGAAGTGTTATTTTATGGTGGAACAGGGGATTGTTTTAGGTCATGTTGTCTCTAATAAGGGTATTGAGGTGGATAAATCTAAAATTGATTTAATTGTGAACTTACCCTACCCCACAATTGTGAGGGAAGTACGCTCTTTTCTTGGTCATGCAGGTTTCTATCGCAGGTTCATTAAGGATTTCTCTAAGATAGCATTGCCTTTATCTAGACTCTTGCAAAAAGATGTTTCTTTTGAGTTCAGTGAAGAGTGCAAGGAGGCTTTTGACAAATTAAAATCTGCATTGACATCACTCCCTATTCTCCAGGCTCCTGATTGGACAATACCGTTCAAAATTATGTGTGACGTAAGTAATTATGCAGTGGGAGCAGTTTTAAGGTAGCGTGTTGGGAAGCTCTTTCATGTGATTTATTATGCATCCAAAACACTCAATTCAGCTCAACGCAATTATTCTACAACCGAAAAAGAGTTTTTGGTTATAGTTTTTGCTTTAGATAAATTTCGGTCGTATTTGCTTAGTTCTAAAATAATTATCTTCTCTGATCATGCAGCATTGAAATATCTCTTGGCAAAGAAGGAAGCAAAACCAAGGTTGATTAGATGGATCCTTCTGCTACAAGAATTTGATCTTCAAATCAAAGATAAGAAAGGAGCTAAAAATCTGGTAGCAGATCATTTGAGTAGGTTAGTGACACAAGAAAAGAAAATTCCTTTGTAGGAACTTTTTCCTGATGCGCAGTTATTTAAATTACAAGGTATGATCCCTTGGCATGTTGATTTGGTGAATTATTTGGTTACTAAGGTTGTGCCTTTTGATTTGAGTAGAGCTAAGAAAGAGAAATTGAAAAGTGAAGCTAAGTATTATGTGTGGGATGACACGTATTTGTGGAAATTTTGTTCAGATCAAATTATTAGGAGATGTGTTCCTGATAATGAGATTCAATATATTCTTGCTTTGTCATGCCTATGCATGTGGAGGTCATTTTGGACCCAAGAGAACAGGTAGAAAAATATTAAACTATGGTTTTCACTGACCCACTATATTTCGTGATTCATATTTGATTTGCAAAAATTATGAACAATGTCAAAGAATAAGAAGTTTAACCCATAGGAATGAGATGATTCAGAATCCAATACCTGTTTGTGAGATTTTTGATATGTGGGGTATTGATTTTATGGGTCCATTTCCTTCTTCTTTTGGTTTTGTTTATATATTACTTGCTGTTGATTATGTTTCGAAATGGGTGGAAGCCAAAGCCACCAGGAATGATGATTCTAAAGCTGTTGTAGGTTTTATCAAGTCAAACATTTTTAACATGTAACACCCCTATATTCGGTAGTGCGTTCTACTATTTCGGTGACCAGTGTTTGTCCGAACAGCTAGAATGCCTAGAACTACACTTAATTGTTAGTGATTAGACATGAAATAATAAAATACAATAGAGGAAAATACAAGAAAAACAAAGGAAAAATAAGAGCAATGAAATGTGAGCCAAACCCGTAGCGATGGGTGACCGCAATGGGAAGTTACGGCGGGGACCATTGACTAACCCTGGACCACGGGAAACTCAGGGGAAACATTTTCAGGACCAAATTAAAAGTCTGTAGAGGTGTAATTAAACATTGAAAATGTCAAAGAAAATTTGGTAAGTCAATATAAACAAAAACGAAAATTAAAGAAATCGGTAGGTCAAGAAGTTAATCGGTAACACCGAAAAATTCAGAATACAAAGCGAATAGGGGCGTTTTGGTCAATTGACATCCTGAGTTGACTTTTGACCTAAATATCCATTAAAAATATGTGATATGAAACATTGAAATTGAAGGAACGGAAGCGTGAAAAACACAAGATTATACCATTGAATTCAAAAATTTTCACCTAGGGTCACATGCACCATGCAAGATTTATTTTTATCTATTTGATCTCAATGATAAACAACATATTAAAACTCTTTTAATATGTTTTTGGATCTGTATTTGCCATTTAAGATTTTAAAATTAATCAGATTAATTTTAGAACCCTAGATTAAATCAAGAACGATTACACTAACCTCTTGATGTGCTGCAGCGTGTCTGCGCCTTTGAGATTCGTCTTCAGGACACCAGATGTTGTCCCTCTAGCTTGTCCACACCAAGAACACCTATGGCAGCCCTTGAACAGCTTCTAAAGCCTTTTTTATTAATTAGAAATTCAAGTTCTGCCTTTTAAGAGATTAGAGATGTAAACAGGACACTAGAAACAATTTCTAGTGTTCTTAATTCAAGAGATTGATGGCTAATCTCTTTGAATTGATGAGAGATGAAGAGAAATAGCTGGAGAGGCTCAAAGTGGCGTGACATATGAGAGGAGAGGCTGCTGGTTATGTTTTCTTTTCATAACCCCACTTAAATAGCTAGGTTAACACATTAAACCCTAGCCACATGTCACCTTTTGATTAGCTCTAGGTTTAAGTGACCCAATCACATTGTGCCAAGTGTCAAACCTATATTTAATCTTGATTTTAATCATCTTACATGATTAAAAATATTTGTAAACTTATGTGTTATGCCATGTGTCACCATCTCATGGTGCCACGTGTCACACCGCAAAATGACCAAAATGCCCTGTGTCTTAATTTTGAGTTCTTAACCCAAAATAATTATTTTCTTCTTCTAATTAATTTATATCAAATATAAATTAATTAATTAATCTCTATTAATTAATTTCTCATCAATTAAATTCATATTTAAACACTTTAAATATAAATTTAATTTATACTACACATCCAATAATCTAGATTTGGTTTCAAGTCATGCTAGGGACTTTGCAATTTTATTGCAAACCAAATCTATTTAATTAATCAATTAAACTCTTTAATTAATTAATTAAATCATATTTAAATAGGTGATAACTTGTGTATGTGTGTGACTTACTAGGCTCATCACTAATTGGCAATGAGACATGATATCAACTCTTAATATCATCAGAACTCTTTCTTACCATAAATGATTTCTCTAAATCATTTTATGAACCTCATAGACCATGGTTAACACCTAGCGTAGCATGCCATGGCCACCCAATTAGTAATAAGATTTACCTTAAATGAACCTATAATCATATGTTACCATGCACTAGAATCTCTCTGTTACAAAATCCCAACTCAAAGCTAGAGTCATGGTTTATGTCAAACTCCATTTGCTATGAATATTATGTTCTCTTTTAATTCCAGTTCTTGATTAAAAGATTTTTCTCATCAGAAACTCTTTTCTGAATAAATCTATCTGTCCTGGCCAGGAACTTGAAACATCAAGAACAATTAAATGAACATAGGATTTTAACTCTATTTACTTAGAGGAACAGATTCCATCTTGATCAACACCTACCTCCATATATAACTAGTAGGAGCCAACAGATGCCCATATACCCATACATAGTACAAGTATGAAAGCAGTATCAAACTCAAACTACCTATATACAAGATAACTGTGCTATCTCAGGTCTAAAGATTATATGCACTGATATGATTTATGACAAAACATTGACAAGAGTAAACTCCATGTGCTTGTCATAAGTGTCACAAGTTGACCTACTTATCATTTATAAGTGCCTATCATGTTTGTTATATGGCATGAGACTCACCATTCCATCTTATTTATATCTCATATAAATAACTTGGGAACAAACATGAATACAATCTTTCTGGATAAGTCATGTCCTTATTATGAAGTATCCTTGATTGTGAACCTATTTATGATACTTTGTGCTAGAAATATTGTCACTCATATTCTTAACAACTTAAGAATAATATTTCTAACAAAATATCAATGGACCTTTTCTATTACACATAAATATATTATGTAAACGGAAAAGTGGAAATGCCTTTTATTAATAAAATATATACAAGATACATACTAAATGATATGCTCTAGGGCATACTACTAACAATCTCCCACTAGCACTAGAGCCATTCATTACAATACCTTAGACCCATCTTCTCAAGATGTCCGTCTAACTGAGCTTGTGACAAAGGCTTAGTGAATGAATCAGCTGGATTTTCAGCTGATGCTATTTTCTGCATGGCTATATTGCCTTGCCCAACTATATCTCTAATAATATGGTAGTGCCTTTCTATGTGTTTGGATTTTGGTGAGACCTTAGTTCCTTAGCCTATATGACTGCTCCATTGTTTTCACAATGTAATGGAACCTTGACTCAATGGAAGGAACTCTTGTAAGTTACATCACGAACTTCTTCATCCAAAGCGACTTCTTTTGCGACATCGATGCAACAATATACTCGACCTCGATGAGTGGAATCTGCAATCGTGCTCTGTTTGGAACTCTTCCAACCGATCGCACCTCCATTACAAATGAACACATATCCAGAGGTAGACTTTCTATCATCGATATCGATTGGAAATCGAAATCGATATAACC
Organism: Hevea brasiliensis; assembly: GCF_030052815.1. Classification (NCBI taxonomy): domain Eukaryota; kingdom Viridiplantae; phylum Streptophyta; class Magnoliopsida; order Malpighiales; family Euphorbiaceae; genus Hevea; species Hevea brasiliensis. The sequence goes on along the minus strand of NC_079510.1, from coordinate 18,505,896 downwards.
ATCCAATTGCAAGTCTCCACCTCCATAAATCAAGAATAAATCCTTAGTTCTTCTCAAGTACTTAAGAATATTCTTGTGACTATCGATGTTCCAAACCTGGATTGGATTGATACCGCTAGTCAAACTAACGACATATGCGATATCCGGCCTAGTACACAACATTGCATACATTAAACTTCCAATAGCGAAGCATATGGAATCTGGCCATCTTATCTCTTTCTTGGTGTCTTTGGAGACATCTCTTTAGAAAGGTGGATACCATGTCTCACTGGTAACAATCCTCTCTTGGAATCAAGCATGTTAAACCTCTTTAACACCTTTTCCAAGTATAGACTTTGGGATAAACCAATTATTCTTTCGCTCTATCTCTATAGATGCGAATCCCAAGAATATAGGTTGCCTCCCTAAGTCTTTCATGGAGAATGTATTTGACAACCATACCTTTATAGTCGTCAACATACTGTATCATTACCCATCAACGATTATGTCATCCACATATAAGACAAGGAAAGTGATAGCTGTCACTAACCTTCTTATATACACATGGCTCATCCTCATTTTTGATAAAACCAAAAGATTTAATGGCTTCATCAAAGCGGATGTTCCAACTCCTCGAAGCTTGTTTCAACCCATAAATGGATCGCTTTAGCTTGCATACCTTGGAACCATCTTGGGATTCAAATCCCTTAGGTTGTTCCATGAAAATGTTTTCTTCAATGTATCCATTGAGAAAAGGCATTTTGACATCCATCCGCCAAATCTCATAATCATAGTATGCACTATTGCTAATAAAATCCTAATTGATTTAAGCATGGCAACAAAGTAGAAAGTCTCCTCATAGTCTATTCCTTGCCTTTGGCGAAACCCTTTCGCTACTAGCCTTGCCTTATAGGTCTCTACCTTTCCATCGTAACCAATTTTCTTCTTGAAAACCCATTTGTTCCCTATAGGTACAATACCTTTAGGTGGGTCAACAAGATCCCAAACTTGATTCTTATACATGGAATCAATCTCGGATTTCATAGCATCAATCCATTTTGAAGAGTCTATATCGATATAGCTTCTTCATAGGTAAGTGGATCATCTCCATGATCTACTTCTTCATGAGTAGACAACTCTTGTTCTTCTTCATGAAGAAAACCATATCTCACCGGTGGGTGAGATACCACAGTTGTTCTACGAGGAACAGTTGTAGATGTTTCATCAATGGGTATAGGTTGACTAGATGGATCTATATCCATCCGATGCATTGGTTGGTCGAATTCTCCAATTCTAACTCTATTTGCCTTCCTTTGCCTCCTTCTTGAACAAACCGTTGTTCAAGAAATGTGGCATCTCTACTTATCACAACCTTTTGTGAAGTAGGCAAATAAAAATAATATCCAAAACTATCTTTTGGATATCCAACAAATCGACCTTTTACGATCTGGTCTCCAATTTATCGGTGTTCACTTTTTGATATAAGTTTGGACAACCCCAAATCTTAACATGCTTAAGACTTGGTTTTCTTCCATGCCATATCTCATAAGGTGTGGAAGAAAGCGATTTTGATGGAATCCTATTCGAATATACAAAGTGATTCTAATGCAAATCCCCAAAAGGAGATTGGCATATCGGTATAGCTCATCATACTACGTACCATATCCAATAGGGTACGATTTCTCCTTCAGATATACCATTCATTTGTGGCGTTCTGGAGGAGTCGGTGAGAAACAATGCCATGCTCTCTCAAGTATTCATCAAATTCAGTACTCAAATATTCACCTCCACGATCTGATCGAAGAGCTTTAATACTCTTTCCTGTTTGATTTTCTACTTCAGATTTAAATTCTTTGAACTTTTCAAAAGATTCATGTTTGTATTTCATCAAATACAAATACCCAAACCTTGATTTATCATCAGTAAAGGTAATAAAATAATGAAAGCCCCCTCTAGCCATTTCTTTAAATGGACCACATACATTACTATGTATTAGCTCCAAAATATTTTCAGCTCTTAGCCTTTGTCCAACAAAGGGTGATCTAGTCATTTTGCCTTGAAGGCAAGATTCACAAGTTGGAGTAGGCTCAGAGCCCAATGAGGATAGAATCCCCATTTCCTCCAATTTTGCAATCCTATCTTCTGCAACATGACATAACCTTAAGTGCCAAATATATTTTGAACTTGAGTTGGTTTTCACCATGGCATTGCATTCATTTAGATTACTATACTCTGGCTAGTGGAAACACTTTCTTACTGGCAATGGAAACACTTTCCTTTGCCTTCATCAGCTTTAGTCTTCCTTTTCTGTTTAGCTATTTTCTTGGAAGGACCAGGAATCTGAGGTTTCTTTTTCTTATTGCCCTTCTTCTTGTTGGACTTTCCAGCAGAAGAAGATGCAACCAAAGCTACCTCTTTCCCTTTATTGCCTGGCATATTCTTTTGGGCAATAACCAGCATGTTGAGTAAATCAGCTAAGGTGCATTCCTGTTTAGTCATATGGAAATTTGTCACAAAATTCCCAAAAGACTCAGGAAGGGACTGAAGGATCAAATCCGTTTGTAGTTGGAAATCCATGTTGAAGTCAAGATGTTCCAACTGCTCAATCAGCCGAATCATCTTGTGGACATCATCCCCAACATTACATCCCTCGGACATCCTCATACGGAATAGTTGTCTAGATATCTCATACCTAGCATTCTGCTGTGCTCACCATACAACTCTTGTAGGTGAAGGAGGATCTCACTGCACTCTGCATGTTCTCATGTTATACGTAACTCATTACTCATGGAAGCAAGCATGTAACACTTAGCTCTCATATCATGCTCCTTCCACTTGTCCAAAGTATCATGTTCCTCTTGTGTGGCCTCTGGAGGTAAGGGACCAGAACATTTGAATATAGAACATATCCTATATGTTCAAGGTTCAGACAAGTTTCAAATTTCTTAGCCAATCGCATGATTAGGTCCTGTCAACTGTTGTGATCAAGTATGCTTGCAAGGATATTGGATGGTGGTGGTTGTTTTGTGCTCATTTTTATCGAGAAAATTAAGCTGCAGAAAATAACCAGATTAATTAGTAAATGTATCATGTAATTAACCAAAATGATTATGGTCTTTTAATCAAATTGGTCCTCCCACTAACTTAGCGAATCCTACACTTCCAAAGTAGAAAACGGAAATCCTAGTTGGATGGATTTCTAGTGGGTGATTGAATTCTTATAATTCTATTGATCATCCTCAGGTACATCCATTATTGGAATTACAATAAACTATAAGTGAGCAACTCCTTGCCCATCACATCTCATGTGAGGTTCAATCCTTTTACTAGCCCCTAATGCTCAAAATCTCAGGTACATCCAATATTGACTTATCTTGCATTAGTTAAGTTGATCCCATTGAGCCAGTAATTATGCAAATAATTTTAATGTCCTCAGGTACATCCAATATTGGCCAACAAACCATTTACATATTTACAACATCTCATGCTTAACAATTATTCTTAAGAAAATCTCTTAAATTAATTGCATCTCATGCAACTATTTAAAATTTCTTAAAATAATTGCCCCAATGGAGGGCTTATGTTATAATTACTTTAATTATAGCATTTCCAACTTAATCATTTGTTTGGAAGATTTTATGGTCATTCTATTTACTATTAAGGTCTCACTTTGCACATTATCCATTTAGCATGCATATATCATATAATTGCATACATTCCCATACATCTCATGCATTCATGGATAAGCATTAAATATGGTATGATCATGGACTTTCTTAGTGATTCAATTATGTGCCAGCATTAATTGAATCTGGGCATTCCTTGGTGAATTCCATTAATTAATTTTACATGAGTTGCTGAATGATTACATAATCAACACTTGATATTGAATTCCTCCCCTTTGGTCCCACCAATGCTCTTGACCTCCTTGAACTTCTTGCAATCCAATATTACATAGTAATCCTTGGCATACCAAGGAATTTACAAGAACTTAAATAAATGAAATTACAACCCAAAAAATTACAAACTTAATAATACATGCCCAAAATAAATTAAAATAAATTAATTAATTTACAATCCCAAAGAAACATAAAAGAAATAAATCCAATCACATTGGTCTTTTATAGTCCATGATCATCCATCATGCATATCACTATTTAACAATTAAATAAAACATACATACTTAAATTAAATTGAATATCTCATATTCAACTTAAAAATCCAGATTTGAATATGATTCAAATAAATTTAAAAATTCAGATTTGAATCTCATTCAAACAAATTTAAAAATTCAGATTTGAATCACATTCAAACAACTTCAAAAATTCAGATTTGAATCTCATTCAAACATTTTTTAAAAAATCAAATTTGAATCACATTCAAATATTTTTTAAAAAATCAGATCTGAATTTTATTGAATCAATTTTAAAAAATCAGATTTAAATATGATTCAAACAACTTTAAAAATTCAGATTTGAATCACATTCAAACAACTTTTAAAATTCAGATTTGAATCACATTCAAACAATTTTTAAAATTCTGATTTGAATCATAATTTAATTGTGTGATTAAAACAACTAATTAAACACTTTAATTAGTCAAAGAATAGGCTTTAGATCATACAACAATTGCAGAATTAAAAGCCAAACCTTGAACCACCCATGGAACCAATGTTGCTGCCACCAACGGTGGCTTCACCATGAGTGCCGCCACACCTCTTGATCCAACCAGCAATGAATCTCTTGATCTCATGATCAAACACACAATTAAATTATATAATCAACAATCTAAATGGCAAATATAGTGGCTCTGATACCAATTGAAGGAACGGAAGCGTGAAAAACACAAGATTATACCATTGAATTCAAAAATTTTCACCTAGGGTCACATGCACCATGCAAGATTTATTTTTATCTATTTGATCTCAATGATAAACAACATATTAAAACTCTTTTAATATGTTTTTGGATCTGTATTTGCCATTTAAGATTTTAAAATTAATCAGATTAATTTTAGAACCCTAGATTAAATCAAGAACGATTACACTAACCTCTTGATGTCTTTGGCGTGTCTGCGCCTTTGAGATTCGTCTTGAGGACACGGATGTTGTCCCTCAAGCTTGTCCACACCAAGAACACCTATGGAACCCCTTGAAAAGCTACTAAAGCCTTTTCTATTAATTAGAAATTCAAGTTCTGCCTTTTAAAAGATTAGAGATGTAAACAGGACACTAGAAACAATTTCTAGTGTTCTTAATTCAAGAGATTGATGGCTAATCTCTTTGAATTGATGAGAGATGAAGAGAAATAGCTGGAGAGGCTCAAAGTGGCGTGACATATGAGAGGAGAGGCTGCTGGTTATGTTTTCTTTTCATAACCCCACTTAAATAGCTAGGTTAACACATTAAACCCTAGCCACATGTCACCTTTTGATTAGCTCTAGGTTTAAGTGACCCAATCACATTGTGCCAAGTGTCAAACCTATATTTAATCTTGATTTTAATCATCTTACATGATTAAAAATATTTGGCAAACTTATGTGTTATGCCATGTGTCACCATCTCATGGTGCCACGTGTCACACTGCAAAATGACCAAAATGCCCCTGTGTCTTAATTTTGAGTTCTTAACCCAAAATAATTATTTTCTTCTTCTAATTAATTTATATCAAATATAAATTAATTAATTAATCTCTATTAATTAATTTCTCATCAATTAAATTCATATTTAAACACTTTAAATATAAATTTAATTTATACTACACATCCAATAATCTAGATTTGGTTTCAAGTCATGCTAGGGACTTTGCAATTTTATTGCAAACCAAATCTATTTAATTAATCAATTAAACTCTTTAATTAATTAATTAAATCATATTTAAATAGGTGATAACTTGTGTATGTGTGTGACTTACTAGGCTCATCACTAATTGGCAATGAGACATGATATCAACTCTTAATATCATCGAACTCTTTCTTACCATAAATGATTTCTCTAAATCATTTTATGAACCTCATAAACCATGGTTAACACCTAGCGTAGCATGCCATGGCCACCCAATTAGTAATAAGATTTACCTTAAATGAACCTATAATCATATGTTACCATGCACTAGAATCTCTCATACAAAATCCCAACTCAAAGCTAGAGTCATGGTTTATGTCAAACTCCATTTGCTATGAATATTATGTTCTCTTTTAATTCCAGTTCTTGATTAAAAGATTTTCTCATCGAAACTCTTTTACGAATAAATCTATCTGTCTGGCCAGAACTTGAAACATCAAGAACAATTAAATGAACATAGGATTTTAACTCTATTTACTTAGAGGAACAGATTCCATCTTGATCAACACCTACCTCCATATATAACTAGTAGGAGCCAACAGATGCCCATATACCCATACATAGTACAAGTATGAAAGCGATATCAAACTCAAACTACCTATATACAAGATAAGCTGTGCTATCTCAGGTCTAAAGATTATATGCATCGATATGATTTATGACAAAACATTGACAAGAGTAAACTCCATGTGCTTGTCATAAGTGTCACTGGTTCGGCCTACTTATCATTTATAAGTGCCTATCATGTTTGTTATATGGCATGAGACTCACCATTCCATCTTATTTATATCTCATATAAATAACTTGGGAACAAACATGAATACAATCTTTCTGGATAAGTCATGTCCTTATTATGAAGTATCCTTGATTGTGAACCTATTTATGATACTTTGTGCTAGAAATATTGTCACTCATATTCTTAACAACTTAAGAATAATATTTCTAACAAAATATCAATGGACCTTTTCTATTACACATAAATATATTATGTAAACGGAAAAGTGGAAATGCCTTTTATTAATAAAATATATACAAGATACATACTAAATGATATGCTCTAGGGCATACTACTAACAGAAAATGTCATGAAAATAGGAAATATGGTACATGATGTAAATAGTGAAAGAATTGTGGCATAATTGCAAATTGAGAAACTTTTGGATTAATTAATTCATTAAGTAAGTTTAGTGCTCCACTAACTTCAAATTAAGGGACCTATATAAGCCATTTGGGACAGAAAATGTCATCATCTTCAACCTCTCAACATTTAGCCGAAATCAATTCTCCAAAGAAACTCCATTGCCATCCCACTTTTGAGCTCCATGCTTCCATGATCAAGCAACAATTTCTTGTAAGAGTCTTCACTAAAGTTGGAGTACACATCTTGGGCAGCATTTTGGGAACAAAAGGGGAGAGATTTGAAGAAGTTTTAACAAGTTCCACTTGAGGTGCATGTCCAATTTTCTTTCCTTTCTTTGTTAAAGTTTGTGTTAGTGTTGAGAGGAGTTGATTTATGGAAGAAATTGGAAGAATTGATGAGTTATTGAAGTGTACCATTTTGTGGCAGCCATGGAAGTTTAAAGTGTTTAGCTTGCTTTTACATGTAATTGATGGGAAATCATGTTGATTGAGGTTACAAGATGTTTTAACCAATGTATATTATGTGTATGTGCGAATTGAACTTTAGAATTCGGGGCTTGGAAGGAATTGTGAGGACTTTGGCAAATTGGTAATTTTGGCAGCCTTCTGGTTCAAGGAAGAGTGTTTAATTTCATGGAATTGTTTGATTAATTATAGTACCAAGGATTGAGAATGTGTATGTAATTTAGGCTTGGAAGTTATATGTAATTTTTGGGAATGTTTATGTGTATATGTTGTTAGTTTTGAATTTTGCAAATTGGGATTATAATTGATGTATTAAATGTAATTGTAATATGCCCAAATTAGTTATAATGTGAAGTGAGGAATGGATTTGGTGCCATACCAAATCAGAATTAGGTATGAGAAGTTTAAAGTTAGCAAGTTGAATGTATGTGTGATTGGTGTTTGAGGAAAGTGTAAAGGCCAGTATGCATTTTAGCCTATAACCCTAAGTGGGTGACTGCAATTGGTATGAAGCTAATTGGAGGTGAAACTAGGCACAAAATGTGCCAACTTTCATGTTGAAAGCCTATCAAAATTCTGTCCAAAAAGTGACACTAAAACTGACCTAATCCGGAATCGTAAACTTGGTAACCCAGAAATTGACCATTTGAATAGCAGTCAGTCTTTTGGCCATAACTCGCTCAAAACAGGTCCAAATGATCTGAAATTTATACCGTTGGAAAGCTTAGACATAGGGATACAATTTTGGTTAAGACTACCAAACCCAGAAATGACCATAAGCAAGTCAAAATGCTTGCACAAGTTTGGGTATAAAACCTACCAGAATTAGAAGTGACCTAAAAATGATCTAAGTTTGCCATTTTAGTGCAACCTGTCCAGCATTGGGAAAATGACCATAACTTGGCCTAGTAAACTCCAAATGACCTAAAATTTGTGGAAAAAGTTCAATAAGACATAGACCTGTAAGTTTTTAATTCTGACCAGAACCTAGAAACTAAGGGAACTAGGTCATCCGACTAGGTCAAAATAGCATAACAAAATCCGATAAATTGCAATAAAATGCAATACACTTGGGAATGAAATTGGTAACATATACCAACACTTGAGGACTATAAAATGTGACATATTGATAGCATTAAAATTAATTCACCTTGTGTGCATTAAAGGTCAACATTATAGGTTGACTAATAAAAGGAATAGCATCAATAAAATTTAATTATGGAACCTTATGATTAGAAACAATTTAAATGAATACTGAAACACTTTAAATTTTGTGTTTCAGTTGAAAAGAATATTGAAAAGTATAAGGAACATTGAGTCAAGGCCTAGGGGCAACTCAAATCAGGTCTGTGCACAATACTTTTTATGTTCACTGCTTTTACTAGAAAATTTATTTGGAGAAATGAGTTATGAATAATTTTTTATTGTTTTGGCTTTGGGAATTTTATTTGAAAATTATTGTATTGCCTACTTTGCAAATGGAAATTTTGAGATAAAATGTGATTTTTGGTTTGTATGAAATATTTAAATATTGTGATTTGGAATTGTTTTGATTTATACTTGGCATGGCAATATTACTATGTTCCTCCTCTATTTATGGGGTGAGTATGACTATATTCCTCCTTCTTTGACTTACCAGTCTGAGGTGAGTATGGATGAGTATTCATTATCTAGCTAGCCACCTCCCTCATTGATTTCGATTAGTGGGGTGAGTATGCCTTCTCGTAGTGTACAACACGGCATGTTCGGAAAATTTGTGTCATGACCTAAGTTGTGTTATTGATTAGCAACACTGTGTTTATTAAATTGTTTGATCAAATTTGTGTTATATGAGCTTTGAAAATTGTGACATAAAATTGTGAATCATTTGAATTGTGAATTATCAATAAATGTTGTATATACCACATTTTAAATTGTTATTGTGCACCACTGAGTAAATTTTACTCAGCGATAGCTTTTTTATTGCTGTCGTAGGTAGACAGACAGATAAAGTAGCAGATTAGGCTGCTTGTGACTTCGCATTGGGATTTTGCCGGGTAAATTGAGTATACCACTTCCTTGTAAGTATTATTATAATGTATGTGAACTGTATGTATATATTGTACTTGGTCTTGAATAGTTGTAAAATAAAGTTATAAATTATTTTGGCCTGTTAAAATGTTGTATTACAATTCTCTTATTTCAGCTTTTGAAATACTCATTTATTTTGCACTTTATCTTTGGAATTGCTGAAAATGATATTGAATTGAGTTTGAACTGTGTTGAGGGCACTGATTTGAGTTGAGCCATATTGGAGTTTGGGATTGAACAAATATATTAAAAGTGTTTTTTATAGGATTTTGAAGAACTATTTTGCTGCAAATACAGACGGTACTCTACCGAAATTTTTACAGAAATTATTGATACTTCAGATTTGTTATTTGGTTTCACTTCAGTTAAAAAAAAAAAAAATTAACACCTATCAAAAGTGCTCACTACTGTAAAAAGAAATAAGAAAATGTTTAAAATCCCTTGTAGTGTATTTAATGGGTTATCAGTAGACGAAGTTTGGTAACTCATTTGGTATACTACGGGATCATGTTATGCCTTACGGAAGGGTAAGGTGTCACATGTTTTAGTGGTATCAGAGCAAGTTTTTAAATTCTGTTTTGACCTGTAATTTGAATATTTTTCCTTCATAGTACAACTGCTCAATGTCATGGTTTGATACATACAGTACATTACATTATAAATATGCACTAACAGGAGGAAATCTCCTTATGTTATTTGTTTAGGAGGTATAATACCCTCTAATTGACTATGGAAGAAGGGAATCATTCAGTTGATCAATCAGTAGAAGCTGAGGTGCAAGGGGAAGCCCCAGCCCTTCAAAATATGAGTGGATTAGCTGCACCAACCCCCTCAATACCGCAGTTCCCTACTCAATTTGCTTAGTAGATGGGTGTAATGTTCCAACAGATGGCTGGTAACATGCCCCCTTAAGCCCCACTGCAGACACCAGTAGTACAACCATAGCCTTTAGCTAGGCAATATGACAAGCTGATTAAGTATAGGGCTACTTGTAAGTAGTATGCCCTAGAGCATATCATTTAGTATGTATCTTATACATGTTTTTATTAATAAAAGGCATTTCCACTTTTCTGTTTACATAATATATTTATGCGTAATAGAAAAGGTCCATTGATATTTTGGTAGAAATTCTATTCTTAAGTTGTTAAGAATATGAGTGACAGTATTTTTAGTACAAAGTATCATAAATAGGTTCACAATCGAGGATACTTCATAATAAGGACATAACTTATCCAGAAAGATTGTATTCATGTTTGTTCCCAAGTTATTTATATGAGATATAAGTAAGATAGAATGGTGAGTCTCATGCCATATAACAAACATGATAGGTACTTATATATGATAAGTAGGCCGAACCAGTGACACTTATGATAAGCACATGGAGTTTACTCTTGTCAATGTATTGTCATAAATCATATCAGTGCATATAATCCTTATACCTGAGATAGCACAGTTATCTTGTATATAGGTGGTTTGAGTTTGATACTGCTTTCATACTTGTACTGTGTATGGATATATGGGCATGTGTTGGCTCCTACTAGTTATATATGGAGGTAGGTGTTGATCAAGATGGAATCTGTTCCTCTAAGTAAATAGGGATAAAATCCTATGTTCATTTAATTGTTCTTGATGTTTCAAGTTCCTAGCCAGAACAGATAGATTTAATCAGAAAAGAGTTTCTAATGAGAAAATCTTTTAATCAAGAACTAGAATTAAAAGAGAACATAATATTCATAGCAAATGGGGTTTGACATAAACCATGACTCTAGCTTGAGTTGGGATTTTATAACAGAGAGATTCTAGTGCATCGTAATATATGATTATAGGTCATTAGGTGGAATGGAGAACTTCCCAGGAGGTCACCCATCTTAGGATTTCTCTCAAGCGAGCACGCTTAACCTTAGAGTTCTTCTAACTCTGGAGGTAGTGCCAAGTGATATGCCAAAGGACCCACTTTTTCCAGAACCTCATATGGCCCAATGAAACGAGGACTCAGTCTCTCCTTTCTACCAAATCTCATAATTTTCTTCCAAGAGGAAACCTTGAGGAATACTTTCTCACCCACTGCATACTCAATATCTATTCTCTTCAAATCAATATAAGACTTCTGACAGTCTGACGCAGTTTTAAGTCGATCTCTGATCAATCTGATTTTCTCTTTAGTTTGCTGAACAATTTCTAGCCCAATCATCTTTCTTTCGCCTACCTCATCCCAACACAATGGGGTTCTACATTTTTTGCTATACAAAGCTTCATATGGAGGCATTCCAATGCTTGATTGGTAGCTGTTGTTGTAAGCAAACTCAATCAAAGGCAAGTGTGTGTCCCAACTGCCCTCAAACTCAATCACATAAGCCCGTAGCATGTCCTCCAAAATCTGAATTACCCTTTCAGACTGGCCATCTGTCTGTGGGTGGAATGTCGTACTGAAGTTCAATCTAGTTCCTAGGGCTCTCTGAAGAATACCCCAGAATCTAGAAGTGAACCTAGGATCTCTATTTGATACGATGGATACTGGCACTCTATGCAGTCTTACTATCTCATCAATGTACAACTTGGCCAATCTTTTCAAACTGTAGTCCATTTGAACAGGCAGAAAATGAGCAGACTTGGTCAGTCTGTCAATAATGACCCATACTGCATCATGGCTCTTTTGTGTCCTCGGAAGTCCCATCACAAAATCCATAGTTATTCTCTCCCATTTCCATTCCAGTACTGGTAGTGGATGTAACAAATCAGCTGGTACTTGATGCTCTGCCTTTACTTGCTGACAAGTTAGGCATTTGGAAACAAATTCTGCTACATTTCTTTTCATACCCATCCAACATTAGTGTTTTTTCAGCCCTTTATACATTTTGGTAGCACCAGGATGCATAGCAAAAGGAGATTCATGTGCTTCCTTCATAATGATCTGTCTCAACTCAACGTCATTAGGAACACACATTCTGCCCTGGTGTAGTAGTAGACCATCATCCCTAATTGAGAACTCAGGTTTCTTGCCCTGTTTGACTTCTTTTAATAACTTCTGATATCTTTCATCATTCTGAGCTGCCATTCTGATATAGTCAATCACTACTAGCTATACATGCCATGCAACTGCTATCTGCCCCTCATCATTAATCTCTAAGCTGGCATGCAATGATCTCAACTCATGTACCATAGACAAAGGAGAAACTCTGAGACTTGCCATAGTCTTGCGGCTTAAGGCATCAGCTATAACATTAGCTTTTCCTGGCTGATAGTCTATTAGATAATCATAGTCTTTTAGCAACTCTAACCATCTCCTCTATCTTAATTAAATTCAACTCCTTCTGAGTGCCCAAATACTTCAAACTCTTATGATCTATGTAGATGTAGCACTTCTCCCCATACAAATAATGTCTCCAGATCTTAAGAGCGAACACAATAGTTGTTAGCTCCAAGTCATGTGTCGGATAATTTCTCTCATGAGGTTTCAGTTGGCGTGATGCATATGCAATGACATTCTGATCTTGCATCAGTACACAACCTAACCCATTATGAGAAGCATCACTATATACTGTGTATTCTTTACCCGGGGTGGGTAAAGTTAGGACTAGAGCCTCAGTCAAACACCTCTTCAATTCATCAAAACTCTGCTGGCATTTATCTGTCCACTGAAATTTCTCATCTTTCCTAAGCAGCTTGGTCATTGGAGATGCCAACATGGAGAACCCTTTCACAAAACGATGGTAGTATCCAGCTAACCCTAGGAAACTACAAATCTCTGTGATATTTCTAGGTGGCTTCCAATTAAAGATAGCTTCTATCTTGTTGAGATTTACCTTAATACCTTCTACTGATACTATATGTCCCAAAAAGGATATCTCCTTCAACCAAAATTCACATTTTGATAGTTTTGCATGTAGTTGTTTCTCTCTCAAGGTCTGTAGTACAATGCGCAGGTGTCTATCATGCTCTTTTGCACTCCTCGAATAAACTAATATATCATCTATGAACACCACTACAAACTGGTCGAGGTATGGTCTGAAGATAGTGTTCATCAGATCCATAAAAGCAGCTGGAGCATTAGTTAACCTGAATGGCATAACTAAGAACTCATAATGGCCATAGCGAGTTCTAAAGGCAGTTTTTGGAATAATCTGCTCTTGTACTTTCAGCTGGTAATAACCTGATCTCAGGTCAATTTTGGAGAACACAGTTGCACCCCTCAACCGATCAAACAAATCATTAATGCGGGGCAATGGGTATTTATTCTTTATTGTCACCTTATTCAACTGTCGATAGTCAATACATAAGTGGGGAGTGCCATCCTTCTTCTTGACAAACAACACTGGCACTCCCCAAGGTGACACACTAGGGCGGATAAAGCCCTTGTCAAGTAGCTCTTGCAACTGCACTTTCAATTCTTTCAATTCTGCTGGTGCCATTCTATATGGTGTTATAGATGTCGACACCATATTTTGGCCGATCCCTAGAATCAATAAAAATTCTTCTTTGAACAGCTAATCTCGTTTCCGATCCCTCTTTAGGCGGTCACATTTCCGATCTCTCCTCACAAAAATTGAATTAATGCTGAGTCCTCATATTCATTAAGTCTCGCCGATCTCTCAAATCATTTACCGACCTCTCAAACCCGTTGTCGAATTTCGGACTCAAGTATATTCTCGATCTCTGTTGATAAATAAAATGAACGGCACTAGATCTTTTCCTACCAGCTTTTATTGCCGACCTCCTTTCTAAGATTAAGAGCTAAAGTTTGGGTTCGGTTTAACGAGGGTTCCGATCTTAAGTGTTCAAGTTAAATTTTCAATTTTAACCAAGTCCCGTTCAACATTTCTCCCCCACCGATCTCATGCTTATTGTGCTTTCCGATCTTTTATACTTAGATTAATAATGGCATTTAGTTCATGTTTCGCTATGCTCATACAATCAAATACTTCGGCAAATTCGAAGATTTTCCAATCACATCCAGTCATTGAACAAAAGAGATATTCCATTTCATTTCATAATTTGTACAAGTTATTCGGTGAGATCACCCCACTGATTTATTCTGCTCACTCTCTCTCTCTTCCTCGCCCTCCTCCTCACTATCTTCACCATCGCCCGGAGCCAGTCGTCCATCCAAGAAAAGTCCTCTTCAGATAGCGCTTTTGAAGTTCGGCCAAGAGATCCTTATGAGCATTCACATAGGCTCGGCTATTCCCGACACCATCTCTTCATCCTTTTCCTTGAGCTCTTTTTCTTTCTCCGAAAGCTCCTTATCCTTCGCGTTAAGCTCCTCTACAAGTTGAGCGACTGGCGGCCGTTGGCTGAAGTGCCCGGATTTCTCCGAGAGCCGTTCACTTTCAGCCAAGTCACGAGACCTTCGGCGGTGGTCTTCATGGTACTTCCCGTCCCTCGACTTGAGATATATAATCCGGCGGATGAGAGTTGGGATCGGAGGAAGTCAATTCCTGATTTTTCTTCCCGACCTCCTTACCCAGACTGAATCTTTTCTCGAATCATGGTCCGGTTCACGGACACTCCACGCTTAGGCTCATGGTTCGAGTCAAGATATCATCGAGACCATTGCAGGATAGCTGTCCGATCCTCTTGAAAGAAGATGGTAGATCCCGGGACTTTGGCAAAATCGGAGTTCTCCCTAATCCAGCTTATTCTTCAAGCGATCGATCAAGATTCGAGCGCCACGAGAAGAGGTCCTCCCGAGAAGATTGAGAAGGCTCCCTTTCCGTGCTTGGAATAATCGAGAGAGGCGGGCTGCTCTTCCGATCTAGGAGGAGATCCGACACCTCAATGGTCGGCGGACCGAAGGTTGAGGCGGGTCTCTTTGTATCTCCCGTGGTTCGTGGCCGGGTGTTTGAAGACGTTAGAATGCTTCATCTCCTTTACCTTCCGGAGATCTCTCTTTCCTTCTTCCGCTTCCTAGAACCCTCACCACCCGCCATACCTGCGAGTAAAAGAGGTTAGTGAGATCGCTAAGGTCCCGAGAACGAGATATAGAAAATACCGATGCCGAGGTCGAGAGCGAAAGTTCGCGATCTCGGCGGTGATCGATTGCATGGTCCAATGGTGCGATTCGGCGATCGCATTTGGGCAGAATATTTTAGAGTGGTGGCACGACTTTTCAGCTCCATCACTATCAAGCTTTCCTCTTGACTCGTGGTAAAGTGCTTGAGCGAGGGCCCTGGTACCACCAGCTACGAGGAAAGTCCTCAAAGCGGCTCGGATCTTTACTCCTCGGAATGAAGAACCGGTTCTTCCAATTCTTAAGGGATGAGGCAGATCGGAAAAGAGTCCGCAACGAGGCTTCGCTGAAAGAACCAGTGTTCGTCATCCTTTGGCGAGTTAGTGCATGCGGCTCGGCGAACACCTTAGCCGTAGGTCCGATTCCCTTAGCTCGGCATAGACCTCGGAAAGCTACCAAGATCCGCCACGAGTTGGGGTGGATTTGAACAATGGATGCTCGGTGAAGTTTTAGGACCTCCTTATAGAAATCGGCTAGAGGAACCTCGGACCGGCCTTTAATCATTCCTCGTACACCATTACCATGTCATTCTCTTAAAAAGAGTCATCGACACGAAGATCGCCATGGCACTTGATCACTCATATGAATCAGGACAAATATTGTATTCTTGAACAAACGATTGCAGTTGGATTCAGAAGAACCGAGCGGAAGCTCGTCTATAGGAAGGGTCTCTCTCTTGAAGGTGGTGCAAGCCTTGATGGTATGACCAGGCCAGGCACTGGCGAGAGACCCTAGGGGTTTAGGTTGCATTTGGGCCCGACTGCCTCTTCTTCATCAGACGATGACCATGAGAACTGAATGGAAGGAGGGTTCGCCGCTCTCTGACCTTCGGCACCGCTCATTTTCAAAAGAAACAAAGAACTTAAACTAAAAGAGGATTAAAGCCCTTACTGGAGTCTGATCGGCGTCGGAAGAACTGGAGAAAAGGAGAGAACTTTGAAGTTGTGAGCAGGGGATTGAAAATGGAATGAGAGAACAACTGGCTAACCCACCCACCCCTATTTATACTAGTCCGAGCATTTAATGCTCGCGAGGTTCTAGGCAGCGCATCGATTGGTGGGACTCGACAGCTGTTCTGACACTTTTCTCAAATATCCGAATGTTCTGAGATCGGTTTATTAGAGATCGGCATAATAAGTAAAAAATTTTTTGAATGAAGGATCAGCTAAGTGTCATTCAGGTAAAGAATCAGATTGGATAATAACATTAGGGATCGGAAAATAATCAATGCAAAAATAATAAGATGATAACCGACAAAATAAAGTCTTTATTTTCAAAAGTTCGGATTACAACATTTGGGCGATCTCTAGGGATCGGATTACACTAACATTGGATCACATCATTTCTGTGATCTCTAAGAGATCGGACTGCATTGAAAATAAAATACATCATTTGGGCGATCTCTAGGGATCGGACTACAATAAAGGTCTAACTACATCATTTGGGCAATCTCTAGAGATCTGATTACATTTTAGGATTACATCATTTGGGCGATCTCTAGAGACCGGTGGAACATCCTATCTAAAAGGCCTATGTCAAAGCCTAGTCTTGTGGCTGAATCAAAAGATGTGTTTGACCAGGAGACCGGCTGTTGGCATCAGATAGATGTGCAGCTCAGATGGGGTGATTATGACTCCCATGAAGATGAGAGACATCGTCACCGATGTTACCACTCGAAACCGACCATTTCGAACACCCAATGTGGAGGAAAGACGCCGGAACACCCAATGCGATGAGAAGCCGAATGAACTCAGTTGAGCGACTCGAGATCGGTACAACCAAAGTCCGCAATACAGATCGGCCAAATCCAGTCCTCTCACCATCGTCAGTTAAGGTCATTCGATCACCGGGATCATAAATTTTCAGTCGGTGAGTAAAGAAGTCCATCGGAAAAAGATCAAAGCCACGATTATAGCGTAACTTCCACCGAGCGCTAGAATAGGGAAAGTAAGAAAGGAAGAGAGGAAAATCGATGAAAGAAATGTCTCATGTGGAGTATATATAGGGGAAAATGAGCATTTATTGTCGAGCGTAAAACGGCTTAACGCCGGGAATCGAGGACAATTAATACTTTGACCAGACCGGACCTTAAGAAGGGAAAAGATCGGAATAGTAGATCGGAAGGTGGGAGACCAGCATGAAAGGTCGGAAAGAACATGTGAAAGAAATCAGAAAGAGGAGGGATCGGTAGGCAAAAGGAATAAGACAAATTCCAATAACCGTGCCGGAATCGTGAGCCGAGGTAGTTAAGGCGTTGCGCACGAGATCTCCACCGCACGCCTAAGAATCGCTCGCAATGCCGACAGTGCCGTGGTATGTCATGACACCCTGTACATCCCAATCTCCACCGTTGATCCCACTTGTATGACAAACCCGAACCCTTAGATCAAGAGAGAAGACGACAATACCAGCGTCTTTCACTCTTAGCCCTCGGATCATTCGGACAAGGAAATTTGGGACCGCTGATGGAAAGAAGAAAAGGACAAATATTATGAAGAGTGATCTCAACCATTCATTTTGATTCTCTTTAATTCCTGAACCTCCGATCATGTCCTTCGAAATCTTGACCCTCCATCTCCCTCAAATAAATACTTACCCTTCACGAATAGCACCCGATTCATATAAATAACGGCATAAAACTGCTCAAGGGACGGACAAAAAAATATAGACAAGAGGTCGCTATTATCGTGGAGGAACTCAAACTTCATTCAGTTTGTTACTCATTGCTTTGTAGTGATCAAAAGACTTTTGAAACTAGTTTTCGTGGAGTGTTTTCTTGAAAAGATTTTGAATCTCGGAACTCTACATTTCCAGCTTGTTCATTATCCGGTCATACTCGCCATCTCTCGCTTTCTTTTCCTCTGCTCAAGCTCAACTTCCTTCCACCGGTTCTTACCCTGTTACCTTTTAGCTAAAGCATCTCTCGGTTTCACGATGCACATCAACTCTCAGTTGGTTAATCCGCCATCTTCATCACTATTTACCACCTCATAGTTATTTCAATACATTTGGCTCCTCACAGACATCAACTCTCAGCCGATCAATCCGCCATCTTCATCACTATTTACCACCTCACAGTTATTTCAATATATTTGGCTCCTCACAGGTAAGAGTTCATATTACTGTTTTATTAAGTATTTGCGTTTACTTTTCGCACTTTCTTTGTTCTCTTTACGTACGCGGTTTTCTTTAAGTTTATTCTAAGCAAAAAAATCTCAAAGAACGTTACTCTCGAATTATCTCTTTAGTGATCGGTCCATCATTTCGTCAATTTTCGTCATTTCTGAATACGAGCTTTTAGCTCCTAGTAGCGTGTAAGTGGTCAGGCAAAATATAGGTATCTGCAACTTAAGGGCCTCTTTTAAAAGAGAAAGCTTGAATAACACGTCAGGAAAATAGTCAAACTATTAGGCTGACGTGAACAGGAATTCGGCAAGATACCATGAAGAGGAATAAAACCAAAATAAACTAGACAGAACAGATCGGACATTAATAGGTATGCGTGAAATGACTACATGGAAGGTCGGTAAATCAAGTTTAGTATTACCCATTTAGTCATAGGGTATCAAGAAACCTTATCTCCAGCATTTTTGAATGCCAGAAACCTTAGTTTTAGGTTCTTGTGACATGTAGCTGAAATTGAAATTCGGGAGATCGGCAAAGCCCCTTCCAGGCTCCTGCTAATCCGAAAGAGATCGGAGGAGAGTTCTTATCCGGTCTCAGCTTAAAATTTTAATAAATACTTAAAAGAGGTCGGAGGAGAGTTCTTATCCGACCTCAATTCAAAATTTTTAATAAATGCTTAATAGAGATTGGAGGAGAGTTCTTATCCGGTCTCAGCTTAAAATTTTAATAAATACTTAAAAGAGGTCGGAGGAGAGTTCTTATCCGATCCCAAATTAAAATCTCTAATAAATATTTAATAGGGATCGGAAGAGAGTCCTTATCCGATCCCCAACCAAAATTTTAATGAATATCTAAAAGAGGATCGGAGGAGAGTTCTTATCCGATCTTCTAAATTAAATTTTAAATAAAACATTCCTTTTCAAGTAAAATTAACATGCAAAAGTAATTCACTAAGGTTGTCTCATTTACTTATGTATCTGGGTGATCCTAATCAGTGAAAAATCAAACATTCCTTTTACCAAAAGGACTAACATTCCCATCCGAGCCCCTCTAACTAATTTATAAAGAACGCAAAATTAAATCTACCTACCCTTATTAAGGGACGAGGTGGGGTGCCTAACACCTTCCCCACCCGTTTACGGACCCCGAACCTAGAATCTCTGTCTTGAAGTGGTTTCATTCTTTATTTATCTTCTCAAATGGTTTTCTTTAGTTCCCCTCAAAACTAAGGTGGCGACTCCTCACTCTTTCCCACTTCGGTGAGTGATCGTCCGGGCGACCGCAAAATCCCATTGCGACAATAGAGATTGGGTCCACACTAGGCATAACATCAATTTCAAACTGCACCTCTCTTTTCGGAGGTAACCTTGGCAATTCATCAGGAAATACATCCAAAAAGTCACATACAGTAGGGATGTCCTTCAGTGCTGAACTCCCCACTTAGGTGTCTATCACGTGTGCTAAGTATGCTTCACACCCCTTTCTGATCATCCTTCTGGCTAGTGCAGCCGAAATGATATTTGATGGCAGTAACTGCCTCTTCCCATGTATTACCACATCACTGTACAAAGGGAGACCAAAAGTGACTATCTTCAGTCTACAGTCAATCATCGCATGATGCCTGGATAACCAATCCATGTCCAAGATAATATCATAATCTCTGAAGGGCATTTCAATCAAATCTGACAGAAAAACATATCCTTGGATCACCAAAGGACAGTCTCTGTAGATTCTATTGACCCTGACCTCCTAACCTAATGGACTTGTTACTATCACATCATAGTCCATTTGTACACACTGGATAACAGTAGAACACATCACACTAGCACTGACATATGAATGTGTGGAGTCAGGATCAAACAACACATATGCATCTTGGTCAAGGATAGAGAAAATACCAGCTACTACATCTGATGTTTCAGCCTCCTCCCTCTGACGCATTGTATACACTTTGGCTGGTACACCACTGGGTTCTGACTGGTTAATAGTACTCTGACTTCCAAGAGTGCTACTAGGACCCCTACCTCTGCCTTTACCTTGACCAGCTGGCTGTGACCCTCTAGGTGTAGAGACTTGGGTTGATCCCTCATATGTGGCAGGAGATCTAGATCAGCATGGACTAGTACAATCCTTAGTAAAATGTCCACTCCCTCCATAGTTGAAACATGCACCGATGGCCTTGAAACATACCCCACCATGTGTTCTACCACAAGTCTCACACTATTGGACTGATAAAGCTCCTTGAGATGCTTGCTGGGTCTGCTGACCATACCAGGGTGGTATTTGGCCAGAGAATCTGCCTCTGCCAGATCTGCGAGAGCTGGATCCCCCAGACTGTTTCCTCTTCCCAGAACCACTCTCAGTAGCCTGGCCTGTAGCCTTTTCAGTCTTTTCTATCTCTTGAGTGCCGTTCTTCATCGCCCCTTTTGATTTTATCCTTTCCAGTTCTAGGGCTTGTGAAATTAGCTCAGCAAAATTATGGTGTCTGAATCTCACAACTTGCATTCTTAAGCTAGGCCTCAACCCAGCCTCAAACCTCTTACATCTGTCTTTGGGGGTGGAGACTAAGCTTCTAGCATAGTGACTTAGCCTTGAAAAGTCCCGCTCATACTCTGCTATTGTTCTGTCCCCTTACCTCAGGCTCAAGAATTCTTGCAATTTCATATCCACATAAGCATCGGGAACCCATTTCTGCCTGAATTCCCTTAGGAAGTCTGTCCATGTCATCACAGGTGCCTCAACCAGGCTATGGGGGATGGTCTTCTACCATTCATATGCATCCCCTTATAAAAGAGATACTAAATATTCAAATTTTAATTCTTCGGCACACTGCAGTTTTCTAAATACCCTTTCCATTCATTCTAGCCACTATTCAGCCTCCAGTGGATCCACAGTGCCCTTAAACTAGGTAGCCCCAAATTTCATTAGTTATTCATATTGTCGAGCTGGGGGCTATAGTTGTGCTGCAGGTGCTTGTATCTAAACTTGGGGTGGCACATTTCTCGTCATTTGTTGAAAAAATACAGCCATCTGCTGTGCAAACTGAGCAGGAAACTATGGTGCTGGAGTAGGAGCTGGAGTGGCTGATCCACTCACATTCTGAAGTGCTAGGGCTTCTCCTTGGACCTCAGCTTCGACATATTGCTCCACGAAATGATCTCCCTCTTCCATTCCATTTTTAGAAATTTCCTACTTCCTGAGATCAAACACAAGGAGTTTAACCTCCGTTAGGGCATATTCGTGATGTAAATATGTCATATGTATCAATTAAAGACACTTGAGCAGTTGTACTTATCAAATAAATATTCACATATATAGTCAAAATTTATTGCAAAACCATGCTCTGATACCACTAAAACATGTCACACCTTACCCCTCTATAAGGCATTATATGATCCCGTAGAATACCTAATGAACTACCAAACTTCACCTACCAATAACTCATTAAGTACACTATAAGGGATTTTAAAACTATTTTCTTACATTTTGAAAATGGTGAGCATTTTAGTAGGAATTAAAAACATTTAATTGAAGTTTCAAAACTAGTAAAAATTTTTGTCCATTTTTATTTTTTCCTTAATTTAGTAAAAATTTCGGCAGAGTACCGTATGTATTTTGAGAAAATAGTTTTTCAAAAACCTGTAAAAAGCACTTCCAATATTTATTTTCACAACTTCCAACCACCAAAATAACTTAATTCATCATAATGCAATTCAAGTCCACAATTCAATCAAAGTTTGTCATTTTAAAATATCTCATCAATTCATTCACACTGCATTTAACATTTAATTTACAAATACATATCTTAATCTACAAAAAGAAAATCCAAAATACTATATTATAATTTACTGTACAACTGCTCAACTTTACATTAATACATATGACATTACAATATTTACATCAAAATATCTACAAGGGTATAAATAAATACCCGTATCAAAAAGGTCAATGTAGTCCTCTATCTCAATAGCAGCTCACTTTGCTGCTTTCTCCTTGCCCTTATCTGCGGCAGCAAAATAAGCTATCGCTGAGTATAAAAATACTTAGTAGTGCACAATAAAATTTCGAAATATAGTACATAAAACATTCATTGATAAATCACAATTTAAATATTTCACAAATTATCAAAACTCATTATAGCACAATTTTGGTCAAATAATTTAATAATCATAGTGTTGCTAATTCATACACAACTTAAGCCATAACACAAAATTTCCGATTAATGCCGCGTTGTACACCATGATAAAAGCAATCAACAACCGCACTAATGGAAATCAATGAGGAAGGTGGCTAGCTAGCTAATGAGTACTCATCCGATCTACAACCTCAACTGGTAAGCCAGAGAGGGAGGAAAATAAATGATCTCAACCCCATAAATGGAGGAAGAATAATGTGGTACTGTCATGCTAAGTGTGAACACAAAATCAATTCAAAACAAAGTACTCAAATAAATTAAGAAAGATCCCAAATAATTTCCAAAGTCATTTTTACAGTCACAAAATGGCAACACAATTTATAAATAACACAGCGATTTCATAAAGCATAACAATTCAACTTTTCACTTAGAAAATAATTACATAAATTTATTATGCACAAACCTAACATGAGTCGCCTCTAAGCCTTGACCCAGTCCCTTAGACTTTTCGAGTTTTTTTTTTTAGCTGAAACACACAATTGACAGTGTTTCAGTATCTTGTCTCACAATAAATCCAATAATTAAATTCATATATGCTCAATTATAGCCCCAATATGCTTAAACTTATGTTCTTAGAAATTTTCATGTCGGGGTTACTATTTATGGCACTATTCAATTCAATTTGTTGACTTTCTAATGCTTAATAGGTATGGGAATTTCAATTTCATCCACATACCATATTTTGGTTACCTAATTTGTTGGTTTTGGTTGTTTCCTCAAACTTCAAGTCTCTTAGGCACAAATTTCAAATTTTCAGTTTTAGTGTTTAGTATTGCACTATTCCATTGGTCATATTGCTGTGGAAATTTGGCTACATTTTCTCCATAGAAGTTGTTCCTTATTGTCTTAACTTTATTTCACTTTTTGAATCACTCCATTTGGAGTTTTTTAGCCCAAGTTATAGCTATTTGAACATGGTTGGCTGGATTTGGTTTTACTCAGAATTCTAGGCATGCACTGGATAATGGCAGTTTTCATGCATTGACTGCAGGTGGTTTTTCAAATAGGTTATGGTCAAAATTTGGTTTGTTTTCTTCATAAAAGTTGTAGGGCTATGTCTCAGCTTTCTATTGGTAAAAATTCAGGTCATTTGGACCTTCCTAGACCAAGTTATGGTCATTTACGTAACTACTGTTTATTTGGTCATTTTTGTATAGGTCAGTTTGCCAATTTTGGATTTGGCCTAATTGTTCACTAAGTTATAGTCACTTTCTAAGCATGATTCCTCAATGAAAAATGTGCCATTTTGTGTCTAGTTTCATTTTAAATTGGTCTCACACCAATTGGGTTGGTAAATTTTCAGTTTTAGTCCCTGAAATGGACCTAGGTCAAGCTACCTGCAGATTGACCCTTTCCAATCCGAATTTAAACTTGTTTCCAACAATTCATACATGCCACAAATGGTCACAATTGGCCATTTATCAACTCAAATGAGGTCATTTACATCAAGTGATCATTTTCTACAATTTTTTTCACCCAAACCCTAAGTGCCATAAATCCTAATTTCCAATTTATCAAAATTCATCAAATCAAAGTGTGCCAATCACATCTACATGCTCAATTAGGCTTGCATACACATTTACTTGAACTAAAATATATCAACACTTCACAACCCCATAGCTGGTTGAAATTTACACCTTTATTCTCATGCATAATTTTCTCAATTTTTCATGTTATTCCATCCATTTCTACTCTAATTCAAACATTTCTACTTAAAGAAAAGGTTGGATCAACTTACTTCAATTGAAGTTTTTCCAAAAGCTCCAATTCTTCTAATTTCCTCTTTCTTTTTGTTCTCAATAAGCTTGCCAAGATCCAACAATAAGATTTACACAAGAAATTTGTGGGATTTATGGGGTTGATTCAAGCTTTGAAAGCTTGAATTTTCATGGCTATGGAGGAACTAAGGAGAAAAGAGAGAGAGAGTATGCAGACGGGAAAGTGGGAAATGGAAGATGACTTATTTTTTTCTTTTCTTTTTGTGTATTTATCTCTTAATTTGACTTAGTCAAATTAAGTAATTAAATTAAAATTAAATATGAAGTCATGCATGATGTCATCTAGATGAGATCATTAATTTATTTTCTTTTCTTTTTTCATTTTCATTAATTTTTCAATAGTTCTTTAATTTAATTCTCGATTCCGAAATTTTTCGTTTCTCCAATTTTATTGGACAGTTAGGTCAGGTGTCAGCTCTAGGGGTAAATTGACTAAATTGCCCCTCGCTGGTTCAATCAGTTTGCAAGTTATTCGATATTTCTTTCAGATCCCTGACCTAATTATTTGACCTGCTTAACAATTCTTTTTCATGATTTTCTCTTTTCCACTGTGTTCGCAATAGTCATAAGGACCGCAGTGCCACATTTTTTGGTTCGAAATTTGAGTTTAGATCGACCTCGCAGTCCTTCCAGAGAAAGTCACCCATCACTGTGACTCCTAGCTCATTTAACTTTTTGTGTTCTGTTTTTCTTCTTTGTACTTAACTATTTGGCGATTACTAATTATTTGTGTTCAGGGCTTATCTAGGCGTCTTAGATGTGGTTCTGATTCTCTTAATTGTCCAGACTGACACCGGTCACTAAAACAGTAAAATATACCAGGTTATGCAAATAGGGGTGTTACAAGACTCCACGGGATAGAGGAATGAACATATCTAGATAGGCAAAAAGGGATTCTAATACGTTGTTTGTGAAGAACTAAGCTCTTTAATGGAACTAAACTAGTTAAACCTCTTCATAACTATTAATTTATCACACTAAACTTGTAAAATTAGGAGAACAAATTTTGAAGTACAAGCAAACCTATAAAAATGCCCCACTAGCTTTAGAACATATCTCTTGGACCTATCAAGGTGAAATACTAGCATATGCTTGATGAAGAAATGATTAAGGCATTCTTTGATATAGCTTCACTAAGCCTTAGCCATCCCTAATTAAAATGTATATCCCTTGTAGCCAACTTGAAGCCTATGTTTATCCCTTAGAACTTATTGATTACCCATGTTATTTACCTAGCCACTAGCCTAAATACCTACCATATCCTTTTGAGGAAGCAATATGCATAAGGAAAATGAAGAGAGGATGTAGAATTCAAGAAAGATTGTAAGTAGGCAATTCAAATCAAAGAAAAACTTGCCTTTCCAAACCAGCAAAAGCAATGAGTTTGGGGGAAAGGACAAAAGGGACATAAAAAAAAAAAAAAGAGAAAAGAAAAGAAGTCCCAAGATAAGTATCATGGAAGCATGCTTGGCACTATAAAAAGCCAAAAGCCCTTCATCTCCATACAAAGTCAGTATTTTATGCATACATGCTATCCTCATATTTGCATCCTTTAAAAACCTTTCATTGGCAGCCAAGTCATTATTCCCTTAGCCCATTACAACCCTTTTTAAAGACCTTTGATCTTTTGAAAAGTGCAAGCTATAGTAGTGGAGATAGGAAATTAAGATATGCTTATGGGGTTGGAATTGAATTACTTCATCACAATTACTCACAAAGAGGCAAATCTGAGGGAGTTAGTGTTTCTCAAATCTGTCCCAATAAAACAAGTTATTTGTGGCTTATTAATGGTCTTGTATAGAGGAATAATTAGTCAAAACACCATGAAAGGAGGTGAAGATTCTAAACGGGCAGCTATTAGAACCCTTATGCCTTGAAAGAGGGAAACTAGAATGAAGGTTGGAGGAGTTCAATTCTGTGCTTATTCAGTTGTTGGTTATATTCCTAAGTATCCCCTAAAATGTGTTTTAAAATAGAGTTTTGCTTTGCTTGAGGACAAGCAAAAGTTTGAGTTTGAGAGTATTTGATACACTTGAATTGTATAGATGTTTTTAAACACATTTGTATACTATTTTATAGCGTTTAGGAAAGTATTTTCATGCATAGTAGTTGAATTCATTAGTTTTTATAATTTCTATTATCAAGCCCTTAATTCCATGTTTCCTGCATTATTTCAGGTGTTTGGGTGAAGCCCCAGAGCATAGGAGTGCAAAGGAAAGCTTGGAGAAGTTAAGAAATAAAGAATTGCTACTGATACAAAGTACACGGGTCGTGTAAACCAAGCCCAAACCCGTGTAACTCTCTTCTAGAAGAAAGCCAAGAGAATCAATGGAGAAACATAAGTACACTGGTCATGTAAGTAGATAGACCCGTGTAATCTGCAGTGACCCGTGTAAGTCTCTATTGGGGACAGGCTTGAAATACCTTATGGGAACAATAGTACACGGCTCGTGTAACTAGGCCCGTGTACTTGGCACAGACTCATGTAACTTTCTGTGCCAATGCAAGATTTTGCAATTCTCCTTCAGCAAAGTACACGGCCCTACATTACGGGACCCTTGTAGTGACACACGGGCCATGTACTATGCTGTAGCCAGTTGTATAACTCTAATTCCCTTCCTGCTTTTGGATAAAAATGAGACTCCTAAAGCCCTTTGGACTCAAAATGATCAAACCCTAAAGCAATCAATATAAATAGAAAAGAAAACATCAAAAGAGAGGATGGTCGTCTGGAGTGCTACTGAAGGCTGCTGCTGTCAGGCTCACATCAGTACCAAAAGAAGTTTTCTAGCTGAAGCTCCACAAGATCAAAGCTGCAAACTCTCTGTGGTTCCTTCATTTCACCTCCCTAGATAGATCTTTATTGTTTTTATTTCTTTTGCATGATTTGTTTTTACTGTTTTTATCTTTTGTCATGATGTTTGCTGGACTCACCATGAGTGAGTAGTTTTCTTATTCTGAATTTGGGAGAGTAGCGCTTGTAATTATTATTATGGATGAATACTAAGTTTTATTTATTGGATTTGAGATTAGTTTCTTGATTTAATTTCTTGTGATCTTAATGCATGCTATGTGCCGGTACCCACTTAGCCATGATTGTAGATGTTAATGCATTCTAAACATCTATCCATAGTTTACATACTTAATTCAACCTAAGCAACCATTCAAATGCATCAAATTCACCCATTTCAAACCCTAGCTAAGGCTGGCCGAAATTCATGTTTTGTCCCTCAACCATGTTTTCTTTTGATTTGTTTCAAATTCTAAGTTTATTAAAGCATATTTGCATGAAATTTAAAGAAATAAATTAGAGTTTATTACTAACCTTTGTGTAGAAATCTCCAACTCCCTTTTTCTCCAAATTGCTTTCTATTTCTTACTCCTCTATACTTTTCAAGATGCAAGGATGAGGTTTAAGTTGATAATTTAGAGAATTTAATAGAAATTTGAGGGTTTTAAAAGCTTAGAATTAAGCTTTAATGGAAGTGGAAAATGGAAAGAGAGAGAAGTGAGAGAGGGAGATATGGGGCAGCTCAAGTGAAGAAAAAGAAGAAGAACCAATTTTTTTTCTTTTTATTTTGTCTTTTAATTATTAAGATTTATTCCTAAATTTTAAATTATTTAAATATTAGGTTTATTGCATCATGCATGATGTCATGCATGATGTAATAACCTTTTTCAACCTTTTTTTTTCTTTTTTCTTTTTTTATTTATTTTTCCTTAGTTCTTTAATTTAATTCTTGATCTCGAAATTTTCTTTTTATTTTATTTTATTGGACAATTAGGTCAGGAGTCAGCTCTAGGGGTCAATTGACCAAATTGCCCCTCACCGGTTCGACCCGGTTTGTAAATAATTCAATATTTCTTCCGGATCCTTGACCTAATTATTTGACCTGCTTAACAATTCTTTTCTATGATTTTCTCTTTTCCACTATATTCGCAATAGTCCTAAGGACCGCAACGTCACATTTTTTAATTCGAAATTCGAGTTTAAATCGACCTCGCAGTCCTTTCCGAAAAGGTCACCCATCGCTGTGACTATCGGCTCATTTAACTTCTTATATTCTATTTTTCTTATTTATACTTAACTATTTGATAATTACTAATTATTTGTGTTCAAGGTTTATCTAATTGTCTTAGATGTGGTTCTAATCCTCTTAATTATCTGTACCGACACCGGTCACCGGAACAGTGAAGTATACCAGGCTATACAAATAGGGGTGTTAAAATTCTTCCCCCCCCCCCCCCCCCCTTAAAATAATTTCGTCCTCGAAATTGTGTCCACTATCTATCTTCAAATCTTCATACATGTTGTTTTCTCATGTTTTTCTCACATTTCTACGTAGCTTCATAATCGAAATAATGGTCCGTAGCACTTTAATCAATA
Organism: Hevea brasiliensis; assembly: GCF_030052815.1. NCBI lineage: Eukaryota > Viridiplantae > Streptophyta > Magnoliopsida > Malpighiales > Euphorbiaceae > Hevea > Hevea brasiliensis. The sequence goes on along the minus strand of NC_079510.1, from coordinate 18,476,907 downwards.
CTATTTACTCATCGATTGCTTACCTCGTGTGCCAAGTTTCTTATGAGCTTTTGTCATAAATTAGTTTCAAATTCATTTCCATTTTAGAGGTAAGAAAATCTGCGTGCTAGTGGATCCACTCTGTCTAGGACCTCGTACAATCCTATAGGTGAGAACTTAGTTTTACTCTTTTTTTATCAAATCTATTGATCATTTGATACAACCTTCAGTTTAGCGTAGAATATTTTAGCCTTTTCTTGCTGTTGTTTTAGCAATTATTTTTCTTTGTAGTCTTTCTTCTTATTTTAAATGACCTTGTTGGTCATATATGAATTGCTTATCTCTTTCTTGGCCATAGGTCCATAACCATTATTTTACCATCTCCATTTATGACCAAGGCCTATGTGCCATTTTGCACTATCTTGTTTGATTTTGTTTAACTCATTTCTTTCTTGATAAATTAGTTCAGGATATCGTTATGTGTTTTAAGTAATTTGTTTGCCCTGGTGGCAATTCCTCATCTACTGTTTCTCTCATTTCTTACTATTCTATTTGTTTTTTCTTTTTCATTCCACAACTTAACTTTAATTATTTTATTCCTCAATCTTGTCTTCTTCCTTAACTTGACTGTCGAGTCGTAATTTAGCACCTCTTATCATCCCTAATAAATCCACTATACTTCAATATTACTTTGATTTGGTCCTCTGACCATTCTAGTCAACACTTTAACTAATATTCATAACGTTTCTTTATTACATTTGCACCAACTATTTTAATTTTTACTTCCACAACTCTTTTATCTATCGATATTCTATAGCTTATTTTTCGCTGGTTTGTGATCATTACCCCTTTCTTTTTTTTTTTGAACCATAAACAATTCTTTAACCTTAAGAAGGGAGTCTATCGGACTCTCCTTTTTCCCATGCTATTCAAAAGTTTCGCACTAATCATAATCTAATCCTTACGATCCGCACAATAAAATTGTGCTCTTCCTAAAGAATACCTGAGTAACTAGTTCCTATCAAATTACTGTTATTAGTAGAACATCATTTCTTAATTGTTTTATAAGTTATAATTATCATCCATAGCATCTTATCTCTTTCAGGGGAACAAAATCATATTTTGTGTCTTACTGCTACACAAATAGAATACTGTTCCTTACTAAACTTTAAGCAAAAGATCCATTGCAATACCAGAACAACTATAAACCCCATATCGGAGACTGGATGACTTAGCCCTATAGGTGTTATTTTTAAATTTTCACCATACTAAAATCTCTAGTCCCATAATAATTCCTGATGAACTGTAATTCATGCTAGGGTAACGGATGTTAGTAGTATGCCCTAGAGCATATCATTTAGTATGTATCTTGTACATATTTTTATTAATAAAAGGCATTTCCACTTTTCCGTTTACATAATATATTTATGTGTAATAGAAAAGGTCCATTGATATTTTGTTAGAAATATTATTCTTAAGTTGTTAAGAATATGAGTGACAATATTTCTAGCACGAAGTATCATAAATAGGTTCACAATCGAGGATACTTCATAATAAGGACATGACTTATCCAGAAAGATTGTATTCATGTTTGTTCCCAAGTTATTTATATGAGATATAAATAAGATGGAATGGTGAGTCTCATGCCATATAACAAACATGATAGGCACTTATAAATGATAAGTAGGCCGAACCAGTGACACTTATGACAAGCACATGGAGTTTATTCTCGTCAATGTTTTGTCATAAATCATATCAGTGCATATAATCTTTAGACCTGAGATAGCACAGTTATCTTGTATATAGGTAGTTTGAGTTTGATACTGCTTTCATACTTGTACTGTGTATGGGTATATGGGCATGTGCTGGCTCCTACTAGTTATATATGGAGGTAGGTGTTGATCAAGATGGAATCTGTTCCTCTAAGTAAATAGAGATAAAATCCTATGTTCATTTAATTGTTCTTGATGTTTCAAGTTCCTGGCCAGGACAGATAGATTTATTTAGAAAAGAGTTTCTGATGAGAAAATCTTTTTAATCAAGAACTAGAATTAAAAGAGAACATAATATTCATAGCAAATGGAGTTTGACATAAACCATGACTCCAGCTTGAGTTGGGATTTTGTAACGGAGAGATTCTAGTGCATGGTAACATATGATTATAGGTTCATTTAAGGTAAACCTTATGTAACACCCTCCCGGTATCAACTCCGTACATTCTCATCGTCGGTGATCAGGTCATCCCATACCTAGAACGTCCGGAAAAATATTTAAATTAAAGTCAGGAACCATAATTAACTCAAATATTAGTAAGAAAAATTTAGTAAAAATTTTAGAAATAAAATACAACTAAATCAAATGAGCCGGTACCCTAGCCAGGGGTAACCAGAGGGAAGTTGTGGTTCTCGCAACGAGGAGCCCTAGACCCGGGGGAAAAATTATAAAATAATTTTTGGGACTTCAGAGAAGGGTTATTGAGGTTCCCATGGCATTAGAATGCCAAGAAAATACCTAGAAAAATTTTTCAATCGGTACTGACGATTTAGACCCGTTAAGCCGAACGGAGGGCATTTTGGTCATTTCGCCTTCAGAGGTGATTTTTGGCCGACTTGTCCAGTTAAGTAAATAATTATTATGACTCAAAATATGAAGAAATATTGCTAAAAATTAAATTGAAATGTGGTAGAAAAGAAAAGAAAAGAAAAATGAAGGAAATTAGGGATAATGACATCACATGATGTCATTTACATACCCTCCACCAATCACCATTCAATAAGCGTTTTTTTAAACAATTAAAAGAGACAAATGGACTCAAAATTCTGCTGTTTCCTTCTTCTTCTTCAGCCAAAACGTGAATCTCTCCCTCTTCTCCCTCCATTGATTTTCAAACAAAAGCTTCATTTCTCATGCTTCCTCACCATATTTCCTCAAGACCCCAACACTAAAATGAATCCTTGGACCTAGAGGAAGTGTTTGGCAGCCAAGAGAGTACAAGAAAATGAAGATTTAACTTGGAGAAATCTGCCCTACAAGAGGTTAAAGTGAGGTTAGTGCCTACTTATATATATACTTCTTTGATTCCATGTTAGAAGCTTGAAATAAGTGAGAAATTGTAAATTAAATGAATAAAAGTTAAGTGTATGCATCCCTTGAATTTTTGGCAGCCCTAAGGAAGGATGACTTTGATTGTTTTAATGAATTTAGAGTGGATAGAAATGATGTTTAAGGTATGAATATGCATGGATGTTGAACTAGTGTGCTGATTGAGGTTTATGGGCAAATTGAATTGGACATTAGGGTTTTGAGAAGTGAAAAATTGATTTGGCTTATGAAATTGTTAGAGCACATTTTAATGGTCAATTAGTGACCATTTTAGGTAAGTTGACCATATTATGGACTGAAAAATAGGATTGCAAAGTGAAGTTGTAGGCTGCCCTAGGATAGCAGCAGAGGGACTGAAAATTCAGTCCACTTGCACTGCCATAACTTTGGCTGTGTAGGTCCAATTGATGTTTGGCCAATTGGACATGAAACTAGGCTTATAATGACACATTTTTTCTGAAGAAACCATGCCCAAAAGACCAAATCAAGAGGACCAAAACTTGGCCCCAATCCGGATCCCCTGCAACAGCACCTGCAGAAATGACCAAATGAACAGTAACTGTTCATTTGGTCATAACTCACTGTAGATATGATCAATTGACCTGAAATTTTTACAGCAACAAGATAGGATATAGACAAACAACTTTCATGAAGAACATCACCCCAAATTATGCCATTAACCCATTCAAACTATTGAACAAAGTTGAGTTATCAAACCTGCAACTCTGCAGATTTTCATTTGAGCAGTAATGTTTGGATGGCTATAACTCTCTCTAGAAAACTCGGATTTAGGCGATTTTTGAACCGATGAAAACCTAAGGCATAGTAGAACATTTCATGTGAAGAAAGTTAGACCAAATTATGAACTTAACTTGATCAAATTACTGACCAAATTTGGACCAAAATCTGCCAAAACCCAAAAGTGCAGCATGAACAGTGCACGTGAACAGTAAACTTATTTTGGCCATAAATTGAGCTACAAAACTCCAAATGGAGTGATTAAAAAAAGGAAATTCAACTAGACAAAATAAGGAACAACTTTCATGTTTACCATTTCCTCAAATTCCTACTGCAATAGTGCCCAATGGAATAGTAAAGTTGAGTTAGCAAAATTGAAAATTTTGCTTCTCTTGGTTTAAGCTTAGAAATGGTATTAATGCTTAATGCCAACAAGTTTTAAATGAAAAATGTGGTATGTTTGAAGTGCCAAAGTCAATGTACATATTTTCTATGCAAAAGTCAACATTTTTGTTGACCAATGAGGTGAATAGTGTCACCAAAACAAAAAATTGGCAATTTTGCCAAAATGACCTAAGCTTTGAGAAAGTGACCAAAACCAACAAGTTTTGAATACAAAATGTGGTATGTTGGGAGTATTAAAACCAATGTACCTATTGTTTATGCAAAAGTCAACATTTTAGTTGACTAATGAAATGAATAGTGACACCAAAACTTGAAATTCAAAATTTGAAATTAGAAATGCATCTAGGGGACTTTAAATTGGAATTGGCAATTAATACTAGCAAATGTAAAACTCAAAATGTGGGATCTTGGTGTAATAAGAATTAATATATTCATTAAGTATAAAAAGGTTAACATTTTGGTTGACTAGTAAGGTGAATAGTAATCAAAATGATTAGTAAATTAAGATGAAGATTTAGAACCAATTCTAAGCTTAAATGCTTAGAATTGTATGACAAATATGGACTATGCATCCTAGTCAAAATTATTAAAAAGAAATTTAGGCCATAAATTGAAATCCATGAAATATTCATGGATTACTTGAAACATGAAAAATAAGTCACCTAATTGATGTGAATAGATAGTTAGGGTATATATGCCCATCACAAATGGAATTCATAAAATATTAGTAACTCAACTTGAAATATAAAATTTGTAATTACATAAGTAGACTCTTGAATGTATAAATGAGAAAGGAAAATGTTTTGAATACAATGGTACATGTGAACCATCGTTTAGAATTGTGATCAATATGAATAACATAATGAATGGATAAATAAACCATATTAATACATGAATGAGACATTAGTTCTCATTATTGTAAAGAGGAGAAGTATTTTGAGTACAATGGTATAAAAGGATAATTGATGTGAATTGTGATCATATAAATGATCAAATGAATGTATGAATTATGATTGAAATTTATCATGAAATAATGAAGTCATAAAGCACAATATATTAATATTTTAAAGTATCAAATGCCCTAGTATACCTAACAAGATTGGTTTGGATAGTTTGGCATGCCAATAGGGTATTGTTTTAGCAGTACTGCAAAAGGCTTTATGCCTGTATTCATGGCTTTATGCCTGTATTCATGGCTTTATGCCCGTATCCATGGCTTTTATGCCCGTATTCATGGCTTTTATCCCGATTATGTGATATCATGGCTTTTTAGCCATACCGATCGCATACGTGGTTGGCGCTCAAGGTCCCATGGTATGACGCCCGAGGCACCGCGTGTCCAGTGCCAACGACCGTTATCCATCCAATCATCTAGTATAGGTTACTTGGGCATCAATTAAAGTATTATTCAATTCAGCTAAGTTAAGTTAAGTATAATGAAAATCCAAAGACAATTAAATTAAGTATTGAATGAATAAGCAAAAGAGATTAGCAAAAGAAACATAACAAAAATATAAATTGCGTAACTGCATGACTTGAAATACAATACAGATAGAATAAATTATATACCGCTAGTATTACTGAAAAGTTATAAACCAAGCACTTCTGAAGAGGAACAAACTAGTATATAAAATCATTGATACTAAAAATACCATACCAAATTAAATTGATTCATGAGTATCCGAATTATGATTTATTTCGTTCTTTACTTGTATATATTATTTCTTGTTATATTATTGCACCACTAAGCAAAAATGCTTAGCGCGATGGAATTGTTTCCTCGCCAGTAATCAAGGTAAAACCAATAGACTGTCGATCGAGATTTTTGGAGTCCAGATTCGCAGTATGTCGAAGAGTTCAAGATTGTCACCTCCTCAGCAATGCATGTAGATAGGGCTCATTTTATACATGTTATGTATATTGTTCATTCCTAGCACATTGTAAATTATTTGTATATCTTGTACAAAATAAACTCATGTAATTAACCTATGAATTATGGAAGCTATTCAAAGTAAGTACTTTAGTATGTGAATTGAATTTGAGTTATAATGAGATTATACTTGTGAATATTGTGATATTGAAAATCTAATGAGATTTCTGAGAAATCTGGATACTGTATTGAGATACATTATGTTTGAAAATATTTGAGAATAATAAGTTTGAGAAAATCAGTAAATAATGAAATTGTCTTTGTGCAGTTCGTAAGAATCATAGTCCAAATTACAGCCGACACTTTGTCGGATTATCGTTAAAATTTTTGAAATTTCCAATTTAGTTAGATTTTGATAAAAGTAAAAATAGCCTAAATCTTCAATAAAGTTTTTGAATAAGTAAATCAAGGACTGTAATGAAATCAGATAAAATAGAGTGCTCTGGCACACTGAGTGGCATAACTTGCTCGGCTACACTGTAGTCGGGTAAGGGGTGTCACATTTAGTGGTATCAGAGCGCGGTTTAGGCGTTTCTGGACCTAGATAGACTGCATATCATGCATTGCATTCATATGAGTCGAGGTGACACTATTGCAGATCTGTATTTCCTGTTTATTTTAGGTTAAGGTATGGAATAAGAGAGTGAAGAGACAATGAGATAGCGAATGGAGATGAGAAGGAGACTGTATTTAAAATGAAAAAGGATGAGTACATAACTGTTTGAGGATAGGATTGAGACTAAGGAGAAAGTGAAGTAGGATAACACGGAAAGAATAAAGAGGTAGTAGCTCCTCGGCTATTTACCCTGGGTAAATTTCGAGGACGAAATTTAAATTTGAGGGGAAGAGTTGTAACACCCTCCCGGTCTCAACTTCGTATATTCTACTGTTCCGGTGACCGGTGTCGGTCCGGACAGCTAGAACGTCCGGAAAAATATTTAAATTAAAGTCAGGAACCATAATTAACTCAAATATTAGTAAGAAAAATTTAGTAAAAATTTTAGAAATAAAATACAACTAAATCAAATGAGCTGCATTCTAGCGAGGGTAACCAGAGGGAAGTTGTGGTTCTCGCAACGAGTAGCCCTAGACCCGGGGGAAAAATTATAAAATAATTTTTGAGACTTCAGAGAAGGGTTATTGAGGTTCCCAAGGCATTAGAATGCCAAGAAAATACCTAGAAAAATTTTTCAATCGGTACAGACGATTTAGACCCGTTAAGCCGAACGGAGGGCATTTTGGTCATTTCGCCTTCAGAGGTAATTTTTGGCCAACTTGTCCAGTTAAGTAAATAATTATTATGACTCAAAATATGAAGAAATATTGCTAAAAATTAAATTGAAATGTGGTAGAAAAGAAAAGAAAAGAAAAATGAAGGAAATTAGGGATAATGACATCACATGATGTCATTTACATACCCTCCACCAATCACCATTCAATAAGCGTTTTTTTAAACAATTAAAAGAGACAAATGGACTCAAAATTCTGCTGTTTCCTTCTTCTTCTTCAGCCAAAATGTGAATCTCTCCCTCTTCTCCATCCATTGATTTTCAAACAAAAGCTTCATTTCTCATGCTTCCTCACCATATTTCCTCAAGACCCCAACACTAAAATGAATCCTTAGACCTAGAAGAAGTGTTTGGCAGCCAAGAGAGTACAAGAAAATGAAGATTTAACTTGGAGAAATCTGCCCTACAAGAGGTTAAAGTGAGGTTAGTGCCTACTTATATATATACTTCTTTGATTCCATGTTAGAAGCTTGAAATAAGTGAGAAATTGTAAATTAAATGAATAAAAGTTAAGTGTATGCATCCCTTGAATTTTTGGCAGCCCTAAGGAAGGATGACTTTGATTGTTTTAATGAATTTAGAGTGGATAGAAATGATGTTTAAGGTATGAATATGCATGGATGTTGAACTAGTGTGCTAATTGAGGTTTATGGGCAAATTGAATTGGACATTAGGGTTTTGAGAAGTGAAAAATTGATTTGGCTTATGAAATTGTTAGAGCACATTTTAATGGTCAATTAGTGACCATTTTAGGTAAGTTGACCATATTATGGACTGAAAAATAGGATTGCAAAGTGAAGTTGTAGGCTTCCCTAGGACAGCAGCAGAGGGACTGAAAATTCAGTCCACTTGCACTGCCATAACTTTGGCTGTGTAGGTCCAATTGATGTTTGGCCAATTGGACATGAAACTAGGCTTATAATGACACATTTTTGCTGAAGAAACCATGCCCAAAAGACCAAATCAAGAGGACCAAAACTTGGCCCCAATCCGGATCCCCTGCAACAGCACCTGCAGAAATGACCAAATGAACACTGTTCATTTGGTCATAACTCACTGTAGATATGATCAATTGACCTGAAAGTTTTACAGCAACAAGATAGGATATAGACAAACAACTTTCATGAAGAACATCACCCCAAATTATGCCATTAACCCATTCAAACTATTGAACAAAGTTGAGTTATCAAACCTGCAACTCTGCAGATTTTCATTTGAGCAGTAATGTTTGGATGGCTATAACTCTCTCTAGAAAACTCGGATTTAGGCGATTTTTGAACCGATGAAAACCTAAGGCATAGTAGAACATTTCATGTGAAGAAAGTTAGACCAAATTATGAACTTAACTTGATCAAATTACTGACCAAATTTGGACCAAAATCTGCCAAAACCCAAAAGTGCAAAGATGAATAACAGTGCACGTGAACAGTAAACTTATTTTGGCCATAAATTGAGCTACAAAACTCCAAATGGAGTGATTCAAAAAAGGAAATTCAACTAGACAAAATAAGGAACAACTTTCATGTTTACCATTTCCTCAAATTCCTACTGCAATAGTGCCCAATGGAATAGTAAAGTTGAGTTAGCAAAATTGAAAATTTTGCTTCTCTTGGTTTAAGCTTAGAAATGGTATTAATGCTTAATGCCAACAAGTTTTAAATGAAAAATGTGGTATGTTTGAAGTGCCAAAGTCAATGTACATATTTTCTATGCAAAAGTCAACATTTTTGTTGACCAATGAGGTGAATAGTGTCACCAAAACAAAAAATTGGCAATTTTGCCAAAATGACCTAAGCTTTGAGAAAGTGACCAAAACCAACAAGTTTTGAATACAAAATGTGGTATGTTGGGAGTATTAAAACCAATGTACCTATTGTTTATGCAAAAGTCAACATTTTAGTTGACTAATGAAATGAATAGTGACACCAAAACTTGAAATTCAAAATTTGAAATTAGAAATGCATCTAGGGGACTTTAAATTGGAATTGGCAATTAATACTAGCAAATGTAAAACTCAAAATGTGGGATCTTGGTGTAATAAGAATTAATATATTCATTAAGTATAAAAAGGTTAACATTTTGGTTGACTAGTAAGGTGAATAGTAATCAAAATGATTAGTAAATTAAGATGAAGATTTAGAACCAATTCTAAGCTTAAATGCTTAGAATTGTATGACAAATATGGACTATGCATCCTAGTCAAAATTATTAAAAAGAAATTTAGGCCATAAATTGAAATCCATGAAATATTCATGGATTACTTGAAACATGAAAAATAAGTCACCTAATTGATGTGAATAGATAGTTAGGGTATATATGCCCATCACAAATGGAATTCATAAAATATTAGTAACTCAACTTGAAATATAAAATTTGTAATTACATAAGTAGACTCTTGAATGTATAAATGAGAAAGGAAAAATGTTTTGAATACAATGGTACATGTGAACCATCGTTTAGAATTGTGATCAATATGAATAACATAATGAATGGATAAATAAACCATATTAATGCATGAATGAGACATTAGTTCTCATTATTGTAAAGAGGAGAAGTATTTTGAGTACAATGGTATAAAAGGATAATTGATGTGAATTGTGATCATATAAATGATCAAATGAATGTATGAATTATGATTGAAATTTATCATGAAATAATGAAGTCATAAAGCACAATATATTAATATTTTAAAGTATCAAATGCCCTAGTATACCTAACAAGATTGGTTTGGATAGTTTGGCATGCCAATAGGGTATTGTTTTAGCAGTACTGCAAAAGGCTTTATGCCTGTATTCATGGCTTTATGCCTGTATTCATGGCTTTATGCCCGTATCCATGGCTTTTATGCCCGTATTCATGGCTTTTATCCCGATTATGTGATATCATGGCTTTTTAGCCATACTGACTGCATACGTGGTTGGCGTTCTGCGTCCCATGGTATGACGGCCCGAGGCACCGCGGTGTCCAGTGCCAACGACCCGTTATCCAGTCCAGTCATCTAGTATAGGTTACTTGGGCAGTCAATTAAAGTATTATTCAATTCAGGCAGCTAAGTTAAGTTAAGTATAATGAAAATCCAGTACAATTAAATTAAGTATTGAATGAATAAGCAAAAGAGATTAGCAAAAGAAACATAACAAAAATATAAATTGCGTAATGCATGCACTTGAAATACAATACAGATAGAATAAATTATATACCTGCTAGTATCACTGAAAAGTTATAAACTAAGCACTTCCAAAGAGGAACAAACTAGTATATAAGATCGTTGATACTAAAAATACCATACCAAATTAAATTGATTCTTGAGTATCTGAATTATCATTTATTTCTTTCTTTACTTGTATATATTATTTCTGGTTATATTATTGCACCACTAAGCAGAAATGCTTAGCGCGATGGAATTGCTTCCTCGCGCAGGTACTGAAGGTAAAACCAATAGACTGTCGACTGAGATTTTTGGAGTCCAGATCTGCAGAAGTGTCAGAAGAGTTCAAGATTGTCACCTCCTCAGCAATGCATGTAGATAGGGCTCATTTTATACATGTTATGTATATTGTTCATTCCTAGCACATTGTAAATTATTTGTATATCTTGTACAAAATAAACTCATGTAATTAACCTATGAATTATGGAAGCTATTCAAAGTAAGTACTTTAGTATGTGAATTGAATTTGAGTTATAATGAGATTATACTTGTGAATATTGTGATATTGAAAATCTAATGAGATTTCGAGAAACTGGATAATCGTATTGAGATACATTATGTTTGAAAATTTTTGAGACTATTAAGTTTCATAAATTGAGTATATATTGAAATTGTCTTTGGCATTTTAAGAATAACTGTTAGTCCAAATTACAGCCGACAAATTGTCGTATTATCGATAAAATTAGTGAAATTTCCATTTTAGTTAGATTTTTATAAAAGTAAAAATAGCCTAAATCTTCAATAAAGTTTTTGAATAAGTAAATCAAGGACTGTAATGAAATCGATAAAATAGAGTGCTCGCACACCGAGTGGCATAACTTGCTCTACACATCGTAGTCGGGTAAGGGGTATCACATTTAGTGGTATCAGAGCGCGGTTTAGGCGTTTCTGGACCTAGATAGACTGCATATCATGCATTGCATTCATATGAGTCGAGGTGACACTATTGCAGATCTGTATTTCCTGTTTATTTTAGGTTAAGGTATGGAATAAGAGAGTGAAGAGACAATGAGATAGCGAATGGAGATGAGAAGGAGACTGTATTTAAAATGAAAAAGGATGAGTACATAACTGTTTGAGGATAGGATTGAGACTAAGGAGAAAGTGAAGTAGGATAACACGGAAAGAATAAAGAGGTAGTAGCTCCTCGGCTATTTACCCTGGGTAAATTTCGAGGACGAAATTTAAATTTGAGGGGAAGAGTTGTAACACCCTCCCGGTCTCAACTTCGTATATTCTACTGTTCCGGTGACCGGTGTCGGTCCGGACAGCTAGAACGTCCGGAAAAATATTTAAATTAAAGTCAGGAACCATAATTAACTCAAATATTAGTAAGAAAAATTTAGTAAAAATTTTAGAAATAAAATACAACTAAATCAAATGAGCCGGTACCCTAGCGAGGGGTAACCAGAGGGAAGTTGTGGTTCTCGCAACGAGTAGCCCTAGACCCGGGGGAAAAATTATAAAATAATTTTTGAGACTTCAGAGAAGGGTTATTGAGGTTCCCAAGGCATTAGAATGCCAAGAAAATACCTAGAAAAATTTTTCAATCGGTACAGACAATTTAGACCCGTTAAGCCGAACGGAGGGCATTTTGGTCATTTCGCCTTCAGAGGTAATTTTTGGCCAACTTGTCCAGTTAAGTAAATAATTATTATGACTCAAAATATGAAGAAATATTGCTAAAAATTAAATTGAAATGTGGTAGAAAAGAAAAGAAAAGAAAAATGAAGGAAATTAGGGATAATGACATCACATGATGTCATTTACATACCCTCCACCAATCACCATTCAATAAGCGTTTTTTTAAACAATTAAAAGAGACAAATGGACTCAAAATTCTGCTGTTTCCTTCTTCTTCTTCAGCCAAAATGTGAATCTCTCCCTCTTCTCCATCCATTGATTTTCAAACAAAAGCTTCATTTCTCATGCTTCCTCACCATATTTCCTCAAGACCCCAACACTAAAATGAATCCTTAGACCTAGAAGAAGTGTTTGGCAGCCAAGAGAGTACAAGAAAATGAAGATTTAACTTGGAGAAATCTGCCCTACAAGAGGTTAAAGTGAGGTTAGTGCCTACTTATATATATACTTCTTTGATTCCATGTTAGAAGCTTGAAATAAGTGAGAAATTGTAAATTAAATGAATAAAAGTTAAGTGTATGCATCCCTTGAATTTTTGGCAGCCCTAAGGAAGGATGACTTTGATTGTTTTAATGAATTTAGAGTGGATAGAAATGATGTTTAAGGTATGAATATGCATGGATGTTGAACTAGTGTGCTAATTGAGGTTTATGGGCAAATTGAATTGGACATTAGGTTTTGAGAAGTGAAAAATTGATTTGGCTTATGAAATTGTTAGAGCACATTTTAATGGTCAATTAGTGACCATTTTAGGTAAGTTGACCATATTATGGACTGAAAAATAGGATTGCAAAGTGAAGTTGTAGGCTTCCTAGGACACAGCAGAGGGACTAAAATTCAGTCCACTTGCACTGCCATAACTTTGGCTGTGTAGGTCCAATTGATGTTTGGCCAATTGGACATGAAACTAGGCTTATAATGACACATTTTTGCTGAAGAAACCATGCCCAAAAGACCAAATCAAGAGGACCAAAACATGGCCCCAATCCGATCCCCGCAACAAAGACAGAGAAATGACCAAATGAACACTGTTCATTTGGTCATAACTCACTGTAGATATGATCAATTGACCTGAAAGTTTTACAGCAACAAGATAGGATATAGACAAACAACTTTCATGAAGAACATCACCCCAAATTATGCCATTAACCCATTCAAACTATTGAACAAAGTTGAGTTATCAAACCTGCAACTCTGCAGATTTTCATTTGAGCAGTAATGTTTGGATGGCTATAACTCTCTCTAGAAAACTCGGATTTAGGCGATTTTTGAACCGATGAAAACCTAAGGCATAGTAGAACATTTCATGTGAAGAAAGTTAGACCAAATTATGAACTTAACTTGATCAAATTATCGACCAAATTTGGACCAAAATCGCCAAAACCCAAAAGTGCAGCATGAGCGATTGCACGTGAACAAGAAACTTATTTTGGCCATAAATTGAGCTACAAAACTCCAAATGGAGTGATTCAAAAAAGGAAATTCAACTAGACAAAATAAGGAACAACTTTCATGTTTACCATTTCCTCAAATTCCTACTGCAATAGTGCCCAATGGAATAGTAAAGTTGAGTTAGCAAAATTGAAAATTTTGCTTCTCTTGGTTTAAGCTTAGAAATGGTATTAATGCTTAATGCCAACAAGTTTTAAATGAAAAATGTGGTATGTTTGAAGTGCCAAAGTCAATGTACATATTTTCTATGCAAAAGTCAACATTTTTGTTGACCAATGAGGTGAATAGTGTCACCAAAACAAAAAATTGGCAATTTTGCCAAAATGACCTAAGCTTTGAGAAAGTGACCAAAACCAACAAGTTTTGAATACAAAATGTGGTATGTTGGGAGTATTAAAACCAATGTACCTATTGTTTATGCAAAAGTCAACATTTTAGTTGACTAATGAAATGAATAGTGACACCAAAACTTGAAATTCAAAATTTGAAATTAGAAATGCATCTAGGGGACTTTAAATTGGAATTGGCAATTAATACTAGCAAATGTAAAACTCAAAATGTGGGATCTTGGTGTAATAAGAATTAATATATTCATTAAGTATAAAAAGGTTAACATTTTGGTTGACTAGTAAGGTGAATAGTAATCAAAATGATTAGTAAATTAAGATGAAGACCTAGAACCAATTCTAAGCTTAAATGCTTAGAATTGTATGACAAATATGGACTATGCATCCTAGTCAAAATTATTAAAAAGAAATTTAGGCCATAAATTGAAATCCATGAAATATTCATGGATTACTTGAAACATGAAAAATAAGTCACCTAATTGATGTGAATAGATAGTTAGGGTATATATGCCCATCACAAATGGAATTCATAAAATATTAGTAACTCAACTTGAAATATAAAATTTGTAATTACATAAGTAGACTCTTGAATGTATAAATGAGAAAGGAAAAATGTTTTGAATACAATGGTACATGTGAACCATCGTTTAGAATTGTGATCAATATGAATAACATAATGAATGGATAAATAAACCATATTAATGCATGAATGAGACATTAGTTCTCATTATTGTAAAGAGGAGAAGTATTTTGAGTACAATGGTATAAAAGGATAATTGATGTGAATTGTGATCATATAAATGATCAAATGAATGTATGAATTATGATTGAAATTTATCATGAAATAATGAAGTCATAAAGCACAATATATTAATATTTTAAAGTATCAAATGCCCTAGTATACCTAACAAGATTGGTTTGGATAGTTTGGCATGCCAATAGGGTATTGTTTTAGCAGTACTGCAAAAGGCTTTATGCCTGTATTCATGGCTTTATGCCTGTATTCATGGCTTTATGCCCGTATCCATGGCTTTTATGCCCGTATTCATGGCTTTTATCCCGATTATGTGATATCATGGCTTTTTAGCCATACTGACTGCATACGTGGTTGGCGTTCTGCGTCCCATGGTATGACGGCCCGAGGCACGCATGGTGTCCAGTGCCAACGACCGTTATCGATCCAGTCATCTAGTATAGGTTACTTGGGCACCAATTAAGGTATTACTCAATTCAGCAGCTAAGTTAAGTTAAGTATAATGAAAATCCAAAGACAATTAAATTAAGTATTGAATGAATAAGCAAAAGAGATTAGCAAAAGAAACATAACAAAAATATAAATTGCGTAATGCATGACACTTGAAATACAATACAGATAGAATAAATTATATACCGCTAGTATCACTGAAAAGTTATAAACTAAGCACTTCCAAAGAGGAACAAACTAGTATATAAGATCGTTGATACTAAAAATACCATACCAAATTAAATTGATTCTTGAGTATCTGAATTATCATTTATTTCTTTCTTTACTTGTATATATTATTTCTGGTTATATTATTGCACCACTAAGCAGAAATGCTTAGCGCGATGGAATTGCTTCCTCGCGCAGGTACTGAAGGTAAAACCAATAGACTGTCGACTGAGATTTTTGGAGTCCAGATCTGCAGAAGTGTCAGAAGAGTTCAAGATTGTCACCTCCTCAGCAATGCATGTAGATAGGGCTCATTTTATACATGTTATGTATATTGTTCATTCCTAGCACATTGTAAATTATTTGTATATCTTGTACAAAATAAACTCATGTAATTAACCTATGAATTATGGAAGCTATTCAAAGTAAGTACTTTAGTATGTGAATTGAATTTGAGTTATAATGAGATTATACTTGTGAATATTGTGATATTGAAAATCTAATGAGATTTCTGAGAAATCTGGATACTGTATTGAGATACATTATGTTTGAAAATTTTTGAGACTATTAAGTTTGAGAAATTGAGTATATATTGAAATTGTCTTTGGCAGGTTCAGAAGAACTGTTAGTCCAAATTACAGCCGACACTTTGTCGGATTATCGTTAAAATTTTTGAAATTTCCAATTTAGTTAGATTTTGATAAAAGTAAAAATAGCCTAAATCTTGAATAAAGTTTTTGAATAAATAAATCAAGGACTGTAATGAAATCAGATAAAATAGAGTGCTCCGGCACACTGAGTGGCATAACTTGCTCGGCTACACTGTAGTCGGGTAAGAGGTGTCACACCTTATTACTAATTGGGTGGCTATGGCATGCTATGCTAGGTGTTAACCATGGTCTATGAGGTTCATAAAATGATTTAGAGAAATCATTTATGGTAAGAAAGAGTTCTGATGATATTAAGAGTTGATATCATGTCTCATTGCCAATTAGTGATGAGCCTAGTAAGTCACCCACATACACAAGTTATCACCTAATTAAATATGATTTAATTAATTAATTAAAGAGTTTAAATTGATTAATTAAATAGGTTTGGTTTGCAATTAGATTGCAAAGTCCCTAGCATGACTTGAAACTAAATCTAGATTACTAGATGTATAATATAAGTTAAATTTATATTTAAAGTGTTTAAATATGAATTTAATTAATGAGAAATTAATTAATAGAGATTAATTAATTAATTTATATTTGATATAAATTAATTAGAAGAAGAAAATAATTATTTTGGGTTAAGAACTCAAAATTAAGACACAGGGGCATTTTGGTCATTTCACAGTATGACACGTGGCACCATGAGATGGTGACACATGGGATTACACATAAGCTTGCCAAATGTTTTTTAATCATGTAAGATGATTAAAATCAAGATTAAATATAGGTTTGACACTTGGCACAATGTGATTGGGTCACTTAAACCTAGAGCTAATCAAAGGGTGACATGTGGCAAGGGTTTAATGTGTTAACCTAGCTATTTAAGTGTTGTTATGAGAAAATAAAACACAACCAGCAGCCACACTCCTTTGTCACGCCACTTTGAGGGCTTTCATCTCTTCTTCTTCATCTCTTATCAATTCAAAGAGATTAGCCATCAATCTCTTGAATTAAGAACACTAGAAATTGTTTCTAGTGTCCTGTTTACATCTTTAATCTCTTAAAAGGCAGAACTTGATTTTCTAATTAATAGAAAAAGCTTTAGAAGCTATTCAAGGGCTGCCATAGGTGTTCTTGGTGTGGAAAAGCTAGAGGGACAACATCTGGTGCCCTGAAGACGAATCTCAAAGGCGCAGACATGCTGCAGTTCATCAAGAGGTTAGTGTAATCATTCTTGATTTAATCTAGGGTTCTAAAATTAATCTGATTAATTTTAAAATCTTAAATGGCAAATACAGATCCAAAAACATATTAAAAGAGTTTTAATATGTTGTTTATCATTGAAATCAAATAGATAAAAAATAAATCTTGCATGATGCATGTGACCCTAGGTGAAAATTTTTGAATTCAATGGTATAAACTCTTGTTTTTCACGCTTCCGTTCCTTCAATTGGTATCAGAGCCAGGTTATTTTCCATTTAGATTGATGTTTATATGATTTAATTGTGTGTTTGATCATGAGATCAAAAGTTTATTGCTAGTTGCAAAGTCAAGGTGGCGGCACAAATGATGAACACCATGGTGTGCATGGTTGATGCATCACAATGGTGTGCAAAGGTAAATGGATGGTGAATGTGCAGTTGTTGTATGATCTAAGATCCATTTTATGTCTAATTAAATTGTTTAATTAGAATTTTTATCACACAATTAAATTATGATTCAAATCAGAATTTTAAAAATTGTTTGAATGTGATTCAAATCTGAATTTTAAAAGTTGTTTGAATGTGATTCAAATCTGAATTTTTAAAGTTGTTTGAATCATATTTAAATCTGATTTTTTTAAAATTGATTGAATAAAATTCAGATCTGATTTTTTAAAAAATGTTTGAATGTGATTCAAATCTGATTTTTTAAAAAATGTTTGAATGTGATTCAAATCTGAATTTTTAAAGTTGTTTGAATGTGATTCAAATCTGAATTTTTAAATTTGTTTGAATGAGATTCAAATCTGAATTTTTAAATTTATTTGAATCATATTCAAATCTGGATTTTTAAGTTGAATATGAGATATTCAATTTAATTTAAGTATGTATGTTTTATTTAATTGTTAAATAGTGATATGCATGATGGATGATCATGGACTATAAAAGACCAATATGATTGGATTTATTTCTTTTATGTTTCTTTGGGATTGTAAATTAATTAATTTATTTTAATTTATTTTGGGCATGTATTATTAAGTTTGTAATAATTTTTGGGTTGTAATTTCATTTATTTAAGTTCTTATAAATTCGCCTTGGTATGCCAAGGATTATTATGTAATATTGGATTGCAAGAAGTTCAAGGAGGTCAAGAGCATTGGTGGGACCAGTGGGAGGAATTCAAGATCAAGTGTTGATTATGTACTCCTTCAGCAACTCTTGTAAAATGAATGAATGAATGAAATGCACCTAGGAATGCCCTGATTCAATTCTTGGTGGCTCAGAATTGAATCCCTTAGAAAGTCCATGATCATACCATATTTACTGCTTATCCATGAATGCATGAGATGTATGGGAATGTATGCAATTATATGATATATGCATGCTAAATGGATAATGTGCAAAGTGAGACCTTAATAGTAATTAGAATGACCATAAAATCTTCCAAAGAAATGATTAAGTTGGAAATGCTATAATTAA
This sequence comes from Hevea brasiliensis, assembly GCF_030052815.1. NCBI lineage: Eukaryota > Viridiplantae > Streptophyta > Magnoliopsida > Malpighiales > Euphorbiaceae > Hevea > Hevea brasiliensis. The sequence goes on along the minus strand of NC_079510.1, from coordinate 18,458,068 downwards.
AGTAATTATAACATAGGCCCTCCATTGGGGCAATTATTTTAACAAATTTTAAATAGTTGCATAAGATGCAATTTATTTAAGAGATTTTCTTAAGAATAATTGTTAAGCATGAGATGTTGTAAATATGTAAATGGTTTAGTGGCCAATATTGGATGTACCTGAGGACATTAAAATTATTTGCATAATTACGGGCTCAATGGGATCAACTTAACTAATGCAAGATAAGTCAATAATGGATGTACCTGAGATTTTGAGCATTAGGGGCTAGGTAAAGGATTGAACCTCACATGAGATGTGATGGGCAAAGAGTTGCTCACTTATAGTTTATTGTAATTCCAATAATGGATGTACCTGAGGATGATCAATAGAATTATAAGAATTCAATCACCCACTAGAAATCCATCCAACTAGGATTTCCGTTTTCTACTTTGGAAGTGTAGGATTCGCTAAGTTAGTGGGAGGACCAATTTGATTAAAAGACCATAATCATTTTGGTTAATTACATGATACATTTACTAATTAATCTGGTTATTTTCTGTAGTTAATTTTCTGATAAAAATGAGCACAAAACAACCACTACCATCCAATATCCTTGCAAGCATACTTGATCACAATAGGTTGACAGGACCTAATCTGTCTGATTGGCTAAGATATTTGAAACTTGTCCTGAACCTTGAACATATAGGATATGTTCAAGATTCAAATGTTCCTGGTCCCTTACCTCCAGAGGCCACACAAGAGGAACATGAAACTTTGGACAAGTGGAAGGAGCATGATATGAGAGCTAAGTGTTACATGCTTGCTTCCATGAGTAATGAGTTACAGAAGCAACATGAGAACATGCAGAGTGCGAGTGAGATCCTCCTTCACCTAAAAGAGTTGTATGGTGAGCACAGCAGGAATGCTAGGTATGAGATATCTAGACAGCTATTCCGTATGAGGATGTCTGAGGGACAGAATGTTGGGGATCAAGTCCACAAGATGATTCGGCTAATTAAGCAGTTGGAACATCTTGACTTCAACATGGATTTCCAACTACAGACGGATTTGATCCTTCAGTCCCTTCCTGAGTCTTTTGGGAATTTTGTGACAAATTTCCATATGACTAAACAGGAATGCACCTTAGCTGGTTTACTGAACATGCTGGTTATTGCCCAAAAGAATATGCCAGGCAATAAAGGAAAAGAGGTAGCTTTGGTTGCATCTTCTTCTGCTGGAAAGTCCAACAAGAAGAAGGGCAATAAGAAAAAGAAACTTCAGATTCTTGGTCCTTCCAAGAAAATAGCTAAACAGAAAAGGAAGACCAAAGCTGACAAAGGCAAAGGAAAGTGTTTCCACTGCCAACAGGAAAGTGTTTCCATTGCCAGTAAGAAAGTGTTTCCACTGGCTAGAGTATAGCAATCTAAAAGAATGCAATGCCATGGTGAAAACCAACTCAAGTTCAAAATATATTTGGCACTTAAGGTTATGTCATGTTGCAGAAGATAGGATTGCAAAACTGGAGAAAATGGGGATTCTATCCTCATTGGGATCTGAGCCTACTCCAACTTGTGAATCTTGCCTTCAGGGCAAAATGACTAGATCACCTTTTGTTGGACAAGGGCTAAGAGCTGAAAATATTTTGGAGCTAATCCATAGTGATGTATGTGGTCCATTTAAAGAAATGTCTAGAGGGGGTTTTCATTATTTTATTACCTTTACTGATGATAAATCAAGGTTTGGGTATTTGTATTTGATGAAATACAAACATGAATCTTTTGAAAAGTTCAAAGAATTTAAATCTAAAGTAGAAAATCAAACAGGAAAGAATATTAAAGCTCTTCGATCAGATCGTGGAGGTGAATATTTGAGTACTGAATTTGATGAATACTAGAGAGAGCATGGCATTGTTTCTCAGCTGACTCCTCTAGGAACGCCACAGTTGAATGGTGCATCTGAAAGGAGAAATCGTACCCTATTGGATATGGTACGTAGTATGATGAGCTATACTGATATGCCAATCTTCTTTTGGGGATTTGCATTAGAATCAGCTTTGTATATTCTGAATAGGATTCCATCAAAATCAGTTTCTTCCACACCTTATGAGATATGGCATGGAAGAAAACCAAGTCTTAAGCATGTTAAGATTTGGGGTTGTCCAGCTTATATCAAAAAGCTGAACAGTGATAAATTGGAGACCAGATCAGAAAAGGGTCGATTTGTTGGATATCCAAAAGATAGTTTTGGATATTATTTTTATTTGCCTATTTCACAAAAGGTTGTGATAAGTAGAGATGCCACATTTATTGAACAACAGTTTGTTCAAGAAGGAGGCAAAGAAAGGCAAATAGAGTTAGAATTGGAGAATTCTGACCAACCAACAGATCAGATGGATATAGATCCATCTAGTCAACCAATACCCGTTGATGAAACATCTACAAATTGCTCCTCGTAGAACAACTGGTATCTCACCCACCAGTGAGATATGGTTTTCTTCATGAAGAAGAACAAGAGTTGTCTACTCATGAAGAAGTAGATCATGGAGATGATCCACTTACCTATGAAAAAGCTATATCATATATAGACTCTTCAAAATGGATTGATGCTATGAAATCCGAGATTGATTCCATGTATAAGAATCGAGTTTGGGATCTTGTTGACCCACCTGAAGGTATTATACCTATAGGGAACAAATGGGTTTTCAAGAAGAAAATTGGTTCTGATGGAAAGGTAGAGACCTATAAGGCAAGGCTAGTAGCGAAAGGGTTTCGCCAAAGGCAAGGAATCGACTATGAGGAGACTTTCTGCTTTGTTGCCATGCTTAAATCAATTAGGATTTTATTAGCAATAGCTGCATACTATGATTATGAGATTTGGCAGATGGATGTCAAAACAGCTTTTCTCAATGGATACATTGAAGAAAACATTTTCATGGAACAACCTAGGGGATTAGAATCCCAAGATGGTTCCAAGGTATGCAAGCTAAAGCGATCCATTTATGGGTTGAAACAAGCTTTGAGGAGTTGGAACATCCGTTTTGATGAAGCCATTAAATCCTTTGGTTTTATCAAAAATGAGGATGAGCCATGTGTATATAAGAAGGTTAGTGACAGTGCTATCACTTTCCTTGTCTTATATGTGGATGACATACTGTTGATGGGTAATGACACAGGTATGTTGACGACTATAAAGGTATGGTTGTCAAATACATTCTCCATGAAAGACTTAGGGGAGGCAACCTATATTCTTGGGATTCGCATCTATAGAGATAAAGCGAAAAGAATAATTGGTTTATCCCAAAGTCTATACTTGGAAAAGGTGTTAAAGAGGTTTGACATGCTTGATTCCAAGAGAGGATTGTTGCCAGTGAGACATGGTATCCACCTTTCTAAAAAGATGTCTCCAAAGACACCTGAAGAAAGAGATAAGATGGCCAGGATTCCATATGCTTCGGCTATTGGAAGTTTAATGTATGCAATGTTGTGTACTAGGCCGGATAGCGCATATGCTGTTAGTTTGACTAGCAGGTATCAATCCAATTCAAGTTTGGAACACTGGATAGCTGTCAAGAATATCCTTAAGTACTTGAGAAGAACTAAGGATTTATTCTTGATTTATGGAGGTGGAGACTTGCAATTGGATGGTTATACTGATTCTGATTTCCAATCAGATATCGATGATAGAAAGTCTACCTCTGGATATGTGTTCATTTGTAATGGAGGTGCAGTCAGTTTGAAGAGTTCCAAACAGAGCACGATTGCAGATTCCACTACAGAAGCTGAGTATATTCTCGCATCGATGTCTTGCAAAGGAAGCTGTTTGGATAAAGAAGTTCATGACAGAACTTACAGTAGTTCCTTCCATTGAGTCAGCAGTTCCACTACACTGTGACAATAATGGAGCAGTCATACAGGCTAAGGAACTAAGGTCTCACCCAAAATCCAAACACATAGAAAGGCACTACCACATAATCAGAGATATAGTTGGGCGAGGCGATATAGCCATGCAGAAAATAGCATCAGCTGAAAATCCAGCTGATCCATTCACTAAGCCTATGTCACAGACTCAATTAGACCGACATCTTGAGAAGATAGGTCTAAGATATTATAATGAATGGCTCTAGTGCTAGTGGGAGATTGTTAGTAGCATGCCCTAGAGCATATCATTTAGTATGTATCTTGCACATATTTTTATTAATAAATGGCATTTCCACTTTTCTGTTTATATAATATATTTATGTGTAATAGAAAAGGTCCATTGATATTTTGTTAGAAATATTATTCTTAAGTTGTTAAGAATATGAGTGACAATATTTCTAGCATAAAGTATCATAAATAGGTTCACAATCGAGGATACTTCATAATAAGGACATGACTTATCCAGAAAGATTGTATTCATGTTTGTTCCCAAGTTATTTATATGAGATATAAATAAGATGGAATGGTGAGTCTCATGCCATATAACAAACATGATAGACACTTATAAATGATAAGTAGGCCGAACCAGTGATACTTATGACAAGCACATGGAGTTTACTCTTGTCAATGTTTTGTCATAAATCATATCAGTGCATATAATCTTTAGACCTGAGATAGCACAGTTATCTTGTATATAGGTAGTTTGAGTTTGATACTGCTTTCATACTTGTACTGTGTATGGGTATATGGGCATCTGTTGGCTCCTACTAGTTATATATGGAGGTAGGTGTTGATCAAGATGGAATCTGTTCCTCTAAGTAAATAGAGATAAAATCCTATGTTCATTTAATTGTTCTTGATGTTTCAAGTTCCTGGCCAGGACAGATAGATTTATTCAGAAAAGAGTTTCTGATGAGAAAATCTTTTTAATCAAGAACTGGAATTAAAAGAGAACATAATATTCATAGCAAATGGAGTTTAACATAAACCATGACTCCAGCTTGAGTTGGGATTTTGTAACAGAGAGATTCTAGTGCATGGTAACATATGATTATAGGTTCATTTAAGGTAAACCTTATTACTAATTGGGTGGCTATGGCATGCTATGCTTGGTGTTAACCATGGTCTATGAGGTTCATAAAATGATTTAGAGAAATCATTTATGGTAAGAAAGAGTTCTGATGATATTAAGAGTTGATATCATGTCTCATTGCCAATTAGTGATGAGCCTAGTAAGTCACACATATACACAAGTTATCACCTAATAAAATATGATTTAATTAATTAATTAAAGAGTTTAAATTGATTAATTAAATAGGTTTGGTTTGCAATTAGATTGCAAAGTCCCTAGCATGACTTGAAACCAAATCTAGATTACTAGATGTATAATATAAGTTAAATTTATATTTAAAGTGTTTAAATATGAATTTAATTAATGAAAAATTAATTAATAGAGATTAATTAATTAATTTATATTTGATATAAATTAATTAGAAGAAGAAAATAATTATTTTGGGTTAAGAACTCAAAATTAAGACACAGGGGCATTTTGGTCATTTCACAGTGTGACACGTGGCACCATGAGATGGTGACACATGGGATTACACATAAGCTTGCCAAATGTTTTTTAATCATGTAAGATGATTAAAATCAAGATTAAATATAGGTTTGACACTTGGCACAATGTGATTGGGTCACTTAAACCTAGAGCTAATCAAAGGGTGACATGTGGCAAGGGTTTAATGTGTTAACCTAGCTATTTAAGTGTTGTTATGAGAAAATAAAACACAACCAGCAGCCACACTCCTTTGTCACGCAACTTTGAGGGTTTTCATCTCTTCTTCTTCATCTCTTATCAATTCAAAGAGATTAGCCATCAATCTCTTGAATTAAGAACACTAGAAATTGTTTCTAGTGTCCTATTTACATCTTTAATCTCTTAAAAGGCAGAACTTGATTTTCTAATTAATAGAAAAAAGCTTTAGAAGCTATTCAAGGGCTGCCATAGGTGTTCTTGGTGTGGACAAGCTAGAGGGACAACATCTGGTGCCCTGAAGACGAATCTCAAAGGCGCAGACATGCTGCAGTTCATCAAGAGGTTAGTGTAATCGTTCTTGATTTAATCTAGGGTTCTAAAATTAATCTGATTAATTTTAAAATCTTAAATGGCAAATACAGATCCAAAAACATATTAAAAGAGTTTTAATATGTTGTTTATCATTGAAATCAAATAGATAAAAAATAAATCTTGTATGATGCATGTGACCCTAGGTGAAAATTTTTGAATTCAATGGTATAAACTTGTGTTTTTCACGCTTCCGTTCCTTCAAGTTTTGCCAAATTCCAACAGTAAAATGACCAATAGAATAGTGCAACTTAGGACTCCAAAACTGAAAATTGACAATTTTGTCTAAAAGACCTAAGTTTTGAGAAAACAACTAAAACCAACAAATTTAGTGACCAAAATGTGGTATGTGGGTGAAGTTGGAATTCCCATACCTATTAAGCCTTAGGAAGTTAATAAATTGACTTGAATAGTATAGTGAATAGTGACCCCGAAACAGAAATTTTAAGGAACGTCAAGTTTAGTGGATATAAACTAGATAAAAGTGAATTTGAATTTATTTTTGGATTTATGCTAAGTTATGGTACTGAAATACTGTGAAATTGTGTGTTTCAGTTGAAAAAGACCCGAAAGGTATGAGGGACTGAGTCAAGGCCTAGAGGCGACTCACGTCAGATTTGTGCACAATAAACTTAAAATTCTTTGTTTCTACTTGACAATTCTTGAAATAAATATTGTGAATAATTTTGATTGTTATGGCTTTGAAAATATTATTTGAAAAATAGTGTGTTGCCGACTTTGTATACGAAAAATTTAGAATGAAATATAATTTGTGAATTGTATAAAATATTTAAATAACTTGATTTAAATGGTTTTTAATTCATATTTGGCATGACAATATTATATGTTCATCCTCCACTTGTGGGGTGAGTTTGATATTTGATTATATTCCTCCCTCTCTGGCTTTCCAGTCTAAGGGGCGAGTTTGGATGAGTACTCATTTGCTAGCTAGCCACCTCCCTCATTGATTTCGATTAGTGGGGTGAGTATGCCTTGTCGTGGTGTACAACACGACATGTTCGGAAATTTTGTGTAATGGCCTAAGTTGTGTTATTGTTTGGCAACACTATGTTTATTAAATTGTTTGATCAAGTTGTGCTATATTAAGCTTTGTAAATTATGAGTTGTTAAAAATGTGATTTGAGAAAAAAAAAATTTGTGAAATACGATTATGAGATTTTTGAATGATGATTTGTTCATAAATGTTTTATATTATGCATTTTATGTTTTATTGTGCACCACTGAGTATTTATATACTCAGCGATAGCTTTAACTTGCTGTCGCAGATAAAGAAAAGGACATAGCAGCAGAGCAAGCTACTACAGTTAGAGAGGAGAACAATTGAAGAATTTTTGTACGGGTATTTGTCTATACCCTAGTAGTTTAGTTTGATGTAAATATGATAGTATGCACACGTATCTCTGTAATTTGAGCAGTTGTACAGATAAAATTGTAATAATATTATTTTTGAGATTTTGTATCTGCAAATTAACGTATGATTGTAAATTAATGATTTAAAATGTAATGTGCATGAGTTATGAAATGTTTTGAGATATTAATTCTTGATTTGAAATTTAGATTTTGAATTGAAGTGTTGTTATTGTTGTTGATTTGAAGTTTGGTGGTTGCAAATGGAGTTGTGATTGAGGAAAATATTGGGAGTGTTTCTATTTTCAGGTTTTGAAGAATTGTTTTCTCAAAATATAGACGGCACTCTGCCAAAATTTTTATAAAAATTACTGAGATTTTAAATATCCAAGAATTTAATTTATGTTTGGACTTTAAATAAAGGTTTTTAAAACTTGAAAAAATTTTTACACACCAATGCCAAAATGAACGAAAATTGTTTTAAAATCCCTTGTAGTATATTTAATGGTTTATCGGTAGAGGAAGTACGGTAATTCATTAGGTGTACTACGGGAACATGTTACATCTTACGAAGAGTAGGTTGTGACATGTTTAGTGGTATGAGAGCAAGGTTTTAAAATAAATTTTGAACTGTGAATTTGAAATATTTTGTCGGTAAATACAACTGCTCAAATGTTTGATATATATGACATATTTACATCATGAACATGCACTAACAAAGGTCAACCTCCTTGTGTTTGTTATCAGAGAGTAGAAAATTTTTGGAAAACAGAATGGAAGAGGGAGATCATTCCGTAGAGCAATCTGTTGAGGCTGAGGCCCGAGGAGAAGCCCCAGCACTCCAGAATGTGAGTGGGTCAGCCACTCCAGCTCCTCCTCAAGCACCGCAGCTCCCTGCTCAGTTTGCATAGCAGATGGCTGTGTTCTTTCAACAAATGGCAGGAAATGTGCCACCTCAAGCACAGACACAAGCACTTGCAGCACAACCACATCCTCTGGCTCAGTAATATGAGAAACTAATGAAATTTTGGGCTACAGAATTCAAAGGAACAGTGGATCCACTGGAAGCAGAACAGTGGTTAGAGAGGATGGAACGGGTTTTCAGAAAACTACAGTGTGCTGAAGAGTTGAAGTTTGAATGTTCAGCATCACTTCTATAAGGGGATGCATATGAGTGGTGGAAGACCATCCCCTACAGTCTGGCAGAGCCACCAGTCCTCACATAGGCAGACTTTTTAAGGGAATTTCGGTAAAAGTGGGTCCCTGATACTTATGTAGACATGAAGCTGCAAGAGTTTTTAAGTTTGAAGCAAGGGGATAGAACTGTCACAGAGTATGAGCGGGACTTTTCAAGGCTATGCCATTATGCTGGAAGCTTAGTCTCCACCCCCATAGATCGGTGTAAAAGGTTTGAGGCTGGGTTGAGGCCTAGCTTGAGAATGCAAGTGGTAGGGTTCTGACACCAGAATTTTTCTGAATTTATTTCACAAGCCCTAGAACTAGAAAGGATAGAATCAGAATGGGCAGTGGAAAAGAGTACACAAGAGAAAGAGAAAACTGAAAAGGTTACTGGTCAAGCTATTGAGAGTAGCTATGGGAAAAGAAAACATTTTGGAGGATCTAGCTCGCGCGAATCGGGTAGAGGTATATCTTTTAGACAGAAACCATCCCAATCCGATCAGCAAACTCAACAGAGATGCAGAAATACGCTATCGGATTGACTTTGGGAGACTTGTGGTAAACCACATAGTGGAGTATATTATAGAGCTATAGGAGCATGTTTCAATTGTGGAGGGACTGGTCATTTTGCTAAGGATTGTATAACTCCACGCCGTTATGGATCATTTACCACGACAGAAGGATCAGCCCAAGTTTCTACCCCAAAGAGTTTACCAACAGTTGGTAGAGGCTGATGGAACGGAAGCGTGAAAACACAAGTTTATACCATTGAAATTCAAAAATTTTCATCTAGGGTCACATGCATCATGCAAGATTTATTTTTATCTATTTGATTTCAATGATAAACAACATATTAAAACTCTTTTAATATGTTTTGGATATGTATTTGCCATTTAAGATTTTAAAATTAATCAGATTAATTTTATAACCCTATATTAAATCAAGAACGATTACACTAACCTCTTGATGTACTGCAGCGTGTCTGCGCCTTTGAGATTCGTCTTCAGGACACCAGATGTTGTCCCTCTAGCTTGTCCACACCAAGAACACCTATGGCAGCCCTTGAACAGCTTCTAAAGCTTTTTCTATTAATTAGAAATTCAAGTTCTGCCTTTTAAGAGATTAGAGATGTAAACAGGACACTAGAAACAATTTCTAGCGTTCTTAATTCAAGAGATTGATGGCTAATCTCTTTGAATTGAAGAGAGATGAAGAAGAATAGAGGGAGGGCTGCAAAAATGGCATGACAAAGGAGTGTGGCTGCTGGTTGTATTTTATTTTCTCATAACAACACTTAAATAGCTAGGTTAACAAATTAAACCCTTGCCACATGTCACCCTTTGATTAGCTCTAGGTTTAAGTGACCCAATCACATTGTGCCAAGTGTCAAACCTATATTTAATCTTGATTTTAATCATCTTACATGATTAAAAAACATTTGGCAAGCTTATGTGTTATGCCATGTGTCACCATCTCATGGTGCCACGTGTCACACTGCAAAAATGACCAAAATGCCCCTGTTTCTTAATTTTGAGTTCTTAATCCAAAATAATTTTTTTCTTCTTCTAATTAATTTATATCAAATATAAATTAATTAATTAATCTCTATTAATTAATTTCTCATTAATTAAATTCATATTTAAACACTTTAAATATAAATTTAACTTATATTATACATCCAATAATCTAGATTTGGTTTCAAGTCATGCTAGGGACTTTGCAATCTAATTGAAAACCAAACCTATTTAATTAATCAATTAAACTCTTTAATTAATTAATTAAATCATATTTAATTAGGTGATAACTTGTGTATGTGTGTGACTTACTAGGCTCATCACTAATTGGCAATGAGACATGATATCAACTCTTAATATCATCAGAACTCTTTCTTACTATAAATGATTTCTCTAAATCATTTTATGAACCTCATAGACCATGGTTAACACCTAGCATAGCATGCCATGGCCACCCAATTAGTAATAAGGTTTACCTTAAATGAACCTATAATCATATGTTACCATGCACTAGAATCTCTCTGTTACAAAATCCCAACTCAAGCTGGAGTCATGGTTTATGTCAAACTCCATTTGCTATGAATATTATGTTCTCTTTTAATTTCAGTTCTTGATTAAAAAGATTTTCTCATCAGAAACTCTTTTCTGAATAAATCTATCTGTCCTTGCCAGGAACTTGAAACATCAAGAAGAATTAAATGAACATAGGATTTTATCTCTATTTACTTAGAGGAACAGATTCCATCTTGATCAACACCTACCTCCATATATAACTAGTAGGAGCCAACACATGCCTATATACCCATACACAGTACAAGTATGAAAGCAGTATCAAACTCAAACTACCTATATACAAGATAACTGTGCTATCTCAGGTCTAAAGATTATATGCACTGATATGATTTATGACAAAACATTGACAAGAGTAAACTCCATGTGCTTGTCATAAGTGTCACTGGTTTGACCTACTTATCATTTATAAGTGCCTATCACGTTTGTTATATGGCATGAGACTCACCATTCCATCTTATTTATATCTCATATAAATAACTTGGGAACTAACATGAATACAATTTTTCTGGATAAGTCATGTCCTTATTATGAAGTATCCTTGATTGTGAACCTATTTATGATACTTCATACTAGAAATACTGTTGCTCATATTCTTAACAACTTAAGAATAGAATTTCTAACAAAATATCAATGGACCTTTTCTATTACACATAAATATATTATGTAAACGGAAAAGTGGAAATGCCTTTTATTAATAAAAATATGTACAAGATACATACTAAATGATATGCTCTAGGGCATACTACTAACAATCTCCCTCTAGCACTAGAGCCATTCATTACAATATCTTATACCTATCTTCTCAAGATGTCGGTCTAACTAAGTCTGTGACATATGCTTAGTGAATGGATCAGCTGGATTTTCAGCTGATGCTATTTTCTGCATGGCTACATCGCCTCGCCCAACTATTTCTCTGATAATGTGGTAGCGCCTTTCTATGTGTTTGGATTTCTGGTGAGACCTTGGTTCCTTAGCCTGTATGACTGCTCCATTATTGTCACAGTGTAGTGGAACTACTGACTCAATGGAAGGAACTACTTTAAGTTCTGTCACGAACTTCTTTATCCAAACAGCTTCCTTTGCAGCATCTGATGCGGCAATATACTCAGCCTCTGTAGTGGAATCTGCAGTCGTGCTCTGTTTGGAACTCTTCCAACTGACTGCACCTCCATTAAAAATGAACACATATCCAGAGGTAGACTTTCTATCATCGATATCTGATTGGAAATCAGAATCAGTATAACCATCCAATTGCAAGTCTCCACCTCCATAAATCAAGAATAAATCCTTAGTTCTTCTCAAGTACTTAAGAATATTCTTGACAGCTATCCAGTGTTCCAAACCTAGATTGGATTGATACCTGCTAGTCAAACTAACAGCATATGCGATATCCGGCCTAGTACACAACATCGCATACATTAAACTTCCAATAGCCGAAGCATATGGAATCCTGGCCATCTTATCTCTTTCTTCAGGTGTCTTTGGAGACATCTCTTTTGAAAGATGGATACCATGTCTCACTGGTAACAATCCTCTTTTGGAATCAAGCATGTTAAACCTCTTTAACACCTTTTCCAAGTATAGACTTTGGGATAAACCAATTATTCTTTTCGCTCTGTCTCTATAGATGCGAATCCCAAGAATATAGGTTGCCTCCCCTAAGTCTTTCATGGAGAATGTATTTGACAACCATACCTTTATAGTCGTCAACATACCTGTGTCATTACCCATCAACAGTATGTCATCCACATATAAGACAAGGAAAGTGATAGCACTGTCACTAACCTTCTTATATGCACATGGCTCATCCTCATTTTTTATAAAACCAAAGGATTTAATGGCTTCATCAAAACGGATGTTCCAACTCCTCGAAGCTTGTTTCAACCCATAAATGGATCGCTTTAGCTTGCATACTTTGGAACCATCTTGGGATTCAAATCCCCTAGGTTGTTCCATGAAAATGTTTTCTTCAATGTATCCATTGAGAAAAGCTGTTTTGACATCCATCTACCAAATCTCATAATCATAGTATGCAGTTATTGCTAATAAAATCCTAATTGATTTAAGCATAGCAACAGGCGAGAAAGTCTCCTCATAGTCGATTCCTTGCCTTTGGCGAAACCCTTTCGCTACTAGCCTTGCCTTATAGGTCTCTACCTTTCCATCAAAACCAATTTTCTTCTTGAAAACCCAATTGTTCCCTATAGGTATAATACCTTCAGGTGGGTCAACAAGATCCCAAACTTGATTCTTATACATGGAATCAATCTCGGATTTCATAGCTTCAATCCATTTTGAAGAGTCTATATCTGATATAGCTTCTTCATAGGTAAGTGGATCATCTCCATGATCCACTTCTTCATGAGTAGACAACTCTTGTTCTTCTTCATGAAGAAAATCATATCTCACTGGTGGGTGAGATACCCTGGTTGTTCTACGAGGAACAGCTGTAGATGTTTCATCAACGAGTATTGGTTGACTAGATGGATCTATATCCATCTGATCTGTTGGTTGGTCAGAATTCTCCAATTCTAACTCTATTTGCCTTCCTTTGCCTCCTTCTTGAACAAACAGTTGTTCAAGAAATGTGGCATCTCTACTTATCACAACCTTTTGTGAAGTAGGCAAATAAAAATAATATCCAAAACTATCTTTTGGATATCCAACAAATCAACCTTTTTCTGATCTGGTCTCCAATTTATCACTGTTCAGCTTTTTGATATAAGCTGGACAACCCCAAATCTTAACATGCTTAAGACTTGGTTTTCTTCCATGCCATATCTCATAAGGTGTGGAAGAAACTGATTTTGATGAAATCCTATTTAGAATATACAAAGCTGATTCTAATGCAAATCCCCAAAAGAAGATTGGCATATCAGTATAGCTCATCATACTACATACCATATCCAATAGGGTACAATTTCTCCTTTCAGATACACCATTCAGCTGTGGCGTTCCTGGAGGAGTCAGCTGAGAAACAATGCCATGCTCTCTCAAGTATTCATCAAATTCAGTACTCAAATATTCACCTCCACGATCTGATCGAAGAGCTTTAATATTCTTTCCTGTTTGATTTTCTACTTCAGATTTAAATTCTTTGAACTTTTCAAAAGATTCATGTTTGTATTTCATCAAATACAAATACCCAAATCTTGATTTATCATCAGTAAAGGTAATAAAATAATGAAAACCCCCTCTAGCCATTTCTTTAAATGGACCACATACATCACTATGTATTAACGCCAAAATATTTTCAGCTCTTAGCCCTTGTCCAACAAAGGGTGATCTAGTCATTTTACCCTGAAGGCAAGATTCACAAGTTGGAGTAGGCTCAGAGCCCAATGAGGATAGAATCCCCATTTTCTCCAATTTTGCAATCATATCTTCTGCAACATGACATAACCTTAAGTGCTAAATATATTTTGAGCTTGAGTTGGTTTTCACCATGGCATTGCATTCTTTTAGATCACTTGCATTCAATTTGTGTTTGTCATTATTATCCAAATAATAAAGACCATCATTCTTATAACCCAAACCAACATATTTATTTCCAAAATAAATATTGCAAACATCAACAGTGAACTGAAATTCATAGCCATTTCTATTCAAACTAGATATAGAAATGATGTTCTTAAAAGCATCAGGTACATATAAAATATTATCCAAACACAAAACATGTCCAAACATGTAAAAAGATTTAGATCCTATGGCTAAAGCTTCAACAGTTGAGCCATTGCCAATCCGGACTCTAATATCTTGAGAACACAAGCTGCTACTGTTTGCTAGTTCCTGCATATCATTAGAAATGTGAGAACTGGCACCAGTATCTAAAACCCAAGCTGTAGATGAACTATGAGTATCATCCGAATATAAATAATAAGATATGGACATACCTTCCGAAGGTGTATCCTTCTTGTCCTTCAGAGAAGCAAGATACTCTGGGCAGTTCCTTTTCCAGTGCCCATCCTTTTGGCAGTGGAAACACTTTCCTTTGCCTCCATCAGCTTTAGTCTTCCTTTTCTGTTTAGCTATTTTCTTGGAAGGACCAGGAATCTGAGGTTTCTTTTTCCTATTGCCCTTCTTCTTGTTGGACTTTCCAGCAGAAGAAGATGCAACCAAAGCTACCTCTTTTCCTTTATTGCCTGGCATATTCTTTTGGGCAATAACCAGCATGTTGAGTAAACCAGCTAAGGTGCATTCCTATTTAGTCATATGAAAATTTGTCACAAAATTCCCAAAAGACTCAGGAAGGGACTGAAGGATCAAATCTGTCTGTAGTTGGAAATCCATGTTGAAGTCAAGATGTTCCAACTGCTCAATTAGCCGAATCATCTTGTGGACCTGATCCCCAACATTCTGTCCCTCAGACATCCTCATACGGAATAGCTGTTTAGATATCTCATACCTAGCATTCCTGCTCTGCTCACCATACAACTCTTGCAGGTGAAGGAGGATCTCACTCGCACTCTGCATGTTCTCATGTTGCTTCTGTAACTCATTACTCATGGAAGCAAGAATGTAACACTTAGCTCTCATATCATGCTCCTTCCACTTGTCCAAAGTATCATGTTCCTTTTATGTGGCCTCTGGAGGTAAGGGACCAGGAACATTTGAATCTAGAATATATCCTATATGTTCATGGTTCAGGACAAGTTTCAAATTTCTTAGCCAATCAGACAGATTAGGTTCTGTCAACCTATTGTGATCAAGTATGCTTGCAAGGATATTGGATGGTGGTGGTTGTTTTGTGCTCATTTTTATCAGAAAATTAACTGCAGAAAATAACCAGATTAATTAGTAAATGTATCATGTAATTAACCAAAATGATTATGGTCTTTTAATCAAATTGGTCCTCCCACTAACTTAGCGAATCCTACACTTCCAAAGTAGGAAACGGAAATCCTAGTTGGATGGATTTCTAGTGGGTGATTGAATTCTTATAATTCTATTGATCATCCTTAGGTACATCCATTATTGGAATTACAATAAACTATAAGTGAGCAACTCCTTGCCCATCACATCTCATGTGAGGTTCAATCCTTTACCTAACCCTTAATGTTTAAAATCTTAGGTACATCCATTATTGACTTATCTTGCATTAGTTAAGTTGATCCCATTGAGCCAGTAATTATGTAAATAATTTTAATGTCCTCAAGTACATCCAATAGAGGCAGAGGCAGAGGTAGGGGTAGTACACCTGGAAGTCAGAGTACTATGAATTAACCAGGACAAGGTGATGCTCCAGTGAGAGTATACACTATGCGACAGAGGGACGAGATGAGACTTCTAGTATGGTTGCTGGTATTTTCTCAATTCTTAACGGAGATATGTATATTTAAAAAATAAAAAAATCAAATTTGAAATGTTAGTGACTAGTCTTTTTAAAATTCATTTTGGAAGAGTTTGTTAGCGAAAAGTATTTGCTAGCACACATGAATTGGTAAAGTTAATTAGTAAGCTTAATTATGTAAGGAAGGAGAACCTGAAAGTAAGTTATAGTAATATAGCTACCTTAGATGCGGATAAGGGCATTACTGCTGATAGATGTCAATGGGTACCATAATCCAAATAAGTTCAAGATATTAGTGAATTTAAAAGAAATACGATATAGGGAAGTTTGTTCTATTGGGATGTATCATAGTAACTATGCAATATTCTTGATGTTTGTGCTGTAAGCTGCAGATTACAGTACTAACTTGGGATTTACTGTGTAGAGCTACGTACTACCCAATAGTACACAAGAATAAGAATAGTTACAAACGGCATCTGTTTTGATATAGTTATGATAAGATAAAGTTTTCTTATTGGAAAGGAGTTTGAAAATCCTAACCTGAGAGTTAAAACACTAAAGTTAGAATATTGAAAGGTTATAGTTCAGCAGAAAACAAAATAATGACTACACATCATTGCAAAATAAGCTATAAAATATCGATAGATAAAAATAAATAGAACAGTAAGAAATGAGAAAAATACTAGATGAGGAATTGCCACCGAGGCAAACAATTTACTTAAGATGCGTAACGATATTCTGAACTATTTTATTAAGAAAGAAATAAGTTAAACCAAAACAAACAAGATAGTGCAAAATGGCACATAGGCCTTGGTCATGAATGGAGATGGTAAGATAATGGTTATGGACCTATGGCTAAGAAAGAAAGATGATTGGACCCGAAATTGTTCAGCAAACTGAAGGGAAGATCAGGGTGATCAAAGATCGACTTAAAACTGCATCAAACCGTCAGAAGTCCTACATTGCTTTGAAGAGAAGGGATATTGAGTATGCAGTGGGTGAGAAAGTATTCCTCAAGGTTTCTCCTTGGAAGAGAATTATGAGATTCGGCAGGAAGGGGAAACTGAGTCCTCGCTTCATTGGGCCATATGAGATTCTGAAAAGAGTGGGTCCTTTGGCATATCGGTTGGCACTACCTCCAGAATTGGAGAAGATACATAATTTCTTCCATGTGTCCATGTTGAGGAGGTATCGATCAGACCCATCTTATGTACTACCAGTGGAAGAAATTGAAGTGAATCCAGACCTTACATATGAGGAAGAACCCATAAAGATTCTGGCTTATGAGGTGAAGCAGCTATGGAACAAGCAGATATTATTGGTAAAAGTGTTGTGGAACCATCATTTGGGCCAGGAGGCTACATGGGAAAGAGAGGAGGACATGAGGAGACAACACCCACAGCTGTTCAGAGATTAAAACCAGGTAAAATTTCGAGACGAAATATATTTAAGGGGGGGAGAATTGTAACACCCCCATTTGCATAGCCTGGTAGATTTCACTGTTCCGGTGACCGGAGTCGGTTTGGACAATTAAGGAGATTAGAACCACACTTAAGACAACTAGAGAAGCCATAAACACAAATAATTAGTAATTGCCAATCAGTTAAGTATAAATAAAAAAAATAGAACATAAGAAGTTAAACGAGTCGAGAGTCATAGCGATGGGTGACCTTTTCGGGAAGGGCTGCGAAGTAGCTTTAAACTCAAATTTCGAACCGAAAAATGTGACGCCGCGGTCCTTAGGACCATTACGAACACAGTGGAAAAGAAGAAATCGCGAAAAAGAACTGTTAAGCCAATCAAATAATTAGGTCAATGAGCCGAAAGAAATATTGAATTATTTACAAACCGGGTTGAACCGGTGAGGGGCAATTTGGTCAATTGACCCCGAGAGCTGACTCCTGACCTAACTGTTAAATAAAATCGGAGAAAAGAAAATTTTGGAATCAAAAATTAAATTAAAGAAAAATATATGAAAAAGAAAAAGAAAATTTAAAAAGTTATTACATTATGTTTATCTCACCTTTATGACATCATAATTGATTTTTTTTATTCCCACCAATATTGACCAAGTCGAAAATTATTTAAAGAAGACAAATACATAAAAATTAAAAGAAAAAAAAAGTCATTCTCCTTCCTTCATGAAATCGACAGCCCCTCTCTCTCTTAAAGTTCTCCATAGCCAACCTCCATTAACAAGCTTTTAAAGCTTGAATTTCTTGATTGTGTCCCATAAATTCTAACCCTAAATCTTAAAAAGCTTTTAACCTACACTAGAGAAGGTGATTGAGTAAGAAAGAAAGAAGAAAAGAGGAGTAAAATTGAAGATTGAACTACAAAGTGCAAGGTTAGTGATTTAAGATACAAAATTAGTTTATTTGTTGTGTTTTTAGCTTGATTAACTTGTAAATAAACTTAAAATGAAAAGAAAAATTTGTTGAGGGACTAAACTAAATTTCGGCCAGCTAGGGTTACTATGTATATGTTTGAGTTTTGATTGAAATTAAATGGTAGGCAAGCTTGTATGGATGTGCTAATGAGATTGGTATGCTTAAATGTGGCTAAATGCAACAAGTTAGTAAGTTAGGGTTTTGGGACCCTTAGGGTTAAAGACAAAAATGTGATAAACTTGTAAATGGTGTCGTTGACTTAATATGAAGTGAGAAATGGTCATTTTTGACCTAATTAAGTGTGTTAGGAGTGTTTGAATCAAAGCCAAATTCGGATTGAGTGTGGTCATGCTGCTGGCAGCATGACCAGGTTATCTTCGAAGGACCAAAAATGAAATTTTACAAGTCCAATTGGTATGAGACCAATTGGGAATAAAAATAGACACTAAATGACACAATTTTCATTGAGGAAGCATGCCCAAAAAGTGACCAAAACCTAGTGAACAAATTGACCAAAGTTAGAAAATTGCAGTCTGCCCTGTATAAACTGACTAAATGAACAGTGTTTGTTCATTTGGTCATAACTTGAGCTAGGCAGGTCTAAATGACCTGAAAGTTTACCAGTGATTAGATGAGATATAGACCTAAAACTTTCATGAAGAATACAAACTCAAATTATGACATTAACCAAGTCATTTGGCCACCCCAAGTTGGTGACCCAAAATTGCCAGCACCAAAAATTGCCCAAAATTCTGGGTTGAATCCAATCCGCAGCCATGGTTCGAATGGCTATAACTTGAGCTACAAAACTCCAATTGGGGTGATTCAAAAGAAGAATATTAGGGAACATTTTCTATGAAGAAAGTTTTGCCAAATTCCAACAGTAAAATGACCAATGGAACAGTGCAACTTAGGACTCCAAAACTGAAAATTGACAATTTTGCCTAAATGACCTAAGTTTTGAGAAAACAACCAAAACCAACAAATTTAGTGACCAAAATTTGGTATGTGGGTGAAGTTGGAATTCCCATACCTATTAAGCCTTAGAAAGTCAATAAATTGACTTGAATAGTATAGTGAATAGTGACCTCGAAACACAAATTTTAAGGAACGTCAAGTTTAGCGGATATGAACTAGATAAAAGTGAATTTAAATTTATTTTTTGATTTATGCTAAGTTATGGTACTGAAACACTGTGAAACTGTGTGTTTCAGCTAAAAAAGACCCGAAAGGTATAAGGGACTGAGTCAAGGCCTAGATGCGACTCACGTTAGGTTTGTGCACAATAAACTTAAAATTCTTTGTTTCTACTTGACAATTCTTGAAATAAATGTTGTGAATAATTTGATTGTTATAGCTTTGAAAATATTATTTGAAAAATAGTGTGTTGCCTACTTTGTATATGAAAAATTTAGAATGAAATATGATTTGTGAATTGTATAAAATATTTGAATAACTTGATTTAAATTGTTTTTAATTCACATTTGGCATGACAATATTAATATGTTCCTCCTCCACTTGTGGGGTGAGTTTGATATTTGATTATATTCCTCCCTCTCTGGCTTTCCAGTCTGAGGGGCGAGTTTGGATGAGTACTCATTTGCTAGCTAGCCACCTCCCTCATTGATTTCGATTTGTAGAGTGAGCATGCCTTGTCGTGGTGTACAACATGACATGTTCCGAAATTTTGTGTCATGGCCTAAGTTGTGTTATTGTTTGGCAATACTATGTTTATTAAATTGTTTGATCAGGTTGTGCTATATTAAGCTTTGTAAATTATGAGTTGTTATAAATGTGATTTGAGAAAAAAAAAATTTGTGAAATACGATTATGAGATTTTTGAATGATGATTTGTTCATAAATGTTTTATATTATGCATTTTATGCTTTATTGTGCACCACTGAGTATTTATATACTCAGCGATAGCTTTAACTTGCTGTCGCAGATAGAGAAAAGGACATAGCAGCAGAAATTCTGATTAGAGAGGAGAACAATTGAAGAATTTTTGTAAGGGTATTTGTCTATTCCCTGGTAGTTTAGTTTGATGTAAATATGATAGTATGCATATGTATCTCTGTAATTTGAGCAGTTGTACAGATGAAATTGTAATAATATTATTTTTGAGATTTTGCATCTACAAATTAACTTATGATTGTAAATTAATGATTTAAAATGTAATGTGCATGAGTTATGAAATGTTTTGAGATATTAATTCTTGATTTGAAATTTGGATTTTGAAATGAAGTGTTGTTATTGCTGTTGATTTGATGTTTGGTGGTTGCAAATGGAGTTGTGATTGAGGAAAATATTGGGAGTGTTTCTATTTTCAGGTTTTGAAGAACTGTTTTCTCAAAATATAGATGACACTCTGCCGAAATTTTTGTAAAAATTGTGGAGATTGTAAATATCTAAGAATTTAATTTATGTTTGGACTTTAAATAAAGGTTTTTAAAACTTGAAAAAAATTTTACCCACCAATTCCAAAATGAACGAAAATTGTTTTAAAATCTCTTGTAGTATATTTAATGGTTTACCGGTAGGTGAAGTACGGTAATTCATTATGTGTATTATGGGAACATGTTACATCTTATGAGGAGTAGGGTGTGACATATTTAGTCGTATCAGAGCAAGGTTTTAAAATAAATTTTGAACTGTGAATTTGAAATATTTTGTCGGTAAATACAATTGCTCAAATGTTTGATATATATGACATATTTACATCATGAATATGCACTAACGATGGTCAACCTCCTTGTGTTTGTTATCAGAGAGTAGAAAATTTCTGGAAAACGGAATGAAAGAAGGAGATCATTTCGTAGAGCAATCTGTCGAGGCTGAGGCCCGAGGAGAAGCCCCAGCACTCCAGAATGTGAGTGGGTCAGCCACTCCAGCTCCTCCTCAAGCACCGTAGTTCCCTGCTTAGTTTGCACAGCAGATGGCTGCGTTCTTTCAACAAATGGCAGGAAATGTCCCACCTCAAGCACAGACACAAGCACCTGCAGCACAACCACATCCTCTGGCTCGGTAATATGAGAAACTAATAAAATTTAGTGCTACATAATTCAAAGGAACAGTGGATCCACTGAAAGCAGAATAGTGGTTAGAGAGGATGGAAAGAGTTTTTAGAAAACTATAGTGTGCTGAAGAGTTGAAGTTCGAATATTCAGTATCACTTCTGCAAGGGGATGCATATGAGTGGTGGAAGACCATCCCCTACAGTCTAGCAGAGCCACCAGTCCTCACATGGGTAGACTTTTTAAGGGAATTTCGGCAAAAGTGGGTCCCTGATACTTATGTAGACATGAAGCTGCAAGAGTTTTTAAGTTTGAAGCAAGGGGATAGAACTGTAGCAGAGTATGAGCGGGACTTTTCAAGGCTAAGCCATTATGCTGGAAGCTTAGTCTCCACCCCCAGAGACCGGTGTAAAAGCTTTGAGGCTGGGTTGAGGCCTAACTTAAGAATGCAAGTGGTAGGGTTCTGATACCAGAATTTTTCTGAATTTATTTCACAAGCCCTAGAACTAGAAAAGATAGAATCAGAATGGGCAGTGAAAAAGAGTACACAAGAGAAAGAGAAAACTGAAAAGGTTACTGGTCAAGCTACTGAGAGTGGCTCTGGGAAAAGAAAACATTTTGGAGGATCTAGCTCGCGTGAATCGGGTAGAGGTATATCTTCTAGACAGAAACCATCCCAATCCGATCAGCATACTCAACAGAGATGCAGAAATACGCTATCGGATCGACTTTGTGAGACTTGTGGTAAACCACATAGTGGAGTATGTTATAGAGCTATCGGAGCATGTTTCAATTGTGGAGGGACTGGTCATTTTCCTAAGGATTGTATAAGTCCATGCCGTTATGGATCATTTACCATGGCAAAAGGATCAGCCCAAGTTTCTACCCCAAAGAGTTTACCAATAGTTGGTAGAGGCAGAGGCAGAGGTAGGGGTAGTACACCTGGAAGTCAGAGTACTATGAATAAACCAGGACAAGGTGATGCTTCAGTGAGAGTATACACTATGCGACAGAGGGACGAGGATGAGACTTATGGTATGGTTGCTGGTATTTTCTTAATTCTTAACTGAGATATGTATATGTAAAAAAAAAAATCAAATTTGAAATGTTAGTGACTAGTCTTTTTAAAATTAATTTTGGAAGAGTTTGTCAGTGAAAAGTGTTTGCTAGCACACAAGAATTGGTAAAGTTAATTAGTAAGCCTAATTATGTAAGGAAAGAGAACCTAAAAGTAAGTTATAGTAATATAGCTACCTTAGATGTGGGTAAGGGTATTACTGCTGATAGATGTCAGTGGGTACCATAATCCAAATAAGTTCAAGATATTAGAGAATTTAAAAGAAATAAGATATAGGGAAGTTTGTTCTATTGGGATGTATCGTAGTAACTATGCAATATTCTTGATGTTTATGCTATAAGCTGTAGATTATAGTACTGACTTGGGATTTATTATGTAGATCTACGTACTACCCAATAGTACACAAGAATAAGAATAGTTGCAAACGACATCTGTTTTGGTATAGTTATGATAAGATAAAGTTTTCTTATTGGAAAGGAGTTTGAAAATCCTAACCTGGGAGTTAAAACACTAAAGTTAGAATATTGAAAGGTTATAGTTCAGTAGAAAACAAAATAATGACTACACATCATTGCAAAATAAGCTATAAAATATCGATAGATAAAAATAAATAGAACAGTAAGAAATGTGAAAAATACTAGATGAGGAATTGCCACCGAGGCAAGCAATTTACTTAAGATGTGTAACGATATTCTGAACTATTTTATTAAGAAAGAAATAAGTTAAACTAAAACAAATAAGATAGTGCAAAATAGCACATAGGCCTTTCATAAATGGAGATGGTAAGATAATGGTTATGGACCTATGGCCAAGAAAGAAAGATGATTGGACCCGAAATTGTTCAGCAAACTGAAGAGAAGATCAGGGTGATCAGAGATGGACTTAAAACTGCATCAGACCGTCAGAAGTCCTACATGTTAGTAGTATGCCCTAGAGCATATCATTTAGTATGTATCTTGTACATATTTTTATTAATAAAAGGCATTTCCACTTTTCCGTTTACATAATATATTTATGTGTAATAGAAAAGGTCCATTGATATTTTGTTAGAAATATTATTCTTAAGTTGTTAAGAATATGAGTGACAATATTTCCAGCACGAAGTATCATAAATAGGTTCACAATCGAGGATACTTCATAATAAGGACATGACTTATACAGAAAGATTGTATTCATGTTTGTTCCCAAGTTATTTATATGAGATATAAATAAGATGGAATGGTGAGTCTCATGCCATATAACAAACATGATAGGCACTTATAAATGATAAGTAGGCCGAACCAGTGACACTTATGACAAGCACATGGAGTTTATTCTTGTCAATGTTTTGTCATAAATCATATCGTGCATATAATCTTTAAACTGAGATAGCACGATTATCTTGTATATAGGTAGTTTGAGTTTGATCTCGCTTTCATACTTGTACTGTGTATGGGTATATGGGCATGTGTTGGCTGCTACTAGTTATATATGGAGGTAGGTGTTGATCAAGATGGAATCTGTTCCTCTAAGTAAATAGAGATAAAATCCTATGTTCATTTAATTCTTCTTGATGTTTCAAGTTCCTGGCCAGGACAGATAGATTTATTCAGAAAAGAGTTTCTGATGAGAAAATCTTTTTAATCAAGAACTGGAATTAAAAGAGAACATAATATGCATAGCTAATTGAGTTTGACATTAACAATGACACGATCTGGAGTTTGGTTTTTGTAACAGAGAGATTCTAGTGCATGGTAACATATGATTATAGGTTCATTTAAGGTAAACCTTATTACTAATTGGGTGGCTATGGCATGCTATGCTAGGTGTTAACCATGGTCTATGAGGTTCATAAAATGATTTAGAGAAATCATTTATGGTAAGAAAGAGTTCTGATGATATTAAGAGTTGATATCATGTCTCATTGCCAATTAGTGATGAGCCTAGTAAGTCACACACATACACAAGTTATCACCTAATTAAATATGATTTAATTAATTAATAAAGAGTTTAAATTGATTAATTAAATAGGTTTGGTTTGCAATTAGATTGCAAAGTCCCTAGCATGACTTGAAACCAAATCTAGATTATTGGATGTATAATATAAGTTAAATTTATATTTAAAGTGTTTAAATATGAATTTAATTAATGAGAAATTAATTAATAGAGATTAATTAATTTATTTATATTTGATATAAATTAATTAGAAGAAGAAAATAATTATTTTGGGTTAAGAACTCAAAATTAAGACACATGGGCATTTTGGCCATTTTGCAGTGTGACACGTGGCACCATGAGATGGTGACACATGGGATTACACATAAGCTTGCCAAATGTTTTTTAATCATGTAAGATGATTAAAATCAAGATTAAATATAGGTTTGACACTTGGCACAATGTGATTGGGTCACTTAAACCTAGAGCTAATCAAAGGGTGACATGTGGCAAGGGTTTAATGTGTTAACCTAGCTATTTAAGTGTTGTTATGAGAAAATAAAATATAACCAGTAGCCACACTCCTTTGTCACGCCACTTTGAGGGTTTTTATCTCTTCTTCTTCATCTCTTATCAATTCAAAGAGATTAGCCATCAATCTCTTGAATTAAGAACACTAGGAATTGTTTCTAGTGTCCTGTTTACATCTCTAATCTCTTAAAAGGCAGAACTTGAATTTCTAATTAATAGAAAAGGCTTTAGAAGCAGTTCAAGGGCTGCCATAGGTGTTCTTGGTGTGGACAAGCTAGAGGGACAACATCTGGTGTCCTGAAGACGAATCTCAAAGGCGCAGACATGCTGCAGTGCATCAAGAGGTTAGTGTAATCGTTCTTGATTTAATCTAGGGTTCTAAAATTAATCTGATTAATTTTAAAATCTTAAATGGCAAATACATATCCAAAAACATATTAAAAGAGTTTTAGTATGTTGTTTATCATTGAAATCAAATAGATAAAAATAAATCTTGCATGATGCATGTGACCCTAGGTGAAAATTTTTGAATTCAATGGTATAAACTTGTGTTTTTCACGCTTCCGTTCCTTCCCTACATTGATCTGAAGAGAAGGGATATTGAGTATGCAGTGGGTGAGAAAGTATTCCTCAAGGTTTCTCCTCGGAAGAGAATTATGAGATTCGGCAGGAAGGGGAAACTGAGTCCTCGCTTCATTGGGCCATATGAGGTTCTGGAAAGAGTGGGTCCTTTGGCATATCGGTTGGCACTACCTCCAGAATTGGAGAAGATACATAATGTCTTCCATGTGTCCATATTGAGGAGGCATCAATCAGACCCATCTCATGTACTACCAGTGGAAGAAATTGAAGTGAATCCAGACCTCACATATGAGGAAGAACCCACAAAGATTTTGGCTTATGAGGTGAAGCAGCTACAGAACAAGTAGATACCGTTGGTAAAAGTGCTGTGGAACCATCATTCGGGCCAGGAGGCTACTTGGGAACGAGAGGAGGACATGAGGAGACAACAGCCACAGCTGTTCAGAGATTAATACCAGATAAAATTTTGAGACGAAATTTATTTAGGGGGGGGGGGGAGGGGAAGAATTGTAATACCCCTGTTTGCATAGCCTGGTAGATTTCACTGTTCCGGTGACCGGAGTCAGTCCGAACAATTAAGGAGATTAGAACCACACTTAAGACAACTAGAGAAGCCATAAACATAAATAATTAGTAATTGCCAATTAGTTAAGTATAAATAATAAAAACAGAACATAAGAAGTTAAACGAGCCGAGAGTCATAGCGATGGGTGATCTTATCGGGAAGGACTGCGAAGTCATTTTAAACTCAAATTTCGAACTGTAAAATGTGGCGCTACGATCCTTAGGACCATTACGAACATAGTGGCAAAGAAAAAATCACGAAAAAGAACTGTTAAGCCTGTCAAATAATTAGGTTAGGGAGCCGGAAGAAATATTGAATTATTTGCAAACCGGGTTGAACCGGTGAGGGGCAATTTGGTCAATTGACCCCTAGAGCTGACTCCTGACCTAACTGTCAAATAAAATCGTAGAAAAGAAAATTTTGGAATTGAGAATTAAATTAAAGAAAAATATATGAAAAAGAAAAAGAAAATTTAAAAAGTTATTACATTATGTTTATCTCACCTTTATGACATCATAATTGATTTTTTTTTTATTTCCCACCAATATTGACCAAGTAAAAAATTGTTTAAAGAAGACAAATACATAAAAAGTAAAAGAAAAAAAGTCATTCTCCTTCCTTCATGAAATTGGCAGCCCCTCTCTCTCTTAAAGATCCCCATAGCCAACCTCCATTAACAAGCTTTTAAAGCTTGAATTTCTTGATTGTGTCCCATAAATTCTAAACCTAAATCTTAAAAAGCTTTTAACCTACACTAGAGAAGGTGATTGAGCAAGAAAGAAAGTAGAAAAGAGGAGTAGAATTGAAGATTGAACTACAAAGTGCAAGGTTAGTGATTTAAGATACAAAATTAGTTTATTTGTTGTGTTTTTAGCTTGATTAACTTATAAATAAACTTCAAAGGAAAAGAAAAACTTATTGAGGGACTAAACTGAATTTCAGCCAGCTAGGGTTACTATGTATATGTTTGAGTTTTGATTGAAATTAAATGGTAGGCAAGCTTGTATGGATGTGCTAATGAGATTGGTATGCTTAAATGTGGTTAAATACAACAAGTTAGTATGTTAGGGTTTTGGGACACTTAGGGCTAGAGACAAAAATGTGAGAAACTTGTAAATGGTGTCTTTGACTTAATGTGAAGTGAGAAATGGTCATTTGTGACCTAATTAAGTTTGTTAGAAGTGTTTGAATCAAAGCTAAATTTGGATTGAGTGTGATCATGGTGCTGGCAGCATAACTAGGTTATCTTTGAAGGACCAAAAATGAAATTTTACAAGTCCAATTGGTATGAGACCAATTGGGAATAAAAATAGACACTAAATGACACAATTTTCATTGAGGAAACATGCCCAAAAAGTGACCAAAACCTAGTTAACAAATTGACCAAAGTTAGAAAATTACAGTCTGCCTTGTATAAACTGACCAAATGAACAGTGTTTGTTCATTTGGTCATAACTTGAGCTAGGTAGGTCTAAATGACCTGAAAGTTTACCAGTGGTTAGATGAGATAGAGACCTAAAACTTTCATGACGAATACAAACCCAAATTATGCCATTAACAAAGTCATTTGGCCACCACAAGTTGGTGACCCAAAACTGCCAGCACCAAAAATTGCCCAGAATTCTGGGTTGAATCCAATCCAGCAGCCATGGTTCAAATGGCTATAACTTGAGCTACAAAACTCCAATTGGGGTGATTCAAAAAGGATAATAAACTTAAGACATTAGGGAACATTTTCTATGAAGAAAGTTTTGCTAAATTCCAATAGTAAAATGACCAATGGAACAGTGCAACTTAGGACTCCAAAACTGAAAATTGACAATTTTGCCTAAAAGACCTAAGTTTTGAGAAAAACAACCAAAACAAATAAATTTAGTGACCAAAATGTGGTATGTGGGTGAAGTTGGAATTCCCATACCTACTAAGCCTTAGAAAGTCAACAAATTGACTTGAATAGTGTAGTGAATAGTGACCCCGAAATACAAATTTTAAGGAACGTCAAGTTTAGTGGATATAAACTAGATAAAAGTGAATTTGAATTTATTTTTGGATTTATGCAAAGTTATGGTACTGAAACACTATGAAACTGTGTGTTTCAGCTGAAAAAGACCCGAAAGGTATAAGGGACTGAGTCAATGCCTAGAGGCGACTCACGTCAGGTTTGTGCACAATAAAATTAAAATTCTTTATTTCTACTTGACAATTCTTGAAATAAATGTTGTGAATAATTTTGATTGTTATGGCTTTGAAAATATTATTTGAAAGATAGTGTGTTGCCTACTTTGTATACGAAAAATTTAGAATGAAATATG
The DNA here is from genome assembly GCF_030052815.1 of Hevea brasiliensis. NCBI lineage: Eukaryota > Viridiplantae > Streptophyta > Magnoliopsida > Malpighiales > Euphorbiaceae > Hevea > Hevea brasiliensis. The sequence continues at coordinate 18,429,737 of NC_079510.1, read as the reverse complement.
ATTTGTGAATTGTATAAAATATTTGAATAACTTCATTTAAATTGTTTCTAATTCACAATTGGCATGACAATATTAATATGTTCCTCCTCCACTTGTGGGGTGAGTTTGATATTTGATTATATTTCTCCCTCTCTGGCTTTCCAGTCTGAGGGGCGAGTTTGGATGAGTACTCATTTGCTAGCTAGCCACCTCCCTCATTAATTTCGATTAGTGGGGTGAGTATGCCTTGTCGTGGTGTACAACATGACATGTTTGGAAATTTTGTGTCATGGCCTAAGTTGTGTTATTGTTTGGCAACACTATGTTTATTAAATTGTTTGATCAAGTTGTGCTATATTAAGCTTTGTAAATTATGAGTTGTTATAAATGTGATTTGAGAAAAAAAAAATGTGAAATACAATTATGAGATTTTTGAATGATGATTTGTTCATAAATTTTTAATATTATGCATTTTATGCTTTATTGTGCACCACTGAGTATTTATATACTCAGCGATAGCTTTAACTTACTGTCGCAAATAGAGAAAAGGACATAGCAGCAGAGCGAGCTGCTATAGTTAGAGAGGAGAACAATTGAAGAATTTTTGTACGGGTATTTGTCTATACCCTGGTAGTTTAGTTTGATGTAAATATGATAGTATGCATATGTATCTCTGTAATTTGAGCAGCTGTACAGATAAAATTGTAATAATATTATTTTTGAGATTTTGCATCTGTAAATTAACTTATGATTGTAAATTAATGATTTAAAATGTAATGTGCATGAGTTATGAAATGTTTGGAGATATTAATTCTTGATTTGAAATTTGGATTTTGAATTGAAGTGTTGCTATTGCTGTTGATTTGAAGTTTGGTGGTTGCAAATGGAGTTGTGATTGAGGAAAATATTGGGAGTGTTTCTATTTTCAGGTTTTGAAGAATTGTTTTCTCAAAATATAGACGGCACTCTGCCGAAATTTTTGTAAAAATTGTGGAGATTTTAAATATCTAAGAATTTAATTTATGTTTGGACTTTAAATAAAGGTTTTTAAAGCTTGAAAAAAATTTTACCCACCAATTCCAAAATGAACGAAAATTATTTTAAAATCCCTTGTAGAATATTTAATGGTTTACCGGTAGGTGAAGTACGGTAATTCATTAGGTGTACTACGGGAACATGTTACATCTTATGAGTAGGGTGTGACAAACTCTTCCGCAATTGGCAAGCCAGAGAGGAAGGAACTCACCCCATCTAGTGGAGGAGATATCTCACTAGACAAGTTAATGAGAATTCACAACATATTGCCATGTCAACTGTGGTTTCAAATCATATTCAAAACAATTTCTATTTACAAAGTGTTTACAAACCATTAACATATTGAATCATCATAAATTCATGCTCAAGGTTGGCAACACATCAAACTTAAAATTTATAATCCTCAAAACCATGAAATTAATCCTTAAATGCATAAGAAAATTTATATTTAAGTTATACAATTTCATTCAATAAGTTAAAATTCTCAACACAACAAAATCATAAGTCATAAAATAAACTTGTTCAAATCAATTTAAAAGTGAAAAGTAACAAAATAGTTAGTTGTGCACAAACCTTATACGTGTCACCTTTTGGCCTTGACTCGATATTTCGGGTTCTTTTCCGGTATTCTTTTCAACTGAAACATAAAGTTTCATAGTGTTTCAGTATCACAATTGTAACACCCTCCCGATAACAACTCCGTACATTCTACTGCTCCGGTGACCGGTGTCGGTCCGGACAGCTAGAACGTCCGGAAAAATAATTAAACTTAAGTGAGGGACCATAATTAACTCAAATATTAAGAAGAAACACTTAGTAAAAATTTTAAAAATAAAATACAACCAAGTCAAATGAGCCGGTGCCCAAGCGATGGGTAACCGGAGGGAAGTTGCGGTTCTCGCAACGAGGAGCCCTAGACCCGAGGAAAAATTCATAAAATAATTTTTGGGACTCCAGAGAAGGGTCATTGAGGTTCCTATGGCATTAGAATGCCAAGAAAATACCTAGAAAAAATTTTCAATCGGTACAGACAATTTTGACCCGTTAAGCCAAACGGAGGGCATTTTGGTCATTTCGCCTTCAGAGGTGATTTTTGGCCGACTTGTCCAGTTAAGTAAATAATTATTATGACATAAAATGTGAATAAATATCACTAAAAATTGAATTGAAAATAAGTAGAAAAGAAAAGAAAAAAAAATTGAATTAAATGGGAATTTATGACATCACATAATGTCATTAGTGTGCCTTCACCCACTCAAGTGTTGACACATGGCTATAACCCATTTAAAATCAATAAAATGGGCAGAAAATGAATGAAAAATGCAGCTTTCTTCTTCTTCCCAATTTTAGACATGAACCTTTTCTTCCTCCATTAAAATTCATTTCATTTTCTCTCTTCCAAACCTTGAATTCTCACCACTAAACCTTGAGTCTCTTCATTAAAAATTATCCTTGCCTCTTGGGAAGGCATTTGGCAACCAAGAAAACAAAAGAAAGTGAGGAATTTACAAGGGAAAATTCTGCCCTCCTAAGGTTAGTGCTAAATTCTTACTTCTTCCTCTTATAATGATGAAAATAAAGTGAATTACACTAGAATTACATGATAAATGATGAAAATAAAGTGAGTTATACTAGAATTATATGATAAATGATGAAATTGATGGATATATGTTAGACTAAGAATCCAGCCAGCTTGTGTAGGAGTAGGATTTGAAGTGTTTTATTGTAAATAAAATGGATAACTTGCTTGATTATGATGAGAAGTGTGATTAGTATGTTTAATTGGTGTGTGTTGTGTGAACCATGAATTTGAGCTAGGGTTTTGGGAGTAAAATGTGGACTTGGCTTATGAAATGATTAATGGACATTCTAATGGTCAATTAGTGACCATTTAAGGCAAGTTAATCATAATTTGAAGTGAGCTAATGCATGGCAAAGTGAAATGGGAAGGCTGCCCAAAGACAGCAGAAATGAGGCTGTGAGTCCAGCCTGTTTGGACTGCCATATCATTGGCTGTGTTGGTCCAATTGGTGTTTGGCCAATTGGACATGAAACTAGGCTTATAATGGCACATTTTTTCTGAAGAAACCATGCCCAAAAGACCAAATCAAGAGGACCAAAACTTGGCCCCAATCCGGACACCCTGCAACAGCCCCTGCAGAATTGACCAAATGAACAGTAACTGTTCATTTGGCCATAACTCACCGTAGATTTGGTCCATTGACCTGAAATTTTTACAGAAATAAGTTAAGACATAGACAAACAACTTTCATGAAGGAACCTACCCCAAATTATGGCCAGAACCTAACCCAAATGGCAGTGGCAGTCACTGTTCATGTTACTGTAGATATGGTAATTTCTGCAGAATGCAAATCCGGCCAGCTGTGGTTTTTGGACCATATCTGGAGCTACAAAACTCCAAATGGAGTGATTCAAAAAAGGAAATTCAACTATACAAAATAAGGAACAACTTTCATGTTTGTCATTTCTTCAAATTCCCACTGTAATAGGGCCCAATGGAACAGTAAAGTTGGGTCTCCAAAACTGAAATTTCTGCCCTCTTAGATTTAAGTTGAGAAATGAAAATGGCAATCAATTCCAACAAGTTTTAAATACAAAATGTGGTATGTTTGGGGTGTTAAAACTAATACACCTATTTTCTATCCAAAAGTCAACATTTTTGTTGACCAATGAGGTGAATAGTAACACCAAAACTTGAAATTTACAAATTGAAGAATTTAAAAGTTTTAAATGCCCTAGTATACCTAACAAGATTGGTTTGGATAGTTTGGCATGCCAATAGAGTTCGATTAGCGATCGCACATGGCAATATGCCATTCGTGATTTCATGGCTTTTAGCCATTCGACCTTGTATTGAGCTTTGGCCTTGTGCACGATATATTCTGACTTGTTAGGTATTACATTTACTGCCGGAGATACATATGTGACCGATGGTGTGACGGCCCGAGGTACTTGATACCCAGTGCCAGTTTACCCGTTTATCCAGTCCAGTCGTCTAGTGTAGGTTACTTGGGGCAACCAAATGAATAAAAGTGGACAAAGTAAATGATATACAAATACCAAACAAATAAAACATATACATTCACTACACATTTAATTTCTTGCTATTTTCTTTTATTATATTATTGCACCACTAAGCATTATTGCTTAGCGCGTTGCTTTTGCCACGCATAGGTACTGGAGATGCAGATCGTGAGCCCAGTAGACCACAGACTGGGTGAGTCCATCCTGCAGTTCTGCACAGTGTCCGTGTCACCTCAACTTCTGCAATGCATTGGTAGGACACTAGGTGTCATTTTGATATTTTGTAGCTAATTTTACTTTCTCATATGTATTTGAACTTATGTAATGTATTCTGACGTTCATGTAAATAATGGAAGTTATGACTATGAATGCAAAATTTGAGCAATTATTTATTGTTTGTATATGAGTATTATGAGAAATGGATGTTTGAGAAATGAAAAGGCTATTGAGAACTGAAATTGAGAAATATTGTTGAGATTTTGGATATTGGAGTTTGAGATGATTGAACATTAATATTGGAAGTGTTTTTAACAGGTTCCGAAGAACTGTTTTCTCCATTTTTAGCCGGTACTCCGCCGGATTTTCTTTAAAATTTTCGGAACCTCAAATAAATAATAATTTTGATAAATGGCTTAAATAAAGTATATTTCACAAATTATATTCAAAAGCATGGTATAAAATAATTAAGGTATATTAGAGTGTGCCAGTACACCGTGTGGCATTACTTACTCGGGTATACTGTACACGGGTAAGGGGTGTCACAACAATTTATCATAACTCCAAAAATAAATTCAAATATACTTACACCTAGCTTTAATATGCTAAACTTGACGTTATTTAAAATTTGTATTTCGATGTTACTATTTATGATACTATTCAAGTCAATTTGTTGACTTTCTAATGCTTAATAGGTATGGGAACTCTAATTTCACCCACATACCACATTTTGGTTACCTAATTTGTTGGTTTTGGTTCTTTTCTCAAATTTTAAGTCTTTTAGGCAAAATTTCAAATTTTCAGTTTTGGTGTCCTGTTTTGTACTATTCCATTGGTCATGTTGATGTTAGAATTTGGCTAAGTTCTCTTCATAGAAGTTGTTCCTTATTGTCTTAACTTTATTTTCCTTTTTGAATCACTCCATTTGGAGTTTTTTAGCTCAAGTTATAGCCATTTGAACATAGCTGGCCGAATTGGTCTAACCAAAATTTTCTGGGCACTAATTTGGTTTTGGCAGTTTTAGGTCACTAAATTTGGGTGGCGAAATGACTTAGTTAATGGCATAATTTAGGTTTGTGTTCCTCATGAAAGTCTTAGGGCTACGTCTCAGCTTTTTACTAGTAAAATTTCAAGTCATTTGGACCTACCTAGCCCAAGTTATGGCCAAATGAACAAACACTGTTCATTTGGTCATTTTTGTATAAGGCAGTGTGCCCAATTTCAAGTTTGGCCAATTTGTTCACTATGCTATGGTCACTTTCTGGGCATGATTCCGAAATGAAAAATGTGCCATTTTGTGTCTAATTTCATTCCGAATTGGCCTCACACCAATTGGGTCAGTAGATTTTCAGTTTTGGTCTCTGAAAGGGACCTTGGTCATGCTGCCTGCAGAATAACCATATCCAATCCGAATTCAAACTTAATTCCAACACTTCCTACACACCACAATTGGTCATACATGACCATTTCTCAACTCCAACAAGGTCAAACATATCATTTGACTAATTCTTATATTTTTATCTCCCAAACCCTAGGTGCCAAAAACCCTAACTCATAAAATTCAAACGTAATGCATTCTAAACATTTATCCATAGTTTACATACTTAATTCAACCTAAGCAACCATTCAAATGCATCAAATTCACCCATTTCAAACCCTAACTAAGGCTGGCCGAAATTCATGTTTGGTCCCTCAACCATGTTTTTCTTTTGATTTGTTTCAATTTCTAAGTTTACTAAAGCATATTTGCATGAAATTTAAAGAAATAAATTAGAGTTTATTACTAACCTTTGTGTAGAAATCTCCAACTCCCCTTTTCTCCAAATTGCTTTCTATTTCTTGCTCCTCTATACTTTTCAAGATGCAAGGATGAGGTTTAAGTTGATAATTTAGAGAATTTAATAGAAATTTGAGGGTTTTAAAAGCTTAGAATTAAGCTTTAATGGAAGTGGAAAATGGAAAGAGAGAGAAGTGAGAAAGGGAGATATGGGGCGGCTCAAATGAAGAAGAAGAAGAACTATTTTTTTTCTTTTTATTTTGTCTTTTTATTTTGTCTTTTTATTATTAAGATTTATCCCTAAATTTTTAATTATTTAAATATTAGGTTTATTGCATCATGCATGATGTCATGCATGATGTAATAACCCTTTTCAACCTTTTTTTTTTTCATTTCTTTTTCCTTAGTTCTTTAATTTAATTCTTGATCTCGAAATTTTCTTTTCTCTGATTTTATTGGACAGTTAGGTCAGGAGTCAGCTCTAGGGGTGAATTGACCAAATTGCCCCTCAGTGGTTCGACCCGGTTTGCAAATAATTCAATATTTCTTTTGGATCCCTGACCTTATTATTTGACCTACTTAACAATTATTTTCTGTGATTTTCTCTTTTCCACTGTGTTCGTAATAATCCTAAGGACCACAGCATCACATTTTTTGGTTCGAAATTCGAGTTTAAATTGACCTCGCAGTCCTTCCCGAGAAGGTCACCTATCGCTGTGACTCTCGGCTCATTTAACTTCATGTGTTCTATTTTTCTTATTTATACTTAACTATTTGCAATTACTAATTATTTGTGTTTAATGCTTATCTAGTTATCTTAGATGTGGTTTTAATCCTCTTAATTATCCGGACCGACACCGGTCACCAGAACAGTGAAGTATACCAGGCTATACAAATAGGGGTGTTACACATAGTCTTGGGACATTTGATATCAGAAAGAGGAATTGAAGTTGATAAGGCAAAAATTGAGATCATTTAAAACAAGCCACCCCCAACATCAGTCAAGGGAGTGCGAAGCTTTTTGGGACATGCATGATGTTAGTAGTATGCCCTAGAGCATATCATTTAGTATGTATCTTGTACATAATTTTATTAATAAAAGGCATTTCCACTTTTCCGTTTACATAATATATTTATGTGTAATAGAAAAGGTCCATTGATATTTTGTTAGAAATATTATTCTTAAGTTGTTAAGAATATGAGTGACAATATTTCAAGCATAAAGTATCATAAATAGGTTCACAATCGAGGATACTTCATAATAAGGACATGACTTATCCAGAAAGATTGTATTCATGTTTGTTCCCAAGTTATTTATATGAGATATAAATAAGATGGAATGGTGAGTCTCATGCCATATAACAAACATGATAGGCACTTATAAATGATAAGTAGGCCGAACCAGTGACACTTATGACAAGCACATGGAGTTTACTCTTGTCAATGTTTTGTCATAAATCATATCAGTGCATATAATCTTTAGACCTGAGATAGCACAGTTATCTTGTATATAGGTAGTTTGAGTTTGATACTGCTTTCATACTTGTACTATGTATGGGTATATGGGCATGTGTTGGCTCCTGCTAGTTATATATGGAGGTAGGTGTTGATCAAGATGGAATCTGTTCCTCTAAGTAAATAAAGATAAAATCCTATGTTCATTTAATTCTTCTTGATGTTTCAAGTTCCTGGCCAGGACAGATAGATTTATTCAGAGAAGAGTTTCTGATGAGAAAATCTTTTTAATCAAGAACTGGAATTAAAAGAGAACATAATATTCATAGCAAATGGAGTTTGACATAAACCATGACTCCAGCTTGAGTTGGGATTTCGCAACAGAGAGATTCTAGTGCATGGTAACATATGATTATAGGTTCATTTAAGGTAAACCTTATTACTAATTGGGTGGCTATGGCATGCTATGCTAGGTGTTAACCATGGTCTATGAGGTTCATAAAATGATTTAGAGAAATCATTTATGGTAAGAAAGAGTTCTGATGATATTAAGAGTTGATATCATGTCTCATTGCCAATTAGTGATGAGCCTAGTAAGTCACACACATACACAAGTTATCACCTAATTAAATATGATTTAATTAATTAATTAAAGAGTTTATTTGATTAATTAAATAGGTTTGGTTTGCAATTAAATTGCAAAGTCCCTAGCATGACTTGAAACCAAATCTAGATTATTGGATGTGTAGTATAAATTAAATTTATATTTAAAGTGTTTAAATATGAATTTAATTGATGAGAAATTAATTAATAGAGATTAATTAATTAATTTATATTTGATATAAATTAATTAGAAGAAGAAAATAATTATTTTGGGTTAAGAACTCAAAATTAAGACACAGGGGCATTTTGGTCATTTCACAGTGTGACGTGGCACCATGAGATGGTGACACATGGGATTACACATAAGCTTGCCAAATGTTTTTTTTAATCATGTAAGATGATTAAAATCAAGATTAAATATAGGTTTGACACTTGGCACAATGTGATTGGGTCACTTAAACCTAGAGCTAATCAAAAGGTGACATGTGGCTAGGGTTTAATGTGTTAACCTAGCTATTTAAGTGTGGTTATGAAAAGAAAAAATAACCAGCAGCCTTTCCTCTCATTTGTCACGCCACTTTGAGCCTCTCCAGCTATTTCTCTTCATCTCTCATCAATTCAAAGAGATTAGCCATCAATCTCTTGAATTAAGAACACTAGAAATTGTTTCTAGTGTCCTGTTTACATCTCTAATCTCTTAAAAGGCAGAACTTGAATTTCTAATTAATAGAAAAAGCTTTAGAAGCTGTTCAAAGGCTGCCATAGGTGTTCTTGGTGTGGACAAGCTAGAGGGACAACATCTGACGTCCTGAAGACGAATCTCAAAGGCGCAGACACGTTGCAGTGCATCAAGAGGTTAGTGTAATCGTTCTTGATTTAGTCTTGGGTTCTAAAATTAATCTGATTAATTTTAAAATCTTAAATGGCAAATACAGATCCAAAAACATATTAAAAGATTTTTAATATGTTGTTTATCATTGAAATCAAATAGATAAAAATAAATCTTGCATGGTGCATGTGACCCTAGGCGAAATTTTTTTTGAATTCAATGGTATAATCTTGTGTTTTTCACGCTTCCATTCCTTCACAGGATTCTACAGAAGATTCCAAGATGTTCCCTTTGATTTTGATGAAAATTGCCTTGACTCTTTTAACAGAATCAAAGAAGCCCTGATATCAGCACCAATAATGCAACCACCAAATTGGGAGCTACCATTCGAGGTGATGTGCGACGCGAGTGACTTTGCCGTTGGAGCAGTGCTCGAGCAAAGAAAAGATAAAAAGCTCCATGCTATTTATTATGCTAGCAAGACACTCGATGATGCGCAAATCAATTATGCTACCATAGAGAAGGAATTCCTAGCAGTGGTGTTTGCAATGGATAAATTCAGATCTTACCTCATTGGGTCAAAAGTCATTGTATTCACAGATCATGCTGCAATCCAGTACCTTATGAATAAGAAAGAAGTAAAAGCAAGGCTAATTTGATGGATTCTACTCCTGTAAGAATTTGACCTTGAAATCAAAGACAAAAAGGGATCCAAAAATGTAGTAGCTAACCATCTTTCCATACTAAAATTGGAGTACACAGAGGACTTCAAAGATTTGCCAATTGATGATTCATTTCCTGATGAGCAATTACATGCATTTTTCAAAGCTCCATGGTACGCTGACTTTGTTAATTTTCTTGTATGCAGGGTACTGCCTCCAAACATGACTTATCAGTAAAGGAAGAAATTCCTACACGATGTGAGATATTACTTATGGGAGGAACCTCTACTGTACAAGAGATGTAATGATGGGCTGATAAGAAGGTGCATACCAAAGGAAGATATGGAAAGTATCCTTTATCACTGCCATTCATCCCTATATGGAGGACACTTCGGCAACTCAAAAACTACAGCTAAGATTTTGTAAGCAGGGTTTTACTGGCCACATTTGTTTAAGGATGTAAGATCCTTTGTGCTAGGTTGTGATCAATGCCAAAGAACAGGTAACAGTTCAAGAAGGAATGAAATGCCACTGCATGGTATACTTGAGATAGAATTGTTTGATGTATGGGGAATAAACTTCATGGGCCCATTTCCCTCTTCCCGTGGAAACAAGTATATTTTGGTTGGAGTTGATTATGTGTCAAAATGGGTAGAAGCAATTGCGACACCAACCAACGATGCTAGAGTAGTCACAAGGTTCCTTAAGAAGAACATCTTCACAAGATTTGGCACACCACGAGCAATAATCAGCGATGGAGGAAGTCACTTGTGCAACCAACAATTCGAAACACTATTAAAAAAGTATGGAGTGACTCACAAGGTGGCCACACCTTATCATCCTCAAACCAGCAGTCAAGTGGAAATGTCAAATAGGGAACTGAAGTAGATTCTGGAGAAAACTGTAAACAAATCTAGGAAGGATTGGTGCATGAAGTTAGATGATGCACTATGGGCATACCGCACTACATATAAAACCCTAATTGGCACAACACCCTTCCGACTAGTTTATGGAAAATCATGCCATCTCCCTGTTGAACTTGAGCATAAAGCTTACAGGCCAATTCAGATCCTAAACTTTGACCTCAAAGCTGCTGGTGAGAAAAGACTCCTGCAACTGAATGAGTTGGAAGAAATCCGACAGGATGCATACAAAAATGCCAAAATCTTTAAGGATAAAACCAAAAGATGGCATGACAGGCGCATAGCAAGGAAAGAGATAAAAGAAGGAGATCTTGTCATTTTATTCAACTCTAGATTGAAACTCTTTCCAAGGAAGCTTAAATCAAGATGGTCCAGACCTTTCAAGGTCACCCAAGTCTTCCCACATGGAGCAGTAGAAGTGTGGAGCGAAACCTAAGGAGCATTTAAGGTCAATGGACAGAGGCTGAAGCCTTACAATCAGAGAGAACCCATAGAAACGGGAGTCAATTGCACCCTCGACCATCCTACCGATAAACCATAAATAAGCAAAGTCCAACTAAAGACTATAAATAAGTGCTTTTTGGGAGGCAACCCAAAAATATTGTTTTTGAACTTTTCTTTTTCTCCTTTTTCATATTGATTTTTGTGTCATACTTATGCGCATTTCATTTGAAGGAACGGAAGCGCGAAAAACACAAGTTTATACCATTGAATTCAAAAATTTTCACCTAGGGTCACATGCATCATGCAAGATTTATTTTTATCTATTTGATTTCAATGATAAACAACATATTAAAACTCTTTTAATATGTTTTTGGATCTGTATTTGCCATTTAAGATTTTAAAATTAATCAGATTAATTTTAGAACCCTAGATTAAATCAAGAACGATTACACTAACCTCTTGATGTACTGCAGCGTGTCTGCGCCTTTGAGATTCGTCTTCAGGACACCAGATGTTGTCGCTCTAGCTTGTCCACACCAAGAACACCTATGGCAGCCCTTGAACAGCTTCTAAAGCTTTTTCTATTAATTAGAAATTCAAGTTCTGCCTTTTAAGAGATTAGAGATGTAAACAGGACACTAGAAACAATTTCTAGTGTTCTTAATTCAAGAGATTGATGGCTAATCTCTTTGAATTGATGAGAGATGAAGAAGAATAGAGGGAGGGCTGCAAAATGGCGTGATAAAGGAGTGTGGCTGCTGGTTATACTTTATTTTCTCATAACAACACTTAAATAGCTAGGTTAACACATTAAACCCTTGCCACATGTCACCCTTTGATTAGCTCTAGGTTTAAGTGACCCAATCACATTGTGCCAAGTGTCAAACCTATATTTAATCTTGATTTTAATCATCTTACATGATTAAAAAACATTTGGCAAGCTTATGTGTTATGCCACGTGTCACCATCTCATGGTGCCACATGTCCACTGCTAAATGACCAAAATGCCCCTGTGTCTTAATTTTGAGTTCTTAACCCAAAATAATTATTTTCTTCTTCTAATTAATTTATATCAAATATAAATTAATTAATTAATCTCTATTAATTAATTTCTCATTAATTAAATTCATATTTAAACACTTTAAATATAAATTTAACTTATATTATACATCCAATAATCTAGATTTGGTTTCAAGTCATGCTAGGGACTTTGCAATCTAATTGCAAACAAAACCTATTTAATTAATCAATTAAACTCTTTAATTAATTAATTAAATCATATTTAATTAGGTGATAACTTGTGTATGTGTGTGACTTCTATGCTCATCACTAATTGGCAATGAGACATGATATAAACTCTTAATATCATCAGAACTCTTTCTTACCATAAATAATTTCTCTAAATCATTTTATGAACCTCATAGACCATGGTTAACACCTAGCATAGTATGCCATGGCCACCCAATTAGTAATAAGGTTTACCTTAAATGAACCTATAATCATATGTTACCATGCACTAGAATCTCTTTGTTACAAAATCCCAACTCAAGCTGGAGTCATGGTTTATGTCAAACTCCATTTGCTACGAATATTATGTTCTCTTTTAATTACAGTTCTTGATTAAAAAGATTTTCTCATCAGAAACTCTTTTTTGAATAAATCTATCGGTCCTGGCCAGGAACTTGAAACATCAAGAACAATTAAATGAACATAGGATTTTAACTCTATTTACTTAGAGGAACAGATTCCATCTTGATCAACACCTACCTCTATGTATAACTAGTAGGAGCCAACAGATGCCCATATACCCATACACAGTACAAGTATGAAAGCAGTATCAAACTCAAACTACCTATAGACAAGATAACTGTGTTATCTCAGGTCTAAAGATTATATGCACTGACATGATTTATGACAAAACATTGACAAGAGTAAACTCCATGTGCTTGTCATAAGTGTCACTGGTTCGGCCTACTTATCATTTATAAGTGCCTATCACGTTTGTTATATGGCATGAGACTCACCATTCCATCTTATTTATATCTCATATAAATAACTTGGGAACAAACATGAATACAATCTTTCTGGATAAGTCATGTCCTTATTATGAAGTATCCTCGATTGTGAACCTATTTATGATACTTCGTGCTAGAAATATTGTCACTCATATTCTTAACAACTTAAGAATAATATTTCTAACAAAATATCAATGGGCCTTTTCTATTACACATAAATATATTATGTAAACGGAAAAGTGGAAATACCTTTTATTAATAAAAATATGTACAAGATACATACTAAATGATATGCTCTAGGGCATACTACTAACAATCTCCCACTAGCACTAGAGCCATTCATTACAATATCTTAGACCTATCTTCTCAAGATGTCGATCTAACTGAGTCTGTGACATAGGCTTAGTGAATGGATCAGCTGGATTTTCAGCTGATGCTATTTTCTACATGGCTACATCGCCTCGCCCAACTATTTCTTTGATAATGTGGTAGCGCCTTTCTATGTGTTTGGATTTCTGGTGAGACCTTGGTTCCTTAGCCTGTATGACTGCTCCATTATTGTCATAGTGTAGTGGAACTGCTGACTCAATGGAAGGAACTACTGTAAGTTCTGTCACGAACTTCTTTATCCAAACAGCTTCCTTTGCAGCATCTGATGCAACAATACACTCAGCCTCTGTAGTGGAATCTGTGGTCGTGCTCTATTTGGAACTCTTCCAACTGACTGCACCTCCATTACAAATGAACACATATCCAGAGGTAGACTTTCTATCATCGATATCTGATTGGAAATCAGAATCAGTATAACCATCCAATTGCAAGTCTCCACCTCCACAAATCAAGAATAAATCCTTAGTTCTTCTCAAGTACCTAAGAATATTCTTGACAGCTATCCAGTGTTCCAAAACTGGATTGGATTGATACCTGCTTGTCAAACTAACAGCATATGCGATATCCAGCCTAGTACACAACATTGCATACATTAAACTTCCAATAGCTGAAGCATAGGTATAATACCTTCAGGTGAGTCAACAAGATCCCAAACTTGATTCTTATACATGGAATCAATCTCGGATTTCATAGCTTCAATCCATTTTAAAGAGTCTATATCTGATATAGCTTCTTTATAGGTAAGTGGATCATCTCCATGATCTACTTCTTCATAAGTAGACAACTCTTGTTCTTCTTCATGAAGAAAACCATATCTCACTGGTGGGTGAGATACCCTGGTTGTTCTACGAGGAACAGCTGTAGATGTTTCATCAACGGGTATTGGTTGACTAGATGGATCTATATCCATCTGATCTGTTAGTTGGTCAGAATTCTCCAATTCTAACTCTATTTGCCTTACTTTGCCTCCTTCTTGAACAAACTATTGTTCAAGAAATGTGGCATTTCTACTTATCACAACCTTTTGTGAAGTAGGCAAATAAAAATAATATCCAAAACTATCTTTTGGATATCCAACAAATCGACCTTTTTCTGATCTGGTCTCCAATTTATCAGTGTTCAGCTTTTTGATATAAGCTGGACAACCCAAATCTTAACATGCTTAAGACTTGGTTTTCTTCCATGCCATATCTCATAAGGTGTGAAAGAAACTGATTTTGATGGAATCCTATTCAGTATATACAAAGCTGATTCTAATGCAAATGCCCAAAAGAAGATTGGCATATCAGTATAGCTCATCATATTACGTACCATATCCAATAGGGTACGATTTCTCCTTTCAAATACACCATTCAGCTGTGGCATTCCTGGAGGTGTCAGCTGAGAAACAATGCCATGCTCTCTCAAGTATTCATCAAATTCAGTACTCAAATATTCACCTCCACGATCTGATCGAAGAGCTTTAATATTCTTTCCTGTTTGATTTTCTACTTCAGATTTAAATTCTTTGAACTTTTCAAAAGATTCATGTTTGTATTTCATCAAATACAAATACCCAAACCTTGATTTATCATCAGTAAAGGTAATAAAATAATTAAAACCCCCTCTAGCCATTTCTTTAAATAGACCACATACATCACTATGTATTAGCTCCAAAATATTTTCAGCTCTTAGCCCTTGTCCAACAAAGGGTGATCTAGTCATTTTACCCTGAAGGCAAGATTCACAAGTTGGAGTAGGCTCAGAGCCCAATGAGGATAGAATCCCCATTTTCTCCAATTTTGCAATCCTATCTTCTGCAACATGGCATAACCTTAAGTGCCAAATATATTTTGAACTTGAGTTGGTTTTCACCATGGCATTGCATTCTTTTATATCCAAACATGTAAAAAGATTTAGATCCTATGGCTAAAGCTTCAACAGTTGAGCCATTGCCAATCCGGACTCTAATATCTTGAGAACACAAGCTGCTACTGTTTGCTAGTTCCTGCATATCATTAGAAATGTGAGAACTGGCACCAGTATCTAAAACCCAAGCTGTAGATGAACTATGAGTATCATCAGAATCTAAATAACAAGATATGGACATACCTTCCGAAGGTGAATCCTTTTTGTCCTTCAAAGAAACAAGATACCTTGGGCAGTTCCTTTTCCAGTGCCCATCCTTTTGGCAGTGGAAACACTTTCCTTTGCCTCCATCAGCTTTAGTCTTCCTTTTCTGTTTAGCTATTTTCTTGGAAGGACTAGGAATCTGAGGTTTCTTTTTCCTATTGCCCTTCTTCTTGTTGGGCTTTCCAGCAGAAGAAGATGCAACCAAAGCTACCTCTTTTCCTTTATTGCCTGGCATATTCTTTTGGGCAATAACCAACATGTTGAGTAAACCAGCTAAGGTGCATTCCTGTTTAGTCATATGGAAATTTGTCACAAAATTCCCGAAAGACTCAGGAAGGGACTGAAGGATCAAATCCGTCTGTAGTTGGAAATCCATGTTGAAGTCAAGATGTTCCAACTGCTCAATTAGCCGAATCATCTTGTGGACATGATCCCCAACATTCTGTCCCTCAGACATCCTCATACGGAATAGCTGTCTATATATCTCATACCTAGCATTCCTGCTGTGCACACCATACAACTCTTGCAGGTGAAGGAGGATCTCACTCACACTCTGCATGTTCTCATGTTGCTTCTGTAACTCATTACTCATGGAAGCAAGCATGTAACACTTAGCTCTCATATCATGCTCCTTCCACTTGTCCAAAGTATCATGTTCCTCTTGTGTGGCCTCTGGAGGTAAGGGACCAGGAACATTTGAATCTACAACATATCCTATAGGTTCAAGGTTCAGGAAAAGTTTCAAATTTCTTAGCCAATCAGACAGATTAGGTCCTGTCAACCTATTGTGATCAAGTATGCTTGCAAGGATATTGGATGGTGGTGGTTGTTTTGTGCTCATTTTTATCAGAAAATTAACTGCAAAAAATAACCAGATTAATTAGTAAATGTATCATGTAATTAACCAAAATGATTATGGTCTTTTAATCAAATTGGTTCTCCCACTAACTTAGCGAATCCTACACTTCCAAAGTAGGAAACGGAAATCCTAGTTGGATGGATTTCTAGTGGGTGATTGAATTCTTATAATTCTATTGATCATCCTCAGGTACATCCATTATTGGAATTACAATAAACTATAAGTGAGCAACTCCTTGCCCATCACATCTCATGTGAGGTTCAATCCTTTACCTAGCCCCTAATGCTCAAAATCTCAGGTACATCCATTATTAACTTATCTTGCATTAGTTAAGTTGATCCCATTGAGCCAGTAATTATGTAAATAATTTTAATGTCCTCAGGTACATCCAATATTGGCCACCAAACCATTTACATATTTACAACATCTCATGCTTAACAATTATTCTTAAGAAAATATCTTAAATTAATTGCATCTCATGCAACTATTTAAAATTTCTTAAAATAATTGCCCCAATGGAGGGCCTATGTTATAATTACTTTAATTATAGCATTTCCAACTTAATCATTTGTTTGGAAGATTTCATCGTCATTCTAATTACTATTAAGGTCTCACTTTGCACATTATCCATTTAGCATGCATATATCATATAATTGCATACATTCCCATACATCTCATGCATTCATGGATAAGCAGTAAATATGGTATGATCATGGACTTTCTAAGGGATTCAATTCTGAGCCACCAAGAATTGAATCAGGGCATTCCTAGGTGCATTTCATTCATTCATTTTACAAAAGTTGCTGAAGGAGTACATAATCAACACTTGATCTTGAATTCCTCCCACTGGTCCCACCAATGCTCTTGACCTCCTTGAACTTGTTGCAATCCAATATTACATAGTAATCCTTGGCATACCAAGGCGAATTTACAAGAACTTAAATAAATGAAATTACAACCCAAAAATTATTACAAACTTAATAATACATGCCCAAAATAAATTAAAATAAATTAATTAATTTACAATCCCAAAGAAACATAAAAGAAATAAATCCAATCACATTGGTCTTTTATAGTCCATGGTCATCCATCATGCATATCACTATTTAACAATTAAATAAAACATAAATACTTAAATTAAATTGAATATCTCATATTCAACTTAAAAATCCAGATTTGAATATGATTCAAATAAATTTAAAAATTCAGATTTGAATCTCATTCAAACAAATTTAAAAATTCAGATTTGAATCACATTCAAACAACTTCAAAAAATTCATATTTGAATCACATTCAAACATTTTTTAAAAAATCAGATTTGAATCACATTCAAACATTTTTTAAAAAATTAGATTTGAATCACATTCAAACATTTTTTAAAAAATCAGATCTGAATTTTATTCAATCAATTTTTAAAAATCATATTTAAATATGATTCAAACAACTTTAAAAAATCAGATTTGAATCACATTCAAACAACATTTAAAATTCAGATTTGAATCACATTCAAACAATTTTTAAACTTCTGCTTTGAATCATAATTTAATTGTGTGATTAAAAATCCTAATTAAACATTTTAATTAGTCATATGATGAACCTTTCATCATGCAACAATTGCAGAATTTAATAACAACCATGCGCACCATGATCTTCCAAAGCCATGCGCACCATGTTGGAGTTCATTAAGCATGCCGCCACACCTCTTGATCCAACCAGCAATGGATCAATCATCTCATGATCAAATCACACAATTAAATCATATAATAAACAATTTAAATGGCAAATATAGTGGTGGTGGTTGTTTTGTGCTCATTTTTATCAGAAAATTAATTGCAGAAAATAACCAGATTAATTAGTAAATGTATCATGTAATTAACCAAAATGATTATGGTCTTTTAATCAAATTGGTCCTCCCACTAACTTAGCAAATCCTACACTTCCAAAGTAGGAAACGAAAATCCTAGTTGGATGGATTTCTAGTGGGTGATTGAATTCTTATAATTCTATTGATCATTGTAACACCCTCCCGGTATCAACTCCGTACATTCTACTGTTCCGGTGACCGGTGTTGGTCCGGACAACTAGAACGTCCGGAAAAATATTTAAACTAAAGTCAGGAATCATAATTAACTCAAATATTAATAACAAAAATTTAGTAAAAAATTTTAGAAATAAAATACAACCAAGTCAAATGAGCCGGTGCCCAAGCGATAGGTAACCGGAGGGAAGTTGCGGTTCTCGCAACTAGGAGCCCTAGACCCGGGGTAAAAATTCATAAAATAATTTTTGGGACTCTAGAGAAGGGTCATTGAGGTTCCCATGGCATTATAATGCCAAGAAAATATTTAGAAAAATTTTTCAATCGGTACAGACAATTTTGACCCGTTAAGCCAAACGGAGGGCATTTTGGTCATTTCGCCTTCAG
Source organism: Hevea brasiliensis (assembly GCF_030052815.1). Lineage (NCBI taxonomy): Eukaryota > Viridiplantae > Streptophyta > Magnoliopsida > Malpighiales > Euphorbiaceae > Hevea > Hevea brasiliensis. The sequence goes on along the minus strand of NC_079510.1, from coordinate 18,410,968 downwards.
AGGTGATTTTTGGCCGACTTGTCCAGTTAAGTAAATAATTATTATGAATCAAAATATGAATAAATATTGCTAAAAATTAAATTGAAATGTGGTAGAAAAGAAAAGAAAAGAAAAATAGTGGAAATTAAGGATAATGACATCACATGATGTCATTCACTTTCTCCCAACCAATCAAAGTTCAACAAGCACTCTTAAACCAATTAAAAAAGGTCAAAAAGGAGTTAAAATTTGAGAAATTTTTCTACTCATCTTCTTCCATTTCCGGCAGCCCCTATTTCCCTCACAATTTCCATTGAAACTTTCTCTTTTTCTTGCTAAAACCTCACCCTTTACACCATAAAACCTCATCCTCACTTCTCTAAAATTTATCCTCACACCCTAAATCATATTTAGACAGCCATTAGAGGGAGAAATTTTAAAGATTGACAAGCTCAAGTGGGAGCTTTAATAAGGTTAGTGCCCTAAACTTTAAATCTCACTTCAATTTCATGTTTAAGAGCTATATAGGTGATTAAATGACAAAGAAATTTTGATAAAAGACATTGGTATGTTAACCCTAAATTTTGGGCAGCCAAGGTTAAGGTGATATGGTGATAATTTTTGGGAATCTAATAAGCAAGTATGGCTGCCCTTAAAGTGTAACTTATAAGTGAATTCATAAATGAAATGATTATACATGGTTTTGAATTGTTGAGCTAGGGTTTGGGAGTGGAAAATTGGACTTGGCATTTGAATTGATTAATGGACATTCTAGTGGTCAATTAGTGACCATTTAAGGCAAGTTAATCATAATTTGAAGTGAGTTAATGCATGGCAAAACTGAAATGGAAGGCTGCCTAAAGACAGCAGCAGAGGGACTGAAAATTCAGTCCACTTGCACTGCCATAACTTGGGCTGTGTTGGTTCAATTGGTGTTTGGCCAATTGGACATGAAACTAGGCTTATAATGGCACATTTTTGCTGAAGAAACCATGCCCAAAAGACCAAAGCAAGAGGACCAAAACTTGGCCCCAATCCGGACATCCTGCAACAGCCCCTGCAGAATTGACCAAATGAATAGTAACTGTTCATCTGGCCATAACTCACTGTAGATTTGGTCAATTGACCTGAAATTTTTACAGAAACAAGTTAAGACATAGACAAACAACTTTCATGAAGGAACCTACCCCAAATTATGGCTAGAACCAAACCCAAATGGCAGTGGCAGTCACTGTTCATGTTACTGTAGATATGGCAATTTCTGCAGAATGCAAATCCGGCCAGCTGTGGTTTTTGGACCATATCTGGAGCTACAAAACTCCAAATGGAGTGATTCAAAAAAAGAAATTCAAATAGACAAAATAAGGAACAACTTTCATGTTTGTCATTTCTTCAAATTTCCACTGCAACAGGGCCCATTGGAACAGTAAATTTGGGTCTCCAAAACTGAAATTTCTGCCCTCTTAGATTTAAGTTGAGAAATGGAAATGGCAATCAATTCCAACAAGTTTTAAATACAAAATGTGGTATGTTTGGGGTGTTAAAACCAATACACCTATTTTCTATCCAAAAGTGAATATTTTTGTTCACCAATGAGGTGAATAGTGACACCAAAACCAAAAATTGGCAATTTTGCCAAAATGACCTAAGCTTTGAGAAAGTGATCAAAACTAACAAGTTTTGAATACAAAATGTGGTATGTTGGGAGTATTAAAACCAATGTACCTATTGTTTATACAAAAGTCAACATTTTAGTTGACTAATGAAATGAATAGTGACATGAAAACTTGAAATTCAAAAAAATTGTGAAACTTAAAAATGCAAAATGCCCTAGTAGGCCTAATGTGATTGGTTTGGATAGTTTGGCATGCCAATAGGGTATTGTTTTAGTAGTACTGCGAAAGGAAAGGCTTTATGCCTGTATTCATGGCTCTATGCCCGTATTCATAGCTTTTATGCCAGTATTCATGGCTTTTATGCCCGATTATGTGATATCATGGCTTTTTAGCCATACTGACTGCATACATGGTTGACGTTCTGCGTCTCATGGTATGACGGCCCGAGGCACCGCGGTGTCCAGTGCCAACGACCTGTTATCCAGTCCAGTCGTTCAGTATAGGTTACTTGGGCATGGAAAAGTATAACTGTAACTGAATTGATTGTTAAAAAAAATATGAAAATTAAATATCAGGAATGATTACGATAGAATACAAAGAAACTCAAGATCAGGAAGAAAATAAATAAACAAAATGCATGAAGAAGTTAATATCATAAAACGTAATTAGCCCTCGACTAAACATTAAGTTGGTAATTATTCAGTTCTTATGAACACAATGGCTAAGAAATTATGATTTTTATTTGCATATTATTTCTTTCTATTTTATTATTTGCACCACTAAGCTTTATGCTTAGCGCGTCGCTTTGCAACGCTGTAGGTACCAAGATCTTGATCGAGAGCCGAGACCACGATTGGGTAAGTCCATCCTGCAGTTCTGCATAGTGTCCGTGTCACCTCACAGGCTACAGTGCATTGGTAGGACACTAGGTGTCATTTTGGTATTTTGTAATTGATCTTATTTTCTCATGTGTAAATGAACTTATGAAATGTAATTTGATGCTCATGTAAATAATGAGAATTGTGTTTGTAAATGAAAAAGTGAATGTTTATCTGTGATATATATATGATTATCACATGAAATGAATGATTGAGAAATGAATGTGAACTGAAAAAATATTGAGATTTTGATAAATGGAGGTGAGATGAATGAATAAGAATATAGGAAGTGTTTTTCACAGGTTCTGAAGAACGGTTTTCTCCATTTTTAGCCGGTACTCTGCCGGATTTTCTTTAAAATTTTCGGAACCTCAAATAAATTACAATTTCAATAAATGAATTATATTTCACAAATTATTTTCAAAACTATGATAAAAATGAATTAAGATAAAATAGAGTGCTCCGGCACACTGAGTGGCATAACTTGCTCGGCTACACTGTAGTCGGGTAAGGGGTGTCACATTTAGTGGTATCAGAGCACGGTTTAGGCGTTTCTGGTCCTAGATCGAGTCCATACCATGCATTGCATTTGTAAGAGTCGAGGTGACACTAATGCAGATCTGTTTGTTTTTCTTATTTTGAATAGGATATGGACCCTTCATCTCAGAGGGCCGTTGAGGAGGAAGTGGAGAGTCATGCTCCACCTGCAGCAGCTAAGACTGGGGCTAGGGGAGAACCTACTCCGCCAGCTCAAGCAGAGCCTACTCAGCCTCCACAGGCCATGTTTCAACAAATGGTCGATTTCTTTAGACAAATGGCCAGAGTAATGCCACCGCCACCACCACCAGCTCCACAGCAGAAATCACACCTGGAAAGATTAAGAAAGTTTGGAGCAGTGGACTTCTATGGTAAGAGAGAAGATGATTCTGTTGCAGCCGAAAATTGGTTGAACAGAACAGGCAGAGTTTTAAAACAACTCCACTGCACCCCAGAGCAGAACTTAGAAGCTGCTGTATCCTTGTTACAAGACGATGCCTATGAATGGTGGGACACTGTGTCCAGTGAAGTGCAGATAGAAGCTGTAACTTGGGACTTCTTTCTTTCAGAATTTAAGAAGAAATATGTGGGTACTGTATACCTAGAAGAGAGAAGAAGGGAATTCATTAACCTGAGGCAGAGACAGTTGTCAGTGGCTGAGTATGAGAAGGAATTCGTCAGATTGAGCCGTTATGGAAGGGAGATAGTCCCTAATGAAGCTGAAAGGTGCAAGAGATTCGAAGAGGGACTGAATGACAATATAAAGATTATGATCACTGCCTTGGGGATCACAGATTTCACCAAGTTAGTGGAAGCTGCATTAAAAGTGGAGAAAGTGAGAATAAATGAACAAAATAGGAAAGATAGGCAGCGTAAAAGGGAATTTGGACCAGGACAGTCAAGTATACCAACTGATAGTAAGAAGTTTAAGGGTTCTAGTTTACAAGATCAGACACAGGGCCACAGAGGCCAGATTGGAATCTCTCCGGGCACAATAACAAGGTGATCAACCCCAGTGCCTGAATGTATGCATTGTGGTAGAAGACACAGAGGGGAGTGTCGATTGTTAACTGGAGAGTGTTTCAAGTGTGGGGCTACAGATCATTTCATAAGAGATTGCCCTCAGAGGAGTGGTTCAATAGCTCCGGTATAAGTTGATAGACCTTTCCCTATAGTTCAAAGGGGTAAAAGATCGGGTAGAGCAGAAATGGCTGACATTTCACAGAAGATTGTTTCTGAGACAGTTGAAAAGCCCGAAGTCAGGGTGGCACCACAAGTATATATTATGGAAGCTCAGGAAGAGCCAAACCCAGACACTGATGAGGCGATACAAGGAAGTGAAGAAACAAGAAAGTAGCAACTCCCCGATTATTTAAGTCAGGTAAATTTCGAGGACGAAATTTAAATTAGAGGGGAAGAGTTATAACACCCTCCCGGTATCAACTCCGTACATTCTACTGTTCAGGTGACCGGTGTCGGTCCGAACAGCTAGAACGTCCGGAAAAATATTTAAACTAAAGTCAGGAATTATAATTAACTCAAATATTAATAACAAAAATTTAGTAAAAAATTTTAGAAATAAAATACAACCAAGTCAAATGAGCCGGTGCCCAAGCGATAGGTAACCAGAGGGAAGTTGCGGTTCTCGCAACTAGGAGCCCTAGACCCGGGGTAAAAATTCATAAAATAATTTTTGGGACTCTAGAGAAGGGTCATTGAGGTTCCCATGGCATTAGAATGCCAAGAAAATATTTAGAAAAATTTTTCAATCGGTACAGACAATTTTGACCCGTTAAGCCAAACGGAGGGCATTTTGGTCATTTTGCCTTCAGAGGTGATTTTTGGTCGACTTGTCCAGTTAAGTAAATAATTCTTATGACTCAAAATATGAATACATATTGCTAAAAATTAAATTGAAATGTGGTAGAAAAGAAAAGAAAAGAAAAATAGTGGAAATTAAGGATAATGACATCACATGATGTCATTCACTTTCTCCCAACCAATCAAATTTCAACAAGCACTCTTAAACCAATTAAAAAAGGTCAAAAAGGAGTTAAAATTTGAAAAATTTTTCTGCTCGTCTTCTTCCATTTCCGGCAGCCCCTATTTCCCTCACAATTTCCATTGAAACTTTCTCTTTTCCATTAACAAATACAATTTTCATAATTTACATAAACATCAATATACATTACACAAGTTTAATTACATATGAAGAAAAATCAAAATTAAGTTACAAAATGTCAAAATGACACCTAGTAGGCCTAATGTGATTGGTTTGGATAGTTTGGCATGCCAATAGGGTATTGTTTTAGCAGTACTGCGAAAGGAAAGGCTTTATGCCTGTATTCATGGCTTTATGCCCGTATTCATGGCTTTTATGCCAGTATTCATGGCTCTTATGCCCGATTATGTGATATCATGGCTTTTTAGCCATACTGACTGCATACATGGTTGACGTTCTGCGTCTCATGGTATGACGGCCCGAGGCACCGCGGTGTCCAGTGCCAACGACCCGTTATCCAGTCCAGTCATTCAGTATATGTTACTTGGGCATGGAAAAGTATAACTGTAACTGAACTGATTGTTAAAAAAAATACGAAAATTAAATATCAGGAATGATTACGATAGAATACAAAGAAACTCAAGATCAGGAAGAAAATAAATAAACAAAATGCATGAAGAAGTTAATATCATAAAACGTAATTAGCCCTCGACTAAACATTAAGTTGGTAATTATTCAGTTCTTATGAACACAATGGCTAAGAAATTATGATTTTTATTTGAATATTATTTCTTTCTATTTTATTATTTGCACCACTAAGCTTTATGCTTAGCGCGTCGCTTTTGCAACGCGTAGGTACTGAAGATACTGATCGAGAGCCGAGACCACAGTTGGGTAAGTCCATCCTGCGATTCTGCATAGTATCCGTGTCACCTCACAAAGCTCGATTGCATTGGTAGGACACTAGGTGTCATTTTGGTATTTTGTAATTGATCTTATTTTCTCATGTGTAAATGAACTTATGAAATGTAATTTGATGCTCATGTAAATAATGAGAATTGTGTTTGTAAATGAAAAAGTGAATGTTTATCTGTGATATATATATGATTATCACATGAAATGAATGATTGAGAAATGAATGTGAACTGAAAAAATATTGAGATTTTGATAAATGGAGTTGAGATGAATGAATAAGAATATAGGAAGTGTTTTTCACAGGTTCCGAAGAACGGTTTTCACCATTTTTAGCCGGTACTCTGTCGGATTTTCTTTAAAATTTTCGGAACCTCAAATAAATTACAATTTCAATAAATGAATTATATTTCACAAATTATTTTCAAAACTATGATAAAAATGAATTAAGATAAAATAGAGTGCTCCGGCACACTAAGTGGCATAACTTGCTCGGCTACACTGTAGTCGGGTAAGGGGTGTCGCAATCATCCTCAGGTACATCCATTATTGGAATTACAATAAACTATAAGTGAGCAACTCCTTGCCCATCACATCTCATGTGAGGTTCAATCCTTTACCTAGCCCCTAATGCTGAAAATCTCAGGTACATCCATTATTGACTTATCTTGCATTAGTTAAGTTGATCCCATTGAGCCAGTAATTATGCAAATAATTTTAATGTCCTCAGGTACATCCAATATTGGCCACCAAACCATTTACATATTTACAACATCTCATGCTTAACAATTATTCTTAAGAAAATCTCTTAAATTAATTGCATCTCATGCAACTATTTAAAATTTCTTAAAATAATTGCCCCAATGGAGGGCCTATGTTATAATTACTTTAATTATAGCATTTCCAACTTAATCATTTGTTTGGAAGATTTTATGGTCATTCTAATTACTATTAAGGTCTCACTTTGCACATTATCCATTTAGCATGCATATATCATATAATTGCATACATTCCCATACATCTCATGCATTCATGGATAAGCGAAATATGGTATGATCATGGACTTTCTAAGGGATTCAATTCTGAGCCACCAAGAATTGAATCAGGGCATTCCTAGGTGCATTTCATTCATTCATTTTACAAGAGTTGCTGAAGGAGTACATAATCAACACTTGATCTTGAATTCCTCCCATTGGTCCCACCAATGCTCTTGACCTCCTTGAACTTCTTACAATCCAATATTACATAGTAATCCTTGGCATACCAAGGCGAATTTACAAGAACTTAAATAAATGAAATTACAACCCAAAAATTATTACAAACTTAATAATACATGCCCAAGATAAATTAAAATAAATTAATTAATTAACAATCCCAAAGAAACATAAAAGAAATAAATCCAATCACATTGGTCTTTTATAGTCCATGATCATCCATCATGCATATCACTATTTAACAATTAAATAAAACATACATACTTAAATTAAATTGAATATCTCATATTCAACTTAAAAATTCAGATTTGAATATGATTCAAATAAATTTAAAAATTTAGATTTGAATCTCATTCAAACAAATTTAAAAATTCAGATTTGAATCACATTCAAACAACTTCAAAAAAATCAGATTTGAATCACATTCAAACATTTTTTAAAAAATCATATTTGAATCACATTCAAACATTTTTTAAAAAATCAGATCTGAATTTTATTCAATCAATTTTAAAAAATCAGATTTAAATATGATTCAAACAACTTTAAAAATTCAGATTTGAATCACATTCAAACAACTTTTAAAATTCAGATTTGAATCACATTCAAACAATTTTTAAAATTCTGATTTGAATCATAATTTAATTGTGTGATTAAAAATCCTAATTAAACATTTTAATTAGTCATATGATGAACCTTTCATCATGCAACAATTGCAGAATTTAATAACAACCATGCGCACCATGATCTTCCAAAGCCATGCGCACCATGTTGGAGTTCATCAAGCATGCCGCCACACCTCTTGATCCAACCAGCAATGGATCAATCATCTCATGATCAAATCACACAATTAAATCATATAATAAACAATCTAAATGGCAAATATAGTGGCTCTGATACCAATTGAAGGAACGGAAGCGTGAAAAACACAAGTTTATACCATTGAATTCAAAAATTTTCACCTAGGGTCACATGCATCATGCAAGATTTATTTTTATCTATTTGATTTCAATGATAAACAACATATTAAAACTCTTTTAATATGTTTTTGGATCTGTATTTGCCATTTAAGATTTTAAAATTAATCAGATTAATTTTAGAACCCTAGATTAAATCAAGAACGATTACACTAACCTCATGATGTACTGCAGCGTGTCTGCGCCTTTGAGATTCGTCTTCAGGACACCAGATGTTGTCCCTCTAGCTTGTCCACACCAAGAACACCTATGGCAGCCCTTGAACAACTTCTAAAGCTTTTTCTATTAATTAGAAATTCAAGTTCTGCCTTTTAAGAGATTAGAGATGTAAACACGACACTAGAAACAATTTCTAGCGTTCTTAATTCAAGACATTGATGGCTAATCTCTTTGAATTGATGAGAGATGAAGAAGAATAGAGGGAGGGCTGCAAAATGGCGTGACAAAGGAGTGTGGCTGCTGGTTTTCTTTTATTTTCTCATAACAACACTTAAATAGCTAGGTTAACACATTAAACCCTTGCCACATGTCACCCTTTGATTAGCTCTAGGTTTAAGTGACCCAATCACATTGTGCCAAGTGTCAAACCTATATTTAATCTTGATTTTAATCATCTTACATGATTAAAAAACATTTGGCAAGCTTATGTGTTATGCCATGTGCCACCATCTCATGGTGCCACGTGTCACACTGCTAAAATGACCAAAATTTCCCTGTGTCTTAATTTTGAGTTCTTAACCCAAAATAATTATTTTCTTCTTCTAATTAATTTATATCAAATATAAATTAATTAATTAATCTCTATTAATTAATTTCTCATTAATTAAATTCATATTTAAACACTTTAAATATAAATTTAACTTATATTATACATCCAATAATCTAGATTTGGTTTCAAGTCATGCTAGGGACTTTGCAATCTAATTGCAAACCAAACCTATTTAATTAATCAATTAAACTCTTTAATTAATTAATTAAATCATATTTAATTAGGTGATAAATTGTGTATGTGTGTGACTTACTAGGCTCATCACTAATTGGCAATGAGACATGATATCAACTCTTAATATCATCAGAACTCTTTCTTACCATAAATGATTTCTCTAAATCATTTTATGAACCTCATAGACCATGGTTAACACCTAGCATAGCATGCCATGGCCACCCAATTAGTAATAAGGTTTACCTTAAATGAACCTATAATCAATGTTACCATGCACTAGAATCTCTCTGTTACAAAATCCCAACTCAAGCTGGAGTCATGGTTTATGTCAAACTCCATTTGCTATGAATATTATGTTCTCTTTTAATTCCAGTTCTTGATTAAAAAGATTTTCTCATCAGAAACTCTTTTCTGAATAAATCTATCTGTCCTGGCCAGGAACTTGAAACATCAAGAACAATTAAATGAACATAGGATTTTATCTCTATTTACTTAGAGGAACAGATTCCATCTTGATCAACACCTACCTCCATATATAACTAGAAGGAGCCAACACATGCCCATATACCCATACACAGTACAAGTATGAAAGCAGTATCAAACTCAAACTACCTATATACAAGATAACTGTGCTATCTCAGGTCTAAAGATTATATGCACTTATATGATTTATGACAAAACATTGACAAGAGTAAACTCCATGTGCTTGTCATAAGTGTCACTGGTTCGACCTACTTATCATTTATAAGTGCCTATCACATTTGTTATATGGCATGAGACTCACCATTCCATCTTATTTATATCTCATATAAATAACTTGGGAACAAACATAAATACAATCTTTCTGGATAAGTCATGTCCTTATTATGAAGTATCCTCGAATGTCACACCCTACCCCTCTGTAAGGCATAACATGATCCCGTAGTATACCTAATGAATTACCAACTCCGTCTACTGATAACCCATTAAATATACTACAAGGGATTTTAAAAACTTTTCTTACTTCTTTTACAGTGGTGAGCACTATTTACAGGTGTTAAAAACCTTTTTGATTTAAAGTGGTAGAACTAACACATTTGAATTATTTGGAATTTCTGTAAAAATTTTGGCAGAATGCTGTTAGTAGTATGCCCTAGAGCATATCATTTAGTATGTATCTTGTACATATTTTTAATAATAAAAGGCATTTCCACTTTTCCGTTTACATAATATATTTATGTGTAATAGAAAAGGTCCATTGATATTTTGTTAGAAATATTATTCTTAAGTTGTTAAGAATATGAGTGACAATATTTCTAGCACAAAGTATCATAAATAGGTTCACAATCGAGGATACTTCATAATAAGGACATGACTTATCCAGAAAGATTGTATTCATGTTTGTTCCCAAGTTATTTATATGAGATATAAATAAGATGGAATGGTGAGTCTCATGCCATATAACAAACATGATAGGCACTTATAAATGATAAGTAGGCCGAACCATTGACACTTATGACAAGCACATGGAGTTTACTCTTGTCAATGTTTTGTCATAAATCATATCAGTGCATATAATCTTTAGACCTGAGATAGCACAGTTATCTTGTATATAGGTAGTTTGAGTTTGATACTGCTTTCATACTTGTACTATGTATGGGTATATGGGCATGTGTTGGCTCCTGCTAGTTATATATGGAGGTAGGTGTTGATCAAGAAGGAATCTGTTCCTCTAAGTAAATAGAGATAAAATCCTATGTTCATTTAATTGTTCTTGATGTTTCAAGTTCTTGGCCAGACAGATAGATTTATTCGTAAAAGAGTTTCGATGAGAAAAATCTTTTAATCAAGAACTGGAATTAAAAGAGAACATAATATTCATAGCAAATGGAGTTTGACATAAACCATGACTCCGGCTTGAGTTGGGATTTTGTAATGAGAGATTCTAGTGCATGGTAACATATGATTATAGGTTCATTTAAGGTAAATCTTATTACTAATTGGGTGGCCATGGCATGCTATGCTAGGTGTTAACCATGGTCTATGAGGTTCATAAAATGATTTAGAGAAATCATTTATGGTAAGAAAGAGTTCTGATGATATTAAGAGTTGATATCATGTCTCATTGCCAATTAGTGATGAGCCTAGTAAGTCACACACATACACAAGTTATCACCTATTTAAATATGATTTAATTAATTAATTAATTAAAGAGTTTAATTGATTAATTAAATAGATTTGGTTTGCAATAAAATTGCAAAGTTCCTAGCATGACTTGAAACCAAATCTAGATTATTGGATGTGTAGTATAAATTAAATTTATATTTAAAGTGTTTAAATATGAATTTAATTGATGAGAAATTAATTAATAGAGATTAATTAATTAATTTATATTTGATATAAATTAATTAGAAGAAGAAAATAATTATTTTGGGTTAAGAACTCAAAATTAAGACACAGGGGCATTTTGGTCATTTTGCAGTGTGACACGTGGCACCTGTTAGTAGTATGCCCTAGAGCATATCATTTAGTATGTATCTTGTACATATTTTAATAATAAAAGGCATTTCCACTTTTCCGTTTACATAATATATTTATGTGTAATAGAAAAGGTCCATTGATATTTTGTTAGAAATATTATTCTTAAGTTGTTAAGAATATGAGTGACAATATTTCTAGCACAAAGTATCATAAATAGGTTCACAATCGAGGATACTTCATAATAAGGACATGACTTATCCAGAAAGATTGTATTCATGTTTGTTCCCAAGTTATTTATATGAGATATAAATAAGATGGAATGGTGAGTCTCATGCCATATAACAAACATGATAGGCACTTATAAATGATAAGTAGGCCGAACCAGTGACACTTATGACAAGCACATGGAGTTTACTCTTGTCAATGTTTTGTCATAAATCAATTCAATGATATAATCTTGCGTTTTTCACGCTTCCGTTCCTTCAATTGGTATCAGAGCCACTATATTTGCCATTTAGATTGTTGATTATATAATTTAATTGTGTGTTTGATCATGAGATCAAGAGATTCATTGCTGGTTGGATCATGAGATGTGGCGTCACACATGGAGAAGCCACCATTGGTGGCGGCAACAATGGTTCCATGGGTGATTCAAGGTTTGGCTTTTAATTCTGCAATTGTTGTATGATCTAAGGCCTATTCTTTGACTAATTAAAGTGTTTAATTAGTTGTTTTAATCACACAATTAAATTATGATTCAAATCAGAATTTTAAAAAATGTTTGAATGTGATTCAAATCTGAATTTTAAAAGTTGTTTGAATGAGATTCAAATCTGAATTTTTAAAGTTGTTTGAATCATATTTAAATCTGATTTTTTAAAATTGATTCAATAAAATTCAGATCTGATTTTTTAAAAAATATTTGAATGTGATTCAAATCTGATTTTTTAAAAAATGTTTGAATGTGATTCAAATCTGAATTTTTGAAGTTGTTTGAATGTGATTTAAATCTGAATTTTTAAATTTGTTTGAATGAGATTCAAATCTGAATTTTTAAATTTATTTGAATCATATTCAAATCTGGAATTTTAATTTTAATATTATATATTCAATTTAATTTAAGTATGTATGTTTTATTTAATTGTTAAATATTGATATGCATGATGGATGATCATGGACTATAAAAGACCAATGTGATTGGATTTATTTCTTTTATGTTTCTTTGGGCTTGTAAATTAATTAATTTATTTTAATTTATTTTGGGCATGTATTATTAAGTTTGTAATAATTTTTGGGTTGTAATTTCATTTATTTAAGTTCTTGTAAATTCGCCTTGGTATGCCAAGGATTACTATGTAATATTGGATTGCAACAAGTTCAAGGAGGTCAAGAGCATTGGTGGGACCAAAGGGGAGGAATTCAATATCAAGTGTTGATTATGTACTCCTTCAGCAACTCTTGTAAAATGAATGAATGAAATGCACCTAGGAATGCCCCGATTCAATTCTTGGTGGCTCAATTGAATCCCTTAGAAAGTCCATGATCATACCATATTTATCGCTTATCCATGAATGCATGAGATGTATGGGAATGTATGCAATTATATGATATATGCATGCTAAATGGATAATGTGCAAAGTGAGACCTTAATAGTAATTAGGATGGCTATAAAATCTTCCAAACAAATGATTAAGTTGGAAATGCTATAATTAAAGTAATTATAACATAAGCCCTCCATTGGGGCAATTATTTTAAGAAATTTTAAATAGTTGCATGAGATGCAATTAATTTAAGAGATTTTCTTAAGAATAATTGTTAAGCATGAGATGTTGTAAATATGTAAATGGTTTGGCCAATATTGGATGTACTGAGGACATTAAAATTATTTGCATAATTATCGCTCAATGGGATCAACTTAACTAATGCAAGATAAGTCAATATTGGATGTACATGAGATTTTGAGCATTAGGGGCTAGCAAAAGGATTGAACCTCACATGAGATGTGATGGGCAAGGAGTTGCTCACTTATAGTTTATTGTAATTCCAATAATGGATGTACCTGAGGATGATCAATAGAATTATAAGAATTCAATCACCCACTAGAAATCCATCCAACTAGGATTTCCGTTTTCTACTTTGGAAGTGTAGGATTCGCTAAGTTAGTGGGAGGACCAATTTGATTAAAAGACCATAATCATTTTGGTTAATTACATGATACATTTACTAATTAATCTGGTTATTTTCTGCAGTTAATTTTCTGATAAAAATGAGCACAAAACAACCACCACCATCCAATATCCTTGCAAGCATACTTGATCACAACAGTTGACAGACCTAATCATCTGATTGGCTAAGAAATTTGAAACTTGTTCTGAACCTTGAACATATAGGATATGTTCTAGATTCAAATGTTCCTGGTCCCTTACCTCCAGAGGCCACACAAGAGGAACATGATACTTTGGACAAGTGGAAGGAGCATGATATGAGAGCTAAGTGTACATGCTTGCTTCCATGAGTAATGAGTTACAGAAGCAACATGAGAACATACAGAGTGCTAGTGAGATCCTCCTTCACCTACAAGAGTTGTATGGTGAGCACAGCAGGAATGCTAGGTCTGAGATATCTAGACAGCTTATTCCGTATGAGGATGTCCGAGGGATGTAATGTTGGGGATCATGTCCACAAGATGATTCGGCTGATTGAGCAGTTGGAACATCTTGACTTCAACATGGATTTCCAACTACAGACGGATTTGATCCTTCAGTCCCTTCCTGAGTCTTTTGGGAATTTTGTGACAAATTTCCATATGACTAAACAGGAATGCACCTTAGCTGAATTACTCAACATGCTGGTTATTGCCCAAAAGAATATGCTGTGCAATAAAGGAAAAGAGGTAGCTTTGTTGCATCTTCTTCACTGGAAAGTCCAACAAGAAGAAGGGCAATAAGAAAAAGAAACCTCGATTCTGGTCCTTCCAAGAAAATAGCTAAATGTAAAAGGAAGACTAAAGTCGATGAAGGCAAAGGAAAGTGTTTCCACCGCCAAAAGGATGGGCACCGGAAAAGGAACCGCCAGAGTATCTTGCTTCTCTGAAGGACAAGAAGGATACACCTTCTAAGGTATGTCCATATCTTGTTATTTAGATTCGATGATACTCATAGTTCATCTACACTTTGGGTTTTAGATATCGTGCCGCTTCACATTTCTAATGATATGCGGGAACTAGCAAACAAGAGCGACTATGCTCTCAAGATATTAGAGTCGGATTGGCAATGGCTCAATCATTGAAGCTTTAGCCATAGGATCTAAATCTTTTACATGTTTGGACATGTTGTGTGTTTGGATAATATTTTATATGTACTGATGCTTTTAAGAACATCATTTCTATATCTAGTTTGACTAGAAATGGCTATGAATTTCAGTTCACTGATGATGTTTGCAATATTTATTTTGGAAATAAATATGTTGGTTCGGGTTATATGAATGATGGTCTTTATTATTAGGATAATAATGACAAACACAAATTGAATGCAAGTGATCTAAAAGAATACAATGCCATGGTGAAAACCAACTCAAGTTCAAAATATATTTGGCACTTAAGGTTATGTCATGTTGCAGAAGATAGGATTGCAAAATTGGAGAAAATGGGGATTCTATCCTCATTGGGCTCTGAGCCTACTCCAACTTGTGAATCTTGCCTTCAAGGCAAAATGACTAGATCACCCTTTGTTGGACAAGGGCTAAGAGCTGAAAATATTTTGGAACTAATACATAGTGATGTATGTGGTCCGTTTAAAGAAATGGCTAGAAGGGGTTTTCATTATTTTATTACCTTTACTGATGATAAATCAAGGTTTGGGTATTTGTATTTGATCAAATACAAACATGAATCCTTTGAAAAGTTTAAAGAATTTAAATCTGAAGTAGAAAATCAAAAAGGAAAAAATATTAAAGCTCTTCGATCAGATCGTGGAGGTGAATATTTGAAATCTTGAATTTGATGAATACTTGAGAGAGCATGGCATTGTTTCTCACCGACTCTCCAGAACGCCACACCGAATGGTGTATCCGAAGGAGAAATCGTACCGTCATGGCTATGGTAAGTAGTATGATGATATATACCGATATGCCAATCTCGTTTTGGGAATTTGCATTAGAATCAGCTTTATATATTCTGAATAGGATTCCATCAAAATCAGTTTCTTCCACACCTTATGAGATATGGCATGGAAGAAAACCAAGTCTTAAGCATGTTAAGATTTGGGGTTGTCCAGCTTATATCAAAAAGCTGAACACTGATAAATTGGAGACCAGATCAGAAAGAGGTCAATTTGTTGGATATCCAAAAGATAGTTTTGGATATTATTTTTATTTGCCTACTTCACAAAAGGTTGTAATAAGTAGAGATGCCACATTTCTTGAACAACAGTTTGTTCAAGAAGGAGGCAAAGGAAGGCAAATAGAGTTAGAATTGGAGAATTCTAACCAACCAACAGATTATATGGATATAGATCCATCTAGTCAACCTATACCCATTGATGAAACATCTACAGCTGTTCCTCGTAGAACAACTGGGTATCTCACCCACGGTGAGATATGGTTTTCTTCATGAAGAAGAACAAGAGTTGTCTACTCATGAAGAAGTAGATCATGGAGATGATCCACTTACCTATGAAGAAGCTATATCAGATATAGACTCTTCAAAATGGATTGATGCTATGAAATCCGAGATTGATTCCATGTATAAGAATCAAGTTTGGGATCTTGTTGACCCACCTGAAGGTATTGTACCTATAGGGAATAAATGGGTTTTCAAGAAGAAAATTGGTTCTGACGGAAAGGTAGAGACCTATAAGGCAAGGCTAGTAGCGAAAGGGTTTCGCCAAAGGCAAGGAATAGACTATGAGGAGACTTTCTCGCCTGTTGTCATGCTTAAATCAATTAGGATTTTATTAGCAATAGCTGCATACTATGATTATGAAATTTGGCAGATGGATGTCAAAACAGCTTTTCTCAATGGATACATTGAAGAAAACATTTTCATGGAACAACCTAAGGGATTTGAATCCCAAGATGGTTCCAAGGTATGCAAGCTAAAGCGATCCATTTATGGGTTGAAACAAGCTTCGAGGAGTTGGAACATCCGTTTTGATGAAGCCATTAAATCTTTTGGTTTTATAAAAAATGAGGATGAGCCATGTGTATATAAGAAGGTTAGTGACAGTGCTATCACTTTCCTTGTCTTATATGTGGATGACATACAGTTGATGGGTAATGATACAGGTATGTTGACGACTATAAAGGTATGGTTGTCAAATACATTCTCCATGAAAGACTTAGGGGAGGCAACCTATATTCTTGGGATTCGCATCTATAGAGATAGAGCGAAAAGAATAATTGGTTTATCCCAAAGTCTATACTTGGAAAAGGTGTTAAAGAAGTTTAACATGCTTGATTCCAGGAGAGGATTGTTACCAGTGAGACATGGTATCCATCTTTCTAAAGAGATGTCTCCAAAGACACCTGAAGAAAGAGATAAGATGGCCAGGATTCCATATGCTTCGGCTATTGGAAGTTTAATGTATGCAATGTTGTGTACTAGGCCTGATATCGCATATCTCGTTAGTTTGACTAGCGGTATCAATCCAATCCAGTTTGGAACATCGATAGTCACCAAGAATATCCTTAAGTACTTGAGAAGAACTAAGGATTTATTCTTGATTTATGGAGGTGGAGGCTTGCAATTGGATGGTTATACCGATTCGATTTCCAATCGATATCGATGATAGAAAGTCTACCGGATATGTGTTCATTTGTAATGGAGGTGCGATCGGTTGGAAGAGTTCCAAATAGAGCACGCATCGCAGATTCCACCATCGAGGTCGAGTATATTCTCGCATCGATGTCGCAAAGGAAGTCGTTTGGATAAAGAAGTTCGTGATGTAACTTACAAGAGTTCCTTCCATTGAGTCGCCAGTTCCATTACATCGTGACAACAATGGAGCAACATACGAGCTAAGGAACCAAGGTCTCACCGTAAATCCAAACACGGAGAAAGGCGCTACCACATTATCGAGAAATAGTTGGGCGAGGCGATGTAGCCATGCAGAAAATAGCATCGGTGAAAATCCGGTGATCCATTCACTAAGCCTATGTCACAGACTCAGTTAGACCGACATCTTGAGAAGATAGGTCTAAGATATTGTAATGAATGGCTCTAGTGCTAGTGGGAGATTGTTAGTAGTATGCCCTAGAGCATATCATTTAGTATGTATCTTGTACATATTTTAATAATAAAAGGCATTTCCACTTTTCCGTTTACATAATATATTTATGTGTAATAGAAAAGGTCCATTGATATTTTGTTAGAAATATTATTCTTAAGTTGTTAAGAATATGAGTGACAATATTTCTAGCACAAAGTATCATAAATAGGTTCACAATCGAGGATACTTCATAATAAGGACATGACTTATCCGTAAAGATTGTATTCATGTTTGTTCCCAAGTTATTTATATGAGATATAAATAAGATGGAATGGTGAGTCTCATGCCATATAACAAACATGATAGGCACTTATAAATGATAAGTAGGCCGAACCAGTGACACTTATGACAAGCACATGGAGTTTACTCTTGTCAATGTTTTGTCATAAATCATATCAAGCATATAATCTTTAGACTCGAGATAGCACGATTATCTTGTATATAGGTAGTTTGAGTTTGATCTCGCTTTCATACTTGTACTATGTATGGGTATATGGGCATGTGTTGGCTCCTGCTAGTTATATATGGAGGTAGGTGTTGATCAAGATGGAATCTGTTCCTCTAAGTAAATAGAGATAAAATCCTATGTTCATTTAATTGTTCTTGATGTTTCAAGTTCTGCCAGACAGATAGATTTATTCGTAAAAGAGTTTACGATGAGAAAATCTTTTAATCAAGAACTGGAATTAAAAGAGAACATAATATTCATAGCAAATGGAGTTTGACATAAACCATGACTCGGCTTGAGTTGGGATTTTGTAAGAGAGATTCTAGTGCATGGTAATATATGATTATAGGTTCATTTAAGGTAAATCTTATTACTAATTGGGTGGCCATGGCATGCTATGCTAGGTGTTAACCATGGTCTATGAGGTTCATAAAATGATTTAGAGAAATCATTTATGGTAAGAAAGAGTTCTGATGATATTAAGAGTTGATATCATGTCTCATTGCCAATTAGTGATGAGCCTAGTAAGTCACACACATACAAAAGTTATCACCTATTTAAATATGATTTAATTAATTAATTAAAGAGTTTAATTGATTAATTAAATAGATTTGGTTTGCAATTAAATTGCAAAGTCCCTAGCATGACTTGAAACCAAATCTAGATTATTGGATGTGTAGTATAAATTAAATTTATATTTAAAGTGTTTAAATATGAATTTAATTGATGAGAAATTAATTAATAGAGATTAATTAATTAATTTATATTTGATATAAATTAATTAGAAGAAGAAAATAATTATTTTGGGTTAAGAACTCAAAATTAAGACACGAGGGCATTTTGGTCATTTTGTGCAGACACGTGGCACCATGAGATGGTGACACATGGCATAACACATAAGCTTGCCAAATGTTTTTAATCATGTAAGATGATTAAAATCAAGATTAAATATAGGTTTGACACTTGGCACAATGTGATTGGGTCACTTAAACCTAGAGCTAATCAAAAGGTGACATGTGGCTAGGGTTTAATGTGTTAACCTAGCTATTTAAGTGGGGTTATGAAAAGAAAACACAACCAGCAGCCTCTCCTCTCATATGTCACGCCACTTTGAGCCTCTCCAGCTATTTCTCTTCATCTCTCATCAATTCAAAGAGATTAGCCATCAATCTCTTGAATTAAGAACACTAGAAATTGTTTCTAGTGTCCTGTTTGCATCTCTAATCTCTTAAAAGGCAGAACTTGAATTTCTAATTAATAGAAAAGGCTTTAGAAGCTGTTCAAGGACTGCCATAGGTGTTCTTGGTGTGGACAAGCTAGAGGGACAACATCTGGTGTCCTGAAGACGAATCTCAAAGGCGCAGACATGCTGCAGCACATCAAGAGGTTAGTGTAATCGTTCTTGATTTAATCTAGGGTTCTAAAATTAATCTGATTAATTTTAAAATCTTAAATGGCAAATACAGATCCAAAAACATATTAAAAGAGTTTTAATATGTTGTTTATCATTGAAATCAAATAGATAAAAATAAATCTTGCATGGTGCATGTGACCCTAGGTGAAAATTTTTGAATTCAATGATATAATCTTGTGTTTTTCACGCTTCCGTTCCTTCAGCACCATGAGATGGTGACACATGGCATAACACATAAGCTTGCCAAATGTTTTTTAATCATGTAAGATGATTAAAATCAAGATTAAATATAGGTTTGACACTTGGCACAATGTGATTGGGTCACTTAAACCTAGAGCTAATCAAAAGGTGACATGTGGCTAGGGTTTAATGTGTTAACCTAGCTATTTAAGTGAGGTTATGAAAAGAAAACATAACCAGCAGCCTCTCCTCTCATATGTCACGCCACTTTGAGCCTCTCCAGCTATTTCTCTTCATCTCTCATCGATTCAAAGAGATTAGCCATCAATCTCTTGAATTAAGAACACTAGAAATTGTTTCTAGTGTCTTGTTTGCATCTCTAATCTCTTAAAAGGCAGAACTTGAATTTCTAATTAATAGAAAAGGCTTTAGAAGCTGTTCAAGGGCTGCCATAGGTGTTCTTGGTGTGGACAAGCTAGAGGGACAACATCTGGTGTCCTGAAGACGAATCTTAAAGGCGCACACGGCAAAGACATCAAGAGGTTAGTGTAATCGTTCTTGATTTAATCTAGGGTTTTAAAATTAATCTGATTAATTTTAAAATCTTAAATGGCAAATACAGATCCAAAAACATATTAAAAGAGTTTTAATATGTTGTTTATCATTGAAATCAAATAGATAAAAATAAATCTTGCATGGTGCTTGTGACCCTAGGTGAAAATTTTTGAATTCAATGGTATAATCTTGTGTTTTTCACGCTTCCGTTCCTTCAAATGCCATCTGTATTTTGGATAAAACAGTTCTTCAGAAAACCTATAAAAAGCACTTCAATTATTTTCCAAATCTCAACTCCAACATTTTTCTCAATACAACATATTCCTCAACTCAAATCCACAGTGATTTTTCAAAAGCTGAGATATAGGAAATATAATACAATTTTTGCAAGTCAAAATAACTCATAATTATTTTACAACCTCAAGTTACAATTTGAATTTACAACTGCTCAAACCAAAACAATATGTACATACAGTGGTCATACATTACAGTACAAAATGCAAAAAGCGGTATACTCGTTATACCCGAAACTTTCTCTCGCTGGAGGTGCTAGCAGCCTAGTCTGCTGCCCTGTCTGTCTGTCTACCTGAGACAGCAATAAAAAGCTATCGCTGAGACAATGTCTCAGTAGTGCACAACATTAACCAAATACAACTTTAAATCACAACTCATAAACCATATAAATAGTGGATACGTAAAACCATAGTTAAATTCAAGACAATGAATGTCATAAGGAATTTAAACTCCAATTCACAAATTATCAAAATTCATAATAACACAATTTAGTCAAATAGTTTAAGAATGCCGTATTGCCAATTCATACACAATTTGATCAAATTACTGAATAACACAGTGTTGCCGATCAATATCACAATTTGATCAAATAACTGAATAATATCGTTTTGCAAATCAATAACACAATTCGATCAAATAACTGAAGAATACAGTGTTGCCAATCAATATCACAATTTGATCAAATAACTGAATAATACAATTTGCCAATTAATAACATAATTCAATCAAATAATTGAAGAATACAGTGTTGCCAATCAATATCACAATTTGATCAAATAACTGAATAATATCGTTTTGCAAATCAATAACACAATTCGATCAAATAACTGAAGAATACAGTGTTGCCAATCAATATCACAATTTGATCAAATAACTGAATAATATCGTTTTGCAAATCAATAACACAATTCGATCAAATAACTGAAGAATACAGTGTTGCCAATCAATATCACAATTTAAGCCATGACACAATTTTTCCGTACATGCCGTGTTGTACACCACGACAAGACACACTCACCCCAATAATCGAAATCAATGAGGGAGGAAGCTAGCTGAATAATGAGTACTCATCCACACTCACCTCAGACTGGTAAGTCAAAAAGGGAGGAACATAATCATACTCACCCCAGACTGATAAGTCAAAGAGAGAGGAATAATCACACTCACCCCATTAATGGAGGAGGAACATAGTATCAGTGTCATGCCAATTGTGAGTCAAAGCAATTCCAAACATTTTATTCAAATGATCCGTAAGAATCCAATAATTTCCAAAGTTATAATTTCATTCACAAAATGGCAACACAATTCGTAATTCACTTCAATTTCCACAAAAACCATTTACAGTGCTTTTCAATCAATAAGTATCCATCAATGTCATTCAAACAATTTTTCACAGTTTCAAACCATTCATAATGTTTTTCAATCAATAAGTGTCCATCAAACACATTTCCAAAATTTAAAACAATAATATACAAATAGTCAATATTTATTTCAATTGAAAAACTCAAGAGAAATTGTTGTTGTGCACAAACCTCTGATGACTGTCTTCCTGGTCTGGACTCAGTGTTTCCTTTCCTTTCCCTGAGTCTTTAGTAACTGAGAAACACAATTTGAAGTGTTTCAGTACTAATTTATATTGTCTCTATCGATAATGTTTGGTAATTAATGTTTTGAGTGAGTTATGGCCTAAACACTCACTGCTGCCCAATTGGTCATTTTTCAGGTCCTAATTGCACCTAAACCGAATTGGTTATTTTTTTATGTCACCATGCAAGCAGAATTTTGGTATACTTTCTCAATGAAAGTTGGCACATTTTGTGCCTAGTTCCACCTCCAATTGGTCTCATACCAATTGAGGTTACAGATTTAAACTTATTGGCTAAAATGTACACTGCCCTTAGTTACCTTGCTTAAAACACATCAATTACACACTTACATTACTATATGTCCACTTCCCCTTACCATTTCTGTTTTGGCACATTACCAAAACCATATTCCACTTTACATTAACATCACTTTGGGCAGATTGCAATTATCCTCAATACACCAATTAAAACTCACATTTACAAGTTCTAAGTACAATCACATACACACCTAACCATTACAAATTTTTACATATACTTACACAATCAATCTATACACATATCCATCAACTCTCAAGGTAAATATTCTGCCAATACTTTCATGAACATATACATTTATTCAAGAATCTCAAGGCTACCGCAAACTTCCTCAACACCAAAGTATTCCACAATTCATCAATTTCCATCCAAATGCAAAAATCACCATATATATATATGGAATAATTTACTAGGATATTACATCACCATAACCAACATAATTCTCATCAAATATATGTACAAATACTTCATCAATACATGACTACATGGCTGCCCAAAAATGGATATCTCAATAACTCTTCAAACTTAAAAATTTCCTTCACAAAACCAACACCCATAACATGTACACAAAGTTTAACAAAGAAATCTTCAAAAATGTAAACTTACCTTATGGTTGGAACTTGCCAAACCTTGATTAAACTTCTTAAATTTGGTATCAAGCTCTTCCTTATGATGTGTAGACAAACTTTTATGAAGGAAACTAAGTGATTGGAGTTGAAATGGAGGGTTAGATGAAGCTTGAATGAAAAACGTTAA
Organism: Hevea brasiliensis; assembly: GCF_030052815.1. Lineage (NCBI taxonomy): Eukaryota > Viridiplantae > Streptophyta > Magnoliopsida > Malpighiales > Euphorbiaceae > Hevea > Hevea brasiliensis. The sequence continues at coordinate 18,387,639 of NC_079510.1, read as the reverse complement.
TGGAGGTTTTCTTCTTCTTCAATTCGGCTTGGATGAGGGAATGGAGAAGATGAAGATTTCAGCTGCATTATGGACTTACACCTGCCCCATTATGTGTTTATTTATTCCTTTAGTGGTCCACTTACTCTAATTAATTCATATTATAAGTTAAACTTTCACTTATTCCACATTAAACCCTTAATTCTCACTATTTACTTTAGGTACCACCAAATTAATTTTTCATTTTATTTTCTAAGTGTAATATTATTTATTTTTAATGGACATTTAGGTCAAAAGACAATTCGGGATGTCAAATGACTATAATGCCCCTGTTCGGGTTGCATTCCCGATTTTTCGGTAATACCGGGTTTTGTCTGTTTTTCGATTTCTCGCTTTTCTTTGTACTAATTATTTAAATTTTCTTTGATCTCCCTAATGATATTTATTCTTCAATAAGGGTCTATTTAAGTCCCAAAAATGTTTTCCAGGGTTCCCCGCAGTCCAGGGCTTGTCAACGGTCCACGCCGTGACTTCCCGGTGCGATCACCCATCGCTAGGGTTTCCGGCTCACTTAACTTGGTTACATTTCTTTGCTATTATTTTTCCTTTGTTTTTCTTGTATTTCCTTTTCTTGTATTTCATTATTTTATGTCTCCTCACCCATATTGAAGTGTGGTTCTAAGCATCCTAGCTGTCCGGACAGCACTGGTCACCGGGATAGCAGAACGTACTACCGAACATAGGGGTGTTACAATTCTCCCCCCCTTAAATAAATTTTGTCCACGAAATTTTACCCAATAGCTATCTTACAATAGTCATACGTTTATTTTCTCCTTTCTATATGATCGTATAATCTTCTTTTCCTCAAATTTGTATAAGACTTTTAACAATCTAATACAACGTTTAATTTATTTGTATAATACTAATCTCCTCTTACTATTGTGTTGTCTAATATTTCGGTTCACGTTCCTTCTTGAATGACCCTTGAGGTCATGTTAGAATCATTCATCAGTCATTGGTCCTCTGACCATTCTAGTCCATAGTCTTCCTCACATTCGTAATATTTCTTTGTTATATATGAATCACTGTTCAAATCTCTACTTCTATAACTCTTTTTATCTGTCAATATTCTATAACTTACTTCTTTTTGTACTGAACTATAACCTTTCGATATTCTAACTTTTAAGTTTTAGATCCCTAAGTAGGATTTTCAAACTTATTTCTAACAATTAAATTCTGTCCTGGCATAACTATACCAAAACAGATGCCGTTGGTAACTATTCTTAGCTAGGTATACTATCGGGTAGTACGTAGCTCTACACAATAATCTCAAGTCAAGATCAGAATCGCAACTTACAGTATAAACATCAAGAACATTGCATAGTTACTACGATACATCCCAATAGATCAAATTTTCCTATCTTTTATCCTTTTTGAATTCACTGATATTCGAATCTTATTCTGATTACAATATCCATTAGCAATTCCTAACCGTAACCTCCTTGCTCTTATCAAGAGCAATTCCATTACTGCATCTTACTTTTACGTCCTCTTGCCTTACATTAAGTAGGCTCACTAATTAGCTTTATAATTTATGGTGTGTTAGAAAATACTTTTCGCCGATAAACTCTTTCAAAACTAATTTCACTTATTATCACAATCCTTATCTTAAGAACTAATTACTAATGCATCAAAATTTATTCCCCTGTAAAGGAATAACAACAGAACATGTAGTTCTAACACTAACATAAAAGTATGCAAACTCCAGGTCAAACAATACATATATATATCTTAGTTGCTAATTGAGAAGGTACCAAAGAATAATGTCAAAAGTCTAAGCCTCTTCTCTCACAGACAACAGTATACTCCACCGAGCATCACCTGCTCGCCGATTCACAAGACTCGACTTCTAGGTGTACTACCCCTACCTCTACCTCTGCCTCTACTAACTGATGGTGAACTATTTGGGGTAGAAACTTGGGTTGATCCCTTTGGTGTAGTAAATGATCCAGAACGACCTGGATTTACACAATCCCTAGCAAAATGGCTAGTCTCTCCACAGTTAAAACATGCTCCTACGGCTCTATAACATACCCCACTATGTGGTTTACCACAAGTTTCACAAAGTCGATCTGACAGCGCATTCCTGGGTTTCTGTTGAGTTTGCTGATCCGATCGAGGTGGTTTCATTCAAAAGATCTATCTCTACCGACTTCTTACTATCTCTCGTCAGATCCCCAAAGTTTTTCCTCTTTCCAAGAGGACTACTAGAACTCGCTCACTGACTTTCCCTCTTTTTCTGTCTTCTCTGATTTCTTTTTCTCAAGAGCCGCTTCAGATTCAATTCTTTCTAATTCTAGTGCTTGAGATATAAGTTCAGAGAAGTTGTTATGTTTGAATCCGACCACTTGAAATCTGATACTAGGCTTCAAGCCGGTTTCAAACCTCTTACATCTCTCCCATCGGTAGAAAGTAGACTTCTTGCATAATGGCTCAAAGTGAAAATTCCCTTTCATATTCAGCCACTGATCTGCTCCCCTGTTTCAGACTTAGGAACTCTTGCAGCTTCTAGTCTACATAAGCATCAGGGACATATTTTTGCCTAAATTCCCTGAGGAAGTCATTCCATGTTAGCACTGCAGGTTCTACCAGACTATGGGGAATGGTTTTCCACGATCATAAGCATCCCCGAAGCAAAGATACCGAGTATTCAAATCTAAGCTCCTCATGCGGTGCAAAGGCGCTTTCTTGAATACCCTATCCATCCTTTCTAACCAGCTCGCCACCAGAGGATCTATCGCCCCTTGAACTCAAGCCCCATATTTCATCAATTTGTCATATTGTCTAGCGTAAGATCGTGGTTGTACCATCGTGTCTCAGATTGGGACTTGAGTAGGCACATTACCACCATTTGTTGGAACATTGCAGCCGTCACTTGAGTGAATCGAGCAGAGAATCTGCAGATCATGGGCTGTCTTTGAACCACTAACATTATGTAGGCCTGGGGCATCCCCTTGTTAGTAGTATGCCCTAGAGCATATCATTTAGTATGTATCTTGTACATATTTTTATTAATAAAAGGCATTTCCACTTTTCCGTTTACATAATATATTTATGTGTAATAGAAAAGGTCCATTGATATTTTGTTAGAAATATTATTCTTAAGTTGTTAAGAATATGAGTGACAATATTTCTAGCACGAAGTATCATAAATAGGTT